>NC_058377.1:80776795-81976795 GCF_018350175.1 Felis catus | reverse complement strand
TATATGTGCACATGCAAGGGAGCAGTGAAAATGGCGTCATCCAGCTACACAGTCTCTACTATCAGAACTCTGTTCCCAGTCAGCAGTCATGCACCCGTCCTTTGTCTTCAGCTTCCATCCACTCCCTGCTTTTACACTGTTGTGACCAAGCCCCAGGCAGCACCTCCCTCCTTAGTTTTATCTCAGATGCGGCTGTTTTTCCTGACCGCTTACTTCTGAAGGATTGTGGATTTGACCCGTTCTGCCCCTCAGCCGGAGGGTGTCATGGAGCAATGGCCGGGTGCCAGCCACACCAAGGAACATTTATGGGACCGTACTGATGCCCAGAGATTGTGGCTGGGTGCCAGCCCGCCCCAGAAAAAGTTCACGCGATTGTGTAGCAGCAGCATTTCAGGGATTATGGCAAATCACAACACGCAACTGGCACCAGGCTTCACCCGCAACAACCTTGTTCTAGCACCAGCAAATGTGGCTGTTCTCCCATGTCCACTGGTGCCTTTGCCTTTGGGGGACCCACACAGCCTCTACCAGATGTTCTTCCAGCAGGGGAACTGCCTCTCTCTGTATGTCTCGAAGACTCCGGGACTTCACTCTGCTCCTGGGGATTCGCCCTTCTCACCAGAGCACCACCAGGTATTGAGCTACGGAGTTGCAGACCTGTACTCCCCCTGTTTATAGTCTTAATCGAATTTAAACCCTCTCCTTTCTCCTTTCTCCATTTTTAGTTCAGTCCATGTGGCTGTTTCCACTTTTCCACTTTCTCTCCAGCTGCTTTGGGGGGGGGTGCTTTTCCTGTACTCTCCCCCCATCTCTGTCCTCTCTCTGCAAGCAAAAACGGTTCCCTGCCCTCCGTGGCTTCTCTCTCCTCCAGTTCACCTGTCTGTGCCACGTACCTGCTGAGTTCTGTGGTTCAGTTTGTGTAGATTGTTGTGTTAATCCTCATATCAGTTTTCTAGGTGTGCAGGATGGTTTAGTGTTGATCTGGCTATATTTCATGGATGAGAGACACAAAAAAACTTTCATGCTGTTCCGCCATCTTGGCTCCACTGAATTGCAATTTTTATAATACTTTGATAACACTTTTTAATACTTTGAACTCAAGTAATTTGTAGCAGGACATTGTGATTACCAGAAGCTAGAGTTATAAAATATCAATATTGGAAGGGGCTTTTAAATGCAATTTTGTTCAATCACTAAAGTTTTGTTTATATCACGTTTAGTAAATTTGAGGAGGTGCTATTACCCAAATGGAAATATCCCAACATATTTTGGGAATAAAAAATTCTAGTATATGCTGGAGAAATTAACAGAAAAGGGTAGATGAAGCCTCCAAGGGAAAGAGTTTAGACAGAAGACAAAGGACAGACAGACCCATCATTACACAAAACCTGCCTTCAGAAAACATGAAGTGATTAAGAGATACCAGTTCAGGAGACAGAAGATTTGCAGAAGGAGAACCAGTGTACCATTATAAAAAAACAGAGAAAGGAGTGTTTTAAGAAACAGGGGGTGACTATGGGGACAGTAGCCCAAGAGGCTCAGACGGCAGTGGTCCCATAAAGTTCCTTTCGGATGTGATGCCTGCTCCTAGGAAGCAGATCCACTGAGGAAGAATATGAACCTCCAAGAAATCAGACTGGACAAATTTACGGGACCCCAACCTCTCCAACCAGAACCTAAACCCAAGTAGTTCTTGCCCTTCTTTGGGGACTCAGAAACTTTTTGCAATTGTAAAAAAACCTATTGACTCTGTCCTCAGAAAAATACATGTAGGTGCATATGCACACATTTTCACATATAATTGCTCATACTTCATTCTACTACCCACCTGAAACCATCCCTAGTGAAGCTTCTACATTGACCCCCACATTAGCACACATTGTTCTCCTGTCAGTGCCAAGGCTTGCTTGAATAATGAGGACAGGTGGTCTACTTGAGGATTAAGAACTATTTCTTCCTGCTCAAATCTTAGGTGGACTAAACCTGTAGAGGCCTTAGAAATTCTCTGTAGTGCTTTACTCAGCACTAGACTAACTAGATGTACCCCTAGGTGCTCCTAAGACTGCCCAGTCTGCAGATTGAACATTTTCCTGGATTCCTGTCTGTTGACCAACCACGTCACTCAGTTAGACTCGCTAGCCACCATGCTTCTCTGTGACTCAGCTTCTGAAAAGGCCTCCTTCCGAATTTTAACCAGCAACCATGACATACCTCATGTCCACCTGTCTGGCTTCTGCCTTCCATGTCTTTTAAATGACTCACCCTCATTTATTCCTTCTTCAAATTATAGAATTTAGAGAGGCAATGAAAAAACATTCTGGTTTGTGGAAATAGAAAAACGGGTGTTTAAATTTTTATGAGAAAGGGAGCAGAGTTAGAGTCAAACTTTGTCAATCTCAGCCCAATAGAATTGCAGTGGCATGGAAAATTCAAAGCATTGGACAATTCTTAAAAATAATAAATTTGTGATTTATCTTGTTAAGTTATTCTGTCCTCCTGATTTTCTTAGGAATGTTTTTACAATAACTAGATGGAGAGTGGACATGTTGGGAAACCGCCCTGGGATACAACATGTACTTTGATCCATGCATGTTGTTAGTAATGGGAACTGGATTTCTCTTCAAGAGAGAATTTTAGAGTTTGATAAATAATGGCGATTTCTGGGGCACCTGGAAGGCTCGGTCAGTTGAGTGTCTGACTTTGGCTGGGGTCACGATCTCACAGCTTGTGGTTTCGGGCCTCACATAGGGTTCTGTGCTGACAGCTCTGAGCCTGGAGCCTGCTTTGGATTCTGTCTCCCTCTCCCTCTGCCCCTCTTGCAACTTGCACTCTGTCTGTCTCTCTCTCAAAATACAAATAAATGTAAAAAAAAAAGCAATTTCTTAAAGTGGAACATGAGGGCACCTGGGTGGCTCAGTTGGTTAAGTGTCCAACTTCGGCTCAGGTAATCATCTCATGGCTCATGAATTTGGACCCTGTGTCGGACACTGTGCTGACAGCTCAGAGCCTAGAGCCTGCTTCAGATTCTGTGTCTCCTTCTCTCTCTGCCCACCCTACCCACACTCTCTCTTTCTCTCAAAAATAAATAAACATTAAAAAAAATTAAAAATAAAGTGAAACATGAGCTTTGGGTAAAAAAAAAAAAAAAGTAAAAATGTGAGTGTGAAAAAATATTAGTTTAGCAATGATTATTTTAGTTACTTGTATGTTTGATTTTTAAGGGGGTATGAATCTGGATAAAGAATTAAAAATTCTGACCCTGCTGCACAATGAGATTTTTAGGGTGATAGCTCTGAGCTATCTGGTCCTGTGGTATTGGATTACAAAACTTATAGAGTTGTATACCATAGCCTTTACTGCCTGCAAAACACAAAACAGCCCAGATGTCAAGGGAATTCAGAATGGAATGCAGACTGTGACAAATGAATCTAACTATATTATAAATATAGGGCATAGTCTCCCTGAAGGGTGTGGGAAAGAAAGGAGTTGACCCAAATAACTCAGGAAAATTGTGTTTTGCCTAGATTCTGTAAGGATAAAGGCAAAAAGAACTGTACAAAACACTGGTGAATTTGTTTCTCTCAGGGGGTACAGTTCAGCAACTCTGACACCATTTTCCACGTTTGCTAGGGTTGAAAAAAATAAGTAAATATATTTTAGATGGTTAAGAATCAGGTGGCAGGTTATTTACTGTTAGAGAAAAAAAGTGACAAATCTGCCGGCTGGGGTAGGGGTTAGGGTTTCCCATACGAATAGGTCGGTACAGATATAAATATAGATATATGTGTTTACAGTGGTTACTATGATGCACATATTTCCCAGCTCTGTTCCTTGGGAGGGTTGAGAAGCAATGGCACCCAGTAGCAACCAGCACACCCAAGATCTTATTTTCTTAATGCTAGTCTTCAGTAAAAGGAACCAGCACTCTTTGGAGAAATGGCTGCTGGTTTTTAGGACTGGGCAGGAAAGACACAAGATAAGCCTGGAGTATCTTATAGTATTAGAAAGTAAGGGGGTGAGGAGGAGATGAGGGCATATCAGAAGGACACGGGCCAACCAGAAGGAGCTGCTGATGGCCAAAGCTGTAACAACTTGAGTAACAAATGACAATCATTGGATTATCTAAAAAATAAGATAAATATCCATAGATTCATGTCCGTTGAGACTGAATAAATAAGTAAATAAAGAAGTGTGCACACTGGGGAGGGACAAATCTTATCCACAAGGAATGAGGGAAATAGAAATCAACAGAAATCACCAATAGAACACCATAGTGGTAAATGCTGCAGGCAAGATCCCCTGATGATTGCCAAAGTCAGCCAAGGAAACTTTAAGAAAAACCTGAATATCAGCCTAGTTTCAAACTATCTCCCCTCCAAAGAGTCATTCCCTGCTGTAGTGGTTTTCATATAGTTTTAAATGTTTTGATATTCTCCCCTCCAGGAGGTGGAGACTAATTCCTCTTCCCATGACTGTGGGCTGTACTTCGTGTCTCACTTCTAGGGAAGAGAATATAGAGAAATCTGGCTGAAGTCACCTGAACCAAGTGATCACGGTTAATCTTACTGGTTGATATGGACTCCCTGGTCTGATGTTACTGGAACTGCAGTGTCACCTCCGTGGAATTCTTCCCTCCGACGCAGAACGTCTGTATAATCATGAGAGAACACCAGACGAGTCTGAATGGAGAGCTGTGCTACAGGAAAGCTAATCACTACTCTTCAAAACAAAGTTACAAAAGAGAAGGAAAGACTGAGAAACCATCACAGGTTGAACCCAAGGAAAGAAACCAAATGCAGCGAGGTACCGTGGGTTGGACCCTGGAACAGAAACCTGAATAAAACCCACAGTGTGGTTAATAGTATTGTACCAGTGTTAATTTCTTATTTTTGATACATGTACCATAATTATACAAATGTTTATAAATGGTTGTGTAAATATACCAGAGTTATATCTAAAGGAATGATGGGTGAAAGTTATATGGAAACTCTTGATACTGTATTTTCTTTTTGTTTTGTTTTTATAACTCTAAAGTTCTTTTAATATAAAAAAAACATGCTGCTCCTGAAGTTCATACATGAAAATTCAGAGATTTGGGGGTTTTTGTTTATTTTTATAAATATTGTATATTTTGTTATTTTTCCATTTTAACATGATAACTTGTCATTTGGTAGAAGAGTATTTAAACATAGTTCTTAGTACCTGGAATTTGTTTAAAGTAAGGGCTTTATCCCACTTTACTTTTGTCTTTTTTTTAAATGTAACTTTATTTTTTATTTTTTAAAATTTACATCCAAATTAGTTAGTATATAGTGAAGCAATGATTTCAGTAGATTCCTTAATGCCCCTTACCCATTTGGCCCATCCCTCCCCCCCAACCCTTCCAGCAACCCTCAGTTTGTTCTCCATATTTACGAGTCTCTTATGTCCCCCTCCCTGTTTTTCTGTTATTTTTGTTTCCCTTCCCTTATGTTCATCTGTTTTGTCTCTTAAAGTCCTCATGAGTGAAGTCATATGGTTTTTGTCTTTCTCTGACTAATTTCACTTAGCATAATACCCTCCAGTTCCATCCACATAGTTGCAAATGGCAAGATTTCATTCTTTTTGATTGCCGAGTAATACTCCATTGTATATATATACACCACATCTTCTTTATCCATTCATTCATCGATGGACATTTGGGCTCTTTCCATACTTTGGCTATTGTTGATAGTGCTGCTGTAAACATGGGGGTGCATGTGTCCCTTCGAAACAGCACACCTGTATCCCTTGGATAAATGCCTAGTAGTGCAATTGCTGGGTCGTAGGGTAGTTCTATTTTTAGTTTTTTGAGGAACCTCCATACTGTTTTCCAGAGTGGCTGCACCAGCTTGCATTCTCACCAACAGTGCAAAAGAGATCCTCTTTCTCCGCATCCTTGCCAACATCTGTTGTTGCCTGAGTTATTAAAGTTAGCCATTCTGACAGGTGTAAGGTGATATCTCATTGTGGTTTTGGTTTATATTTCCCTGATGATGAGTGATGTTGAGCACTCTTTCATTTGTCAGTTGGCCATCTGGATGTATTCTTTGGAGAAGTGTCTATTCATGTCTTTTACCCATTTCTTCACTGGATGATTTGTTTTTTGGGTGTTGAGTTTGAGAAGTTCCTTGTAGATTTTGGATACTAACCCTTTATCCGATATGTCATTTGCAAATATCTTCCCCCATTCTGTCAGTTGCCTTTTAGTTTTGCTGATTGTTTCCTTCGCTGTGCAGAAGCTTTTTATTTTGATGAGGTCCCAATAGTTCATTTTTGCTTTTGTTTCCCTTGCCTCTGGAGACTTGTTGAGTAAGAATTGGCTGCAGCCAAGATCAAAGAGGTTTTTGCCTGCTTTCTCCTTGAGGATTTTGATAGCTTCCTGTCTTACATTTAGGTCTTTCATCCATTTTGAGTTTATTTTTGTGTATAGTGTAAGAAAGTGGTCCACGTTCATTCTTCTGCATGTCGCTGTCCAGTTTTCCCAACACCACTTGCTGAAGAGACTGTCTTTATTCCATTGGATATTCTTTCCTGCTTTGTCAAAGATTAGTTGCCCATATGTTTGTGGGTCCATTTTTGAGTTCTCTATTCTATTCCATTGATCTGAGTGTCTGTTCTTGTGCCAGTACCATACTGTGTTGATGATTACAGCTTTGTAGTATAGCTTGAAGTCTGGGATTGTGATGCCTCCTGCTTTGGTTTTCTTTTTCAGGATTTCTTTGGCTATTTGGGGTCTTTTCTGGTTCCATAGAAATTTTAGGATTATTTGTTCTAGTTCTGTGAAAAATGCTGGTGTTACTTTGACAGGGATCACGTTGAATATGTAGACTGCTTTGGGTAGTATCAACATTTTAACAATATTTGTTCTTCCTATCCAGGAGCATGGAATCTTTTTCCATTTCTTTCTGTCTTCTTCAATTTCTTTCATAAGCTTTCTATAGTTTTCAGCGTATAGATTTTTCACCTCTTGGATTAGACTTATTCCTAGGTATTTTATGGGTTTTGGTGCAATTGTAAATGGGATCAGTTCCTTGATTTCTCTTTCTGTCACTTCATTGTTGGTGTATAGGAATGCAACCGATTTCTGTGTATTGATTTTATATCCTGCAACTTTGCCAAATTCATGAATCAGTTCTAGCAGTTTTTTGGTGGAATCTTTTGGGTTTTCCATATAGAGTATCATGTCATCTGTGAAGAGTGAAACTTTGACCTCCTCCTGGGCTATTTGGATGCCTTTTATTTCTTTGTGTTGTCTGATTGCTGAGGCTAAGACTTCCAATACTATTTTAGATAACAGTGACGAGAGGAGACATCCCTGTCTTGTTCCTGACCTTAGGGGGAAAGCTCTCAGTTTTTCCCCTTTGAGGATGATATTAGCGTTGGGTCACTCATACATGGCTTTTATGATCTCGAGGTATGCTCCTTCTATTCCTACTTTCTTGAGGTTTTTTATCAAGAAAGGATGTTGTATTTTGTCAAATGTTTTCTCTGCATCTATTGAGAGGATCATATGGTTCTTGTCCTTTCTTTTACTGATGTGATGAATCATGTTAATTGTTTTGCAGGTATTGAACCAACCCTGCATCCCAGGTATAAATCCCACTTGGTTGTGGTGAATAATTTTTTTAATGTATTGTTGGATCCGGTTGGCTAATATCTTGTTGAGGATTTTTGCATCCATGTTCATCAGGGAAATTGGTCTATAGTTCTCCTTTTTAGTTGGGTCTCTGCCTGGTTTTGGAATCAGGGTAATGCTGGCTTCATAGAAAGTGTTTGGAAGTTTTCCTTCCATTTCTATTTTTTGAAACAGTTTCAAGAGAATAGGTGTTAATTCTTCCTTAAATGTTTGGTAGAATCCCCTGGAAAGCCATCTGGCCCTGGACTCTTGTTTTCTGGCAGATTTTTGATTACTAATTTGATTTCCTTACTGGTTATGGGTCTGTTCAAATTTTCTATTTCTTCCTGTTTCAGTTTTGGTAGTGTATGTGTTTCTAGGAATTTGTCCATTTCTTCCAGATTGCCTATTTTATTGGCTTATAATTGCTCATAATATTCTCTTATTATTGTTTTTATTTCTGCTGTGTTGGTTGTGATCTCTCCTCTTCCATTCTTGATTTTACTTATTTGGGTCCTTTGTTTTTTCTTCTTGATCAATTTGGTTAGTGGTTTATCAATTTTGTTAATTCTTTCAGAGAACCAGCTTCTGGTTTCATTGACATGTTCTACTGTTTTTTTTTTTGTTTGTTTTTGATAGCATTAATTTCTGCTCTAATCTTTATTATTTCTACTGGTTTTGGGTTTTATTTGCTGTTCTTTCTCCAGCTCCTTAAGGCGTAAAGTTAGGTTGTGTATCTGAGATCTTTCTTCCTTCTTTAGGAAGGCCTGGATTCCTATATACTTTCCTCTTATGACTGCCTTTGCTGCATCCCAGAGGTTTTGGGTTTTGGTGCTTTCATTTTCATTGACTTCCATATACTTTTTAATTTCTTCTTTAACTGCTTGGTTAGCCCATTCATTCTTTAGTAGGATGTTCTTCAGTCTCCAAGTATTTGTTACCTTTCCAAATTTTTTCTTGTGGTTGATTTCGAGTTTTATAGCATTGTGGTCTGAAAATATGCATGATATGATCTCGATCTTTTTGTACTTACTTAGGGCTGATTTGTGTCCCGGTATATGGTCTATTCTGGAGACTGTTCCATGTGCACTGGAGAAGAATGTATATTCTGCTGCTTTAGGATGAAATGTTCTGAATATATCTGTTAAGTCCATCTGGCCCAGTGTCTCATTCAAAGCCATTGTTTTCTTGTTGATTTTTTGACTAGATGATGTGTCCATTGTTGTGAGTGGGGTGTTGAAATCTCCTACTATTATGGTATTACTATTGATGAGTTTCTTTGTTTGTGATTAATTGATTTATATATTTGGGTGCTGCCACATTTGGCGCATACATGTTTACAATTGTTAGGTCTTCTTGGTCTATAGACCCCTTGATTATGATATAATGCTCTTCTGCATCTCTTGATACAGTCCTTATTTTAAAATCTATATTGTCTGATATAAGTATGGCTACTCCGGCTTTCTTTTGTTGACCATTAGCATGATAGATAGTTCTCCATCCCCTTATTTTCAATCTGTAGGTGTCTTTAGGTCAAAGTGGGCGTCTTGTAAACAGCATATAGATGGGTCTTGTTTTCTTATCCATTCTGTTACCCTATGTCTTTTGATTGGAGCATTGAGTCCATTGATGTTTAGAGTGAGTACTGAAAGATACGAATTTATTGCCATTATGATGCTTGTAGAGTTGGAGTTTCTGGTGGCATTCTCTGGTCCTTTCTAATCTTTTGTTGCTTTTGGTATTTATTTATTTATATTTATATATATTTTTTCATCTTTTCTCCCCTCTGAGAGTCCCCCTTAAAGTTTCTTGCAGGCCTGGTTTAGTGATCACAAACTCCTTTAATTTTTGTTTGGGAAACTTTTTATCTCTCCTTCTATTTTGAATGACAGCCTTGCTGGATAAAGAATTCTTGGCTGCATATTTTTCTGATTCAGCACACTGAATATATCCCACCACTCCTTTCTGGCCTGCCAAGTTTCTGCGGATAGGTCTGTTGCAAACTTGATCTGTCTTCCCTTGTAGGTTAGGGACTTTTTTTCCCTTGATGCTGTCATGATTCTCTCCCTCCCTGAGTACTTTGTGAATTTGACTATAATATGCCTTGTTGACGGTTGGTTTTTGTTGATTCTAATGGGACTCCTCTGTGCTTCCTGAATTTTGATGTCTGAGCCTTTCCCCTGGCTAGGAAAGTTTTCTACTGTGATTTGCTCACATAACCCCTCTACCCCTATTTCTCTCTCTTCCTCTTCTGGGACCCCCATGATTCTGATGTTGTTCCTTTTTAATGAGTCAGTGATTTGTCTAATTCTTAAATTGTGCTCTTTTGCCTTAATCTCCCTCTTTTTTTCTGCTTCATTATTCTCTATAAGTTTGTCCTCCATATTGCTGATTCTCTGTTCTGCCTCATCCATCCTTGTCTCCACTGCATCCATCTGTGATTGCAGCTCAGTTATAGAATTTTTAATTTCATTCTGGCTATTTTTTACTTCTTTCATCTCTGCAGAAAGGGATTCTAATCTATTTTTGACTCCAGCTAGTATTCTTATTATCATGATTCTAAATTCTGGTTCAGACATCTTGCTTGTGTCTGTGTTGGTTGAATCCCTGGCTGCTGTTTCTTCGTGCTCTTTCTTTTGGGGTGAATTCCTTCATTTTGTCATTTTGAAGGGATAAAAGGAAATAATGAGGTAGAAAAATTGAAATTAAAAAAATTAAAATTAAAAAATATTAAAATTAAAAATTAAACACACACACACACACACACACACACACACAGAAATTGAATAGATGATGCTAGATCCTAGGTGTGTTTTGGTCTGAGCGTAGAAAGTGGTTTGACAGATTAGAGAAACAAACAAAAAAAGGGGGGGGAGGAAATCGTTAGAGAATTTGAAAAAATGAATACACTCAAGTAGACTAAAATACACAAATGTAGAGAATATAGTAGAAAAAATTATAGAAAAATACTTTTAATAAAAATTAAAAAGAAATTTGAATTTTTTAGTTTTCTGTATTTAAGAAAAAAGAAAAGAAACAAAAAAGAGAAAAAAGATAAAAAAAGAAAAAGGAAAAGACAAAAAAAGAAATTGTTTGAAAATTTGAAAAAGCGAATACACTGTAGTAGACTGAAATAAAATGATGGGAGTAAGATAGAAATTGAAAAAATTTATGTAAAAGCAAAAAATATAGTAATAAAAATAAATAAAAATATTTTTAAAAGAAGTTTAAAGTAAAAACGAAGTTTTTTCCTTTCTGCATTCAATAAAAAGAAAAGAAATGAAAAAGAGAAAAAAAGAAAAAGAAAGAAAAAAGGAAATTGTTTGAAAATTTGAAAAAGTGAGTACACTGAAGTAGACTAAAATAAAATGATGGAAGTAAAGTAGAATTTGAAAAAAATTTACACAAAAGTAAAAAACGTAGTAATAAAAATTAAAGACAGATATTTTTAAGAAAAATTGAAAACAAAAATGAGTTTTTTCTCTTTCTGTATTCAAGAAAAAGAGAAGAATTGTAAAAGAGAAAAAGGAAAAATGGAGAGAAAAAAAATTGAATAGATGAACCTGCTAACAGATTGAAGTATGACTGAAATTGTTTCGTTTTCCCCTAGAGGTCAGTCCTTGTAGCTCTTTATTGTCCATAAAGTAAGCCGGCGGTGCGGTTTGTGTTCTTGAAGAGTGAAGTTGGCCCAGTTGGTCAGGGCTCAGTGTAACATCTCCACTCTCCCCTAGATGGTGCTGCTAGCCTACTGGGGTGATTGTTGCGGTGCTCATTGGTGCGCATACGCATGTGCGGGAGCGGTTCAAAATGGCGCCATCCAGCCACCCAGTCTGTTCTCCAGGATCGGCAAATTGTGCACCAGTCCTCTGTCTTCAGCTCTCATCTACTCCCTGCTTTTCCACTCTCCGTGACCAGGCCCCCGACAGTACCTTTCTCCTGAGTTTTGTCTCAGATGCGGCTGTTTTCCCCGGCCCCTTACTTCTGAAGGACTGCGGCTTTGACCCGCTCTGCTCCTGTGTGGGAGGGTCTCACTGAGTAATGGTGAATGAGCAATGGCCGAATGTTGGCTGCACCCAGGAATGCCCACTGGACCCTGCTGCTGTTGCCAGTGCCCCGAGACTGCAGCCAGGTGCCAGCCTGCCCCAGAAAAAATTGCGAGACAGTGTAGCCTCAGCGTTTCAGGGACCATGGAAAATTGCAACACACATCTGGCACCAGGCTTCACCCTCAACAACCTTGCCCCAGCACCAGTGAATGTGGCCGCCTTCCGGGGTCTGCTGGGACCAGGTGGCTTCAACAGTCTCTACCAAATGTCCTTCCAGCAGTGGAACCGCTTTTCCCTGTGTGGCCCGAGAACCTCCCAGACCCCAATCTGTTCCTGGGGATTCACCTTTTCCACCAGAACACCACCAGGTATGGAGCTGCGGAGTTGCAGCGTTTGCGCTCCCCTTGTTTTACAGTCTTAATGGAATTTAATTAATTTAAACCCTCTCCTTTCTCCTTTCTCCCTTTTTAGTTTAGTCCCTGCGGCTGTTTCCAGTTTTCCATTTTCTCTCCGGCTGCTTTTGTGGAGGGGTGTTTTTCCTGTATGCTCCCCACCCCCCAGTCTCTGTCCTCTCTCCACCCCAAAAGGGATTCCCTACCTTTCGGGGCTTCTTGCTCCCCAAATTCAGCTCTTCGTATCATGTACCTGCTGAATTCTGTGGCTCAGGTTGTGCAGATTGTTGTGGTAATCTTCCAATCGGTGTTCTATGTATGTAGGATGGTTTAGTGTTGGTCTGGCTGTATTTCATGGACGCAAGACACACAAAAAGCTTCCATGCCATTCCCCCATCTTGGCTCCTCCTACTTTAGGTCTTAAAAACAGAACTAAAGTCAAAATGAATAATGATCAAGACTAAGGCAAGTTAGGTTATGAATGTGCAGAGACAGCGACATTTCATTCAGTATAAAGCTTTTGCTGAGCAGAGAAGAACTTATGTTTGGAATATTTCCAATGGAGTATCATCCACAGAGAAAAATGCATAATTTCAAATTAAATACATGAAAGGAAACTGTAATTTCATGGTGTCATTGGGGGAGAGAAACAGCCTATTTTTTGTCATAGCTTCTTTTATTTTTGTAAAATGTTTATGTATTTTTGAGACAGAGAGAGAGAGGGAGAGCACAAGCAGGGGAAGGGCAGAGTGGGAGAGGGAGACACAGAATCCAAAGCAGGGTCCACACTCTGAGCCCAACGCAGGGCTCAAAACCATGAACCACGAAATCATGACCTGAGCAGAAGTCCAACGGTTAACCGACTGAGCCACCCAGGTGTCCCTAGTGTCTTCTATTGTTTTAAAAATGTGTCTATATAATATATATATTTAGGTCAACCAAATTGTTCTTTTGATTAATCTATCTCTAGTGATTTGAAATCATGAAACAATACAGTGAGCTTATAGACTATTGAAAATATTCTGAAATGGTTGCATAATGTTGTGCAACTACTGACTCTAGTTATAAAACTTTAATGGCCACAAAAATAAACCCCATTCTATTAAATGGTCACTCTGCATTGCCCCCTCCAGGCAGTCCCTGGCATCCACCTATCTGCTCTTTGTTCTTTGGATTTACCTGATCTGGATATTTCATATAAATGGAATCATACAATATGTGACCTTTTGTGTCTGGCTTCTTTCACGGAGCATAATGTTTTCAAGGTTCATCAGTGTTATAGCATTTATTAGTACTTCTTTTATGGCTAAATAATATTCCATTTTTATGAATATACCACATTTTGTTTATCCATTAATAGGTTGTGGCCAATTGGTTGTTTCTACCTTTTTTCCTTTTTTTAAAGTTTTTTTTAAATTTTTTAATGTTTATTTATTTATGAGACAGAGAGAGACAGAGCATGAGTGGGGGAGGGGCAGAGAGAGAGGGAGACACAGAATCAGAAGGAGGCTCCAGGCTCTGAGCTGTCAGCACAGAGCCTGTTGCAGGGCTCGAACTCACAAACCGTGAGATCATGACCTGAGCCGAAGTCGGTCCCTCAACCGACTGAGCCACGCAGGTGCCCCTTAAAGTTTTAAAATAAATAAATAGATATTTATTTATTGTTGAGAGAGAGAGAGAGAGAGAGAGCAAGCAGGGGAGGAGCAGAAAGAGAGGGAGACAGAGAATTCGAAGCAGGCTCCAGGCTCTGAGCTGTGAGCACGGAGCCTGATGTGGGGCTTGAACTCATGAACCGTGAGATCATGATCTGAGATGAAGTCAGATGCTTAACCAACTGAGCCACCCAGGCACCGCAACCTTTTTTTTTCTTTTTTAAGTTTATATGTTTATTTTGAGAGAGAGAGACAGAGAGTGAGTGGGGGAGGGACAGAGAGGGAGGGAAAGAGAGAATCCCAAGCAGGCTCTGTGCTGTCAGCACAGAGCCCTATGCAGGGCTCGAACTTACAAAATGCGAGATCATGACCCGGGCTGAAACCAAGAGTTGGACACTTAACCGACTGAGCCACCCAGGCATGCTGGTTGTTTCTACCTTTTGAATATTAGGAATAATGCTGCCATCAACATCTGTGTACAAGGTTTTGTTTGAATAAATATCATATTTTTAATACTTTTTATGGATACTAACATTGTTTCAGCCACACTTCTTGACACTATTACCTCCCACCCTGACCTGTTTTATTCACTCGCTTTCTCATCCTGTTTCCATTGGCTTTTGTATTTACATCTTCTGGTATGCAATGGGGGTGAGCATATGCATTTCCTCCATCCTTGTACTTTCTTCCAGCACAGAACTTGAACTAATTAACGAAAACTTTTCTTCATTTTTCTCAAAAATGTACCTCTACACTAGATTTCTTTCTTTTCTTCCTCAATTATGGTCATTGTCTGGTAAGTGTTGATTGTGGATGAGGATTGTTCTTTTTTCTTCTATGTTTCACAGTAAAAAACTGGATAGTTTTAGAAGATCTAAAATTGGGGGTAGAGCTTTGCCCCTTTTTATAGTAAGCATGCCTTTATGTATGCATCTGGGTTTAATTATAGTTGGCATCTCTGAACTCTGAAGGAAAATATGCATTGCTGAGATGTCATGTGTTTCTGGCAGTCTAAGAGTATAATCACTCAAATGTAAAGTCACTCCTCTGGCTTTCTTTAACCTGGCCTCAAGGGCTGTCTTACCCCCCCTCTCCCTGCCCCTGAACTCCTAGGAGAGCCTCTTTTTCACGTCAGTCCCTATCTACTCCTCCTCTGATTTGCCCTTATTTGCCATTTAATCATTCACTCTAAGTAATATGACTTAACTTCTTTATGGTTGTCTCTTGCCTCCCTAACTAGATTATAAAGCTCTGCTGAGCAGACTCTAGCTGTGTTTATTTTTTATATGCTTCACTGCTCAGCATATATAACAGGCGAGCAATAAATACTTGCATTGGTGACTCACGAAATCCAAAAAAAAAAAAAACCCAGCCCTTTTAAATATACCTAACTACTCAGTATTATTAAGCTGAACAAGTTTAAAAGTGTTCAAATTCATTTTTTGTTTGTGTCCCTTTTTTATTGAAGTATAATTAACATACAGCGTTACATTAGTTTCAGATGTACAACACATCGAGGTGACGATTCTGCACATCACTCAATGCTCACCATGGCAAGCAGAGTCACCTGGAGTAAATACCCAGGCGTGCGTTTGCTGGGGGTATGGTAGTCACATGTTGATTTCTTTTTTTTTTTTTTTTTTTAAGAAACTGCCAAACTCTTTTCCAAAGTGGCCATACAACCATACAATGTTATTACAGTATTATTTCAAATTCATTTTTTAGTATAACGCTTATTATTGGGACTGATAACAAGTTTAGAAAAAGAGTTTTGTGTCATAGGTATGGCAACTGAATTCCTTTTCAAATCTAGTTAACATACTAGTGTACCTTGGTGATTCTAAAAATGTGTGCTTCAAATCACCTGCATCAGAACTGTATGGTGTTGGTTAAAAATGAAGATCCTTGAACCCAGCCTTGAATTTATACACTAATACATTCTGATGGTGGAGCTCAGGAATCTGCATTAAAGAAAAAAATAAATAAATAAAAGCTCTCCTGAGCTTTTTTTGCTTTGAAATTTTGAGAACCATTGGGATTATTTGAGAAGAAATTGATACCTTCATTTGGGATATTTCTTTTTTTTTCTATTAACAATTCTTAAAGCTGTATTTATTTCTTGGGGAGAGAGAGAGACACACAGAGAGACAGAGAAAGAGAATGAGCAGGGGAGCGGCAGAAAGAGGGGGAAAGAGAATCCCAAACAGGCTCTGTGCTGCCAGGGTGGAGCCCAACCGGGGACTGGAACTCACAAACCATGAGATCATGACCTGAGCCAAAATCAAGAGTTGGACATTTAACGGACTGAGCCACCCAGGTGCCCCCATTTGGGATATTTCAGGTAGATTGAAGTTCAGCTTAAGTTGAAAACAGGGACAATAGACAATGAAATTGTATGTTTAGTGAAATTTATTTACTTATTATTTTTTTGAGTTTTTAAAAAACTTTTTATTTGGAAACGATTATATATCATAGGAAAAATAGTTCTGAGAGGTCCAGTGTGCCCTTCACCCAGTTTCTCCCAACGTTCCAGTTTACATTCTGCAGTATAATACCAAAAGCAGGGAACTGACGTTGCTGTAACGTGTGTGCGTAGTTCCATGTCATCTTGTCACACGTATAGGTTCACAGAGCCACCACCCCACTGCATCAGAACACAGAACTGCTCGGTCGCCACAAAGATCTATGTTGTGCTCCTGCTTTGTAGTCACACCCACCTTTCAACTGCATCGCAACCACGCATCTGTTCTCTTTCGCTGTGATTTGTCATTTTGAGAATGTTATGTAAATGGAATCATGCAGTATGTGACCTTCTGAGATTGGCTTTTCTCATTCAGCACAATGCCCTTGAGACCCAGCCAAGGTGTTGCCTGTATCAATACCCTTTTTATTGCTGAGTTGTATTCCCTGGTGTGGACGCACTGTGTTTTATCTAAGTGTTCACCTATTGAAGGACATTTGCATTGTTTGTGGTTTGGGGATATCACAAGGAAAGCTGCTATGAATAATTGTACAGGTTTTTGTGTGGACATAAGTTTTCATTTCTCTGGAGTAAATGCCCATGAGTGCATTTGCTGGGTCATATAGTAGTTGCATGTCGATTTTTTTTTTTTTTTTTTTTTTTTAGAAACTGCCAAACTCTTTTCCAGAGTGGCCATACATTTTACATTTGCACCCACAATGTAGGAGAGATCCAGTTTCTCTCCATCTTTGCCAGCATTTGGCGTTGTCATTATTTTTTATTTTAGCTGTTCAAATAGGTATATAGTGACATCTCAGCATGGTTTTAATTTGCATTGCCCTAATGGCTAGTGATGTTGAGCATCTTTTCATGTGCTTATGTGCCATGTGGATGTGCTCTTCATTGAAATGTCTGTTCATATAGTTTGAGAGTTTGTCTTTTTTCTAGTTGGAATTTTTATTATTGTTTTCAGAGTTCCTTATGTATATGAGATACAAGTCCTTTGTTGGGCATGTGGTTTGCAAATATTTTCTCCCGGTCTGTAGCTTGTTTTTTTTCATCCTCTTAACAGGGTATTTCACAGAAAAAAAGGTTTGGATTCTGATGAAGTCTAATTTATCAATTTTTAACTTTATGTATCCTGCTTTTGGTCTATGTCTAAGAACTCTTTACCAAACCTACTTCCTGAAAGTTTTCTCCTATGTCTTCTAAAAGATTTATAATCTTGCATTTAATGGGGTGCCTGGGTGGCTCAGTCGGTTAAGCGTCTGACTTCAGCTCAGGTCATGATCTCACGGTCTGTGGGTTCGAGCCCCACGTTGGGCTCTGTGCTGACAGCTCAGAGCCTGGAGCTTGTTTCAGATTCTGTGGCTCCCTCTTTCTCTGACCCTCCCCTGTTCATGCTCTCTCTCTGTCTCAAAAATAAATAAATGTTAAAAAAAATTTATAATCTTGCATTTAAATCTATGATCCATTTTGAGTTAATTTTGGTGTAGGTGTGAGGTTTAGGTCAAGGTTCATTTTGTTTTTGTTTTTGTTGATGGTTATCGAATTGCTCCTGCACCATTTGTTGAGAAGATGATCTTTCTCTACTGAATTGCCTTTGCTCCTTTGTAATTTGTATTCTTGGTTTTCTGTTCTGTGTCATTGACATATGTGTGTATCTCTCTGCCATTACCTCACTTTTTTTTTTAACATACAGTGTTTTATTAGTTTCAGGTGTATAATATAGAGATTCAACAATTCTTTTTAAAAAATTTTTTTAATGTTTATTTATTTCTGAGAGAGACACACATAGAGTGCAAGCAGGGGAGGGGCAGAGAGAGAGGGAGACACAGAATCTGAAGCAGGCTCCAGGCTCTGAGCTGTCAGCACAGAGCCTGACACGGGGCTTGAACCCATGAACCGTGAGATCATGACCTGAACTGAAGTCAGACGCTTAACCAACTGAGCCACCCAGGCGCCCTGCAACAATTCTTTATATGACTCAGTGCTCATCACTATAAGTGTGCTTTTAATACCCATTATAATTTTAATTCAATAGTTGGGAAGTTAATTTTTTTGACATGAGTCTACAGATGAATGTTTCATAGTTTTAATGGTATGGAATTAAAATCCTGGAAATTTAACAAATCTTAACTCACCTGAGATTTGCTGAGGTGAAACAGAATAAAATCACTTAAAAACACCACTGTGTGATTCACACTTAAGTTACCCCTAGGACATGGACATAATTATGTAACAAAATGCTACTCTCTCATCCAAAAGCTGCAAATACAGCTGAAAAATAATTACTGCACAACACTCTCCAAGTTATAGCTAGTGTTTACTGATATTTTGAAAATCCTGCATCATTTATTAGTGTTACGAAGAAGTTCTGGAATGTGTTGAGCAGAGGCTTTTCAAGGTATTGCATTCAGATAATACAGACTTTTGTGTTCTAGGAGTTAAATAAACAAAGCATTAATAAGTAACCCAGCAGTATAATGAAGTGAGCGCCAGGCAAAGTGACAATGAACATTGCTTGCTGGTAGCAAGTAACTGAAATGGAACAAGTTTGTTATATTTTGGGTGACATGAGGGAATAATAGAACGCATTTGAGCGAAGGCTTTTTGTTAGGAAAATCAGGAGTTTTGTGGTTGTGTTTTTCACCCACCTTATGATGTGTTCCTCCCTCTTGACCTTTTGACATGTTGCGCTTCTTAAATGTATCACTTTTGTAGGCACCGACTGGGTGGCGGGGCAATGCTGTTTTTCATTTTTTCTGCAAAAATGTCTACAATGTATTTCTCTTGAGGAATTATATTTAAATCTCTCTACATACTGATAATTCCCTGTGTGACTCCGCAGATTTGGGACTTCTTTCAACTCCAAGCTGATCAAATGGAGCAGTCCTTTATAGAGAACTAAATATGCACAAGATTGAGGCTGATGCTCCCGTCACACATCACAGTCAACCTCATTGGAATCAGCTTGTGCAGAAAGGAAAATGAGAGGACAGAGTGTAGTAGCTTAATTAAGAGCATCCAATATCTGTTTTTTTTTTTTTTTCTTTTTATTTCATACGTTGTGTGATCCTCTTGTCACTGGAAAGGCACAATTTTCTCCCTCACTTAATGGAAGATCTAAGTCACACACATGCTGGCTGAAAAAAAGGAAAGGTCTTAATGTAAATTGGTAATCCTGCAAAGGAAGTCTTTTTTTAATTAATTTATTAATTATTATTATTTTTTTGCACGCTTGAGAGAGACAGAATGCTAGTGGGGGCAGCGGCAGAGAGAGAAGGAGACAAAGAATCTGAAGCAGGCTCCTGGCTCCGAGCTGTCAGCACAGAGCCCGATGAGGGGCTCGAACTCACCGATGGCGAGATCATGACCTGAGCCGAAGTCAGACATCCAACCAACTGAGCCACCAGGCACCCCAAGAAGTCTTTTTTTTTAATGTTTATTTATTTTTGAGAGAGAGAGAGACTGAGCACAAGTGGGGGAGGGGCCGAGAGAGAGAGAGACTCAGAATCTGAAGCAGGCTCCAGGCTCTGAGCTGTCAGCAGAGACCCTGATGCGGGGCTCAAACACATGACCGCCAGATCATGACGTGAGCCGAAGTCGGACACTTAACTGACTGAGCCACCTTGTCGCCCCATAGAAGTCTTGACTTCTGGTAAAATTGAAAGCAGAAAGAGCTGGGGACAAGTTCCAGGTCAAGAATCTGGACTGTTTTACCTGGTTCTTTAAGTCAAACAGCGTGATCTCATTATGTTGTGTCCCTTTTCAATCCCAAGAACTCCAGATATACCCAGGACCAAATGTAAATACCAAAACACATTTGTTTCAAAATTATATAAATGATTTTTGGATTATCTGGGTCACCGGCCCCCCTCCACTAATGTGTATAATCAAGAGCTGATAATGCCACATGTGATAAGCAATTCTCTGATGAAAGATTTGATGTATAACTCCTTGTAGGAACTTATTTTTGTTTTTACAAGTTTTAGTTTTGACACTTATTTTTGAAGAATGCCCTGTTCAGTTGTCTGGATTTTAGAATGTCATTTGAAATACTTAGCTATTTAAGAAAAGGAAAAAAGAGAGAGACAGAGAGAGAGAGAGAGAGAGAGAGTCCAACTGGGAGTAACAACTTAAGCCAAATTGGACAACATAAAGTATAAACTATGGCTTTTGAAATAACAAGTTTGTAATCATAAACTAGACTCCCATCGAAATGGAGAGTCACTCTTTCCCTGCCCCCCACTTTATTCTTTCTCTTTTATGTACAACTTCTTATAATGCACTTGTCAAGCTAGTCGTTAAATTCACATTTGTATGCTGACCATGAGGACTGTTTTGGCTTCCAAGTTGGTCAAGTTGAACTGCTTTGAAGCTAGTAATCTGCTGAATTAGCAGCCTTCTTTCATGGTATTCCAGAACAAACAGATCCCCTTTAAAAAATCCCCACTTTTGTTATTTCAGGTGGTTTGAGTCTGTTATTTTTACATAAAGATGTTAGGGTTCTTCCAAGAGAGGTTCAAAGAGAAATGTAGGAATAAAACGTTAAGCAGATTAAAAGGACATTTAGTATAATAATCATGTCACTGGGTGAAAGATGAGGTTAAAATTGGTCATCACTTTACTGCGTAGCTAGTCATGTGTGTGTGTGTGTGTGTGTGTGTGTGTGTGTGTGTGTGTGTGTGTGTTTTCTTAACTTGCATAGGAGGTCTCAAGGTAGACCTAGGTTTTAGAAAGCAACGTCATCATTAGGACAAACATTAGAATAATAGTTATTTGAGTGCTTACTCTAACAATGCTAGGGAGTAGGCACTATTATTATTGCCATTTTATAGATGAGGAAACTGAGGCACAGAGGGAGGAAGAACATCCCTAAGGTAAGAATGAAAAGTTGGCACACTGAGGAGCCAGTTTAGCATGATGTATAGCATGGCCTTCAAAGACACACAGAAATGGGTTCAAATGGCAGCTGTGATGCTTATTAGCGGAATAACTTTGAGCAATTTCTTAGCCTCTGAGCCTCAGTGTTCTCATCAGTAAAATGAGATTATAATATCTGTTTCAAAAGGTGTTTTTGAGGATTAGTTTAAATAATAGTAAATAATAATAATAATACTGTACATTTATTGAATGTTTATCATGTACTAGACATTATTCTAAGTACATTGTGTTAATTTTTACTACTCCATTATGTATGTACTTTATAATCAAGATTAAAAAAATTTTTTTAATGTTTTATTTATTTTTGAGAGAGACAGAGATAGAATGTGAGTGGGTCAGGGGCAGAGAGAGAGGGAGACACAGAATCCAAAGCAGGCTCCAGGCTCTGAGCTATCAGCACAGAGCCTGATGCGGGGCTTGAACCCACGAGCTGTGAGATCATGACCTGAGCTGAAGTCGGATGCTCAACTGACTGAGCCACCCAGGCATCCCTATAATCAAGATTTTTAAAGTTTATTTATTTATTTTGAAAGAGAGAGTGTGAGTGGGAGAGGGGCAGAGAGAGAGGGAGACAGAGGATCTGAAGCAGGCTCTGTGCTGACAGCAGAGACCCAGATGTGGGGCTCAAACTCATGAACTGCAAGATCGTGACCTGAGCTGACGTCGGATGCTTAACCAACTGAGCCACCCAGGCACCCCTATAATCAAGATTTTTATGCTCAAGAAAACAGGGTATATCAAAACACAAAATAGCAGATCAATGGAACTGAATAGAGAGTTTAGAAACTATAGAAACTAGAGTCTAAAACCATGCCTTTATGGTCAATTAATCTATGACAAAGGAGGCAAGAATATGCAACGAGAAAATGTCTCCTCAACAAATGGTGCTGGGAAAACTGGACAGCAACATGCAAAAGAATGAAACTGGACCAATTTCTTATACCATAAAAAATTCAAAATGGATTAAAGATCTAAATGAGAGATTTGAAACCATAAAATTCTTAGAAGAAAACATAGACAGTAATTTCTTTGACATTGGCCATAGCAACATTTCTCTAGATGTCTCTTCTGGCAAGGAAAACAGGCAAAATTAAACTAGTAGGACTTTACCAACAAAACAAAACAAAGCAAAAACATTTGCATAAGCAAAAAAAAAATCAACAAATCAAAAAGGCAACCTACTGAATGGGAGAAGATATTTGCAAATGATATATCCAATAAAAGGTTAATATGTAAAATATATAAAGAGCCTATACAACTCAACACTAAAAAAACAAATAATCTGATTAAAAATGGGCAGGGGATCTGAATAGACATTTTTCCAAAGAAGACATACAGATAGCCAACAGACAAATGAAAAAATACTCAACATCTCTAATTATGAGGGAGATGCAAATTAAAACCACAATAAGGTATCATTTTATACCTGTCAAAATGGCTAAAATTAAAAAGACAAGAAATAACAAATTTGGCAAGGATTCAGAGAAAAAGGAACACTTGTGCACTGTTGGTGGGAATGCAAACTGGTACAACTACTGTGAAGATTGTCTGGAGGTTTCTCAAAAAATTAAAAATAAAATTACCATATGATCTGGTAATTTCACTACTGGGTATTGGAATAATACAAAAACACTAATTCAAAAAGATATATGCACCCCTATGTTTATTGCAGCATTATTTACAGTAGCCAAGATATGAAAGCAATCCAAGTATCTAACCATAGTTGCATGAATAAAGAAGATGTGGTATGTTATATATATGTGTGTGTGTGTGTGTGTGTGTGTGTGTGTGTGTGTGTGTGTGTATAGGAATATTAGCCATAAAAAGAATGATAGTGTGCCATTTGTAACAACATGGATGGACCTAGAGGTATAATACTAAGTAAAATAAATAAGTCAGAGAAAGGCAGGTATCAAATAATTTCACTCATGTGGAATATAAGAAACAAAACAAAAGAACAAAGAAAAAAAGAGACAAACAAAAGACCAGACTCTTAAAGTCAGAGAACAAACTGGTGGTCTCCAGAGGGGAGGTGGGTGTGGGAACACTTGAAATAAAGAGAATTAAGAGTACACTTATCTTGATGACCACTGAGGAATATATAGAAGCATTGAATCATTATATTGTACACCTGAAACTAATATAGCACTGTAAATTATACTTGAATTAAAAAAAAAGGAAATATTAGTGTAAAGAAGATAACTTGCTAGTTAGTAATAGAACTGGGTTTGAAAATACCTAGCATAACACCTGACATATAATAGGCATTGGTAATAGGAACTATGTTATTGGTACCTAAATAAAAGGAAATATATCAGAATAACAGGATTCTTCTCTTTTCTCATGAATACTAATAAATATTAGAAAGGGACAATAGTAGAAAAAATACCAGACTTATAGGGCCTATTTAGGAACATCTAAACCTATGCATCAGAATGAAATAAAAGAATAATTTTTAGCAAATTTGATTTCAACTCTGTTGCACCAGATGCATTAAAACAATGCTGCTACTTTTTCCTCATTGGGGCCAGTTGGGTGCATGTGTTTAGTAGGCAGAGCAAGAAGAATAATAGACAGTCATATCTAGGTATGTACCCCATAGAGTGTAACAAGGTTTTGTCATCACCTAAATGAACTTAGTAAGAATTCTAAACTTTTTTTCTTGGGGACTGTTTTGCTTTTTCACGTTTTATTGTCTTGTTTTAATGTGAATGGTTGTCATGTGAGTTTATTTTTAAAACATAGTCCTCCAAACCCCACTTTCTCCTTCCTTCTCCTATATCTCAGCCCTATCCATGGCCCCAACACACACACACACACACACACACACACACACACACAGCCGAGTTAGCTTTTAAAACACTATCATTAAGCATAAAAAGACCAAAGAATGTTTGTGACCAGTATGCAGGAGCCAAAAAGATTTCTCACATTCTAAAAAAGAATCTTTGGCATTAATGGAGAAACCAGAACCAATTGT
Source organism: Felis catus (assembly GCF_018350175.1). NCBI lineage: Eukaryota > Metazoa > Chordata > Mammalia > Carnivora > Felidae > Felis > Felis catus. Next base: position 81,952,682 of record NC_058377.1, on the reverse strand, counting down.
AAAGCATAATTACTGCACACACATGCAGTATGTGTGAATCTAGGATCATTCCTTTAATTTCTCATACCAGAGAAAACGTAGACAATGTGTCCGTTGTTTCAATTCCCACGCATACTCCTCCCAGATCCTGCTAAAACATTGCTTTGTTTATACATTTATATAAAATGCAAACAAATACCCAAGCTCAACTTCTGGAAATCTGGTTTGAGTTCTTGAAGGAGATTCAGAGTTTTGGCTCTTCATGCAAGTTTAAAAAAAAAAAAAATGGGTCACACAGCTAGCTTCATGATTCCAATTTCAGCAACCAAATGGTCTCATGTAAATAAGTGGCTATCTTCCACTCCCAAGCAATAACCACCACTTCAGAAAGCTACGTAGTGAACTCATTTTTAGTGAGGAAACCCCTTATTTATTACTTTTGTGAAACTATTTTCCCAGCAGTCTTTAAAAGTGTTTAGATGTCTTCCTACCACATGAGTTCTGAAACATTATTCATAACTTTTTTTGTGCTCTGTGATACAATTACACATAAAAATAATCATAATTGTGATAACTAAGACTAATGGGGATTTTACTATGTCCCAAGCACCTCACTAAGTCTTTTATGAGTACAGTTGACAGAATTTGCTCAGTATCACCACTGGGCTGATATTACTAATATACTCATTTTTATGGTGACTTTTGTTCTGTATCAAATTTTTCAAAACACTGTTGCCCAACTCTTCAGTTTTTAGAGAAAACACTCTTGGAAATCATCATAATTTTTATCACTTATTAATTTCTGCTTGATTTTCATAAAACAATGTTATTTATTCAGTTCCTAGTTTTACGTATATGTAATGACCTAGGAACTCCACTGTGCTATTCACTGGGCATGCAGAGATCAGTGGGGTATGATTTTCCCATCCTCAGAGCTCGTAGTGTAGGAGGGAAGGCAAAAATGTAAACAAAAATTATTGCATAATAAATTCAGTGATGCAAATATGTGCAAGATATAGAGATGGCAGAGAGGAGGAAACACAGGAGAGGGATGGGAAACATCAAAGAAGACTAGCTGATGCATGAACAAAAATTCAAGGACAAAAAGAGATCAATAAAAAGAGAAAGACATCACATGGAAAACAGGCAATGTGTGCAAAGACATAGAAGCATAAAACCATTAGGTTTGTTTAATGCATAAGAACCCATCATATAAAATGTATCATTGGCAGTAAGATTTGAGGTGGGGGGCACCTGAAGGGCTCAGTCAGTTAAACGTCCAACTCTTGATTTCTGCTCAGGTCATGATTTCACAGTTCGTGGGTTCGAGCACCACATTGGGCATTGTGCTGGCAATGTGAAGTCTGTTTGGGAATGTCTCTCTTCCCCTTCCGCTCTCAATCTCTCTCTCTCTCTCTCTCTTTCTCTCTCTCTCTCTCTCAAAATAAATAGGTAAACTTAAGAAAAAAGATTTTAAGTGGAAGAGGAGGAAAGGAAGGCAAGTATCTGTTAGGGAAGGACCAAGGAAGCAATGCTAAAAGGTTTAGACTTTATTCCACTGGTAATGAGTGTGTGTAAGTTTCAAATGGTTGAGAAACAAGATATGCTTATGTTTGAGAAAATCTGCTTCAATAGTCACTAAGCAAAAAACACTGAGACCTTGAAGTTAACTTTAGTAGTATCAAGTGAGAGGTAAGAGAAGATTTGAGAGATATTTAGGGGTCAAAGTCAGCAGGATTTGTTTGATGAGGGAGGCAAGGAGAAGAAAAGAATCTAGTATGACTAAGTTTTCAGAGTTGGCAGGTATTACTTCGGCCTGGACCAGCTGTTTATAAAACTCCCCCATCCTCCAGAATAGCACAGAGGTTCACTTCTCCCTGATAAGAGAAGTCCAGGGGTAGATGGTTTAGGCTGATATGGCTCCATGGGGTCAGTAGAGCACCATGCTATCTTTCTGCTTTATCATCTTACTGCATAGCTTCCAACTTGAAAGTCACTTCTAGTCAAATTAGATGTTGGAGCTCCAGTTATCATGTCCATGTTGCAGGACAGAAGATGGAAGAAAGACAGAAGCACAGAGAAGAGCCCTTCCCCAGCTGAATCAGCTTCCTTTAAGTCGTCTTCCTGAGAATCCCATATAACATCTGTACATCATTGGCCATAACTTAGTCACGTGGCTCTATTTAAATGCTAATTTGTCTGGGGGATAAGTCATTCTGGGCACCATTGTGCCAGGATTTTTATTAAGGAGGGAGAAAGAGAGGATGAATAGTCCTGGGATTGGCAGCTGGTAGTATATGGTTTATGAGCCTTGGTGAAAAATAATGGCACAAAGAGAAAATCAGGGAAAAAACCTTTGCTTCGAGAAGAAATAAATAGAAGAGGATTCAGTGAGAAGAAATTGGAGGCAGAAATAGAATTAAAAAGAATGATGCAAAAAAAAAAAAAAATTCAAAGAGGAGAGAATGGTCAAAAGTGCCAGATACTGCAGACACTTTAAGTAAGATGAGAAATAAGAAGTGTTCATTGGATTTGGTAGAAGGAAGTCATCATTGTTGATTTTCTAAATTAAAAAATTTTTTTTAAACATTTATTTATTATTCAGAGACAGAAAGAGACAGAGCATGAGCAGGGGAGGGGCAGAGATAGGGGAGACACAGAATCCGAAGCAGGCTCCAGGCTCTGAGCTCCGAGCTGTCAGCACAGAGCTGTCAGCACTGAGCCTGACTTGGGGCTCGGGCTCACAAACCACAAGATCATGACCTGAGCTGAAGTCGGATGCTTAACCGACTGAGCCACCCAGGCACCCTTCATTGATGATTTTCTAAAGACCAGTTTTACTGGAGTCATAGAGGGAGATACAGACTACAGTGGGTTAGAGCATGAATTAAACATTAGAAAACAGAGACAACTGTAGACAGCACCTTTTAAAAACTTGGCAGGTATGAGAGAAGGCTGTAGCCAAGAGACAGGATTCATACTTAAGCGAGTATTCAGAATCTGAACACTGAATGTGTTGTTGGCTGATGAGAGGGAATTAGGAAAGAAGAGAAAAAATGGAAGTCCTGATTCTGTCAGCACATCAGAATAACATGTCTGAATTCTGGGGATGATGAGCTTTTCTTTGGATGGCTGTATGGAGTGAGGGGGACAAGGCCTAACACCTAAGTCCTGCTCATATAGTATTTCCAATAGAGGAAACATGCACAAAGTTGGGACTCCAACTGTATAAAAGTGAACAAGAAATGAACTTTGCCATGCAGAAGGCGGTAGTAAGAAAGCTTTCCTTTCTTAACAATGATGTTGAGTGGAGGTAGGAAATACCTCTTGAGAATTTGTTTGCACAACTCAAGGGAAGAATTTAATTTTAAAGTGATCCTTAACTGATCGTGTTTTCAAGTCACTGACAAAAGCAAATAAAAGTCCTTTCCAAAGGAAATCAAATCTAAATCAAGCTTCAAAGAATGACCCCAAAGTTCTAGGGAAAATTTGCAGCTCACAGTTAAAAGGCACAAAATGCATAAGGACACTGTTCAATACTTTTGCTTCCAGCCAAGAGGGAGTGGAGTGACAGGGATCTGATATATCCTGCCACCTGGAATAATTTTTTTTTAAATAGGGAAAAAATACATGAAACAACAATTTTTCAGACTTTGGACATCGGGCAACAGACAGTGATCTCCATGTAATGGGAAACAAACCAGGTGAACTTTACAATTGCTCTAGTTTACTGCCTGGAGAGAATTTCCAGCTCAAGTGCAAGGTGGTGGATTCCAGGCCAGAGTTAAAGAGATGGGGCTGGAAATCTGGGGAAGCCAAGGTGATAGACATTGCAGGGAAGCATACTGGAGAGGGTAGGACTGAGCAGAAGGAGGATTCTGGAGATCTGCAGAGTCCCTCTCAAGTTTTCAGCTAAGTACTGATCATTGCATGTCTATGAAGAAACTACCTGATGCTGAGGGAAAGAAACACCACAAAGGATTACAGGATACAATTCTCAAGGCCCATATAGTGTTGGTAATAGTTCCTGCTTCCACCAGCCAGAGTCCAAAACCTCATAATCATAGCCATCCAGTAGAGTACTCAGAAGAGCTTTGCCTCAGTGGTGGGACAAAATTAGTGTGAGAATAAATGTTTCTGTGGTCCCACATAGCAAAGCTTAAAAGCATGACCAGCAGAATCAAATAGTTTCCAAGTAATTTAACTTTAACTGCACTGTAAAAGAAAGCTCGGGGACATTTAATAGCCAAAACCTGGAAACAACTCTATGTCCATCATTGTATGATAAACAAATGGTTGTATTACACAATGGAACACTACTCAGCAATTTAAAAAAATAATGTACTATAGGCATACAATTTGGATGAACCTCAATGTAATTTTATACTGAGTAAAAGAAGCCAGACTAAAAAGAATATATACTATATAATTTCATTTATGCAAATTTCTAGAAAATGCAAGTTAATCTATACTGACAAAAAGTGGTGGTTGCTTGAGGACAGGGGTGTTGGGATTGGCAGGGAAGTTCTAGAGGGAGAATTCACAAAAAGCTGGGAGCAAATTTGGGAGGAGGTAATGAATATGTCCATTATTTCAATGGTGGTGATGTTTCACAGATGAATACATATGTCAAAATGTATCAAATTATACATCTTAAATATGTACACTTTACTGAAGCTCAACTATACTTCAATAGTGTCTTAAAATTTAGAAAAAGACAAGGAAAGTTCAAAAGTAGATGGGAAACTTACAAAGAAAAAGGCATAGAGGGACTCACCTTATCAAGATTTAGGACTCTTGTAAAGCCATAATGATTCAGACATTGTGTTGATACAGAGGTAGACAAATAGATCCATGGATCAGAAGAGAGAGCATAGAAACAAACCCAGCTATGCATGCAAGGTTGATTCATGATCAAGTCATCGCAGGTCACGGAAGAAAAGACCATCCATTTCATAAATGGTGCTGGCAAGATCCATGTAGATTTAAAAAAAAAAAATTGGATCCCTACCTTGTACCATACATAAAAATCAATTTTTGGTTGATGAAAGATTTAACTGTGAAAGCATAAGCATAACTCTTTCAGAAGACTATGTAGTTTAATACAGCCTTTTGATACAGAAGTTTTTAAGACATTAAACAACAAAATGTAAATCATAAGGGAAAAGATTGATAAATTCAACTATATTACATAACTTCAGTTTTTCAAAAATCACATTCAACAATGTCAAAAGACAAGCCATGATGTGGCATAGTATTTGTAACTTACTTTCAACAAAGGATCAGCACCTCAAAAACTTAAAGGACTTTTACGAGTATATAAGATGTAGATATCCTAATAGAAAAATGGCCAAAATATAAACAAGCAGTTCAGGGAGGAAGAAACACAAATGGTCCATAACAGGAAAATATCTCATTAGTAACCATGGAAGTGCAACCACAATGAGTTCCCTATCATGCAATATCAACAAATTAGAAAAAAAAATGAAAGTTCATTTGTCATGAAGTTAGCAAGGCTAACTTGCTAAACAATGTAACTTATATGTCCTGGTGGTGCCAGTATAAACTGAGAGAGTGCCATTGGAACACAGTTGATCATTGCAGAGGACAGTTAGAGCCTCTACATGCTTTGCAACCTAACAAGATTACTCCTAGGTATATGTTCCTTTCCTTTTGAAAGCCACTTCCCTAAAGAAATCCTTAGTATGCACTAGGACACAATTATAAGAATGTCTAAATGGTATTGTCTTATGAAAACAGTAAGCTGAAAACAGCTCAGATATCCAACAACAGTAACGTGATAAATAAATTGTTGATTAGTTATGTAATGGAATATTGTACAGAAATAAAAGTGAAGGAGCCTTGTGGATTAGTCATGAAATACTCAACAGAAGTGAAAATAAAGGAACTACATGGTACCTTTACAGATCTTAAAATTAGGTAAATCTTAAAGCATAAGATTGAGCAAAGGAACTGAGTCACAGAATATAATCAGTATAATTTTATTTATATGAAATTTGAAACTAAGCAAAACTAGATAATATGTTGTTTAAGTCTCCATACATAGGTGTTAAAACTGCAATGTGGGTGTATACAAAGCACCCCCATTTGAAGGTACTAACAGTTCTCTACTTATCTGGGTGATGGGGACACATGAGCTTGTATTTCTATTATTATTTAACCCAAACAGATATGCTGATATGCATGGTGTATTTCACAACTTAATTAAGATAGAAACAAGCTAGAGAAAGGTTAATTGGTGGAGTAAGATCTTTGAGGCAATGCATCAGATGGGATTTAGAACACAAGTGAGTTAGACATTTTATGAACAGAAAGAAGGGCAACCCCTATTCTGAGAGCAGAGCAGGAAGAGGGAAGGATGAGAGTGGTTGCAGGTATAGTATGGAGTGAGAAGATACAGTGAAAAGCTTGATGGAGTTAAAGTCTGATGGGCTGTCTTTAGAAATATCATTAATATTTAATTATTTGAGAATAGTATTATCTAATGTAACAACGATGAAAATGCTGCATATCTGGGTTGTCCAGTATGGCAGCCAAAGCCACATGTGGCTTTTGAGTGTTTGTAATGTGTCTAATGTCTCTGAAGAACTAAATATTTCATTTTATTTCACTTCTATTAATTTAAATTCAAAGAGCCATATGAGACTAGTAGCTACATATTGGAGATCTCCATTCTAGCTCTTCAGTGAACTGATCTTCCTGATCTTTGGATAGCAAACTGAGATCCCCTATCAGTGAGCAAGATGGCTGGGGAGAACTCCCTTTTAGGTAAACAAATAGGTGGAACCCTCTTCTCTCATAAAAACCCAAAGTCAGCTTCCCAGGACATCTAGTAAAGCCAGCTAGTTCTCCTAGGAGAATTGTGGAATAGGGGTTTAGTACAGCAGGAAGCAGGGGCAGAGAACAGAGAAGTCAACTGAGTTCCCATCTTGGGATGCTTTGTGTATTAACTTAGCCGGGAATGTTCTTGCCCTAGATGAGAGTTTCTTAACCTCAGTGCTATTATCATTTTAGGCTGGATAATTCTTTGTTACAGAAGGCTGTGATGGACTCTTTAAGAACGTAGGAGGGGTTAGGGCTCCTGCTGAGAATGAAAAGGTAAATTTGGGTAGAGGCATGGGGAGGGAAGCAAAATGTCAGAAAAGTATTTCACAAAGTGAAACAGGCACAGCACTGGTGCTTCCTGGAAGCGATTATCCTGGGCACATAGGCAATGTTGTTTTTAAATTGTAATAGTTATGAATTTATTTTATTGTAAAGGTTTGCTCGATTTTATAGTTTTGTTTTTATTTGGATGTTTATTAGGAAAAAACAATTAGCACATCAAACCAGATATTTGATGGATATTACGTATAAAGCAAAATGCTGTTTTAAAATGGAGTCAACGCCAGGAAGTGTAATTAGTAAACATGAACTCAGATGCTACTTTGAAATTTTTTTTTTCAACGTTTATTTATTTTTGGGACAGAGAGAGAGAGAGCATGAAAGGGGGAGGGGCAGAGAGAGAGGGAGACACAAAATCGGAAACAGGCTCCAGGCTCTGAGCCATCAGACCAGAGCCCGACGCAGGGCTCGAACTCACAGACCGCGAGATCGTGACCTGGCTGAAGTCGGAAGCTTAACCGACTGCGCCACCCAGGCGCCCCTCAGATGCTACTTTGATCAGACAAAAATTCCAAAGGTGGTGCGCAAAATTTTGAGAAACTTTGATTTAAATATGATATCCAACAGGCAGTTGGGAAAAGTCAGTGCCCTGCTGAGACTCCTCCTGAAATCACAGCTTTGTCGTGGTTCAGACAGTAATTCTTCATTGAGAAGCTCCCGTGCTTTCACAGGAGCAACTGGATGTTGCCAGTAACTGTTGAAAATACTGGATTTTCTAGAATCAAGGCAAGCAAGATAAACTGGAGGGTGAAATAGTCCACTTTTTTTTTTTGGCTTAAAACCACACGGATTTCTTATTCTGCAATTCTGGAAATCAGAAATCTTACGTGGGTCTCACTGGGCTGGTATCGAGGTGACGGCAGGGCTGTCTTCTTTTCTGGAAGTGCTGGGGGAGAATCCATCTCCTTGCCTTTTCAGCTCCTAGAGGCCGCCTGCATTTCTTGGCTTATGGCTCTGTCTTTCAGCTGAGTCCTTCTCTGCTATCATACCTCTAGCTCTCTCCTGCCTCCCTTTCCCTATTGTCCGTTCTCAAATTGAGCAACTCCTACCCCTCTTGCTGGTCTTGCTGTATGTGGAAGAGAAGGGGACAGCAACATATAATTATTGCAGGAACCTAGTATGGTCATAAAGTTCTGAACTCTGCTGTGGAAACAAGTGAGAGTTAACCACGAGAGCTGAGAACATCTCTGGGGTGACATTTCACCAGGCAGGCAGGGATGACAAGAAACCGAGGGAAGTGACATTATGAAAGCTCAGAGGGATGGAATGGCATGATGAGTAGGTGTTGTGTGAGATGCTCCAGAAAGGTCTTCCTAATTCCTTCCTAATAGCCTTGATGGTTGAATGGTCTAGTCACTAGAGTGCTGCGTTTTACTCAAAGGTTAATACATCCCTTTTAATCTGTGCTATCCTTTTTGGGAGAGCTAAGGCAGGAAGCTGTGATCATTGCTTAGGTTTGGTTACAGCCCAATCTAGACAATGGGTGTGGGTCACAGAATAGAGAACAGAGCTCATGAGAGCAGCCAAGGATCTGGAACCTGACATTGCCTGTGTGAAGTGTTCTAGGGCAATGTCTCATGAACCACAGGCCACCGATTAATTAGAAGACGGAAATGGACAGTTTCTCAGAAGGCCTCACTCAAAGATGACTATTCACATAGTCATTCATCAAATATCTACTGGAAGTATAGTTAATGTTGGGGGGCTGTGTTGGATGTTGGGAATACAACTGATTGATATGACATGGTCCCTACCTTCATGGAGCTCACATGGAAGCAACTTATGTGAACTAGCAAACAATCACCGTTGATTTGGGCTTTTCCAAAGCCATTGGAAATGTCAGTGCAAAAACAACAGAATTTAGAGGCAATACTGGTTTATGTTCACTGAGACAAGTCCTCTATATATTCACTATGTTGCATCTTTAGATTCTCCACAGAGCCAGCCCGGGAGACTGTGGTATGCTCTTACAGTTGAAAAAATGCTTTCAAATTGCTACTTTCCTAGAAACATCTCAGTTTGCCACTAATCCCAGGCATGCCTGTGGGAAAGCTAGAATGCCTTGATGGCGGTATCCACAGGCTTTTCCTTAAATGTTAGCAAATATATACTAATTTGTTCAATCCTTTTAAATACTCCAAACAATGGGCTAAAGAAGTAACTGGATAAGCATGGAAAACATCATAATTATGGGAAAGAGTAAAGAACTTCAAAGTTCATATTCTTTGAGTTCTGGATATCTCAAGACTATATCCAGTAGATGTCAATAGCTTCTTAACTTGGGGTGCTTGGAGTCCTAGAGGGTCAGTTGACTCCCATCAGGGTAATCCATATGTTTCCTGAGGTTGTATGGAAAAATGTATAGGTATGGGCCAGAACTCTCATCAGATTCTCAAAATGACTCCCTGAAAGTCAAGAATTACTTCTGTAGATCCCTAAAAAATGCTCCCATGAGTGCTCTCTATGAGAATAGTCATGGATGACTTTACACGATTGCCATAGCTCAGGAGGCAGTGCAGCAGGACCTGGGAGACCTGGTCTCCTGTTCCAGCTCTCTTGTTAGAGCCACATGACCTGTACAAGTCTTGGCCCATCTGGGCCTCAGTTTCTTGTCTATGAAATGGGAGGAAGGATGCTCTTGCTTTTAGGTTTCTGTGTGGAATGATTGGATGTATGTGAAAATGCTCTAGAGACTTCAGGGTGCTATCTAAAAACAAGAGGCTTTAGAAAATGTTTACTCTCTGTACCTGTAGCACTGTTAAGTTCTTGGTCACTAGAGGGAGCTTCAGGATTCAGGGGAGAGAAAAGCCCTTGGCGTGTCTCCTTTTTCTGAAAGCTTAAGGCCTCTATGAGGAATTCTTTTAAGAAGTTTTACATTTTAAAAATGTCCATTTAGATTTTTCTTTGGTTTTTGTTCAGATAAAGGTATATAAAGGCATATATGACCACAGTTCCTTGTGACACAGATTTTCCCACCCATTAGCCTATAAGTTTCTTCTTTCTGAGTTTCTCTGGCATTAAAAAAAAAATGGTAGAAAACAATTTTCCAGAAGTCTGTATGAAGAAAGGACTTTTCCATTAGCAAAGTTGATTCATTATAAATTTTATGACACATGGTAATGGTTGTTTGAGGATATTTGTGCCCAGGCAGGATGGGGAAGTACATTGTCTACCTTTGGCATGAAATTAGAACTCTTACTTTGGGTTTTCTGATGGCACTTTCTGCAGTTCTTAATTGGTGTGCTTTTTTTCATGTTAAAGCTTCCCCTTTGAAAGCAGCTACACCAGAGGACCCAGATCAGTTTAAAGGAGGAGGTATGAGAGAGTGAAAGACACTAACATTGCATATTAGGGACTCAGGATCTCACTGACTTACTGTATGTTTTGGGGAAATTTTTTCCCCTTTTAAGACCTCAGTTTCTCTCTCTGCTTCTAGCCAATACCGTATTCCCTCTAGCCCATGCATATACACCCATGGTCAGATGGGTTTTCTTCATGAAATAGGGAACAATCAGTGACCAGATTCAGGCCCCACATTATGCAAGGCAAAATTTTGTAGGAGCACAAAGCTCTTATATTTATTTGATTTTCTTTTTTTTTTTTTTAATTTTTAACGTTTATTATTTTTGAGAAAGAGACAGAGCAAGAGCAGGGGAGAGGAAGACAGAGAGGGAGACACAGAATCTAAAGCAGGCTCCAGGCTCTGAGCTGTCAACATAGAGCCCAACATGGGGCTTGAACTCATGAACCTGGAGATCATGACCTGAGCTGAAGTCGGACGCTCAACCAATTGGGCCACCCAGGCGCCCCTGTATTTACTTGATTTTCAATCCAAATGTATTTGGACGAGGTAGAGTCTTGTATTTCTCTTCCTTGTGGACCTTCAGATTGTATGTATTTCAGTCCTGCAGTGAAACATGACTGCAGAAGACAGCGAACATCATTGGTTTTTTTTTTTTTTTTTTTTTTTGCCCATGTACATTTGCATGTAAACACTTATTTGTAAAGACTTCATTGCTAATAACCCATTAGCAAAACTGGCCAATGAAACAGTCAGGCACAGACGTACCACATTTTCTTGATTCTTGATTTTAATTCTTAAAAACCCCGGACAGGTCTATGATTTATTTAAAGAACTGTTGACCGCCCCGCCTGAACAGCTATTTTAAATCTATGGTGTTTCCTGTAATCAGTGGCCTTTTGGAGTTGAGGAAGTATTCTAGGAAAGACTTTATTTTCATTTTGTATATTTTTCACATCTGGATGCTGAAAAAGTTCTCTCCGCTGCCGCATTCATTCCCTCGTTGCGGCTACTGGTGTCTCAGAAGTCACCCTAGCAGAAAGGATTTCCCTCTGCTGACAAAGAGGCGGGAGGCTGCAGGTTATAAAGGATGAAGCCCTGCTCCGTCTGATCTTTGCAGCTTCTGAGAAACAGCTGCCTATCCATGGACAGGCACTTGCTGCGTGCAGGCTTTCCCCCTGAAGTCTAACGGAGGCTAATCAGCTGGCTTGGGTCAGAACATGTGAGCAATAGGAAATTTTTGAAAACGATGCAAAATATTTGATCAACAATTTCATTAGTGATTATAGTCCGAGCTACTTTCTCCCCTTTTTCTTTCCCAGAGGCTACTGTTTCTTCTTATAGCTTTCAGGGAGTGAAGGTCAGAAGGTGGGTTATAGAATCACTGTTCCCTAGTTTAGGGCTTCACCAGTTTTAAGGCACCTATGCGTCATGGGGGGCATCCTGTTAAAATGCAGATTCTGATTCAGCAAATCTGGGAGTGGGGTGGGAGGCGCTGAAGGTCTGCTTTGCTGAGAAGCTCCTAGGCAGTGTCCCTGCTGCTGGTCTTTGGAGCACACTGGGTAGCAAGCCCCGGTTAATTTTTCTCTCTCTTTCCTGTTTCGAGCTGACACATGTTCATAGGATTAAGAATAATTTTTCTAATCTGATCCACAGGCACTGTCAGAAGCGAAGAATGAATAAATAATGATTTCAAAGCCTGTGGGAAATCATGAGGTCACAGATCCTATCTTCCGAATTAACAGTTAAGCTTGGTAAGCCATGACTTTGAATTCTAATTTATTGCAAAGCAAAATATGGAGAATAGACCCGCAGTGTGCACAAATGCAGAGAAGAGAACTCAGGCCGGTCTGCCTTTTCTCATGAGACGGCAAAGCAACTGTTTATTGGAGGTCATTATTATCGTTATTATTTATTGGCAAGCATTGTGTTCTGTACTGCATTGAAGTAGGAATCCGGTGAGGACTGAATGAGAAATTGTGTACCAATTCCTCTGGCTCTGAATCATCTGTGTACTTTCTCTTCACTACCAGGAACCCAGTCTAATTATTGCTTATGCAAAGGGATGAATCTTTCTCAGGTGTGAAGAAATTTGGGGTCTTGTATATTCTCAGGACAGCTATTTTTCGTGTTTTTTTACTGAGTTTTTAGACTTTTAGTTTGGTTTATTACACGTTGCTTTGGATCTGCTCTTATTTCCACAATTTCTGTTTTCTTGGTTACACTGTAAATTCATTGTAATTGGTGGTCATTTCTTCTATTTTATGGGACTGGAAAATTGGAAGTGAATTTTAAGCTCATCATTTTCAATTTCCTCAATATCTGATTTTCTTTTTTTTTTTTAATTTTTTTTAACGTTTATTTATTTTTGAGACAGAGAGAGACAGAGCATGAACAGGGGAGGGGCAGAGAGAGAGGGAGACACAGAATCTGAAACAGGCTCCAGGCTCTGAGCGGTCAGCACAGAGCCGGACGCGGGGCTCGAACTCACGGACCGTGAGATCATGACCTGAGCCGAAGTCGGACGCTTAACCGACCAAGCCACCCAGGCGCCCCAATATCTGATTTTCTACAAGCTAGCCTTGAAACACATTTAATGATGGGGATTTTAGTACTTTACATTTTATCCTTGAATGACTCTGTTAGGAAGACCTTCCTAATATTTTTTAAATTTTTATTTATTTATTTATTTTGAGAGAGAGGGTGAGCACAACAAGGGAGGAAGGGAAAGAAAGGGAGAGGACAATCCCAAGCAGGCTCTGCACTGTCAGTGCAGAGCCCCATGTGGGGCTAGATTTCACGAACTGTGAGACCATGACCTGAGCCAAAATCAAGAGTTGGACACTCAACCGACAGAGCCACCCAGGAGCCCCAAGCCTTTCCTAATTTTGGATCAAGAGTTATCTGTGGCTTTTGCTCACTAGCCTGGTTTTATTCACTGGGCGAAATTCCTTTGTCTTGAATAGAATATGGACATAATACACGTTGTTGAGTAACTGACTTGTTCAGGCCCAGCACTTGGGGGATCCCAGTACCTCTGGTACTTCCTCATGCAGCAGGGTAGCCTTCCATGTCTCACATGAGATATAAGCCTGGGGTGAGGTCCAGAGCCACACTGTCAGCCATGGGGTGAGTCAGGGGAAGGCAGGACAGTCACTGCCCATAAAGCCTTAATGCAGCTTCACTCCAGGGGCTTAAGATTTCCTGTGTCTCTTTCTTAACATTCAGCCTGACTTAAGCCCTTCAATAAAATGCAGGATAAGGATTCATGATTACTCATGAATTTTCACACAACCACATCATTTGACAGGAATCTTAGAAATGGCTCCAAATTCCAAAAACTTTATCTTTTCTTTAGTTCTCACAGAAAGCAAAATTTAAAACTGGCAAAGTTGGACTCCAGTCTTCCTCTCCGATGCGCCTTTCAGAATCATTCTACCCTTCCTATTTGATGCTCCATGGGTGACCTGATCTCCCAGGCTTCCCCCCGCAGGACCATCCTATGCCTTGGGCCCTTCACTACCTCTTCCCTGCTCCCTTTTCTCACCAAAATCTACCTGTCTAGTGTCTGATGCTCACAAAAGCTGGTTTTAGCCAATGTGACCTTGGCTGTTAATGTGTTTTGGTCCCTTAACAAATACTTGGTAATGTATAAGATAGCTTTTGTTGATCTGCCTGTCTCAGCGCTGTAATTCCTTAATCCAGTCAAACCGATGCCTCCAGATGGCCCCTAGGTAGTAGCTTTTTAGTGGGAATGGATAGACATCATGATATGATCACACATGAGAAATTGTTTTGAGGCCCTTAGCACAAATATCTTGCTTTCTCAGAAATAGCACTGAGATGCCTCAGTCACCCAACTCCCATTAGACCATGCCGTGCTTCTTGTGAAATTCTTCCTCTCCTGAACAAAACAGAACACACACACACACTCAGGAACATAGTTCTTTTTAATTGGCCCTAGATAGGATGTGTTCGGATTCCTCCCTCCATAATAAATAGAGAGCCCCTTAGCACAACTTTATATCATGCATTTCCTCATTATATGGTGCTAGTTCTGTTCTCCATAAACAGTATACTGCTTTTACTGCATGGGACTATTAATCACAGCTGCTTACTTTGTTCCAGGTACTGTGACTAGGGCTTCATGGGTTTCTCATTTGGTGTTCATGACAAACCTATGATATAGGAAGAATTATTCTCATTCTACTGATGAGCAAACTGTATGGTTCAGAGAGGTTAGACAATTTGCCTAACATCATGCAGCTACTGCATTGCAGAGACAGGGCTCAAACGAATGTCTGTCTGACTGAGGCCTATGCTCTTAACCATGCAGCTTTCTTTTCTCTGCTCAACAAACAGAGCAGAAACCTAAGATGAGTGAGATTTTTCAGATGAACCCTGTTGTGTCCACCTTAAACATAGCATTCCTACTTCACATAAGTCTAAAAAACCTACACCTTGCTCATCCCTAATCTCCCAGCTCTCTATCCCCTTTCTATGCTGAGAAAAACTTCTGGTTTCTGGATGCACAAGAATAACAAGTGTTTGTTATTTAATTACAAGGATTTATTATGGGGGGAGGGATACTAACACATCCCATCCAGGGCTAATTAAAAATAACTGTGTTCCTGAGAATATGTGGGGAGTTTTGTTCTGTTTTTGTTTTGTTTTGTTTTTGAGAAGAACAATTCCAGCAAGAATTCTTCTCGGCACAGGAAGCATGGCATAGCTTAATAGGAACCGGATGTCTGAGGTATCTCTGCTATTTCTGAGAAAACGAGATGGTTCATTACCTTTAGTGACTAGGAAGTGGAGTTGCCTACAGTGTCAGGTTTGGGCATAGGTACCTGGGCCTGGATTTGCTATATTTTGCTAAGGACAAAATATTTGCTATATTTTGTCCTTTTTTGAAAGGACACCTCCATGAAATTCTCTTTTTGGAACAAAGAGAATAAAAAGATGTCAAAATTCTGCTTTCAGCATGGGTTTGGAACTTGAATTTATCTTGTGCGCATAGTTCTGGAACTGCCTGCCACAGCTCCCAGCTGAGAAATCAATATAAAATGTTACTTTGGGGGGTGCCTCAGTAGCTCAGTCGGTTGAGCATCTGACTTCGGCTCAAGTCATGAAATTGTGGTTTGGTTCGTGAGTTTGAGCCCCACATCAGGCTCACTGCAGTCATTGTGGAACTGGCTTCAGATCCTCTGCTGCCCCCCCCCATGCCCCTCCCCTGCTTACACTCTCTCCCTCTCAAAAATAAATAAAACATTAAAAAAAGTTACTTCAAGCCAGTGATATCCCAGATAGTGATAACTTTGGAACACCTGGAAGCCACTCTGAAAAATAGATTTCAAGATAAAGTACATTATTCAGGACAAAGAAGTTTATTTCATAATCTAGAACAGAAATTCACCATTTGCATGTATTTAATAATATGGCCCTCAGAGTTAAAGCAGAAATAATTGATTTGTAAAGAGAAATTTAAAGGTCTATACATAATAGATTTTTAAAAACATGTCTCTTATTAATTGATAGATTAGGAAATCAAAAATTAGTGAAGATACAGAAGATTCGAACAGCCCAATTAGCTAGCTTATTCTAGTCTACACATATGTAAACCAACAACTGATCACTTGCTACACTACAAAGGAAATCTCATCAAATACCAAAGACTCTGTAACATACAGGATGTATTCTCTGACCACACTCCAATATAGCATGAACTCAGAAAGAAAAAGAAACTTGAAATTACTCTATATTTTGGAAAATTACTGGGGTGTCTGGGTGGCTCAGTCGGCTGAGCATCTAACTCTCGATTTTGGCTCAGGTCATGATGTCACGGTTCATGAGTTCAAGCTCCACTTCGGGTTCTGGGCTGACAGAGCTGAGCCTGCTTGGGATTCTCTCTCTCTCCCTCATTCTTTCCCTCCCCTGCTAATGCACATGTGCACACACACACACACACACACACTCAAAATAAATAAACATTTGGGAAAAAAATAAAGTTACAGGGAAGGAAAGGTACTTCCAAAGACTATTTGGCCAATGCAATAGTCAGTTTAAGTTATGCTTCAGTAATGCACAGAGCTAAAATATCTAAGTATCTTAAAACAATGAAGGTTTATTTTTCATTCATGGTACATTTCCGATGTAAGTCTGCTGGGAGCTCTGTTCCAAATTTTCCTCACTCTGGGGCCCATGCTGATGAAGCTTTCACCACCTGGCATATTACCAGTTGCAGTGGTAAAGGGAAGACTACAAGGCTCTTAAAAGTTTCCTGCTCCCAAATGACATACATCACATCCACTCGTGTTGTGTTGGGCAAAGCACATCTATCCTCATGGCTGATTTCAAGAGGGTGGGGATCTGACCAGAAAGAGGAGAACTGGACATGTCAGTGACCAACACTAATGATTATCACAAAGAGGAAACGATTATGAAAACAAGGAAATATTTACACTTAACGAATAATGAGGGGTGCCCGAGTGGCTCAGTCGGTTAAGCATCCGACTCTTTCAGCGCATGTCATGGTCTCACAGTTTGTGAGATTGAACTCTGTGTCCAGCTCCTTACTGAGTGTGGAGCCTGCTTGGGATTCTCTCTCTTCCTCTCTCTCTCTCTGCCCTGCCCCTGCTCATGCTTGCTTTTTCTCACAAAATAAATAGACATTAAAAAAAAGAATAATGAAAAGGTACCCTATTGAAACTTGTGGGATATAGCTAAAGTGGTCCTTAGAGTAAAAATTACAGCTTTAAGTGATTATATTAAAAAAAGGAGACTGAAAAATAAGGAGTTAACCATCTATTCAAGAAAACAAAGAATCTCAAAAATCATGGAAAAAAGATAGTGAAGATAAGAGACGCATTAATTAAACAGTCACAGGAAATAAAACTATAAAGAATTAAAAAAATAAAACTTATGGTCTGTTGGGCTCCTCAGAAGCAGACTCTGAGATAAAGAGGAGTGTGTCCTCAACCTCTTAATGCATTACAGAGTAGTAGATCTGTTATCTATTTTCAGTCTAGGGAGAAATATGGAAGGGGGTAGTGAAAGTCAGACAGGGAAAAAGAAGGTGAACAAATGTACAGTTTTGCATTGGGTCCCACAGAAGCCAACAGTAGCCTAATCCCATGTAGGCTTCTGAAGTATGAATTACACTTCTGGGATGTTCCACCTGGGGACTTCCATGTTCCCACAGTTTCCAGTTATTGGCCAAGGGTTAACTGGAGTGGATGTGAATTTCCCGACCCTTTGGCCTCTCTTGGGCAAAGTGGCTCCAGTAGCCTGAGTAAGGACAGTTCGCTGAAGAAGAGTTTTAGATATTGGCCATTGGAAGCAAAACCACCTGAATCTTGTCAGGGGCAAAGGAACACTATGGGATCTGGGTAAAGCACATGTCTGCTCCAATGGACTTAAGAAAAAAAAAAACTATTAATATGGATAAGCATTTAACATAAATGTTTTTTTTAAAAAACAGCATTTACAAACAATATTAGACATGAAAAAGGATTCATAACCACATGTTGCAATTGACAAGAAGATAGTATTATGCCAAAAAATTTAAAAATACGGAAATGATCAATGTCCTAGGAAAATATGACTTGTGAAAACTATCCCAAGAAGAAATGGAAATAGGAGTACAACCTTTATCATTAAGGAAATGGAATAAATTGTTAATAGTTTACACCCTACCCCTTCCTAGGACCAGACGAGTTGGCTAAACATTCTAGGAACAGGTAATCACATGCTAATGCCAATCTTATCAAAGAGTAGAAGATAGGGAACATTTTTCACCCACTACAAGGAAAGTATAAAAAAGGAAGATTACAAACCAGCAACATTTATAAATATATGTGCATAAATAAGCAAAATACTAGAAAATTAATGACTTAAAATAAAGTTGGATGCTCAACATCACTAATCAGGGAAATGCAAATCAAAGCCACAATAAGATATCACCTCACACCTGTCAGGATGGCTAAACTTAAAAAGACAAGAAATAACAAGTGTTGGTGAGGATGTGGAGAAGAAGGAACCCTCATGCACTGCTGGTGGGAATGCAAACTGGTGAAGCCACTGTGGAAAACATTATGGAAGTTCCTCAAAAAATTAAAAATAGAACTACCATATAATCTGGTAATTCTACCACTGGGTATTTATCCAAGGAAAATAAAAGCACTGATTCAAAAAGATATATGCACCCGTATGTTTATTTAAGTATTATTTACAATAGCTAAGATATGGAAGCAATCCAAGTGTCCTTTCAGAGATAAATGGATAAAGAAGATGTGGTATTGATGTGGCATCAATATATATATATTGATATATCTATATATTTGTATATATATAAATATAAATAAATATATATATTTATATATATAAATATATATATATAATATGTAATATATATAAATATATAGATATATCAATATATATCTATATCTATGTAAATATATAGATACATCAATATATATCTGTATCTATATATATATGAACAATGAAATATTACTCAGCCATAAAAAAGAATGAGATCTTGCCATTGAAAACAGCATGGGTAGACCTAGAGGATATAATGCTAAGTAAAATAAGTCAGAGAAAGACAAATACCATATGATTTCACTCATACGTGGAAGTTAAGAAGCAAAACAAATGTAAAAACAGACAAACAGACTCTTAAATACAGAGAACAAACTGGTGGCTTCCAGCAGGGAGGTGGGTGGGGGTATGGGTGAAATAGATAATGGGATTAAGGACAAAAATGGATTTATCATAGGAATGCAAAGATGGTTTGACATTAAAAAGATTCAAGGAGGAACACCATGTAATTATCTCAATTACAGTTGAGATAAAATGTAATAAATGTAAATGTAATACCTATTCACGATGAAAAACTCTCTTAGTCAACTCTTAACAGAGGAAAATTGCTTAATTAATAAACAGTGTTTACTAAAAACCTATAGTAATTTTTTTAAGTTTATTTATTTTGCAAGAGAGTGAGAGAGCCTGAGTGGAAGAGGGGCAGAGAGAGACAGAGGGAGAGAGACAGAATCCCAAGCAGGTACTGTGCTGTCAGTGCAGAGCCTGATTTGGGACTCTAACTCATAAACTATGAGATCATGACCTGAGCTGAAATCAAGAGTCAGACACTTAACCCACTGAGCCACCCAGACACTCCTACAGTAAATATTTTTAAAAAGGAACTGCTAAAATATTTTTCTTTAGAATCAGGAACAAGACAAAGACTCCTGTCAATGGGGAGGAAAAGGCTATAGAAATAGAGAACATCATCTTCATTGATGTCATGATTTGGTATCAAGCAGATATCAATTCCTCCAAGTTAACTTATAAATTACAACAAAAATCTCAATAGAGTTTTTCCTGGAACTTAATCAGGTAATTGTCCACTTGATATGAAAGGACAGAGGTCAATAAGAGAGAGAGAGAGAGAGAGAGAGAGAGAGAGAGAGAGAGAGATAAGATGGGTGGGGAAAGGCATTGGAATTATTCTACCATATAAATTTATTGTAAAGCTGTAGTAATTAAGATTGTGTAGTGTTGAGACAGGAATAGACACCAGAGCCCATAGCCCAACCTACAAAGATATGTAAACTCAACATATGAGGAATGTGACATTATCAGTGTGGGAAAGATGGTATTATTAGGGATAAGTGATACTAGAAAGATTGGCTATCCACTTGGAAAAAAATATGTATTATGTTCCTACCTCATGTCCGAAAGAATACCAGGTAAATTATAATAATAATATAATCCAAAAGAATACCAGGTAAATTATAAATTCAAATATCAAAATTGAGTATTTAAACCTTATAGAAGAAAATACAGGAGAAATATTTTTATGATTGGGGGATTTTTTTTATTAATGTTCTGAGTTTTTGATTTCTAAACGAGAGAAAGGACTGATGAGAAGACTGATAAATATGATGGATTAAAATAAAAATAAAACTTTTGGACACTAATAGCAATAGCCGTTTGTGAGGATTAAATATGTTAATATGTGAAAAGCAGTTAAGCTTTACTGTGTGGCTGAATACATAGTAAGCACTACAAAGTACTTGCTATTATTATTTCCTTTATTTGGTGTTTTCCCCCATGGTAATTGCAATAAAGCTAGTTTTACCATGTATTTTTTTCTCCTTAAGGCACACACCTAGAAATGCAGAAGAGAATATAACTAAAGGAAGAGCATATTAGCTGAAAAACAGTGTGAAAATAAGTATTTCACTCTTAGGCAAACTTGGCTATTATTTTAATGCAGGAATCTTTTCCATGGGAATCGGGTCTTCATTTGCATAAACTCTGTAGCTTGTGGTCGTTTCTTGGTAATGTTAACATAGAGCAAATTCCTCTTGGTGACTTGTCTTGTGTGCCCAAGAATGCCGCTGCTGGCTTCTCATAGGAATGTAATTGCTGGAAGCATCCCAGCAGGTCAGAGACTGCCTACTGCTGGGAACCAAACTGGTTAGTGTGGAAACCAGGACACTTCTCCATATTCACTTTTGACC
Organism: Felis catus; assembly: GCF_018350175.1. Taxonomy (NCBI): domain Eukaryota; kingdom Metazoa; phylum Chordata; class Mammalia; order Carnivora; family Felidae; genus Felis; species Felis catus. Next base: position 81,931,691 of record NC_058377.1, on the reverse strand, counting down.
CTGGGTCATTTTACCTTTCCTTCCCATTCCGTCCACATTTATCTCTTGGAGGCTCCTGAAATAAACAAGTGGACTTAAATTTCAGCTTCCATGAAAGACTGCCCAAAATATTGGTATAAGCAGAAGACAAACGTGTGGAAGTTCTGGAGGTCTTACATATTCATTTGACAGATAAAAATCAGAAGATTCTGAGCTTATGGAAAGTGAAGGGTGGCCTTTAAAAAAAAAAAGTCATTCCTCAAAATATTATTTCTGGCCCCTGGGCTGAGTCCCTACTGTTTCAAAAGGCCGTCTCTCTAAAACCCAAGCTCTTCTGCATTACAAATAAAGTATTACCATGCACCCCTTCAGTAGCAGCAAGAGCTGTTTTTGCTTCAACCCATAGCACAGTTCAGAAGGTCAGACGTGACCACAGTATCTCCTGTTATTTCAGGGCTCACATGTGTTTGCCTTGGCGCCATTTCCCTGGCATTTGGTTTCCGTTATTTTTCCATGGGCTTGGCTTGCAGGAATCAAAGAAGCATATTTTTGAGAATAAGCGAAGTGCATAAAGATGAAGTATTCTGAACTGGTGGTGGCTGGACGTAGTGGGAGGGAATGCACACCTCCTGGGTTACCTTTGGTAGCAAGGCTCTGACCCTGCATATGGCAAATGTGGGTAATGGTGGACACGAAGGGCTGTCCCACTCAGCAAGGCTGGACAGCGCCTCCCTTCTCTTTCCCCAGACAGAAGTGGAGTTCAGCTGTCCCAGTTCAGGTTCAGGGTGCTTAGGGAGGCCGAAGCTAAGTACCGAGGACAGTGAGGCCCTCCCTAGGTGACGTGCTTTCCATTTTAGCATTGAGTGACAGCTGATTGTTGTCGATGGGAAGATACTGTGATTGGCCCTTTGCTATGGCTTGTTCTGGTTTCTGCTTGGGGCTCTCTGCAGAATGTGAGTCTGGGAAATAGGCATTCACTCTGTACAAAGCGTGATAAAGATCACTACTGTGTGGTTACACTGATGGCAGAGACCTCAGGGCCAGAGTTTATTAGCCAGTAGGTGCCATGTGATAGAGGAGGTACTGGGCTGGGGTGGGAAGGGATGGGGTGTTGTGCAGTGGTTCCCAAGCTTGTCTGCACCTCAGGATCACCTTGGGAAGTTTCAAAAACTACCCTCAATCTGTGATCCACCTCAAGAGGCTGTGCTTTCACTGGTATGCAGAGTCACCTAGATGTTAGAATTTTTTTTTTATTTTATTTTATTAAAAAAATTTTTTTTTTCAACGTTTATTTATTTTTGGGACAGAGAGAGAGACAGAGCATGAACGGGGGAGGGGCAGAGAGAGAGGGAGACACAGTATCGGAAACAGGCTCCAGGCTCTGAGCCATCAGCCCAGAGCCTGACGCGGGGCTCGAACTCATGGACCGCGAGATCATGACCTGGCTGAAGTCGGATGCTTAACCGACTGCGCCACCCAGGTGCCCCTAGATGTTAGAATTTTTAAAAGGTCCCCAGGTAATTGGAGAACCACTGATATGGCAGTGAAGAGCCCAGACTTTGAAGGTGCACAGCCCTACTTTGAGTCCCAGCTCCAGCATATACTAGCTGTGTGACTTTGACCAAGCCATGAAAACTTTCCAAGCCTCAGCTTTCTCATCTTTAATATGGGGATGATCTATTCTCCCTTATGTAGTTCCTATGGAGATCAAGTATAAACATGCTACATTTTTAGTACAAAAAAGTTGGGTCACTAGTCAGAGATCCAGCTAATAGTGCCAGCTCTGCTGTTTTCTAGCTGTATACTGGAAAGGTGGTGTGGTAGACCTTCTGGAATGGTCTTTGGAGTCCTATTGGTCTGGGTTTGAATCCTGGCTCCACTGCTTGACCTTGGGTAAGTGTTTTTACCTCTATGGCTCCATTCCCCTCATCGTTAAAATAGAGGTTTGTTCTTCCCTTACAGGGTTGATATGAGAATTAAATGACATGATACACTTATCTTTAGGTTAAACAATATGAAATTCCCTTTTTGTGTGTAGGTTAAAAATGGTAGAATATCAGCAATCTCATGTGTTTAATCTAATATCGCGTCTTCAAAGACATCAGTAGTAGTAACTACTATTATCACTATTAATCAGTATGACCTTAAGGGAATTACTTTACTTCTGAGAGTCTCAGTTTACCCATCTGTAACATGGACACTTGATGATGTTGCTTTCTTTATAGAATCTGTTCAAAGCTTTAAATGAGATGATGTTTGTGAAATCACTTCGAAGCTTATAAGATATTGAGGAAATCATGATAACTTCAAAAATGTTCTTGGAAACTGGACATCTCATATTTACATAATGGTAAATATTCTGGGAAAAGTTAGAGGTGTGGAGGATTGAGGTACAGAGAGAAGCTCTTGGACTTTGGGATTAGGACAGATAATTTTTTAAGTCTGCTGCAAATTCAGCACCACTCTGGCATTAAGGAGAACAAAACCATGAGGCTTGTGGCTCCTACCAGAGGCAAACTTGCATTATGATTGAGGAGAAGTATTATATTATCTGTGCAGGCATAACTCACTCTTATGTAATGCCTACCACATGCCAGACTGTGCTAAAGTTCCCTGCATGCATTATCTCATCCCATCCTTTATGAGAACTCCAGTTTTCCACATGCGAGGAGAGTGGGGCCCAGAGAGGTTAAATCATGCATCCAAGTCACACGGGCACAGGCATAATAATGAAAGACATCCAAGCAATGATGATTGTGAAAAAACCTTGTGGCAATGAATGAACTAAATCATAACAAATTGTAACAAATATCGAAATAGTTTACCCAGAACTCTTTTGTGCTTTTCTATTCTTCCCTTTTAATATAGACTTTTAAACCAGAGCATAAGCATTCTTCAAAGAAGAGGTCTCATGGCTTATACTGAGGACTCATGAACCATAGTTTTTGATTCTTGACCTCATTTTCATCCCTGACACTTTGGGTGGCCTTGGGTGGGGAAAAAAAAACTTCCCCATGTCTATAGTTAAAATGAGTCTAATAATGTCTCCCTTGAAAGTATGTCATGGAGGCTAATTATCATAAAGTCATTTTTGTGTGTGTGCTTCTGATGTAGGCTGGAAACCCAAAGGGCCACCCAGACTTAAGCCCTGTGGTAAAATCTTGGCTTCTTTTGGACATAGACAAGAGTATTGCTTCTTGGTGGGTTTCCAAACCCTCTTGGTGTCTGCTCTTTGCATAGGGCAGTGGTGGATCTCTTTTTTCACATGCAGCATTACTTGGAGGAGGTTACCGTAAATCCCCTGTGGTCAAGGGGCAAGTGATACCATTTATTATAAAGTTACTCAGGAAACATTTTCAGCTAATAGGGATCATTAAGGCAGTGACGATGTCACTTGATATGTTCATGATCCAATAGGGAGAATACTGGTTCACATAGGAAAAACTTACAAAGAATTGACTTTCAGTGGAGAGACAGTGGCTCCAGTGAATTCTAGAGCCTGGCTTCTTCAAGTGTGGGCCATAGTCCACCAGCATTGTTTTATCTCCTGGGAGCTTGTCAGAAATGCAGAATCTCAGGCTCCAGGCCAGCACTGCTAAATCAGATTCTGCATTCTAACCCAATCCGCAGGTGGGTGGAGAGCCTGTGAAAGCATGAGAAGCTCCTGGCTGCTTGGAGCAGTGGTGGTAGCTGGGAATTTCAGATGACATTTCAGATGTCACTGCTCCTGTCCCAGCCTTGCTGCCGCTCTGCCCCCTCTCAGGTGACGCAGATTGGGTTTGATTTATTGCTAAAGTGCAATCTCACCTTCCCGTACGATTTCTGACCATGGCTACTACAGTGGGGTATGCACTCCTCAGTTAAGAAAACGTCTTGATAAAAGCAGCTTTTATCACAGTATTTGTAATCTTGTTATATTTTGATTTGCTACCTTTTTTAAAAAAAAAGCTCAAAATATTTCCTTACCTGCAAAAAAAAAAAAGTGAGAGAGAGAAAGAGAGAGAGGGAAGGAGAGAAGGAGAAGAAGAAAAGAAAGCTAGGGAAAGAAGAAGTGAGCATTTGAAGAAACCAAATGTTTAATGGTACTGTTATCCATCCTCATTGTGGGGTAAATGCATTTTTTGTTAATATTTAAGGATGTTTTATGTTTTATTTCAAATTTTTTAATGGAAATCCTTTGCCAATAATTGAACAGTATGAGTGAAAGAATATGACAAAACAACTTATTCCTTTTTTCTTTTTTTCTTCCCTTTGAACTTATAGGCTAGTTTTAGACTATTTTTTTATAGACTATTTTATAGACTACCTTTTTTTTTTTCAACGTTTATTTATTTTTGGGACAGAGAGAGAGAGCATGAGCAGGGGAGGGGCAGAGAGAGAGGGAGACACAGAATCGGAAACAGGCTCCAGGCTCTGAGCCATCAGCCCAGAGCCTGACGCGGGGCTCGAACTCACGGACCGCGAGATCGTGACCTGGCTGAAGTCGGATGCTTAACCGACTGTGCCACCCAGGCGCCCCTAGACTACCTTTTTATAGACTATTAAGATGACCAAGCTATGATGAGGTACCCCAAAATCTTCCTATCATTGTGACTTGGTTTTGATTGTTATTCTCATGAAGCTGCACATAACTGTTACTTTTAGTCCTTTTAAAGATAACTTGTATTATAGCTGGAATGATCTTTGAAAAATGTAAATTTGAACTCCTGATAAATTACTTTACCTGGGCATTTGATTGTCAATGGCTGTTATTGTGAAAAGACAGACAACCAGGTGTTGTATCCCTCTGAATGCAAGTATACAGTACCACTTAGGAAATACTCCTACCAAAAAGATAGAAGCTGAATCTCACCAAGAGTCAGTATCTAATTACCAATGTACAGGTAATGTAGAGGTCACTTACCTACCAACTGGGCATTTTGGAATGCTTGCTCTTGGGTCACTCTGTCTGGAAGTCCAGCTGCCATGCTATGAAAGGTTCAAATCACATGGACAAGCTACATGTACTCACTTTGGTTGAGAGCTCCAGCTGAGCTCCCAGTTGATGGTTGTCATCAGCTGTCAGCATACAAATGAGCCATCTTGGACATCCAGCTGACACATGACTACAACTGCATGACAAATCCCAAATAAGAACCACCCAGATGATCCCAGTCAGATCACAGAAACAAGAGAGTTAATAATAAATATTTGGAGGCATTCAGTTTGGGGATGATGTGTTAAATAGTATTACGGACTGAATGTGTCCACCTTCCCCCTCCTCCATTCATATGTTGAAACCCTAACCCCCATTGTGATGGCATTAGGAGTGGGCCTTTTGGTAGTAATTAGGTTTAGATGAAGTTATAAAGACAAGGCCCCATTGATGGGATTAGTATTCGTATAAGAAAAAGAAGACAGACCTGAGCTCATCTGTCTCTTTGCCATGTGAAGGCAAAATGACAAGGCTGCCTCCTGCAAGCCCGGAAGTGGTTCTCACCAGGAACTGAAACTGCCTGCTCAGTGTGTGTGTGTGTGTGTGTGTGTGTGTGTGTGTGTGTGTGTGTTTAGTGGGCCACATGCAAAATGTATTTCTTGGATGACCTGTGATCAAACAGTTTGAAAGTTACTGTACTGGACTAGAGGACTCTGTTACGGATCTGTGAGTAATTGATTAACAGTTGTGAAAATAAAGGAATTTAAGATATTTATTGCAGTGGACCCCTTTGGAATGGAAACAACTTTCTGGTGCTACAGGCAATGGGGATGGAGCTGCTTTTTCCCACTTATGCCCAAGGGACCCACTGAACCTTATTTTCTTCTTCCCTAGCCCAACTTAATTGAGTGTATTTTTATTCCCTTTTTATTACTCACTTCTTTTCTTTTTCCCTCCTCCTTCTTTCTTTCCCCTTTCACTTTCCTCTATCTCCCTTTATTTTCTTCTCTATTTCTCTTTTTCTTTTTTTAAATACTGTTTTTATGATGCCTATTTACTTTAAGAAAGAGACAGTGTGTTTTCACGTGTGAGTGGGGGAGGGGCAGAGAGAGAGAGAGAGGGAGAGAGAGAATCCCAAGCAGGTGCTGCAGTGTCAGCATAGAGCCTGTCATGGGCTCAATCTCACCAACCATGAGATCATGACTTGAGCTGAAATCAAGAGTAGACACCCAACTGATTGAGCCACCCAGGCGCCAGTGCCCCACCACCCCTGCCCTCCCCTGCCTTTCTACTTTTCCTTCCACCATGTTGCTTTTTGGGTACAGATTTAATGGGCATGCTTTCCTTCACTTCAGCACTAAAGATATCTAAGATGTCATTAAGTCTTTAAGATAAATACTGTAGGAAAAAAATGCTGTAGGTCTTTTATATTCAATGTGTGGCCCATTGGCCAGTAGCCTTAGTATCACCTGGAAACTTTGAGAGTGTAGAATTTTAGGCCCTGCCCCAGACTTGCTGAAACAGAGTCTGCATTTTAACAAGATCCTATGTGATTCTTATGAACGTTCAACTACGAGAAGCACTGCTATTGCGTTGATCTTCTTAAATCAAACAACCATTTGAAAATCTGTCATCAACATGGTCATGGAAGATATTCCACTCCCTTGAAAAATAGATGGGGTTAGGGGTGGAGCAGGTATACAGATGTGAGGATGTGGATGTCTGGATGGGGAGGTGGTGGCTTTCCCTGGGACTCTGGACATAACATGTTTACTCATGAAGGCAAATGTCTGGCTGTCCTGATAAATATCAGGTCTTGTTTGTCAAGGAGTGCTAGGTAATGTGGTTTGCAGTTTCAGGACCTGTTGTATATTGTTATATACCAGCTGGAGGACAGGTTGGTTACTTTCAGTTGACTCAAAAAGGGGCATCATTTTGCTTGTTTTCCTTGTCTGGGAAACATGGAATGAGTTGGAGGTCATCCACTGAAAATGCATCTGTTATAAGAAGGGTAGCAAGTCCTGGATTTCCTGGGACTGTCCCAGGTTAATACCTGCTTCCCAGAAAAATTAATGGTGGCCACTTTCACATTTAAATGTGTCTGAACTTGAACAATAAATTGTGGTCACTGGTAATAATACAGTCCAGTGGGAAAGAGATCTTTCTTAGGGACTGTATAAAAATTAATCTAACAACCTGGAGAGAGAAACACCCTGGATTCTATTTGTTGCCAAAGCCCAAGGCCAGAAAAAAGATTTCCCCTCAATCAATGGTCCCAACACTAGATATTTGAGGGCATTTTGGTCACCTGGAATGTTTTGAGCAATTCCCAGATTGGTGCTCATTCTAAAATTTATCCCTTGTCAGCTTAGTCTAACCTCTGACTTATCCAGTCTTGGTTATCTTTCTGGTTATGCCTCCACCTGAGACCAGACCATGTTGTTTTTGACTACCTTGAACTTCTGTTGCCACCCATGGCACAATGAAGAGTACATTTCTGTGAATCTTAGATGGCTTCTTTGGTCTTTATGTCTCCTGATTTATATTTAGGATAGAGGAGATGGTGCTCCAAATAGTTGAAATTCCTTATACCCTCGATTGGAAATAGAAGGTTAATACATTAGTGGGAGCAAGGAGGCAAAACATTTTTAGACCAATTTATTTCATTGAAATTCTGAAACTGAAACTAGATTTGACACCAGATGGTTAAGAGAGGCAAGATGTAGAACTATCAAGACAAGCTTCCTAGGACTCCCCAGCATATTCATTGTTAGTTCTTCCTGATGCATTTCAAGGCCGTAAAACAGGTCACATAAAGTAGATCCAAAGCTCTAGGCTCTGTAACCCTGCTTTGCTCTTGGCTCCTGCATATTTAAGGTGGGACTCAGAAAATGCATTTTCCCCTTCTGTTCCACCCAGAAGCTGCTAGGCAAACATTCTGGTGGTGCTAATGGAATTTCAGAGCTGACTTTTGTTTGTCAGTCCTGGGGCAAGGCCCTAGCAGAGCTGGGGTGAAGGAGCATAAGCAGGTGGGCTCCAAGGGGTGTCCACACTTGGCTGGAACGTATTGTGATGCTGTCTCGGGTAGTTGGTATTTGTTTTTCCAGTCATGCTTCGTCCTGGGAGGTGTTAGATTTCTTTAAAGCCTTCGTGACTCATGACCCCAGGAGAGTTCAGATTCCACTCCTTACCTCCTCTACCCCATTTGCCTTGCTCTTCAAAATGAACATAGCAAAGTCTCTTATAGTGGTCACTTGTTGAAAGTATAATGTGGAGAAAGCACTTTGTGTGCTGAAAAGCACCGCACAGTTGGGAGAAAGGATTGTCATTTTGAGAAATTTGTTTGTGGAGGTTGATTTTCTACACATGTTTTCAAATGACAGAACAGGGCTTATCTTTCAAAAAGGATCCATTGGAGGATTATTTCCTCTTCCACATTTTCTGCCAAAGTGTTTGGAATTACCTTCTGAGCCAGTTTTGGAGACACATTAGAGATTTGGTCTCTGTAGAGTTTCACCTCATTTTTGACCTAAACACCCCTGTCTGTCTTGGTCTCCAGACTCGTTTATCAAACTTGGTACAAAATGCCAGTTGGCTTTTCCAGCAATCAAAACCTCCCTCTGAATGTTGTAGTTTTGCCATTATTGAGGAGATCCAGTAGAATACACTGAGACTTTTCAGGCAAGTTCCAAAGAGGAGTTTTAGAATTATTGCTGTCTTTGGGATAAGGGTCCAACTTTACAAGGTGACCAGTATGGAAGTCAATATTTATTTGGAACACACACACACAGAGCAATAAATCTATTCCAGAGATCAATCAAGTCACTTTTTTACCATTTCCCTAGTGTATAAATACATAGTTTTTTTTTGTTTATTTGTTGTTTTTGTTTGCTGGGTTTGGTGGGATTAGCCAGTAAGTAACTAGTAGTTTGTATGTTAACTTACTTATAAATAAATCCATCCATCCATCCATCCATCCATCCATCCATCCATCCATTCAAAATATGCTTAGCATTTGTATTTCTAGGGTAAAGAAGACAGGGTCACTACCCTCATTCAAATGGGAGACATAGTTGAATATGAATCAAAGAATTACCCAAATAAATGTGAGCAAAACAAAACCCACTAGGATAAGTGCTGAGGAGGAAAGGAACATAATGGAGCTAAGAGAGAGTCTGAAGGACAACTGTCCTGGTCAGGGAGGGTCTGCAGGAGGACCAGAAGTGATCTGGTGAAGGGGAGGAGAGTGCGGGAGTTTTCCAGCTGGAAAGGGCAGCTTATGTAAAACTTCTATAGCAGGAGGGTTGGGGAAAGGTTGGAGGAACAGAAAGAAGTCCAGCATGGCTGTGTCTCAGAGTGTGGCAAGATATAAGGATGGAAGGGGCATGTGGAACCTTGTAGGTAGGGGGACCACATAATTTTTTGTCCAAATGGAAGCACTGGTGAGAGTAAAATGAGGGGTGATTGACAATGACCAAAATAGTTGTAAGTTCCAACTATCCTGGACAAAGTAGGACATGTACTCCCCTTACTTAGAGACCATGCCAGGGATTTTGGTCTTTAGCCTAAAAGCAACGCTAAACAACCTTTCAGGTTGGGATGAAATGAGGACAGGATCACATTTGCATTTTGAGAAGATCTTCCTGGGTATACTGTATAGACAGGAATGGCAGTCATTTCCTTAAATGCCAAGAGTCCTGGTTTGATTTGGATAAATTGTCTTTATGCTCCAACCTCCTTTCTCTGCTCCTGTCCCAGTGCTCAGCACACATCTGTGCAGCAGCTGCAGAACTGGGATTCCAGAGGCTCTGGCTCATTTGTAGAATTATGAGGACGGTGCCTGGCAATGGAGTGTTCCCATTAGTGCTGCTCATGTTCACATTGTAAGCGTGATGCCTTCCACATGCTCCCGTTTCATTCTGATCCTCCTGGGGCCAGGCCGGTAATTAACTCTTAGGAGGAATTGAGCCCAACCTAGTGTCTTTCATTGCTAAAATTTTCATAAAGACAGGGCCTGTGCATGCAAATCAATAGGAACAATGTCTTGAATTCTCAAGGTTCTTTGTTCACATGCCAGCGTCTCTTCTAGAATATGTCTCTTAAAGAGTTGCAGAGTTGGAAGGGGCTTTATGGGATAAGAATCCCTTCTATGACCTATTGAGGAATGGTCATCCCAGCTCTGAACACATCAAGGGATCTCAAGCTCACTCCCTCCTAGGACTCTGTCTTGGCTTTGCTCATTTGTCTCCATCTGCATTTCCACACTCTGGTCTGAGGGCCTGTCTTCTCTCCCCTAGGCTGCTGCATTGGTCTCCTAACTGGCCTCCTGCTTCTCCTTTAGCCTCTCTCTAACCTGTGCTCCACACCTCAGTCAGAGTGCTTTTCTAACAGCAAAACTCAGTGAAGGCAGTCCCTGCTTAAGGCTCTCTAACGACTTCTCATTGCATTTTGGTTAACACCCCACTCTTCTTACAATGCCCACAAAACCTTTTTCTGCCTGTTTCCCCAAACTCCTCACTCACCATCCACCTTCTTACACACTGGACTCCAGCACCATTTGCCTTCTTTTGTTTTTCCAGACACACAAACTCTTTTGCCTCAGAGCAGTTGCCTGGAACACTCCATTACTGTTTATGTAACTGACTCCTGCTCATCTTTAAGGTCTCTGGTAAAGTGTCAAGTACACGGAAAGGTTTTTCTTGGCCATCTGTTTACAGTTCATCCCTCTTATTAATCTTTATCTTAGGCCCTTTTATTATTTATAACACATAGTTTATAATTTTTTTAGTTTGATTGTTTTGTTTCCTTCTTTTTCTCTGGTGCCCTTAGGGACACTTTGAGGGTGGGGGTCATGCTTGCCTCCTTCACTACTGCCTCCTCAGTGCCTAGCAAGATGCTAGCCTCCATTTATTAGATGTGTTCAATAAATATTTACAAAAAGAATTAACAAACAACAGTGGGTTATTTTTTGTTTAATGGCTTGATTTGTTGTGCAGTAATTTTTTAATTTGGACCTTACAGTTATGATTATCTTTTATTACAGTTCTATTTGAAATTCCCTTTTCATAGTAAAGACCTCCCACCTGGCTCCAGATATTTGAGACCATTATCTTATTGTTTCTAAGGCTCCTTTTCTCTACTTAGAACACTCCCAGTCTTCTCACTCTGTGAAATGCCATCTTGTTTGATTCATGCTATTATTCTTTCAGCCAATCAAATTCTTTTTGGATTCAGAATGGGTCACCTACCATAGTTGCTATGCCTCTGTCTCATGGGCCACTTACACATTTGATAAATATGCTAGCTAAGTCCTTTTCCATTTCACAAGCAAATATGTTGATTGTCTCTAGAGAGAGTCCTTTTTTTTTTAGGCATTGATAACTTAATGAGCCCATGGAAGAAAATAGAGACCTTTGCATTAAAGAGAAAGCAAAGAGTTGAATACTTCAACCAAGAAGCACATTTTTCTATAGATATCTAGATGACATTCCAACTGGATGTGTTGCTGGCTTTATACACTCAACATATTTGAAAAGAAATTTATAAATTATGACATATTCTAGTTGGCCATTTAAATCATTTTGAAGACTAGTAACAAAATAATGATTTAGCTATGTGATATACAGCAAATGGAAAAAGCACAATGCAAAATTATATTATGAGCACATTGTTTTCCCTATTTTGTAATATGTGTTTTTTACATTTATAATGAAAAACATACATTTATACAAAGACTTTACTTACATCACTGTTCTAAAACTCAGTGCTTTCTATTAAGGAAATATAGATTTCTCATAGAAATAGGGATTAGGAGATGTCCTGTAAGTAATAGAAGGCATACAATCTTTTGGGGATTGGAAGAATCAACCTCTTTCTATCTTAATCACTCAGAGGGTTTAAAAATACATTTGCATCTCATTTTCTAAGTTTGTGGCTTTCTGTCTTTTGAATGGTACTGACATTGTTTTTCTATGAAGCTTATTTTTAGGAAACAAATGAAATAGATAGTTTTTAAAATTCCTCTCTTTTTTTTAACCTTTGTCTCTGTCCTGAGGTAACGATTTCATACTGCATCTGTGAAAGCCACCCCTTTCAGTTCAGACTCCCTCTTCAGCTCTCCTGACCTACACTGAAGCTTACCTTACCTATCTTGAGTACTGTTCCCTTGTATATCCTATCACTGTATCATTATGGATATTTCCTTGACTCCAAAAGTAATATTAACTATTATACTATCTGTAAAGCTCAGAAAAATATAACTCACTCCTTGCCCAAACACCCAGAGAAAGCCCCTCTATTAAAAAAAAACAACAACAACATATGTCAGAAGTCCATTTGGTTTAAGGAGTTTATGGGTGGTAATGCCTTGCTCCCTTCTTCCCCTGCGGTTAATTCTTTTTCATTCTAAACTAACTAGTCTTTAAATTCCTGAGTTTCAAGCAGAGGTTTATGGGTGGACACTGTATTTACTGCCGCTGAGCTGCCAGAGCATTTTCTTAGGAAGAAGCTGTTTGCTTTCTTCAAGTGAAACCAGCAAGGCAGCCACTTACTCCTCCTTCTTGGAAATGCATCCCTTCTCTTCAAGATCCCATGTGGAGAAGATGCAGCTTAATACTCTTCTGCTATTTCTTCATTCACTTATTCATCTCATTCCTCACTGGCCACTCCTAGGAAGCCCTCCAACTCCCAGTGATGTTTATTAGTGACAGGCCACCCAGCTAGTCTCAGTCTTCTCTGAATTCCTATTATATTTTATTGTCTCTTCTACTTGCCTTTTCCAACCTTGTATTTTTCTTTAGTTGTTTCTTATAAAGAAGGCCTGCCTTTCTTCCAGACATGACTCCAGGGTCTGAATCTATGCCTTACACAGGAAAATCTCACTTAAACAGAATGCTTGAGGACCTCAGGGCTGGTGCATTTTGCTGTAAATGTATACTCACCGTTAGTTGGAATTCCACCCCCCAACCCCACCTCCGCAATATATCCAAGACAACTGATTCTTCCTTCACGTCTCCTAATAAAGACTAGAGATGATCATCAGATTTTCCAGCACTTCTTGAAATACTTGCAGTTTCAGCATTCTGGAAAGGGTTCTTATTGCCAAAAGTGAACTGTTGAAGCAAGAATATAGGACTCAGGTTTGCATGGTCTCTCTCATTCTTTATTCCTAAGACTTGACCTTTAGTCATCGACCACATTAGACGTGACTGAGTTGATCCTGAAGGTGACGATGAAAGATGACGTCAGGGAGGCAAAAGCATCTGAAAGTCATGGTAGGACCTCTGCCTATGATTAGGAGGGTAGCAGCTCCAGATCAAGGAGGTTGATGCAATGAGCCTCCAAGGAAGAGAGTAAATCATGTGCAACCTTCCATAGCACACGGTTGGAGGAGTGCAATGTGGTACTGGGTCCCAAAGGCTCAATTCTTTTTTTTTTTTTTTTTAATTTTATTTAAATCCAAGTTAGTTAACATATAGGGTAGTATTGGTTTCAGGATTCATCACTTACATATAACCCCCAGTGCTCATCTCACCAAGTGCTCTCCTTAATGCCTATCACCCATTTAGCCCAACCCCCCACCCAGTACCTCTCCAGTAATTATTAAATTGAGGGAAAACTCATTTCATTGAAAGTTTTTCTTTTCTCCCCCCCCCCCATCTATTCATTTACTCTCTTTTGAACATATGATTGAGAAACTATTATTGAACATGTAGCAGGTGAAAATAGAAAATGAAGATTCAGAGTCTGGCACATAGGAAACATTCAATAAATGTTTGGTGGCTGGATGAATTAGCACACAGATATGAATCCTGCCTTTTCCTCTAATTTCTTGAGTGGACTTTGGAAAGCTGCTTAAACTAAGTCACAGTTTTGTCATCTCTAAAATGGAGATGCTAGCAATTTCCTTATAGAATTGCTGTGAAGATTAAACAAATGAATGCATGTAAAATGCAGAGTATAGTGATTTTTTTTTAAAAGTAAAATAGCATTAATAGCAACAATCCCCATAATAATCATTATTATTGTTGTCAGTATTTAACCCAGTAGATTGAGACTCCTTCTAGTTATATTTTGGTCTAATGAAGTTTTTATTATACTTCTCTATTGTCACAGCCTCGTGGCCCATGTGTGAATATATCGCAGGGCCTCGGTAAGTGTGTGTTGCTGTACCCTTCCAAAGACAGAATTAAAACCTATTCCTTTCCTTCTTCTAGCCTTTCAGACCATACAGCCACCTTCATTATTCACTGGATTATTGGATCTGATTAATGGTGGCAAAAATGTTCCATATATGATGAATGCCAGATAACATTCAGCGGTCATGCTGAAGTTGCCATTATGTCATGGGTGTATTTCTGGCGAGAAAATGTTTAATGATTTTAAGAGGCTGATCTTCCCCAGCCAGAAGCAATGACCCCCAGTGCCCGGTGGAATTTGGAGAATAAGGAAACAGGTTTCTTGAGAGAAAGGGATCAAGCTCTGCAGAAACATCTTGATCTACAAAATCCTGTCTCCATTTTGTACTTCTTTCTCTTACAACGAGCCATGCTTCCTGGCATTCATGTTCTTGTGTAGTCCCCATCCTGCTCCTTGATTCTGGGTTTGGCCAAGGGACTTGCATTTGCCAATGAGAGATTAATAAAGGCAATGCAAGCAGGGGCTTGATGAACACTTGCACACAGGAACATGTCCTCTAAGAATACTTCCTCTTAGAATCGAGGCTCTGTGTTGTAAAGAAGCTCAGGATAGACAACCGAAGGATAAGAGGCCATGTGGAAAGACTCTGAAGGATAAAAGCAACATAGACATTCCTGCCTCAGCTGAGCTACCAGTTGAATGCAGCTGAGTGACCTTAGCAATACTTTAAGGATTTTTTATCCAAACCTTCCACTTCAGCCCAGTCAACCCACAGACTTGTGAAATGTAATAATTTGTTATTTGAAGCCATTACATTTGAGTGGCTTCTTTATGTTACAATAGTTAACGGATACATAGTCTTTTCCCCCTTTCCTCCCGGACCCATGGATGGACCAAATGGAAGCATCCCTTGATATATCTTTAAAAAAAAATAAACAAATAAACTGGTGTTCACAACTATCAGCCCTTGTTTAGCCTGGGAAGAGATTTTTTTTTTTTTTTTAAATCTCCTCAGATGTCTTCGTTTTACAAATGTAGTACTGAGGCTCAGAGAATGTAAGTAACATGTATAGGTCTCTTGATTCTCCATGAAGAGCCATCAAAATATCTTCAGTTTCAAAGGAATTTTTAAAAATTTTAATTCCATACAGAGTGATATTAGTTTCAGGTGTACAATGCAGTGAGTCAACAATTCCATACATCATCTGGTGCTCATCATAACAAGTGCCTTCCTTAATCCCCATCACCTATTTAACCCATCCCCCCCTTCCCCTCTGGTAACCATCAGTTTGTTCTCTATAATTAAGAGTCTTTTTCTTGGTTCATCTCTCTCTCTCTCTCTCTCTCTCTCTCTCTTTCCTTTACTTGTTTGTTTTGTTTCTTAAATTCCACATACGTGTGAAATTATATGGTATTTTTTTCTTTGACTTATTTCAGTTAGCATTATGCTCTGTAGTTCCATCCATGCTGTTGCAAAAGGCAAGATTTCATTCTTTCTTATGGCTGAATAATATTCTGTTATATACCACATCTTATTTATCCATTCATCTATTGTTGGACACTTGGGCTGCTTCCATAATTTGGCTATTGTAGATAACGCTGCTATAAACATAAGGGTGCATGTATCCTTTTGAATTAGTGTTTTTGTATTTTGGGGGTAGATTCCCAGTAGTGTGATTACTGGATTATAGGGTAGTTCTATTTTTAATGTTTGGAAGAATCTACAGATATTGTTTTGTTTTGTTTTACAGAGTGGCTGCACCACTTTGCATTCCCACCAACATCTTCTCCAACACTTGTTGTTTCTTGTGTTTTTGATTCTAGCCACTCTAGTAGGTGTGAGGTGCTATCTCATTGTAGTTTTGATTTGCATTTCCCTGATGATGAGTGACGTTGAGCATCTTTTCATGTGTCTGTTGGTCACCTGTCTGTCTTCTTTGGAGAAATGTCTGTTCATGTCTTCTGCTCAAAGGGAATTTTTAACCCAAATCATGTCACAATGTCCATGTTATATATAACACTTTTTATCTACTGACACAATAATCTCTGTTGACTGGACATGGTTATTTTCTATTTTGAAAGAGAGTCATGTTGTCCATGGGAATTTTTAGCTAATCTAGCCCAGGGAACAAAGTGCTGGCAAAAATGCAAATGGATATTTTCAGAAGGAATAGAGAAATAATTCATACCGATTCTTGTTAAAAGTTACACGAGGCCTTTAAGAGTATGAATTATGCTTCACCTAGTTCTGCACACTTACTCATTCAGCTCTTGTCTATTGGGAAACTTCCTTTGTGTGCCAAGTGTGAGGATGATACCAGGATCTACCGTGAATGATATAGTATTTGCCCTCAACAGCATTTGACACAAAAGTGAAGTGACTTATTCAGGCTCCCATAGCTTGACAGTGCTAAATCTGGGACTACACATGAGGACTGGTTACCCTAGTGGCTGCCAACCCAATGCCTGATTGACCTCTGGAGTTGTCAGCCGTGCTTAATTTTAGTTAATTATGGCTTTAATAGGTAACATTTTCTTTGGGCCCCTATCTCCTTTTAAGATTATAGTCGTGATTTCTGAGGGCTTTACCATAGTTTATTTACTCCAAGATTCCCCTTTATCTGTTGAGGAAAGCTTTCTTATAGATTGGATTCAGCTCTTCTCTATTCATTGGGGCAGAGGTATGATCTATGTTATAGTGTTATGGTTGCATTCCTAAGAAGCCACTTTATATTAAAAAATCACTTTAAAAATAATTATTTCAGAAAGCAAATATGGGATTAGGGTCTGGAGCATTCAAACTCACAATAATAGAGTAATTTTGCCTGCAGGCATTTCAATAATACTGGTGTTTTTATAGCTTTAAGTCTATAGTTATAAAGCTAAACATCCCTGGGAAAATCCAGCCTTGATTATATCTAGCTTTTGATCAAGAGGAATGGCCTTTGTTTTTCAATCCTCATCTTGGTGAGGAATGGCACAAGGCTTCTTAGCCATTTTTATCACATTTTTCACCCATTGTTGGATAAACATATCCCAAAGTCACTCAAACTAAGCAGCTGACAGCAAGTTTTTTCCTCTTTGTCTGAGATGATGTTCGTTCTAGCGTTACAACCATGTGCATAATGAAAATCATGTGTCCCATTATTTATTCGACAAGTATTTTTTGATGCCTACATAGTAGGCCCTGAGCAAGACACTGGGGATATAGAGGTAAGCAAGAGAGACAAGTCCCTGTTGCTATGAAGCTTCTACTCCAATCGAGGAGATGGTCCATAAACAGATAAATACACAGTATAATGTCATGTGGTGTAAGTGGTATGAAGAAAAATAAAAAAGAGTGAGAGGCGACCAGTGGCTTCTGCTGACCTTGGGAGACACTGAAAGGACTTTAGATTTTATTCTGAATGTGATGGAAACCATTAGCAGTTTTTGAGCAGGGGGATGATACAGTATGCTTGATATTTTAGGAGACCCGCTCTGGCTGCTATGCAACAGATTCCTGAAGTTGAAAGGGATAGTTGGGGGAAAATAGGAGGCCGTTGTGTAGCCCATTTTCCTCCATAAACCTGAGCCTGAGGCAAGGGCTTGTGTGTAGATTGTTTGTTTTGGAAAGTGATCCAAGGAACATAAGTGGAAGATTAGAAGTGTTAGGTGAGAAAGAAGGCAAAATCAATCTAGTTTTGTGGAAGATGCTGATAAATTCTGTAGACAACTGGACGTATGTGTCACCAGGGACCTCTAAAAGGTCAGGTGGGAATACACCTCTGAATTGTTCAGCCCTGACCCCTTTGGTTCAGCACTGCCCATTGAAGTGTTAACTCTCTTGCACTGCCAGACTCATACATAAGGCAGAATGACTGGTAGTTCCTATAATCATCCCGCATTACAAGCAAGAGTTCCCACAGAAGCAAGGGTTCTGTGGAACAGCAGAGGCATAGTGAGGGCAGGTTATACTCAAGAGGTATCTGATACAGAACCTTGTGCAGTGAGACATGATGGGAACTCAGATTTGGATGGCAGTGGAAAGGTGGTAAGAAGTGGACAGATCCACAGATTGTAGCCAAATTACTTTGTGAAAATTTGCATTGGAATAGAAACATCTCTATTTTCACAGTGAAATAAACTGCTGATCTCACACCACCTTGCATCTGGGTTGTTATATTTTCACTTTGTAGTTCTGCTGTCATTCCCGTTCACACAGCTACCCATTTTGTAGGCATCAGTTTACCATTTAACACAAAGAAATTGATGAATGAAGATTTAATAACCTGCAAACAAGTTTCTTTCACCTTGTATGTCTTCTGTGTTTAACATATTTCATAGATTGTAGAGGCAAATAAAGGTGATGTAATGGAAACAGACTTGAACTTGCTATAGATTTGGACAGGAAAATGCACTTTGCTTTAGACAAATGTCTAAAAGGGTAGAAGACTTGTGGACATTTAAAAAAAATGTCTGTTTAAACGTTAAAAACCAAAAGATTATCCCTCCACTGGTCACGGATATTCAAGTTTCTTATATTGTGCTAACCCAAGGCCAGGAATAAAATGTTCATGGCATGAAACTCAACATTTTGAAAAATAATATGCGTTGGAGTGTTTCTCATGAAAAGAAAAACATCTGTAATTTGTTTTTAAACATCTCCTTGTAGATGAAGGTGCCTAGGAGAGTGATTCTGGAGAATAGTGCAGAGAATGTTGCCAAAAGCCATAGTGAAGAGGTTGAGTAGAAGTGCATTATGGTGTGAGAGGTTGCTGTGTGTCTTCTGGAAAGTGTTTCAGGATGCTCTCACGAAAGCATTGTCTTCCTTGCCTAGGACTTGGCTCATTTGCCTTTTCATTATTCTCTACAGTCACTATAAGCTTTCCATTGAACCTCCTGTGGGCAAAGTGCCAATACTACTACTGCCACGACTGCTATACTTTCTATGTAATGAGTCCTCTTTTGTGCCAAGCCTTCTTTTGCAGAAAAATTTCTTCAACCCACTGAAATGTAGAAGGAAGCCTCTGGGGTCAGGAGTGGTGGTGTTAGGCTATTCCCAGACTTAAAAGTAAGGAGAACTCTTTATATTAGCAAGTGGGTCAAAAGGGAGAATATAGAGGGCCCAAGAACGACTGTATATAGAGGGTGAGGGAAAAAGAGGCACCCCAAGTCTAGAAGCAGGAGAAGGGACTCTTTCAAGAGAACCATTTGTAATCTTTGTGCTGTGAGCCCACCACTGACAGATTGTCCTGAAAATTATGAGTCATGATTTCTAGTGAAATGGCTGTTTTGTTTCAGGGTGGACTTTGGGCTGGCACACTCAGGCTTTTACGGATAGAGAGAAGAAAAGCTAACCACTGCTATATGCCCAAGAGGCAACAGAGTGAGTGGTTTAGAATATGGATTTGAATCCCAGCTCTACTATGTTTTGGTTTTTCTCTATTTGCCCTTCCTGGTCTATCCGTAGCCTTCATCTGTACCCTGGGGGGAGGCTGTGTTCTATGTCACCTGCACTCCCCTGACTTCTGACTTCCAGCTGAGTTTGTTCAATGGGATGGGATGCTGATAGAACGTTACAGAATGGGAGAAAAGGGAGATCAGGATATCCCTTCCTGCCAGGCTATGAGTTTGGCAGTGGCTAGTTTCTCTGTCAGTGGCCATCTCTCCCACCTGGCTTCAGCCACATCAATCCCTCTTCTTGTCCCTTCAGGCCTAGAGGTGATAATGCCTTTCTGTTGGATAGTCCCTGATCCATCATTATACTTGTTCCCTTAATTCTGCCCTCACCTTTTTTTAAAAAGGTGATGAACAGAACCTGTATTTAAAAAAAATAAAGGTTTATTTAAAAAATTTAAAAAATTTTAAATTATTTAAAATTTATTTATTTAAAAAATTCTTTTTTATGTTTATTTTTTTATATTTGAGAGAGAGAGAGAGAGAGGGTGAGAGAGAGAGTGTGTGTGTGTGTGTGAGCAGGGCAGGGAGAGAGAGAAGAGAGAATCCCAAGCAGGGTCTGTACTGCCAGTGGGGCTTGATTGAGATCATGACCTGAGCTGAAATCAAGAGTCAGATGCACAGGGCTCCTGGGTGGCTCAGTCGGTTGAACGTTTGACTTCAGCCCAGGTCATGATCCTATGCTTCGTGGGTTCAAGCCCCGCGTCTGGCTCTGTGCTGACCTTTGAGAGCCTGGAGCCTGCTTCAGATTGTGTGTCTCCCTCTCCCTTTCTCTCTGACCCTCCCCCATTCCATCTCTCTGTCTCCCAAAAATAAACGTTAAAAAGAAAAAAAAGAGTCGGATACTCAACCGACTGAGCCACCTAGGCACCCCTGCCCTCACCTTTATTAAACATTGTTTCCCCTTTGAACATGCTCGCCTCTCTGATTGCTTACAGCAACCTTGTGCTTACAGCAACCTTGTGCAAGTTACTTAACTGTTTTGTGCTTCTGTTTTCATATGGGGTTGGTATTGGTATAAATAACATGGGATTGATTGTTGAGGGGGTAAGCAAATTAATATATATAAAGTACTTTGCATATAATAAGTAATATAGTGATAATAAATAATTATATTACTTATTACAATAATGACAAGAAAATAAAGTTTCTCATTTAATCCTTAAAATAACTCTATAATATAGGTATTATTTTTCTTATTTACATATGGGGAAACTAAGACCTGGTTAAATTTAATTTTTTTTTTCAACGTTTTTTATTTTTGGGACAGAGAGAGACAGAGCATGAACGGGGGAGGGTCAGAGAGCGAGGGAGACACAGAATTGGAAACAGGCTCCAAGCTCGAGCCATCAGCCCAGAGCCTGACGCGGGGCTCGAACTCAGGACCGCGAGATCGTGACCTGGCTGAAGTCGGACACTTAATGACTGCGCCACCCAGGTGCCCCGAGACCTGGTTAAGTTTAAATAATAAAGTTGTGATTCAAAAATCAGGTGAGACATGGAAGCTATTTTTCACCTCACTGCACAAAATGAGATTTCCCACTTAGTTAAAGGGGAGAGAATAAATAGTAAAATTAGTAGCTAGCAAAAATCATGCCGAAATGCTCATATATTTCTTTTTAAAGAAACCAATCCTTTGGAAGTGATTTGGGAGAGTAAAAAGAACACTTATCTATGTCCTACCAGTCATGCCATGAAATATGGCTTTTGTGTGTGTGTCAGTTTGTCATTTACATTTTTTTTTTTTAGCAAATTGTTTTTTTCCTCCCATTGGCCACAAGAAACTTTTCCTTTTAGTATGCTTTTGTGTCTTCAATCCTTGATTCTGGTAAATATTTTCACCTTTTTTTATTGCCCCCACTGAAAAAGTCTGAAATCTTACGATTAATGAGATAATTCTCACTCTTATTTTTGAAGGTAGGGCTTTTATACTGAAAGTAGGGTGGAAATGTGAAACCAGAAAGACTCAATTTCACGTTAAACATTCAATTTAAAACCTGATTGTTGTGTAAGGGGAGACGAGGAGACAATGAATGTAATCAAACTGAATTTGTCTAAGCCATTGATACAGCATCTCCTCAAGCTTCTTCTGGAGGAAATAAATTCCTTTTGGCTTCTGCACCTTGGGGGGAGGTATTATCTTTCAGGCTGAAACAAAATGATGGGCCTCAGACAAAGATAGCCTGGTAAATTGTGTGCCAAGTTCTATTCATCAGTCTCCTCTGGGGCAGCTGGACCAGAGGAGGAAATGCAGAGTACTGTCACAGAGGAGATTGGTCAGAGGTCCAGAATGACAGTTCTGCATGTCAGCAAGATGGCTGAATATGATGTCCTTCATTAATGTCCCCCTCAACAATTTGGCATCCATCCACAGACAAAAGTGCCTTTGTGGGGGTTGTGGGATCCAGCACCATGTGCCAAAAAATCCAGGAAAAGCATCACCCACTTCTGCATTGGGTAACAGACATACAGAACCCTGTCCCATCTATAGACCATGCCGTGTCCCATGAACTTGACTCCAGTCCCTACTGGCCATGATCTGGAGCCCTGGAAAACATTTTCTTACACTCTTAGACTCTTAGACTTAGAAAGAGAGTCTTTGTGGATGCTCAGGAGTCGAGCGGAGAAGTTCCAGCCCACCACTGGAGCAAAAAAATATTGATTTGGGTATATTAGAAGGGATAAGAGGAACAGTTCAACTTTATTCAAGTCATGCTTCTGTCCTAATATGTCTTAACTATGGAGAAGAAAATTGAAAAGGGTAGAAGGAGACTATCAATCCAATCCACTTCCACTTTGAATGGAGAAAACACTGGAAGATTTAGTCAATTCTTAGGGGTTGAAGCCAGTGTCACTTTGGTCCCAAACTCCTGCAACTGAATTTGCCAACACACACACACACACACACACACACACACACACACACACACACACACTATCTCTTTCCCTCATTGACCCAGTAGTGAACCTCTGGACTTTCCTGGGTTTGTACAAAGGCCCTCTACACAAAGCCCTGTATATATTTACTAGATTTTACTGAAAATTTTGAGATATGGTTGGGGGGTAGAAGAACAGTTTATATTGTCAAAAGCAAATAACTTCAGGGGCACCTGAGTGACTCAGTCGGTTGAGTGTCCAACTCTTGATTTCAGCTCAGGTTATGGGTTGTGGGATCGAGCCCCTTGTCAGGTTCCATGCTGGGCATGGAACTTGCTTAAGATTCTCTCTCTCTCTCTTACTCTCCCACTGCCCCTCTCTCCCACTCGCTCACACTCACTCTCTCTAAAATTTAAAAAAGAAAGAAAGAAAGAAAGAAAGAAAGAAAGAAAGAAAGAAAGAAAGAAAGAAAGAACGAACTTAAACAGGACAAGTGCACTGGGTGATTTGCCCTAGCTGTGGGCCATCTCTTCTTCTGGCCTCTTTCACCTTCTGTTCTGGATTGTTTCCCAAACTCCTCCTTTTTCTTATTCTGTTAAGTAGGGCCATTCAATTTTCTCGAGCTTCAAACTCTACTTCATGTTCACCTTTGTGAGTCCAAATCCATCAAGGTGCTCAGTAGAGCAAAATGGCTCTCTGTATTACAGAGTCCATCTTTTTTAGAAGACAGATGGTAGAAATTTCCTCTCTAGGGCCACTACCCTGGGGAGACTGGGCTCATTCCTATAAGGACCTAGTAGAGCCTTAAATCAGTGCTAATGGTAATCTAGCATCCCACACTTCTCCTAAAAGCCTGAACCAAGCAGATTCTCTGGAGACTAATTTTATTGGATCTAGGTCTGGGTCTCTGTCTTCTGCTACTTCTGGGCTAGCCTGGAGTTTCTGAAACCCAAGGGACTGGTTGGGCTTCTGGGATCCTTAAAGAACATTTGGCACCCTATAAAAACTTTGTATTAACAGAAACAGTAGGACTGCTTCCCCTTTAATCGTCTAGCCATGGAAAGTTTGACCCACTTGGGGAGGTCGGAGGTGGAAGATTGTTGACTTTGAGACAGTAGGTTGTGTCTGTTTGGCAAGCCAGTAGCAAGGCTACAGATGGAAAACATGGACCCTCGAGCTCTGAGGCCAAGTTCCTGGTGGTCAGGAAAGCCCAGTGAGGGCTCTACAAATATAATGACGGCAGTTAAGGCATTCAGTGGTTCAGCTTTGAGCTGAAATTCCATAGTTTGCTTTCTTCTTTTTTTTCCCCCCTCACTCTTGAGGTTTGGCTCACCACTTTTTCCCCTTTTCCTGAGATCCTGTTGACACACGAGTGCATTTGGAGGGTGGGGTGAACGGTGACCATATTACATAGGAAGCCTAGTTGGCTGGAACTGCTCCCTCCCCGTCCTCTAGCTGGCCTGAATCTCTTTGGTTTTTAGTTCTTCCTAAAGGGTCTTGGCATGGGTGGCCTGCCTCTTTTTTCAAAATAACTAAAACCAAAGGAATTCAAATTAGGTCCTTTCTTGCTGTTAATGCTGTTTTGCCATAATTTGTGAACTTATGTAGGTGGAAAATTAGGTAGGTGGAACAGGTTGCCATTGGGACATTTTGGTTTTCTACCTGGACCTGAATCTAGTCAAGCTCCTGCAGAGTATGCCCAGGCTGTGATATCTCCTAAAACAGGAATGGCAAAT
Organism: Felis catus; assembly: GCF_018350175.1. NCBI lineage: Eukaryota > Metazoa > Chordata > Mammalia > Carnivora > Felidae > Felis > Felis catus. Next base: position 81,907,607 of record NC_058377.1, on the reverse strand, counting down.
TCTGGGCACTTGTGAGGTTTACCCACTCCCAAACTTGTGACAGAAATTGCTTTTTTTTTCCCCCCAGCTGAGCCTGGACAGTTCCATGATCCTTCTTAATACAACTCCCCCAGCAGCTACCACCAGTACTTGAGGTTGGCTTAGTGATTGGAATCTATTTAACATTCTTGTCCTTACCCTAAATTGCACTGAGGCCCAGAAGGCATGATCTTCTTGGTAGGGGTTCAGCCACAGGCAAGGTTAGTTGGATAAATTGTAGGTTTGCTTTTTAATCCAAAAGAAGCTCCTTCACAGGCTTTCCGGCTTCTTAAACTTTCTTTCTCCCCTCTCCTGTCTATCTCCACACTTCCTCTTCTTCAAAATGCACTCTGGTCTCCTAGAGAAAGCTCTCTGCTTTCCAGGGTACCTACTATCAGTGATGAAAGGGCCCACCTAATTCAACTGAGACTCCCTTAGCCAGAAATTTGCATGACTTACAGTGAGTCGTTTGGGTTAGGCCTTCAGTTAAAATGAGAAATATGTTACCTAGAAGAAACTGAGCTGTCTGGAGTTTCTGGAATGTTGAGTGGGTGACAGCTGGTTGATAGAGTGGTTGACTCAGGGTACTAGGGTAGATAGAGTGGACTCAAATTACTGCTTGACCACTTACTTGCCAGGTGACCTTTGGGTAGTTAAGTGAACCTCTTTGAACATCCATTTCCTCATCAGTAAAACAATGAGTCCTTATCTCATGGTGTGTTGTGAGGATAAAATTAGTTCATACCTGTAAGGCACCTGGAACAGTTTGGCAAATGCTGAGTATACCTGAGGCCCCACCCACCCCCACACTGGTGGCAGATATAATTAATGGACCAAGGCACTCAATAAATTTATGCTGATTTTATCCTTTGCTTGTTGACCACTTGACAAAGAGATGATATTTGTTATCCAAGGTTACACAGCTAATAGGAGACAGAACTGGGTTTTGATTCTAGGTCCACAAGACTTCAGAGACCATGTTCTCAACTATTTTGATGTTAACTACTGGTTGACCTTAGGTAAACTACCCTAATCCTCAGTTTCCTAGAGGAAGAAGCCACCTGTAAAATGGAGACAATATAACCTATGTTACTGAATTATTGTAAGGATGAAATCAGTCAGTGCTTATAGCATGAGACTTGATCTGTTATAAATATGTACTATCACATACTTGTTGTCATTATTGTCCTTCTCCCCCTCATCATCACTGTTAATATATATTTTTTTCTGAATCTGCTCCCTCCTCCCCAGCACCTGGCACTGTAGCTGGCATGTGATAGGTGTTCAGTATGTGTGAGCAACTCTGTGAGGGCAACATATGGTACTGTTACTCTAGTAAGGGAGGAGAAATGAACGACTTTTGGGTTGGAGAACTCTAACTGACCTCCTGGCATCCTCATAAACAATTCTAGGAAACCTCTTTCTAGCTACCTTGGGAAAAGCCTGGAAAAGTAGCTCAGCCAAGCAAGGATCAGAAGCTCTTCCCAGTCCCCACTGGATCTGTTTGTGGGTATCCTTCAGGGGCTGGCCTTCTACATGGCCAGTGAGATAAGACCTATTCCCCTTATGTTCCTGAGAGAATAGCTACTAGGCCTCCTGTGTGTGGAAAGAACAGATGCTTGGATTATATAGGAAAGGAGATCTCATTAATTGTGTGTCCCTATTTTTAACACCCAATTCTTGAAATAGATCACTCTTGTTGAGATTATTAAGAGGGGTGTTTTTGTCACCAAGAGTTCTAATAAAAGCAGAATTTCCTGAGCTTTGGCCTGAACTATACCCAGACAAATGTTAACATAAGATTAATTATCCAGATTATTATACTTTCCCATCCTAGTAGGGAATCACTGATTCAGGCAGTCTCCCTTAAACTCTTAGTGACTACTTTCTTCTTGAAAACATGCAAATTCATGTTGGCAACTTTTAATCTCTATTGGCCAAATGAAGGTGGTATACCTTGCTTCCAGTCCATATATATTTTTCCTCATAATTTACCTATTCAAAACAATTATTTTAAAAAAGATTTAATGTTTATTTAGTTTTGAGAGAGAGAGAGAGAGAGAGAGAGAGAGAGAGAGAGAGAGCATGAGTGGGGGAGGAGCAGAGAGAGAGGGACACACAGAATCCAAAGCAAGCTCTAGGCTCTGAGCTGTCAGTGCAGAGCCTGATGTGGGGCTCAAACCCACTAACTGTGAGATCATAACCTGAGCCGAAGTCGGACACTCAACCAACTGAGCCACCCAGGCACCCCTAAAAATTATTTTTAAAAGCTTTTAATTTCTAAATAATTGGAGATTTACAGAAAACTTGCAAAGATAGTACAGATAGTTCTCATATACCGTCACCCAACTTTCCCTAACATCTTATACAATCATGGTATATTTGCCGAAATTAAGAAACTGCCATCAGGGGGCATCTGGGTGCCTCAGTGGGTTGAGCATCCAATTTGGTTCAGGTCATGATCTCACGGTTTGTGAGTTCCAGCCCCACATTGGACTCTGTACTGACAGAGCACAGCCTGCTTCAGATCCTTTGTCCCCTTCTCTCTCTGCCCCTCCCTGCTTGCACACGTGTGCTCTGTCTCTCAAAATAAATATAAACATTAAAAAAAAAAGAAACTACCATCAGTACCATCTTATTAACTAAGCTACAGACTTTTTTGGATTTTACCAATTTTTTCACTAGTATCTATTTTATTTTATTTTATATTTTATTTATTTATTTATTTTTGGTTCCATGATCCAACCTAGGATTTCACATTGTTTTAAATTGTCATATTTCCTCAGTCTCCTCTGATCTATGACAGTTTCAGAGTTTTTCTTTGTTTTGCATGACATTGACAAATATTTTGCAGGATTTATTTCTATTTGTGTTTGTCTGATACACATATTTATTTAAATAACTTTTTAATTTTATGGTAGTTTAAGATTTACAAAAATCAAAAAGACAAAATAGAGTTCCATATATCCCATACCTAGTTTTTCTTATTATTAACTTATTACATTATTATGGTGTATTTTTCATAATTAATGAACTGATACTTTATAGTTTATAACTTTATAGTTTATTAGATTTCCTTAGTTTTGGCTTACTGTTATTTTTCTCTTCCAGGAACCTATGTAGGATGCCAAATTCAATTTAGCTGTCATGTCTTCTTAGGTTCCTCTGCTTTGTGGCAGTTTCTTGGACTTTTCTTGTTTTTGATGAGCTTGGTACTTTTGAGGAGTACTGGTTAGCCACCTTGTAAACTATCCTTCATTCGGGATTTGTCGGACTTTTTTTCTCATAATTAGACTGTGTTTTTTTGGGGAAAGACTATAGAGATAAAGTGCCATTCTTATTGCATCATATAAAGGATATGTACTATCACATAATTTATGACTGTTGATGTTTACTTTGATAACTTGGCTGAGGTAGTGTTTTTCAGGTCAACACTATAAATTCACACCTCCTCAACCATATTATACTCTTTATAAGAAAGTCACTATGGACAGTCCATATTTAATGAGTGGAGTTATTCTCCACCTTCTTGAGGGCAGAGTATCAGCATACATTATTTGGAATTTTTCTGCATGTAAAATTTGTCTTATCTCTCTCATTTATTTGTTTAATCATTTATTTATATTAGTGTGGACTTGATATACATTTTATACTTTGAGTTATAATCTAATATTGTTTTACTTTTTTTTTGCTCAAATTATTCCAACTTTGGTGTTTGTGAGCTTTGTCACTTGGCTCCTGTATCCCTCTGACAGAGCTCTTTGTTTTATTTATTTATTTTAGGGAGTACTACAAGATGCTTCAGGTTTATCTTTCACAATTACTACCTCAGTTCTGAAATTAGCCATTTCTCCAAGAAGCACTGTCCTTTTACTGAAGAATGGTATTAGAAACCAAAATCTGGGGGTTATGTGTGCTCATTGCTGCTGGAGTGTTGTTGCTTCTGTGCCCTCTTAGCTGACTGAACAATAAAGTATACATGTATAATGACACATTTCTAATAGTATTTATATACTAAATTCTCTGCATCTTTATTAAGCCATACATGAATTCATACTGATATCTTTAATTCTAATTCAGTTTCCTCTCTGCTTGTTTATAAACTGTCCAATAGTAAGAAACTTACATCCTACCATCTGCCATTCATTTACTTAATTGTGAATTCCAGTAAAAATGTAGAGTGATTTGATATTTGTTAACCTATATCCTTATAGGAAATAATTTTATCACCTACAGTACAGTATTATGTACAGTTACTTTTTCCCTCACTTTTATAGACTCCACTCATTTCCAAAGTTACTTAGATCAGCACCTTTTCCTCTATCCTTTCCATTAAAGTGTGTTTCATGCATTTCCAGTTTAGTTAGATTCTTTTGTCATATTCTGCATTTCATCTGGGATTTTCCCTAACCTCACAAATGATTTGTTTTTAATTTGCACATATTAAATTCACTCTTTGTTCTGAAAAGTTCTATAGATTTTGACAAATATGTAGTGTTGCCCATTTATTTTTCTACTTACTGTTAAGGTATTCTCTTCAGGAGACTTTAGAAAATTACTTTTATTCACATGTGTATCAGAGATTATATTTAACTCATTAATCAATGAGGAAAACTCTAAGATATTTAAACCAGTCCAAAGACCATTTTAGAGTGTAAGCATCCAATATTAGATTAAGAGTATTAATTAGATATAATACTGATTATTGTTGAACAGGGCCATCAGACATAAATTCTAAGATTATATCTTCCAAAGGAAAAGAGTGATTTCCATCTCAACCAGACACAAATATACAAGGTAACTCTTGCCCCAACAGAGCTGGGATTGTCGAGAGGAACACTGCACTGGGAGGACATCCAGGCATTACTTTGCAAGTCTTAGATAATGTTTCTGATACTGAGTTGTTGGAAAATGAACTTGGGGTATCTAACAAAGCGATGTAGTTGGAAATAGGACAAAAATTGTTAATAAGGTAAATTTAAGAGAGAAAAGTCAGGATAGAGTAAATCCAGGGGTAAAATTAGACTTGGAAATTTATACCTGAAAATCTTATATGACTTCTAAGATAGGCTGGCCAATTTGACTATGAGCTTTCTAGCTCTTGAGGCAAAGAGGGAGCTAGAGAACTCCTAAGATTCATCATATTCATAGAAATTCTAAGACTTGTCATGTTCACATAGATATTTCTGAATCACACAGATTTTGGGTCTCTCTTTTTTTAAATGTTTATTATTTATTTTGAGGGGGGAGGGGGAGAAAGAAAAGGAGACAGAGAGAATCCCAGGCTCCATGTTGTCAGCGCGGAGCCCAACGTCGGCCTTGAACTCACGAATCCTGAGATCAAGACCCGAGTTGAAGTCAAGAGTCAGACACTTAACCGATTGAGCCACCTAGGTGCCCCTTGGGTCTCTTTTTTAATTGTGGAGAAAAACCCCAAGCCTGTTAGTTAAATTTTTGGCAGAAATGTCTGTAGCTTTGGAAGCTGAGAAACTTATGGGACTAGGGTTCTATGGGACCAAGGATTCTCAGGCTTTTTTGTCAAAGTACATTTTCTCTTGGATGCTTCTAGCCAGAGCCCTTTGCTAATCAGACTGAGGCCATGGGTCTAAATCTTCTATAGGCCAAAGGAGAGACTGTTCCCTGATGTTGCCCACTATAATGTGTTTGGGTGGGTTAATTTTTTACAAATATCACTTGAAGAGGTGGTAATGTACTAATGATGATAGAATGTTAAATCCCCACCAAATTGCCTATCGCTAAAGCTAGTACTCCCAGTCTCCTGAATAACACACACACAAGGGCCACAGGACAAAGACTTTCCAAGAAAGCTTTATAGGCAAGCAACAGTGCTCAGAACAGAACAGGTCAAACATGGAGGGATCAGAAGGCTGTTTGCAGCCTGATGTTGCTTCTGGATTGTTTTAACATTTTCTTGATTACTCTTCCTATTGTGTTTCTGCATTTTAGGGCGAAGTCCCTTCAAAATGTCCATACCTTTGTTCTTTTGTCTGCATTTAAATTTCAAACACAGGGAAACACTGAATCTCTGTAGGTGGCAATGGAATTTTATGAGAGAAATCCTATAGGGGAGGAAAATATGAGAGGCCAAAAGCTGAGACTACTTGTGTAGCTGGGTCTTCCCCAAAGCTGCATTTCCAAGGAGTGCATCTCTGCTCTAGTTTTCAAAGGAAAACTTTATAATTGGTTCTTTTAAAGGTAAGAGTCTTTATGTACAGCTGGAGTTGAGATCCTTTTTGCCTGAATCATCATCTCTCAGCCAAGAGGTACTGTAGGAATTCTTCCTTATACAGGATTAATGGAAATGGCTTTTCTCTTTGAAAGTGTTGTTGGAAATACAATCCCTTCACTGGTCTCAAATTCAGGCAGATCATTTCCAAGATAAGTATTTTTTATTGAACTGTTTTCATTTTCCCAGTGAGGTCACCACTCTGCCTCCCCGGGAGGCCTCCCACACAGAGAACATCACACCATCTCACTCAGCCTTGGAGATCCTGTCTGGCTGTCCTGGCACGTGTCCCGAGCCTGAGACATGGTGAGAGCAGATATGGCTCCTCCTTGTCTCAACCACAAAGATGTAAATCTCAGCACTCTGAGTGACAGTTTTGTGGTTTACAGATGGTGAGAAGTACTCATGGAACCTAAGGAGCAATCGTTCTATCTGAGGGTGCTGTTTAAACCCTAAATATTGGGTTTAAGGCTGCAAAAACTTTGAGGAATTTTCCATGTTCATCAGTATTGCTTGATTATAAATTACTATAATGATTAGCTTCTCGAACATTCTGAAAGCCAAGGTAACCATGTCTTTCAATGGAGAGGAAATTCTAGGATGTTGTTTAGCCTCCACATGTTTGTGTTTTTTCCAGTTTTTCTCTTGTTATTAATTTCTAGTTTCATACCTTTGTGGTCAGGAAAGTTGCATGATATGGTTTCATTATTCTTAATTTTATTTAGACCTGTTCTGTTGCCTAACATGTGATCTATCCTGGAGAATGTTCTATGTGCACTTCAAAAGAATCTGTATTCTGATGGTTTTTTTTGGATGGAATGTTCTGTACATGTCTGTTATGTCCATCTGGCAAAGAAGAGAACATTCTAAACATCACAAAGGTCTGTCATATCTAAGCACAGATATTTATTTTTTTATTATCTCCATCCTCATCACCACTATCACCACAAAAAACTACAAAACAAAACTGCCTGTAGCTGCCTAAAAATGTCTCCTTCATATTTTTGGGATTTCACCTTCAGAAGACGTTTCTAAGAAATCTTTTCTCTAGCATTATAAATTGAGACAATCCTTTAAATTGAGGCATATGAGACATCAGTCATTCAGGCTTTGATGTTGTATAATTCTGTACCTTGCTTTTTCCTGATGTTCTTCTGATTAGCCCCTAAAGAAATGGAGATTTTATCGGAAAGGAACAGAATGGGAGAGGGAAGGACTTAAATTGGGGAACACTGAACCATACCTAAGACTCCCTTATGACTTTTCCTTTGCTTGAAATATCTTTTTCTTAAAAATATCTTTTCCGTAAAAAGTTTATATCCTGTACTTCAGCCAATCCAGAGTATAACATGTGGCTATATTCATAGGTACGTGTGGATAGTCACCTAACATAGTTAGCCAGGGTCTCAAATTCAATTTGGGTAGTGACAAGAGAGCAGTTCCCGGTGAGTGGCTTATTGCTCCTTGTCTAACTTTTAAAGAGATTTCAATCTGTTGGTGGCTGTGACTATGGGGTGAGTTCGCAAGGTAGAAAGGAAAGTGGTATCCTAACTTCTGAGGTGCTCATAGGCAACGAGCATATAGTATACTCTGAAACTCCTTTAGTTCTATGATGGTCTGTTCTTTCTTTCTTTCTTTCTTTCTTTCTTTCTTTCTTTCTTTCTTTCTTTCTTTCTTTCTTTTCTTTCTTTCTTTCTTTCTTTCTTTCTTTCTTTCTTTCCTTTCTCTCTTTCTCTCTCTCTCTTTCTTTCTTTCTTCCATAAGTTCTTTCTTTTTTATTAAATATTTATTTATTTATTTAGAAAGAGAGTATGAGTGGGGAAGGGGCAGAGAGAAGGAGAGAGAATCCCAAGCAGGCTCCATGCTGTCAGCACAGAGCCCTAGGAGGGGCTTGATCCCATGAACTGTGAAATCATGACCTGAGCAGGAACCAAGAGTCAGACCCTAACCAACTGAGCCACCCAGGCACCCTGATCCATTACTTTTACACCCCCTTCATCATTCTCCCCTGGATAAAGTTTGGCCATTTGTAACACATCCTAATTCATCCATTCATTCATTTATTCATTCATTCCAAGAAGGTATAAATTACATTTTTTAAAGTACAAACGACAGAAGCTGACTTTGACTAACTGTATTTAAAAGGATATATTAGAAGATAAACAGGGAACTGAATAGCAAATTGTGGTAATATGCAGATAATGACCACATTTGCATACCCCTCTCTGTATCCACACCCTTTGCAATGTGACTTTGCAGCTCTTCCATCAAGGAATAGGACCCAGTTCCCACCCTCTTGAATCTGGTCCTGTGACTTGCTTTGGCAATGCAGTGAAGGTGACAGTGTGCCACATCTGAACCTGGGCCTCAGTAAATCTTGTATACTTCCAGTCCCTCTCCTGGAACTCTAAGCAGCTGCATGTGAATAAATTCCAGTTAAACTATTGGAAGATAAGACACCATGTAGAACAGAGATAATTCCAGCTAAGGTTACATAGACCAGCCAGCTTCCAGTTCACAGACCAGCCATCTTCCGGTTCACCAATGGCTGATTGTGGACCATGTATGAATCTTTCCATGACTAAAAGAGAGGCCCAGCTTAGTCAAGCCCAAATTGCTGATCTCCAGAATTTTGAGATAAGTTAATGGATACTATTTTATGCTACTAATTTTGGGGATTATTTGCTACATAGCAAAAGCTTACTGGTGCAAAATCCTTGACAAGAATAGAGTCCAGGAACCAGGGCACTTGTGGCTTCTCCACAGAGTTGCCACCAGATGACATAGCTCCAGTTGCCTTTTATTCTTTTTCAGCCCCGTCCATTCCTGGGTGAAAGAATTTGATGGATTCATCTCAGGTCATGTGCCCTCCCTAGGATGGTGGTGGAGTCCTCTGGTTTAACAGCCTTGCCTGAACCATAGGGAGTAGAGAAGGGACAGTTCCTTTAAAAGTGGAGGTAGTAGCTGCTATTTCTAAGAAAAGGAAAGAGGAAGTCTTAGGTAGACCAGACACATGTGTATTATAAGCATTTATTTCGTGTACTTACTCCAGGAGGCATAAGACATTCACTTCCATCAAGGAAGTCTTGCTCTAATGGAGGAGTCTGGCAAGCAGTAGTGTCAGGCAGGTAGCAGTGTAATTACTGCTGTCACAGAGGGGGTCAGAGGTGACTGAGAGGCCAGAGGATGGACATCTAACCAGACTTACTACTGGGAAAAGATTTTTGGAGGAGGCAACATTGGAATTCAGTTCTATGAGATACATAATGAGCTAGCTGAAGAGGCAGGGGTGGCAAGCAGCATGGAGGTCCCTCCAGGCCCTTGGAGTAGCAGGAGTCAAAACCTAGAGTCAGAATCTTAAACTTATCACCGTTGGCCAAATTTACATACTGCTTATGTCTGGTGTGGCTCAACTTCTTTGGAGAAAAAAAAAAAAAAGGATTCTTAAGAAAAAACCCACTGTCCACCAGTTTCTGTTGTTTTTATGTCTCTCTGTTATAGACAGTCTTTTATGCTTGCTAAGGAAAGTATATTTTCTCCTATAAGCAGTGGGGAGCTATTGCAGGTATTTGGGCAAGGAGGGTGGCTAGGCTCATATTTGTGTTTCAAAAAAATTGTGTTTGCAGAAAAAAGAAGAAAGATGGTAAAGGGCAAGAGAGGTGGCAGGGAGACCAACTGGGGAGCTATTGTTTTCTAGACAAGAAGTAATGGCTTCAACTAAAGGGAGCTGAATCAGAAAGTGGCAAGGATGGGATGGACCTTCTGGTGATATCCTCAAAGGATAGATATATGGAGACACCAGTTGCTTCTGTCTTTAAAACTACTGTTGTTTCCTCCGAGTCATAATGAAAAAGGCCTTTGTGTTTGATAACAGATCTTCCTTTATGTCAAATAAGACACACCTGTTATGAAGAAATTGGTGATAAGCTTATATCTACATGATGCAAAAATCCCTCCTTGTTCTTGCTTGGAAAAACAAACAACTCTCCTTGGATCCACTCAACATGTGAGAGAGCCAAGCTGTCTCCACACCCACTTAGAGCCATGGTGTGAGACAGAGGGCCGTCAAAGGCCAGCCCTGAACTAGAACCAGATGGGAGAAGATTCATGCCAGAGACCATCATGAAAACCTCTTGATTTTTAGTCATCAGCAGTTGAATGTTCAGGGAAAGTGCATTTGATGCCTTAGTCACAACTGGATCAACTGAAATAACAATGTAAGGAGGTGTCTGCCCTGGGAGGGGTGAAAGGGACAGCTGCCAAGAGATCCATGCTAGCCTTCTGGGGAGGGGAGGTGGAGCAGGGGGTGGTATCCCTGCTCAAAAGGGTTGGACATAAAGCAAAAGAGTAGGCTTGGAGAATAGATGCAGATCTCCAGGGTGTGTGCAAGTTGGAAGATAAAGAAAAAACATGAATTTACAGTGGAGAGTGTATTTTTGTTAACACTTGAAAAAACTTGATATTTAAAAGTATCAGTAATTTGGGACACCTGGGTGGCTCAGTTGGTTAAGCATTTGACTTTGGCTCAAGTCCTGATCTCATGGTTTGTGAGTTTGAGCCTTGTATTGGGCTCTCTGCTGTCAGTACAGAGCAAACTTCAGATCCTCTGTTCCCCTCTCTCTCTGGTCCTGCCTCTTCTCCTCCCCAGCCCCCTCCCGTGCCCTCACCCCACTATGCACAAGCACACACTCTTTCTATCAAAAATAAACATTTAAATTTTTTTTTTCAACGTTTATTTATTTTTGGGACAGAGAGAGACAGAGCATGAACGGGGGAGGGGCAGAGAGAGAGGGAGACACAGAATCCGAAACAGGCTCCAGGCTCTGAGCCATCAGCCCAGAGCCTGACACGGGGCTCGAACTCACGGACCGCGAGATCGTGACCTGGCTGAAGTCGGACGCTTAACCGACTGCGCCACCCAGGCGCCCCTCAAAAATAAACATTTAAAAAAATTAAAAGTATCAGTAATTCATTTAGTATGTTACATGTTTGTTATAAGGATGAAAAGTCACAGCAGTATATATATATGACCTTTTTACTCTTGTTGGGAAGTTGACAATTTGACCCAACTTTAGACTTGTTTAAAAAAATTTTTTTTTGATGTTTATTTATTTTTGAGAGACAGAGAGAAACAAAGCATGAGTGAGAAAGGAAAAGAGAGAGAGGGAGACACAGAATCCGAAGCAGGCTCCAGGCTCTGAGCTGTCAGCACAGAGCCTGACGTGGGGCTCAAACTCATGAACCACAAGATCATGACCTGAGCCGAAATTGGATGTTTAACCAACTGAGCCACCCAGGCGCCTCTAGCATTTCAAACTCATTGTATGTTTTATAGTCCTATTTTTTACATTTTTCTATTTTTATTTTACTTTCTTATTAAACTACGCAGCTCCAGAAAACGGAAGTCAGTCTCTCGACAGCGTGGAAAGCTCCTGATTTCAATGCAGGAAATGTTAGGATACTCTCTGATGAATTGCCAAGTAATAGTGATTGCTCTCTATCAAAGACCTATTATAAGGCAGTTACTTTACTTAAAATAAAAAAATATTAAAGTCAATGCATTTATAGCAGAAACTATAGAGAAATCAACTGAGGAAGAAAATAAGTTACTTGTAATATTACAGGAAATCCCGTCACTGGAGATCCCTGTTAAGAGGCAACCGTATTGTCTCAGAGTCATGATATCTCAAAGATGGATGAAGGGCCTCTCTTGTCTTGCTCCAGTCAGTGAGGCTGAGCATGACGGGAAGGTGAGGAAGACACTTTTTAAGGGAATGAAGTCAAGAGACATCTCTGCAGTACTGGGCACCACTCCTTGACAAGGGAATATAATTCTTAGTTACCAGTGAGGGGGCAAGGGCCTGGTGGAACAGAAGTGGGGATCATCATTGGGTGACTTTCTGCCTCAAAATGGCTACCCTTTAGGAAGTGCACCCCCCCCCCCCCCCCAGCCTTTGCTTTCAGACTTTCTCTTTTTCTGGCGAGATGCTCAGGGTTCTGCTAAGCCATCAGCCCCACCTTGCTCACACCTAATGATGGAAGTCTGGGTGTGAGGGCAGTGGAAACCCCTGCCCAGAATTCAGAGGTCTTGCCAGATGTGCCATTGCTCAGAACCAAGCAACAGAGCACGTGATTTCTCTTTTCTCTGTGATTTGGCTCCTCTGCTGACCAGTTTCTTGTGTTTTCATTATGTGTCTCTCTCCCTGTCCTGATGAAGACATCTCCTTTACCTGGTGAAGATATCTCCTTTCACCAAAATGTTTCAGATGACATATAATTTACAGGCGATGTGATGCTGTGTTTAAAGCAGGACCTTCATGAGCCCCACAAATTCTGACTTTTGGAGTCCCCACCACACAGAATATCAAATATTCCACCTGCACCCATATTCCACATTAAGTACACCTTTTGTTTTAATAATCTTTGTAGGGTTTTTATATTTGTGCTTTAGAAATTATTTGGCTCTGTGTTACTCATTTAATTTATGATTGGCTATGAGTTCCCAATAATTACTTTGTACTCTATAAATAGGGGAATTTGTGTCGTGAGAAAACTGAACCTGTAAGTTGTATTTGGTGGAATGGAATCCTTATGAATGCTAAATTTAACCATGAACAAAGCTGGCATGTTGGTACATTTTGTAGACGTTTAATTAAGTGTTTATTATTTTTTACATTTATTGTTTTCTTTTGTAGATTTGGAGCCAAAACATTTTTCTACCTGGGTCTCATACATTTTTCTAAGCTCCTGAAAAGCTCTTACCTCTGGGATCTCATTTCAGTGGTAAGATTCTTATATAATCGTATTTCTCAAACACTTTGGCTTCAGGACCCTTTTGCACTCTTAATAATTATTGAGGGCCCCAAAGAACCTTTTTATGTTTTTATTTTTTTAAGTTTATTTATTTATTTTGAGGGAGAGAGAGGGAGAGGGACAGAGACAGAGGGAGAGAGAAAATCCCAAGCAGGCTCCACACTGTCAGCACAGAGCCTGACGCAGGGCCTGAACTCATGAACTGTGAGATTATGACCCGAGCCAAAATCAAGAGTAGGATGCTTAACTGACTGAGTCATCCAGGCACCCCTATGTTTTATTTTTAAATGTGGGTTATATATGTTAATATTTATTGTATTAGAAATTATAACTGAGAAATTGAAAAATAATTTGCCTACTAATTTATTTTAAAATAACAATAATGAACTGATTACGAGTTAATTAACATTTTTTGTGGTAAATAATTATATTTTCCAAAAAAAAATTTCAGTGAGAAAAGTGACATTTTTACAAATCTCTTTAATGTATGACTTAATGGAAGACAGAATCTCATAACCTCTTCTGCATCCAGTGTGTTGCCATATGTCATTTTACTTGCAGTATAAGAAAAAAATAGCCTCTTGTAGATATGTACTTATAAAAGGGAAAGGTACTTTAATAGACTTTTTTTTTTTTTTTAATTTTTTTTTTTCAACATTTATTTTTGGGACAGAGAGAGACAGAGCATGAACGGGGGAGGGGCAGAGAGAGAGGGAGACACAGAATCCGAAACAGGCTCCAGGCTCTGAGCCATCAGCCCAGAGCCTGACGTGGGGCTCGAACTCACGGACCGCGAGATCGTGACCTGGCTGAAGTCGGACGCTTAACCGACTGCGCCACCCAGGCACCCCTAGACTTTTTTTTTTTTGATACTAAATCAAAACTTGACTGTCAATGTCTTTTTTTTTTTTTAATTTTTTTTCAACTTTTATTTATTTTTGGGACAGAGAGAGAGAAAGCATGAACGGGGGAGGGGCAGAGAGAGAGGGAGACACAGAATCGGAAGCAGGCTCCAGGCTCTGAGCCATCAGCCCAGAGCCTGACACGGGGCTCGAACTCACAGACCGCGAGATCGTGACCTGGCTGAAGTCGGACGCTTAACCGACTGCGCCACCCAGGCGTCCCTTGACTGTCAATGTCTTAAAAGTTAGTTGTAATGTGGAATCTGAAACCATATCAATGAAATTTTCATAGTATGTTACCTTAAAATCCATTAGCTATTTTGCACTTGAATCAGTGTTTTGCCTGTGTGCGATTTTGAAACATGACATATTGAGCATTTGGAAAATATTGATTCACTGAATTATGCAGATCATCTAGGTGTTGACATATGTTTTATATATCAAAATATCACTTTCATTAATGCCCCCCACACATCTCATCAGAAAAGGCTTTAGGTATTAAGAAGCTGGCAAGTTGATGATGGCATACATATTTTCCAAAATCCTAATTTCCATGTCAAATGTTACTACTGGCAACAAATACTGTCAGTTGTTTTCCTTCACATCCCAGGCTCATCTACTTAATTTTTGAGAACGTGGCTGTCAATGACTCAAGTTTGAATGTCCATGGTTTTCCATTTGTTCTTTCAAGTACAAATGGTAATCCATGAAAAAAGTCTAGTTTGGATTGCAATTATAGCAAATGAGCAGGTGCCTTTCCTAGAGACAACCATGGTAACTGCACATGTGTACAAGTGTCTTATGCCATCTTCCAATCTCCTCACGCAGAGTCTGAAAAAAGACATATGCTCAAGGGCTGAGACTTAACAAAAATAGTAATTATTCTGCTTCGTCAAAGATATGCTATTATGAATATTGTTTTGACCTTGTGGATCCCCTGTCTTGGGGATCTGGAGTTCCACAAACCTCATTTTGACAACTGCTGTGATTCACAGCCCAGCTATGTATGAGCACCTGTGACAGTGCCAGGCACATAATGCACAGTCAATCACTTATAGCTAACACCATGTTTTCTTTGCCTTACTAAAGCATCATTTTGCTCTTTTAAAAACAGGGTTATCACTCACTTTATAAGGTGGTTGCGGAGATTAAAGGAAGCAAAGTCTAAGCAAAGATGCTTAATACAGTGTCCAGTGCATAATAAATGTGTGATAAATGCAAAATATTATTATTACTATTGCCAAGAAGAGGGCATCTAAAACTTTTCCTGGAGAGCACCAGCAGGATCCCTTTGTATTTCTGCTGCCAGCACTTGACTGGACTCTTTCCTATTGAGACTTGTATGTGAGTGCCTCTTTTTCCTTTCTGTATTCATCCTTGAGGCCCAGCAGCAAAGCTGCTGCTGCTTCTGGGATTTGCTCCTGTGTATTCTGGGAAAAGGCCTCTGCCAGAAATCCCCACTTGTTCGAGGACCACAGAAAGTTGTTGTCTTTTCTCCCCCTCCACCCCCAGCTCTCACAATCTAGTCTAGACACCCTGCCTAAGTGAAGGATGTAATTACATCTTGAAACTCTCTGTGCACCAGTAACCCATCTCCTCACGTGTGTGACTCAAGCCCCGAGAGGTCAGTGAAATCTAATGACTCATGTGTCCAGATAAACTGAAAATGGAAACCTTGAGGTCCGGGGTCCAGTTGCTTTAAGCACACAGTGTTTTGCTTGAAACCAATTTCCCCATTCAGTTTAGTTCGGTTTAAAGCAACAACTGCATCTTGTGCATGTCCCAGATGCATACTCTGTGTCCCATGCTTTGGGTACCGTGCCGTGTCAGCTGTTGTGCTGGTTATCCCCTGGGCTGACTCACACTCGTTCCTGCTTTGCTCTGCCCTGGGCTGTACTTGGGAGGTGACCTTTGTTGCAGGATCCCTGGTCTCTTGCCATCTGGCCTCTCGTTGGATTCCATGTACCATAAGGGCTGGCAGGACAGAGATTGGAGGGTTGGAGGAGAAACAGGTTGTCCCTCCCTATTCATAGCCAGGTCTCTTTTGGCCACGGTTTCTGTTTGATGACTCCTCTTCCACCATTACTGCTGGTGATTGCTCTCAGCATCATCTGGTTATACCATTTTCTCCTCTTGTCCCTTCCATGGTGGTGACAGTCTCCCTCCAAGGCTGGTCCCTGGTATGTCACTACCCTCTCACATTCTCTTGCCCTGCCTGCCCACATTTCTGAGCACCTCCTTCTTGATGCTCTTTCCAGTTAATCTTTGTGTGTGCCATCTGAGTACCCTATCCTTAGCTGATTAGTGTTTGCTCAGTGGTTGGAAGTAAGGCATAGAAAGGAGTCACACAAGCTAGCTCCAAAAGGTTCCCCATGGTATAGAAGACAGCTGATTGGTGGCTGTCAGAGCCAAGAGGTTACATACTGATACCGTCCTTCCTAAGCCTTTATTGTGACCCTTCCTGGCCCTTAGGTCAATATTAGACATTGGGTGGCCCAACTAGAGACTCCAGGAGGTTTCCTGGAGAAGATATTTCTTAAACTGAATTCCAGAACTTGAGCATATTTTATTTTTTACTTGTTCAATTCTCCATGGAACTGATGGAACATTGAGAACTCCTGCTCCCAGGAATTCTTGGCCCCATCAGCCCTATAAGCTGTTCAGATCCACCCCCTACCTTTCTTTCCACCATCCAATGACCTCATTATTCTAGGCCAGGGGCTGGCAACGTTTTTGTGTCATGAGCCAGGTAGTAAATATTTTAGCCTTTCAGAGCCATGGAAGGTCTGTTTCATATTCTTCTTTGTGTGAATTTTTTTTAAGACAACCCTTTGAAAATGCAAAAACCATTCTTAACTCTCAGGCAGAATTTGGCTCAGCAGCTATAGTTTACTCCCTGTTCTAGGTTCTCTTGGGAACAAATATTTATCAAACTTCAATGGGCACAAGGATATTCTGGGCAAGCTTGTTGACACCACAGACCCCCGTGTTCCTCAGATATTATGATTTATTGGCATTGGGTTACAGTGTAGGAGCTATATGGTTGGTTTCACAGACAGTCTAAGTGACTATTCTAATGCAAATCGTCCATGGTCCACTTCTTGAGAAAATCTGTTAGAGGTGCAAGGGCACTTTGAGCTCATTCAGTGATCAGTCCCATCAACTGAGGGAATTGAGGTCCAGGGTAGGGCAGGGAAGGGAAGGGACCTGGTCTGAGAGTTTCTGGGTTAGGGCCACAAGGAGAGTGAGCTGTACGAGAAAGATGGTGCTGAAGAGCACCATGAAGGCAGAGCATGAAGCTGGAGAGAAACTCAAACTTGGGTGATTTAATTTAGCTGCTGGGAACAAACCTCCCTGTAGGTGGCCATACTGTGGTGCTTGCAACAAAATCCCCTTTATTGCTTAAGCCACTTTGACTCAGATTCTCTGTTGCTGGCAGTTGAAAGTACCCTAAAGGATACAGACCCCTCTTTCCACCAGTCTTCTTTGATCCACCTCTTTTTGAGAGAACCGTCTTTGAAGGAATACTCCCAAGGCTTCATCCAAATGTTTAATCCTCGAAATGTCAAGGCCTTTGTAATAGGCTGGGTAGGTCACACATCCCTCACTGCACCTGAAGGCAGAGTGCGCAGAGTTGAATTGAAAGTGAGCCAGGTCTGGAATTGGGAGATCTGGCTTGTAATCTTGCTTCTATCATCATGTAACTGTTTGAAATGGGCAAATTACTGAATTCTCTGGGCCCAGCTTTCTCATCTGGAAAATGACAGGGGTGGAAAAAAATCACTTTTTAGGCCCCTTTTGTTCTAAATATTACCATTGCCTTCTAATTGTCAACACTGCTCCCTCTCCCTGATGTTTCTAAACTCACCCTTTCCCTCTCCCTCTTCCTTACCGTACATTCTCTTTGTATTCTTTCTCTTCCTCCCTCCCTTCCTCTCTCTCTCCCCCTTCCCTCCTTCCTTTCTTCCTCACCTCCTCCCTCCCTTCCCTTCCCTCTTTCTCCGTTCCTTCCTCCCTCCCTTCCTTCTTTTCTTTCCTTCCCTCCTTCCTTTATTTCCTTCTATCTCTTTTTCTTTCTCCGCACCCCTCCATCTCTCTCTCTCCTTTTCCCTTCCCCTCTTTTTCTTTCTTTCCAGAGAAGAAACACACACAAAAAACAAGAGCATTGACTTTGGCCCGTTCTCTTCTTTCCTGGCAGAGGTTATATCCCCAAGGAGCTCATATATATTTGCATTTGAATCAACAGCCCTCAAAGGTTTCTCTAGGGAACTTTGAACATTTCCTTCCCAGTTTGAAGAATGGAGCTAATTGACACAACATGAATTTCGATCAGGTGGCAACACATTTTTTTTTCCATTTGGTAAAAAATAATCCGACCAGTCCATTGAACAGCACCTAGAAGATGCACTCACTGCTCAATGCGGTAGTGCTGGTGGAGTGAGCTACTACTGTGCTCTATACCTTGGGAGAGCAGCCATCCCCTACTGGCAGGTTTTTCTCTTCTCTGAGGGAGGACGTTACCTAATTCCACCTTCAGCACGTTGTGACAGGAGCCTGAGAGGCCTAGGTGGTTGGAGCTCACACTCACGTGAAATCATTCTTGTTTGAGTTTTAATAACGCTCATTCCTTTTTCTTTTAAATCCTCAAGCATTACACGTTCAAAGCAGAAAACAAAGTAAAACAGAAAACACACAAAGGAAAGAAGCAGAAACACAAATCACCAGTAATCCCACAACCCAGAGATGACCACGTGTGGTTTTTTACCGGTTTTGTTTCGACAATTGCTTTTCTAATCACCAAAGCAATATATGCTCAATGCTCAAGCAAACACTATAAAGGAAAATAAATCACTGCTAATCCCACAGCCAATGACAGTCGCATGGAGTCCCTGAATGCCCCACCCTGCCCAGCCTCCCAGCCCTCCCAGCTGGGCCCTGAACCAGGATTTCATGTTCTGTTAACTGTGGGCATTGGGCCTGGCAGAAAGGCAGAGCATATTTGGTTCAGTGCTTTGGAACGATGCCTCCCTGAGGACTGGACCCAAGGAAGGGTCCGTGCACAGGAAAACCAGCCACCAGGGCTCCCCTCCTCTCATCAGAATTTAAAGTGTCTGGAACTTTCCCACAAGGGCTTTTTCAAACTGGTTGGAATGTGGGCTGTACTTAACAGGTGGCAGTATGGCCTAAAACATTGTTTTTTTGTTTTTTGCTTTATTTACAGAGTTAACTTCTGATGTCATAGTATAATTGACCCTCTTTCTCCTCAAACCAGTTCCCTTTTTCTTTGTTACTTCTGCCAGAAATAAAGCATCACGGTCTGTAACACCCAAGCTCCACTTTCTGTGGCCCTATCTTTTCTGCCTAGAGAAAGTCCTAACTAGTTTCCTACCAGGTATGTGATAAAGAGTAGTGGGATGAATACTCCACTGGCTCCAGAATCAGTAGGACTTGGATTTGAATTCTGCTCCTGCCACTTACTAACATGTGAGCTTGGATGAATCAATTAGCCTTCTTGAACCTCGGTTTCAGGCTCTGTAAAAGGTTACAGCAGCTGTACGTACTGAGTGTGCATAACACCCTTCTTACTGTTTTGCATATATCAACTCACTTAATCCTCACGACTACCTTACAGGTATCATGATTCTCATTTTACTAGATAAAGAAATTGGCCCAGAAAGGGCAAGCCACTCACCTCAGATCACGCAGACAAGTGGCCAAGTCAGAGTTCAGACTCAGATAGTCTGTTCCCAACTATTTCTCTGCTTAGCCCTCCAGTTTACTCCAAAAGGTATGAGAGTTGAGTGAGAATGTATGTATAGTGCCTAAAGCCTGACCATTCCACATACTTCTCTTCTCTTTAAAAAATTCTTAGAAAATTTTCCTTTCTAAATGTTTTTATCCTGTCCTTCCCCCTTTGTTTTTTTTTTTTTTTTTGATTAAAGTTGCAAAAATTGAAATTTTAGGCATGCAGATGGCCTATAAATTTTTAATGGCCAGGTCATAAAAATACAATTGTATACTGTGCCTTTACTGTGTGCCAAGCTAGGTATTTATTTATTTATTTATTTATTGTGTGCTAAATATTTTAAATAAATAATCTTAATCAGTCTTTGTCGTAGCCCAGTGAGGCACACACCATAGTATCCTCATCCTATAGATAACATGATTCTGCTTGTGTGGTTAGGTAACCTGGCTGAAGTCACGCAGGTAAGGGACAGAGCCAAGATTCAAACTGAGGCTGCTTCAGATCCTGAAGTCTTAATCAGTTTTTGCTAAAAGAACATCATTCTTTGTGGTGATAAATCTTTTCTTGAGATGGGGTGTGGGGTTGGGCAGAAATAGGCGGGATTCTCTCTGAAGGAATGTGAAATGGTCCTCCCAAGAGGGATCCTGATAGATATTGCTCTGGCATCTGGGAGAGGGGGCATCCCTGCAGAGCCCCAGTCAGGGAGACATCTGATGGAGCTGGAAGCATTTGGAGGGACTTGACAGTGTAGACCCCCCAGCCTTCTCCCTGCATCAACTAAGAGACGTCCTGACAGACAAAGGGGAGGAGAAGACTTTCAGACATTTTCTTGGCACAGGGATCAGCATGTGGGGGTGTAGGGCAGAGGCAGTGAGCTTAGGAAATGAAGGTGGAATCACAGTAAATCTTGACTGGACTGTGGCTTGGGCTGCAAGGCTTTTCTTCTTTCCTTTATTTCCTTCCTTCCTTTTTTCTTTTCTTTTCTTTTCTTTTTTCTTTTCTTTTCAAGTCTTTTATTAATAGTATTTCCTTTGCCTGGTGTGAGAAATAAGGGGGAAAGAATGAACTTTATACAGTGCCTACAATGTGCCAGCTGCTTTCTGCAGACATTTATCTCTTTTCAGCCTTATAATGATTTTTTCAAGATAGATAGCACTAGCCCCACTTTGCAGATGGGAAAACCAAGTCTCACGAACTGTAGGTGACTTGTTTAGGATCATGGAGAAATAAAATAGTGGAGGTGGAATTTGGAATCAGTCCCTTGTGACCCCAAAGCCTGCTGTCTCTCTCTGGGGCCCAGGAATGGAATTACATGGGCAGGACTGGAGACCAATGAACATGCACCAAATGCTATCCAGGTACCTGTGGTTGCAGTAGAGCAAGCCCTTGGTGACCAGTGCAGTCAAAATGCACAGTCTGGGGTCCGGACTTGTCCTCCCAGGGGGCAAGAAACAGAATTCTAGCCATGTCCACACTGTTTGCTCAAGTGGTTTTCTTCCAGAAACGACTGCTTGTTTGTTTGTTTTAAATTTTAATTGTGAGGGTCACCTGGGTGGCTCATTCAGTTGAGCATCTGACTTCGGCTCAGGCCATGATCTCATGGCCCATGAGTTCAAGCCCTTCATTGGGCTCTGTGCTGACAGTTCAGAGCCTGGAGCCTGCTTTGGATTCTGTGTTTCCCTTTCTGCCCCTCCCCCATTCATGCTCTGTCTCTCTCTGTGTCTCAAAAATGAAAACATGTTAAAAATTTTTTAAAATAAATAAATAAATTTTAATTGTGACAGAGTAAGGGAAAAAAAAGCTCGAAATGAATGTTAGAAAATGTTTTCAAGGAGTGAAGTACAGTTAGCGCGACGTGGTGAACTTGGTAGTGTGTGACCTCACAGGAAGGCGTTCTTACTGGAAGTTTCTTCAGTTCAAATTCTGCTGGCTTCTGGATGGTTCCTCTGGGATCGGCACCTCAGCGGCTCTCCTGATGAAGTCATGCCAGATACCTTTCCTCTGACTGGGAGGAACCCCATCTTGGCTCCTGTCTACAGGCAGCTGGGGCAGTACAGCCCAGGGGATTAGTGGGATTTGTGCCCAAGCGAGAGAGATCTGCCCCTGCCTGCAGGTCAGTGACTTCTGAATGACCTACTGCCCCTAGAGGAACGGCACTGGGCCTCTGCACCCTCCCTTCCTTCTTCCTGCAGAAGCCAGCTCTCTCTCAGGCCTGGGCCGCTGCCTAGAGTTTCTTTGCTCCCTTAGTTTGCGGGGAGAAGGAAGGCGGCAGCTTGCAAGTTATCCTGGGGAGAAGAGACGCTGGGCCACACAGCCCTTCCGCCATAGGCAACCGCAGGTGGAATTTTCCCCGACGTCTGTGCTGTTCTCAAGTTTCCCAACCTGTTCACCCACACTTGGCACTCAGAGAAAATCCTCAGAGCTGCCAGGCCACCAGTTTAGCCTTGAGGCTGTGACCAAATACATAAGAGGGACCCCTCCCCCGGCTGGATCCGTTTATTTTCAAAAAAAGGGCTTTCCGCAGATGTCCCCATGGAGCCAACAGGAAGGACTGTGGGCAGCGGACTGCTGCAGCCACACACGGGCAGCTGCGGGACCCTCTCCCTGACCCATTTAAGTCACGCCGTGATTGATGATTGCAATGGGAAAATAGCAACTGCAGATGGACAGGCAGCGGGATAAGCAAAAAACACAATAGCGCCTGTTCCTGGCACCTGTCCCTGCCTGAGGTGGAGGAGGCGCTGTTAACTAGTCTGGTGATGAAAAACATGGGTTTTGGAGGCAGACGGGCTGAGTTCAGATCCCACCGACGTCACTTCCAGACTGGGTGAGTTTGGATGAATTTATATCACTGTTCTGAGTTTCAGCTTCCTGGAAGGGGGGTCAGGGAGTAATACCTGTCTCTTAGGGTTGTTCTGAGGATTAAATGAGATAGGACAGGGGAGAGTACTCACAGCAGAGCCTGGAAAATAGCTGTGATGGTTTTGTGATTACATAAAATACTCAGTCCAGTAACTGGCACCAAGGAAACGCTTAATAAATGGGAGCTGTTTCATGGGATACTGGAATGCCAGCATTGGGAGGGACCTTGTCTGAAGCCAAATTAATTTTATCTCCTCCTTTTGTAGGCGAGGGTCCTGAAGACCAGAGAGGGACAATGGTGGATCCAGGATCACACTCCTGGCTCAGGGCAGAAAGAGGGCTGACGGCATCATGCTTCCTGCCTTTTCTCTCTTCAAAGAATACCTAAGCTCCTGCGTTGCTCCTCAAACTCAGTTTGGGGCTTTACAAGTTAGAGTTGCTGGGGCAAATTCTGTTCTGCAGTGTTGCTCTGAGAGAGTCCAGTTTTGTTTGGTTTGGGAATCAGTGCCCTGGTGGGAACACAGAAAACACTAGACTTGGCAGCTGCAGAAATGGGTTCACATCTCACCTGCAACGTGTCAAGTCTTTGGTCGTGGGCCAGCCACTGAAGTCTCTGAGACTCAGAACCCACAGCCCTTACCAAGAGATCTGTCTGCCTATTTTTGGATGCACAGCTGGGTGAGAGGCCTCCTGGGTCCCTTGACATATGGTACTGGTTCCTACAACTCACTCTGAGACATCTTCATGGATGGATGTTTAATTCATTGTTAAAAGGGGAGAGAATGGAGGAATGTCTCATGCTGCCATAATGCTGACATCACTCCCCTGAGACTCCGTTTCTCCTCCTGTAAAATGGTGATATAAACTGTGCCTACCTCAAAATACGTTGGTAAAGATAAAATGAGTTAATATGAAGAGCTCAGAACAGTGCCAGGCACATAATCTTTAATAAATGTCACTGTTATTAGAATTAAAGGTCAGGTTACAGGGATTAGGTACTTAGAAACTCTTTCTCTGCACCCGGCCAATTTTGTGCCTCAGTGGCTAGGTTGGTGGCCTTTGTCACGAGATAAGGGGGTGACAGAGCTGCTGCCGGGTAGAGTGGTGGGAGTTACCCAGGATTCATGGGAACAAGAAGGCATTGATTTGCAATGCTGGCGTGAATTTGGGGTAGGGATCTGGACGCCTGGACCTTCTCCGTGGCTTGTGGCCATGAGAGACACATATTGCATCATTCTTGCTATTTTTTTGTGTGTGACTGGAGCAGAGCAGAGGCTTTTCTTGGTTCCAACGGGAGCCCCGGCAAGTCCAAGTGGAGAAGCAGGGCAGCTGTCGGGAGAATTCAGGCGGGAGCGGGCTCAGCGCCCAGGCCAGCAGCCTGTGACAGGCAGAAATGCAGTGAGACGTGACATCTGCCGCCCGACCACATCCCCACGCCGCCCTCCCTCGTCCAGCTGCTCGAGAGAAGGAAGGAAACCAGGCTTTTCCCACTGCTATTGTGTACCTGACAGGTTCATCAATCTTATTCGGCTCATCCTCATGGCCTCTCAAGCCGGTGATTAGATCTCTTCTCTGGCAGAGGAAGAGGAAGAGGAGATTCAGAAGTGTCCCAGGGCAGAGGGAGGGGCAGAGCCAGCGTTCAAGCCTCGGGCCTCCACTCCAAAGTCCACGTGCCTTCCATGGCACCAGCTAGTTCTCACTGGCCTGGCCACCTATCACCCGGAGAGACTGGCTTATCTTTAATCAATACGTGCATGGCCAGAGGAGACAAATAAGTGCAGAGGCACCTGGCGCTAATGGCCTAAAGAAAAGAGAAGCTTGAGCCCAAGGCCCCTTCCTGGTTGAGTACTGACCCTGTTTTACCTTCCTGCCCCCTGAGCCCTAGGCAGACCTTTGGCCTGGAGGGGGCACCCTGTCCCGGGGCCAGCCCAACAGGCCTGGCCCCAAAGACAATAGCTGGAAGGGCCTCTTAGAGCAAGTACTTCCTGAAGTGCCCAGAACAGCCACTGTCCCCACAGCTCAGGAACAATCACAGCTCAGTCAGCTTCCTCGCCCTTTGCAGGGCCTCCAGCTTCCAGGCAGAGCCCTTAGGCCTACTGTTTGGGGAGGGACAAGAGGACGGCAAGAGCAGTGCTCCAGAGTCTAGGACAGACCTCAGGATATAGACGTTTTTTCTACATTGAAGCTGGAGGAAAAATTCCAGGTTCTCTCTTTTCTTTACTATTCTGGTAAACCAACTGCCTGATCCTTGATCTTTGTGCTTCTGTCATGTCTTTTTGGGATTTTTAAACAGGGAGAAAGGTGGGGGGTGGGGGAGAAGCCAAAGGAAAAAATAAATTCTGGAATGAAACTATACACTCAGTTATTCACTCAACAGCATGGAATGAGACGTGGTAGTTGCCAAGCACAACGGGGTCCAGAAAAGAATTATTCAGCATTCACTCACTGACTTATGTGTTTATCTGCTCATTTCATAGTAAGGATAGAGCTCCTGCCAAGTTCCAAGCATTGTGGCTGCAGCAAGGACTCGGCAATGCAGGCCCCACCCAGTGTGGGAGACAGACAGGTGAACCAGCAGTTGACATACTTGGTTTATGTGGTGAGTGCTGGGAGGGACAAGTGAGGGCCATCAGGGACAAGAGCAGCAAGGCCAGCAGACCCTGACCAAGAGTCCTGGAGGATGGACAGGACAGACCAAGGGAAGATGAAGTTAGGCTGTGCGGTAGGAGAGAGTATAGGAAGATATTGGCATCTGTGAAGGCTGGAGGTGGAAGAATGCATGTTTTCCAAGAAGCGTCAAGAAGGCCCACGTGGTGGGAGAGCAGGAGAAATAGTAGCATCTAGTGGTCACAGCTGGCATACCCCAGCCTGCCTGGGTTGGAATCCTTGCTGGGCCACTTATGACTATGGGTCATCTGCCAAGCTATTCACCTTTCTGTAACTCACTTTTCTTGTCTATGAAATGGAGAGGATGCAAAGAATAGTATCTGCTTCAAAGGTTGTGATAACAATGAAAGCGAGCTAGTACACATCGAGTGTACCTGGCATGGCGAGTTATAGAGGTGTCAGCTATGATCAGGTGGGGGATGGGCAGGGAGGTGGGAGAAGTGAGCAGTTCCACACACCTATAATGGGCTCCAATCATGGGCCAGGCACTAGTAAACCAAGCAAAATCAGAAAGGCTCAGCTCCTGCCTGCAGGGAACTTGGCAGTATTTCCTGCTGTTAAAAACTTGGATTTGGAATTAGAGAGACCCAGATTCTAATCTCATCTCATCTCGTCTCGTCACATCTCATCTGTGTGACCTTGGGCAAATTATTTGCTCTTTTCAAGCCTCACTTTTCTTATCTGTAAAAAGGGTATAATGATAGTCCATTTCTTATAGGGTCAATTTATAGGATTAACTGAGATAATATATGTCAACATAAATAACATAGAAAATACAAGGTTAGAAAAATAATAGCTATTAACACAGTTGGTATAAAATAAAAGAGAAATAATACAAGGAAGAATATCTTATAATAGCCAGGATGGTGAGCCCTTGGATATGGTGGCTACAACCTCTCAGTGGCTTCCCATTATTCTAGAATAAAGATGTGTTTAATTCACAGGCTTCATCTCCTGTCTTCATCTTTCCTGCTCTCTCTTCACTTCCTCTATCCTATTTCTGTGTACTCTGCCTGGAGATTCCACTGCCAAACCTTCAGGTCACAGGTGAAAGAAACATCATTTACTAGGGAAGCCTTCCCTGACCCAGATGTGGTCAGGCACACGTTCCCCTGCTATGCAGCCTGACACCACTCTTCATTTTGATTAGTACCTGTTGCCTCATCTAGAGTATAAGATCCATGAAGCCAGAGATCGTATCTGTTTTACTCATTATTGTGTCTCTGGCCCTTAGTATGGCTTTCCTAATAAGAAGCCAATAAATATGTACTAAATGAAGAAACAAGAATGCAGCACAAGATTAAACTCTTAAAAAGGGGAGAAGCGGAAAATAAATAAAACGATACCAAAAGTTAAAGAGTTAAGAAAATTAAAAACAAAAAGGGAGAAGCTGGAACCTGTTTCCTAAAGCTCAACCACCACTCACACAGAGCACGATTTTCCAAAGCGCCTCTGCATTCTCTAAGTCAAAACAGCAGACCCTGACACTCCATTCCTTTGCCTGGACAGCAGTGCAATCGACACATCACACTGTAATGAACCCGAGGGCTGATTAAGAGCTTATGTAAATGTTGAAACCTTTGGCAGCATTCACTTCCCTTAGATTTTGCCGTGACTCAAAGCACGGGAATTTTTCAAAAGAGAGAGCTTTCAGAGAATATCCACACCCAACGGTGGAAACTTTAGAAGAATGGAGTGTGGGGGAATGTCCCTCGGTGAGGGATTAGGGGGCTCTGAACAGGTTTTAAAGGCATATGGAGACAAGATGTCAGTGTGAGCTTGTTTCTCTGACAGAATCTGAAACGCTTTTGACCAGCCAGTTTCCAACAGGCTTTTAAGTGAAGAGGTTAACGTTGTAGGTTTATAAATACATGGATGTTTGTGGTGACTTCATTGTGCTCGGTATGACAGCGCAAACTGCAGGGAGAGGTTGCCCTTGCGTGAACAGCTTACTTAATCTCTCTCTTCTTCTGCCTCTTGGTTCAGCGAGCAGGAGGAGCCCTGGATGAGGAAATGGGGGACCTTTCTTTTTGATCACAGCCTTGACCCCATGAGCTATGTGACAGTGGGCATGATAATAACTCTTCCCTGCCTCAGTTCCTTCATTTTTCCAATGACATTGAATAAAACCTCATCAAAGTGTTGTAAAATTGACTTTTAGGAACAGTCCCTAGAGCTTATTGAGCATTTCCTATGTGTCAGCGCTTGTCTGAGTTCTGCTGGTCTTCACAGCAGCCTGGGGGGTAGATCACTACTATCGCCACTGTTTTGTTTTTATTTTTATTTATTTAAAACATTTTTTTCTAATGTTTATTTTTGAGAGAGAGAGAGAGAGAGAGAAAGACAGAGCATGAGCAGGAAGGAGACACAGAATCCAAAGCAGGCTCCAGGCTCCGAGCTGTCAGCACAGAGCCCGACGTGGGGCTTGAACCCACAAACCGTGAGATCATGACCCGAGCCGAAGTCGGATGCCCAACTGACTGAGCCACCCAGGAACCCCATTGATTTATTTATTTTAAATGCTTATTTATTTTTGAGAGAGCACAAGCAGGGAAAGGGCATAGAGGAAGAAGGAGAGAGGGGGTCTGAAATGGGCTCTGTGCTGACAGCAGAGAGCCCAACCCGGGGCTTGAACTCATGAGGCGAGAGATCCTGACCTGAGCTGAAGTCTGACTTGGGAGCCACCCAAGTGTCCGTTATTGCTACTATTTTAGATGAGGACACTGAAGTACAGAAAAGCTAAACACCTTGCTCAGAGTCACATGACTGGTAAGCAGTGGAGCCAGGATTTGAACTCAGGCTGCCTGGCTCTGGAATCCATTTTAGTCACTGTGCTCTATTACACTTTCTTTCCAGGTAGGGAGTGCATAGGTTGGGGAGGGCTTGGAGAAGAAAAAAAGCCCCATTGCTTGTGGCTGGCCAGGATTTCAGCGGTCTTCAGCGGGAAGAAGGGGGAAGTGGCTGCCACAGGGAGAAAAGAGGTCTGTGTGGTAACTGTGCTCTCTGGAAGGTGAAGCTTTCATGTTTATGGCTAGGTTGCAGGGAATGGGAGTGCTGAGGCCCCGGACTTGGAGACAGCTATGGATTTGAATCCAGACTCAGCCTCTAGATGTGTGACTTTCAGACTAAATGATACTAATCTGATCTGAGTTTCATAGCTCACCTGAGAAATAGCACTGTCAGGGTTACAGAGTGTTGTATGGATTACGTGAGAAAATGTCTGGCACATGGTGGGTGTGCAATGACTTTCTTGCCTCCCCTCTTTATCATGGTCCCAAGAAGATGAATTTACTTAACCAATAATTTAATCAACTTTAATCAATTCAAGCAATTTATTAAATTTATTAGTTCAATCACATCCTGAAACTGGTTTGGGATTTTTGTGTTCTGGGTTCTTCAGATGAGCTACGTTTTATGTTGAAACTCTTTCAGGTCAGGGTAATTGGTAGTTTTCAGATTCACTTCCACATTCGTATTTGTCTATCAGAGAGCAATTTCCTTGCCCTTTGATCTGAGGCAGATAACCATTTTTTATGAGGCTGTTAGCCTTGTTGAGGGTAGAGACACAGCCCCATTCCAGCAATGAGTTATAAATGGACATCAGTGTGAGAGACCATTGCATTCTGTGTACCTAGATTCTGTGTATCTGGGCACCATTTCTATGCCAGCTTCCTGAACTCAGGGCTTTGGTTGTTCAACCAGGAAACCAGCTGATTAGGTGGCTGTGGGTCTGGTTTAGGAATGTGAAGACTGGACAAGTCTTGCTGTTAGGAAGCCAGGAAGCAGGAAGCCGGGAGAGCTGGCAGATAAGCACAAGCCAGAGTCCATGATGGCTATTTGGAGTCATTCGCCAGAGAGTCCAGATGCAAAGTCCAATGAGGTTAGGAGGGATAAGGATTACACTTAAAAAAATGAAAAGCTGGATTGGATCTGGAGAAGGTTAAGATCCAAGGAAGGAAGTTTCTAGATAAGCCGAGGTAGAGATATATGACCTGAATTTATGGAAAAGAAGGTATATGCTGTGTGAGAGTGCCAGGTGTTAAAGACAGAGGGTGGAGATGGGGTTCAGGGAGTGCATTCAGCACTGGAAGACAGCCAGATAAAATCTGGAATTCCCTGGCCACACCAGCCTGGGGGTAAACATTCAGGTGGGGTAGGAGAATCACACTGTAACAGGAAGTAAAACTGACTTTGGTTCTTAGCCTCTACCTAGGGGGCGATAATAATGTTTGTATGTATTGAACACTTACTGTGGGTCAGGAGCTGTGAATATGCAATCCTCTTAAATATCTACAGCAAGCCTAGGACCTATTTTTTCCATCTTATAGATGATGAATGTAGATGCCAGGAATATGAAGTAACTAACTAGTTGGTCAAAGAGAAAACAGGAGGGCTGGACCAGTGATTTCTGACTCCTTGGCTTTCTCTCGTTACATGTTTTCTGGGCTCCTGAACTTCCTCTTCCATAGGCTTTCTTCTTCCCTGGTGGGATCCTGCAAGGCTCTTATGGTCTGACTGGCAGCCAGAAAATTTTGCTGGCTATTTCTCCCCTCTTATGGTTTCATAGCAAAGGGCTGGTTTGCCTTCTTTCCCTCCACCACCTTTGGCGACCTGCTTCTGAGGAGAGCTTCCCTGACCAGTGTTGGGGTTTCAAGGGAGGTGGGGACAAGATTTTTTAGTTTAGGCTAAAGAACCCTTGAGTAGAACCATACAGGGTCCCTCTCAAATCTATGGCCAATCCACTGATAATTAATGGCATTTCAGGACAGAGCCTTGGAACTTCAAATTTTTCCTTCCATTGAATAGTGTCCTTGCCCATTGAGAAGTCTTCCTTGTTGATGCCTATTTATTTGTATTCTACAGCATTTGTTCCGGACTCTGGAGGAAGCCTGTCTGTACCAGTGTCTTTATAACATTTTATTCAAGGTCTTGTGGGTTGTTATGCAAATAGAACACCTCAAGCAATGCACTGATAACTACTTAGAGATGGGAGGGAAGATTAGACTCCCCTTTTTTGGAGAAAAAAGTGTAAGACGTGGCCATGTCCTCAAGGTGTTGATATATTCATGAACGCAGATGGATAGAACATCAGAAATATCCCCTTGGTCAGTCCTGTCCATCATCCTCCTTTCCAAGTTTAGGGGCCTGAAAGCCAGTTTTGGTGTCTTTCAAGTTGTAGAAGGTGGTCACTTCTCTCTACCTGATTTGCTCCTTACTACCTAATTACCTGAGGTACCTATTACACGTTAGGGAATGTTCTATATGGTGGTGACATGAGATAGACCCTGCTTTCACAGACCTTGCAATTCCAGGGGGTGACTGACATGAATAGTAGGCGATTGCCAGTATGATTAGCTCTCTCATCAAGGAAGTAGCAGGTGTTGCAGGGATTCCTAAATGGAACACCACCTAATGAGATCAGGGTAGACTTCCTGAGGGAAGTAGCAACTCAGTTGTGTCCACACATGTGAGGAGTTGGTAAAGAGTAAAACGTTCCATGAATTGTGTCATAAACACTTGAGGATTTCCTTACTCCAAAGGGGATAGTCATATTCACTGTATAAGTTGGGACTGAGTAGAAGTTTAAATCAAAGATGAAAAATTCTCATTAAAGACTCATGCCTAAAATTCTGAAAGGCCAGAGCTCCTTTCTTCCATCTCTTTCACATTTGGCAGTGGGCAGACCCACCCAGGTAGGGTAGATTCTTTGATTCCTGATTGACACTGACAAACAAGGGGGTATTTAAAAATGGGGGCGTCACCAAAAGCTGGAGAGACTTGAACTCTTGTCATATGAGGAGTGGGTTGTATTCTGAAGAGGATACAGTGAGGCAGAGGCACAGCAATAGGACTCAGAGTCATTAATAACATGACCACTTGTGCAGCCCAAAGATTAGCAGCCGAAAGCCAAGAGTCTGTTGTGTTGAAGTGGCTCTGGGTGGGAAGCACTCTCTCCAGAGACTGGGGCAGGGTATGGCTTGCCAGAGGAGGGTTCACAGAATGTTTAGACTGTGAGTCATGAAGGTCTTAGATGAATAAATAGCTCTCTTTCTGCTGTGACTGTTGATATGGCTGGTGACAGCCTACCTTTGCAATTGCCAAGGAGAATCTGACTCTGAGTTTTGACAAGTTCAACTCTCCTAAGCAGCCAGACCCTTCAGAGGGACCACCCTAAACAAAGACCTAGCCAAATGAAAATGGCAATGAAGCAGTGGGTGATATTTGGAGGCATGAAATCAGAAGAGCAAATATCTCCTCCCAGCCAAGGAAGAGTCATTGTTGGGAAGAGAGGATTGGAGGAAGAAGGTTTTCTGCTTCTGGGGTTGGAGAAACGATATCTTAGATCTTCATGTATCTAGTTGATCATTGACTATCACTTTGTTAACAGTCTTAGAGCTTCATAATTCTGGTGAGAAGAAAGGTGTCCTCTTTCTGAAAACAACTGTATAATTTAGGATATATTTGGCAACATGTAACACAAAATCTGAGTGATAGTGGCCTAAGTAATAAATATGTTTGCTTATCTCACATTACAGGAAGTCTAGAGGTAAGTAGTCTAAAGTGAGAATGGCAGCTCAATAGTGCCATCAAGATGCCAGGGACTTTTCCATCCTCTAGAGGTAGGTAGATCATTGATTCTTCTCCTGGTTACCTCATGGCTGCAAGAGGGCTGCCACACCTCCAGACATCACAACTGTATTTAAAGGAAGAAGGGTGTTGGGGGTAGGGGTGTGGTGTGGCAAAGTGTCCTTTTCCTGGAATGATTATGCTGTTTTATCAGTGAAGGAACAAAAATATCTCAGAAGCTTTCCTAGCTGACTTACACTTATGTGCAATTGACCAGAATATTATTAATCAGAACTGTGTCACATTAGCTGCCAGGAAGTCTGGGAAAACGAATGGCTGGCAAATGTTAATGGAATAGGTATGTCAGACTTAGGCCCATTATGGCTCAACCCCCCCCCCCCCCCCCCAGGTTTGGACACCTTGCTGTCTTGAAGAAAACTGATGTTCTTTTGGCAAGGAAGAAGTTTACTGGGAGCAGGGAATGGTTTCTGCCATATGCCCTTAGAATGCTAGTAAAGCGTTACACTCTGAAGGCACATCATTAGTACCAAATTAAAAACCCAGAGAGAGAGGTGTGAATTTGCAGAATTTTCACAGCAGGAAAGTCAATAGAACTGTGATGGATTCCAAAGATTGTCAGGGGATGCTTAAAGAAGATACTCACCCTTCAAGTCCCAGGTCTTCCTTGTCTCTGTGACCCTTCCATCCCCTCAAGCAGACCTAGACAGTCCCACCTCCTTGCTCCCAATGCACTTGGCACATACCTTGACTATATGAATCCCTACACTAAAGTCAGAGTCAGTAGATATTTATTGTGTCCCTGCTCTGTCCTGGCCCTGTGCTTGGTATCAGTCTGCATCAGAGAGACCTTCCATGGCCTCCCATTGTCAACAAGTAATGAGTGTTCATAGAAGGTAAACTCAGGTGAATTTTTAACTTCGCTCACAAGGCTCTTTGTACTCACTCCGGCTTTCTTCTCCAGTCCCACCTCTCTCCACCCCCTTCTCTTTGAATCCCATTTCCTTACATTCTCAACTTGTGGAAGCTGCCCTTTCTTCTCTCCTCACCTTTGTGCTGCTATCCTTCCATACAGAACTCCCTTCTTTCCCTTGTGTGTCTGGCTAACTTTCACTCATCCTTCAGCCCCCCTTCCCCCCCCCGCCCACACACACACTTAGGTGTCATTTCCTCTGGAATGCTTTCCTAGCACCCAGGACTAGGCAAGGCAGCCTTCCTCTGTGCTTTTTCACACTTGGCTTATCACAGAGTGATAGTCACTCTGTGTCACTTGTGGGCTCCCCCCTGTGCACCTGTTCATTGCCATTGCTGCTGCAGTGCCTGCTCTGTCCTGATAGATACTTGTCGAATGGCTGAGTGACAAAAGTTGTTCATCACCTATGTAGTGCTGGATCATGTGGCAGGGCCCCCAGTTGCAGCCCTGGGCCAGAGGAGGAGATCTCTGAGTGCTTGAGTGGGAGCTGTAGTGAACACTGGGCCAGTTGCCCTGCAGCTGTGTAATCAAGGGCAAAGCACATCTCTCTCTGGGCACCAACATTTTTCCTCTGAAACAAAACAAAAAGAAGAGACAGAAGAATTCACTTTCAACTTTTTCTTTCTTTTAACTGGAAAATTCCTCTTTGCTTTATTTCCCAACTGAGATATCCCACTAAGTCTGAGCACAAACATGTAATAGTAGAGGGACTGACAGAAGCAGGGATATTCTAGGTTTCTGTTGCTACTGCAGCAAATTACCATAATGTTAGTGGCTTCAAACAACACGGATCTATTATGGTACAGTTCTGGGAGTTAGAAGTCAGAGAGGTTTCCCTGGGTGAAAATCAAGATTTTGACTGGGCTGCATTCCTTTCTGGAGGCTCTAGGGGGACATCCGTTTTGCTACCTCTTTCAGCTTTGAGGGCTGAAGGGCTCATGGCCCTTCTTCTATCTTCAAGGCTAGTGATGTTGCACCTCTCTATTATCCTATAATCACAGCTCCCTCAGAATGCAGCTGGGAACGATTCTTCATTTTTGTAGTGCCCTGGGTGATTAGATTGGACCCACTTGGGTAATTCTGCGTAATCTCCTTGTCTCGAGGTCCTTCACTTAATCACACCTGTAAAGTCCCTTTGGTCACGTAAGGAAACATATAACAGGCTCTGGGGATTAGAGCATTGGACATCTTGGTGGGGGGGATTATTCTACCTGCCATGAAAGGGGAAGAAATGTGGGGTGGTTAGAAGCTTTTCTCTCTGGCTCTCCCTTCTTGGGCAGCTCTTTCCCCCACAGTTGTCCCTGCAGACCCAGAGCTGAATTTGAGGCCACCTTGGTCCCTGAGATCTCTTCTTGCTTTAATGATATGGCTGAATAGCTCTATGACCTTGGAAAGTTATTACTTTTCTGTACCTTCATTTTCCCATCTGGAAAATGGAGATAATAAGTCTATCAAGCTGATAGCATTGTGCTGAGGCTAAAGGAAACAGTCTATGCAACGTGCTTAGTCCAGTGCCTGGCACATGGTCGGTGTTCAGCAAATGTTAGCTATTGATTATTAGGTGCCTAAGGTTCCTTTCCATTCCAATATCTGGCCCATCACCTCAATGGAAAACATGTCTGTGGCAGAGAGGATGAAAAACTGGTTTCCTGGGTAAGTTGGCCACCATGCTGAATTTTTTTTTTTAACTTTCAGTTATTTTACCTCAATAACGAAGCATATTTTTGTGCCTGTGGGGTTAGAGACATTTTGTTCTTTTGAACATCTGGAAAAAATGAGAGATCTGGTGGGTACCAATGAGAACAAAAAGTCTGGGAGATAGCAGGGATCTGCTCATACCAGAGGCAGTGTGCAGGCCCTGGTGTTTATTTAGGAACATATAAAAAGGGCTGAGGCTGTGGCCATGAGACAGTTTATGAAACACAAGCACCAGGGAAGTTTACCAAATATCAGGCTTGAATTTTATAGCTTCTGGAAGAAGCACTGTACTCCAGATGACAATAAAAATCTGGCCTCCAAACTAAAGGTAAATAGCCCCTCATGTCACTTTTGAAGAAACTAACCCCCAGGAATGTTCAAAGGAGGGGCCATTCCCACTCAGGAGATATATCTCTCTTCTCTCATTTCCAAAGTCTCATAGTGGCATCTTTGAGCTAGAGCCAACTAGACATGGGGTATCAGTAGCCTGAAGTATACCCATCCTTTATGATTTAGTCACACTTCTTGAAGGATTCTACCTTAAACTCAAAATGTGGAAAAAATCTTATGCACAAAGATATTAATTGCAGCTTTTTGAGAGATAGAGACAGAAAGCAAGCAAGGGAAGGGCAGAGAGAGAGAGAGAAGGAGAGAGAATTCCAAGCAGGCTCTGCACTGTCATTGTGGAGCCTGATGCAGGGCTCGAACTCATGAACTGTGAGATCATGACCTGTGCCAAAACCAAGAGTTGGATGTTTAACTGACTGAGCCACTCAGGCACCCCTTTAATAGTCTTAAGTGGAAAGCATCTCAAATTGTATTAGGAGAAGGAAGGACTTAGTAAATTATGGCACATCCAGATGATGGAATATGAGGCATCCTATGCTCAGAGGGAGCTTTGAATAGCATGAGAAACTGTGAATGGCACGTTTGCTGAAAAAAACAAAGATGCAGGATACATATTTGTATACGCAGTCTAACCTCTGTGTTGTTAGGGAAGAGCTAAAAAAATCATTCATGCTTGTTCCCAGGTGTCTAGAGAATGGAAAAAAGGGTTCCTCACCTTCTTACTACCATTTTTCTCTGTTTTCCATCTTTTACAAACAATGAATAGCACAGTGTTTAAGCATGCTAGGTATGGAGCCAGACTGCCTACCGACCTGTCTCTTAACCTCTCTGAATCTCAGTGTTCTCATCTGTCACGTGGGAGTAATAATCATTCCTGGCTTGCAGGATGGCTGTGAACACAAAGAGAGAGTCCAGGTAAAGGGCTCAACATAGCACTTCGTACATAGTAAGTGCTCAAGGGATGCCAGTTGGTACTGTTAGTTTCCAATTACAAAATTACCTCCAGCAAAACTAAAACCTTTAGTGGAAGAGGAATATATTGTTTGTTCTCCCGCCTTTCATTCAGTCAAAGAGTTACCCCAAAGGGTCATTTAGAAAATTTTCTTTTTTTCTAGTCCTTAATCACTGTGATATTTTGAGAAGCAGCTAAACAGTCAGTGGCTAAAAAAAAACCTTTTGAATGAGAATATCGGTTCTATTTGAAGAATAATTTAGGACCTTGGCTTTCTCTTGCTCTGCCAACAACCCTTGCTCCTCAACCTTCTCTAAGAACCAACTCCCATCTCTCAATACTTTCAGAAGGTCTCCATAAATGCTCATCTGTGTATCTACCAGCTGTATCTGCCCATAACAGAAAGCTGACCAGAGCAGTGTAAATGATCATATTAGTGATTTTATTGCTGCATAAGAAACTGCCACAAATTTAGTGGCTTAAAACAGCCTGCATTTATTATCTCACAGTTCTTGTGAATCAAGAATCTGGGCATGGATTGGCTGGGTCCTCTGCTTAGGTTCCACAGGGCTGTAGTGGAGGTGTTAGCTGGGCTGCATTCTCATCTGGTGGCTTGGCTGGGGAAGAATCCACTTCCCAGCTCATTCAGGTTGTCGGCAGAATATATTACCTTGCAGCTGCAGGACTGTAGGGTCCTGGCTTTTGCTGACTAGAGGCCACTGTCAGCTCCTACCAGCTTCTCAGAGTTCCTAGGAGCCTCTTGCAGTTTGCAGGCACTTCCCACAGTTCTCAGAGGTCACCTGTAGCTCTTTGGCCTATGGGCTCTTGTAACATGGCTGCCTACCTTACTAAGTCAGTAAGGAGAATCTCTAGAGCAAGTCTGCTAAGAGGATGAAGCCTTATGTAACTTAACGTAATCATGAGAGTGACATCCCATCACCTTTGCTGTATTTCATTGGCTAAAAGCAAGTCACTCATATTCAAAGGGAGCGAGTCACACAAAGACATGCTCACCAGTAGATGGTGATTATGGGGACCTCTTAATGTCGATCTAACATCACAAGGAAGGGGCCTGTTTTCTCATGGTAACAAGAAGCATGA
Organism: Felis catus; assembly: GCF_018350175.1. Classification (NCBI taxonomy): domain Eukaryota; kingdom Metazoa; phylum Chordata; class Mammalia; order Carnivora; family Felidae; genus Felis; species Felis catus. The sequence continues at coordinate 81,870,695 of NC_058377.1, read as the reverse complement.
GCACACATAGATGGGGTTTGAGGAAGCATTTCCATGTTGCCATCCATACCCCAGGCTTTTTACTTCTTACTGCTTTACCATCTTTCATCTTTTTTGATTATAAGATAGGTGCCGCTCCTCTAAGTTTCACCTCCTTATTCAAAGAAGGAAGAGTGAGAAAGGGCAAAAGGCACATACTAGGTGTGCCATTTTATCAGTGAGATAATAGCTTTCCAGAAGCCCCACCCATACACATCCACTGCCTCTCAGTGACCTCGTTTGAATTACCTGGCCGCTTCCATAGCACAGGACATTGGGGAAAAAAAATATTTTATTAAAAAAAGTTTTTAATGTTTATTTATTATTGAGAGACTGAGAGACACAGAGCATGAGAAGGGGAGGGGTATAGAGATGGGGAGACACAGAATCCAAAGCAGGCTTCAGGCTCCGAGCTGTCAGCACAGAGCCCGACGTGGGGCTCGCACTCACAAACTGTGAGATCATGACCTGAGCCAACGTCGGTCGCTCAACCAACTGAGCCACCCAGGCGCCCCCCAAAAATATATTTTATTAAACAGTATCCAAGTGACCCTCACAAAATGAGCCATGTCTACCATGTTTTCAATACATGGGTCAAAGCACATGGGTCAAAGCTTGCGGATAGCCTATGAATAAGTTATAAAGCTTAAATGAGGAAGTTAATGCAAAATCCTTTGCCTCGTGCCCGGCACATAACTGCTTCTTGATCAATATTGCCTCTTTTCTCCCTTCTCTCTCTCTCTTTTTTTTTTTTCTGTGTTGCCTCCACCTTTGGGTTTGAATATTCCGAGTGCAGCAGCATCTCCAGTTAAGCCCCTGCCAAGCAGACAAGTCTGCATTTGGAGCTCAGAGGAAAACTGATGCGGGAGGAATGTAATAGCCCCAGCTGGAAACCTGCCAGGGGACTAGCAACTGCAACACCCTTATTTGCTCCGGGGAGGAGCAGCTTGGAAACTTTTTATGAGATTCCAGAAGCAGCAAGGTCATCAGTTTTATGGCCATCCCGCTTCATTTGTAAATACAGCCTTTGGATGAGAATGTTTGGGCTCCTTGACAAGAACAAGGCTGATGTTAGCTCCTCTGGAAGAGGGGACAATAAAATAAATACAAGATATTTTGTTCCATATGACTGCAAGACATTCTGGGACCCCCAACAAACACCAACAGTGACCTAGTGTACCTTCAGAGAGCTTAATTTCCAGGTTGCCTCACTGCCAAGCCCCTGTGTGTGTCTGAGGCAGGTAATCTGACTTGTCAGGGCACAGACCCAGCAACATGTGTTTACTCTCATACTCATTTTCCAGCCAGCTGCAACGGTCCGGACGAAAGCTCTTGGTTGGGCCTGTTTGCTGTGATAAAGTCAAGGCTGAGGAGGAGGGCTATGTCCTAGCCAGCCTCTGTATGTTCCTGTAAATAGGATCCAGCTCCTCCAGGGACACCTGGCCTCTTTCTCTAATTGCTCACTGGACCGTGCTTTTATTGCAGCTGAATATTTACTAGGCTGGGCCGGCCCAGGAAACATTCGGCCTCCATTGTCTGGCCAGCTGCCAGGGCCCGCTCTGATTGCAGTTGGCCATGAGGACAGGGTCACTCTATCTTTGGGTTCCTTTTCTTTGGGCCACAGGGCACAAGGCAGCCTGTGTGTGTCTATTTGCGGGGGTTGAGGGGAGAGAGTGGCAGAAAGTGGTACAGAAGCAAGGACACATTTTACACAAATGGATGAAATTCTCCTTTATGGGCACAACTCTGGGCACCTAATGTGCTTTTAGTGAACATTTGTTGTTTAAATAAATGAGTAATTTTATGCATTTCACTAATATTTACTGAATGCCAATTATTTGCTAGGTGCCTAAAATCTGATGACACAATTCAAAACTTGACAGACAGGATCTAAGTTCTCCTGGAACTTGAATTCTGGTAAGGGATAAAGACAGCAGTAAATAAATGAGCAAGATAATTATAGACAGTGATAAATGCCATCTGAAGACCAGAAGGCAGGGTGACAAGGCAGAGGGGCTGGGGATGGAGAGTTAGATGGGATGCTTTCCTTTCCAAGGAGGTGATATTTAAGCTAAGACCTGAATGCTGAGGACACACTAGTCATGAAATATCTGGGAATGTGCATTCCTGGTGAGGCAGAACACCTCTCTGGAAGGTGGAAGACAGACTGAAGATACAAGAGACAGGAAACTATAGTTCAGGCACCTCAGCTCAAGAGGAGGCTCATATTTCTTCTGGAACCTGGACAAAGATGAGGAAGTAAAACAAAAAAAGCTTAAGGAGTAGGAGTAAGAGGTGGTGTTGAAAACAAGGCATTTAATGGCAAGTCTGTCTGTTTTCAGGATAGGTACCTCTCCATTCTTATACCAGGACTCTTGGCAGCTAGTGTCCATCCCTAAGGCAAGCAAGTTAAGGTGTTGTTCTCTGAAGACTTTGGATGGCTCTAGAGAAATTACTTTCTTATGGAGAAACTGAGGGGATCCCTCAGTGTGATGGCAGCTCCCTGCCTGTTCACCACAAAGGGAAGCCTGTTCATTGGTCCCAAACTCACCAGGGTGCACAGAGCTCCCAGGAAGCTGTTGATCACTTTCTTCGTAAATATGGAAGTTAATTAAACTTCACTAAAAATATGAACAATGCTTGCATCAGTTACAAATGAATAATATTTCTACTTATTAAATTCCTGGGCTGCGAAAGTTTTGCTTAGGGTTTATCAGAGTTGGGGAGGGGTGGTCCTTGGGAGCAAGGGCGGTCATTTAGCTTTGAGTGTCACAGAGCCTGGAAACTTTCAAAGTTGGGTTTTTTATATGATCTAGAAAAGTACACATAGGATTGAAAGGGGAAGATATTCAGTACACATCTTTAAACTTATGTCCCATTACTGACCCACAAAACCTGTACACTCTAAATTAATATATAAATCCAATAATGAATCTTTGAAGAGCATAATGATATCAAATTTTATTTTATTATTTTATTTTATATTTGTTTTTTTTTTAAGTAAGCTATAGGCCAAATGTGGGCTTGAACTCAAGACCCCAAGAATGAGAGCCCCATGCGCCACCAACTGAGCATTAAAAGTCTAACTTTGTTGGGGCACCTGGGTGGCTCAGTTGGTTAAGTGTCCGATTTTGACTCAGGTCATGATCTCACAGTCTGTGAGTTTGAGCCCCACGTGGGGCTCTGTGCTGACAGCTCTGAGCCTGGAGCTTGCTTCAGATTCTGTGTCTCCCTCTCTCTCTGCCCCTCCCCTGCTCATACTCTGTCTCTCTCTGCTTCAAAAATAAATAAAAACATTAAAAATTTTTTTAAAAAAATAAGTCTAACTTTGCTAACTATAAGCATTTTGCACGTCATAATTTTTTAAAAAAAGCTTTTGGCATTTCTTTTAAAAAATTGCTATGACCCTCAAGAAATGAAAAAGGCTTGGATACCTGAATCATCTGTATTGGAGTTTGAGTGTTCCCCAAAGCATCATTACACATTTGCAATAGTTCCTTGGATGGTTCTCACTTATGACTACTCTACTTGCATATGAATTTTACTAGTTTATCCACTCACAAAAAGTCCTCGCATCTGAGGTCATGAGAAACCCTCATGTTGGACAGTGCTAGTGATTTGGACATTATCAGCCTACTCTGGGCTTCCCTCAGCATTCTTTTGGAGCATTTTCTACGCTGTAAGAGAAGTGTTAGGTAATAAAGACCCGGAATTAAAGCTGCATTAAAATGTAGAAAATAAGAAATCTAGGAGGATCAGAGAGGTGGTGGATAAAAGAATATTGCATACCAAGAGAAACCATGACTCTTTCCTGAAACTCAGTGCTGGCTTTATGCTGAATGCCTTTTGTAAAGATTTCCACATGGACTTTTTCAGCCTTCCTCATCATTACTACCAGTCAGATAAAATCGCATCCATTCATCAGGGTCCATCTTAATGTTCCCCTGAGAGTAGTGAAGGTCTCCTTGAATGTCCAGGGGGCATCACTCCTTTCCCCATGTTCTCATGGTGCACTTTATTCACTCTCTCTCTCCCTTTCTCTCTCATCTATCTATCTATCTATCTATCTATCTATCTATCTATCTATCTATTATCATCTATGTCATGCTTTGATATCTGCTAAGCCCTCATATTTGTTCAGTGCTCCATGGGTCACAAAGTGACTTTCGTGTGCTTTTTTTCATTTAATTTTTTGCAACTCTATGACTCCAAGAATGGAGACACAGAGGCCAGAGACAGAGGTTGTTAGTAGATTGGCTCATAAATTGTGACTACAAGTCAGATAAAATCATGTTAGATCTCTAAAATTCAGTAGCCAAAGAATGAAGCATTTGGTCAAGAGTTAGAAAACACATTCACATAGATTTGGATTCTATTACATTCAAAAATCTGTAATATTCGATGGAAAATACATGCAGAGATCTTAAGAGCCAAAGAAAATGCATAATCTAATCAAGAGGTCAGGAGTTGGAGTTGCAGACATTTGTGAGTAGACATTTATGAGGCAGAATCACAAGGCACATAGAACTTGAGTCCCCAGGATGTGACCATGCCCCCCTTTGAAGTCACAGAATCATTGACATAACCTTTACAAATAGAGTTCAGGATGTCACATCAAGGTTAGCAAAATCTCTGATCACTAGTAATCCCAAGAATGCTGAGATGGCAACTCCCTCTACTTCTTGAGATGATTTAATAGTTTTTTTAGTTTTTGTAAAGAGCACCACCCAGGAAGCCTGAATTTCCAAATTGCCCAGCCCCAATAGCTCTGTATAAGGTCATTTCAGCTAGCAGGGATGATGATTGTCTTTCTTCCTGGGCAAGCATCTTACATTTCCTGGAGGTTTAGGTTACATATACGCATGTCTGAAATAATCAAAACCATAGTATAAATATTTTTATATTAAGAAAGTCTGGCCATATTTATTTCATATTTCTATATGTTTGCAATTTTAAGAAAATTTGGCCTATCAAAAGGATATTCTTATAATTCTAATTTAAACTGTATAACTGACAAATTATTGACACTCACAACTTGAAGTGGAGATTGATGTCAATCACACTTAGAAACAGACTTTATTGGATTCAACGTTTGGGAACACTTGTTGATCAGACAATTGATGTGCTTAAAGTGAAAATTGAATTTATAAATGTAATCTAAACTATTTGAAGAGATTCAATGACCTACGTTTGCAATCTTAACCAAGCATTGGTTCAAGGCTCTTCAAACGTACCTAAAAAAAGGCAGCTCCTTCTGCCCCTGTACTTTAATAAAACCACCTTAACAAAAATTAATAAAAAAAGTGATGGATGAAATTTGCTCCACTTCTAAGTAGAACAATAAGATTTGTAAGTGGAATGTAAACCTAAGAAGAAAGTAGATGTGCAACTTTAATAAATTAATTAACTTATAAATCCAAGATAAATTTCTCAGTAGTCTTTTAAATGTACAGAACTCACTCTTTGGGCATCAAAATAACTTAGATTCATAGAGGTGACCTGTCCAGGGTCCCAGGGCTAATAAGTGGCATACTCACAACTTGGACCTGGGGTCTACATCCTACATCTTTTGGTCAAACTCTGCTTCCCTTGTTGCTGTATTTGAGCACCTCTTTTATAGCACCTGTACTATTTTGCCTTGGATTTGGATTATTTATCTCTGTTTTATTTTGACTACTTGCCTCTCTCCAGCTGCCAGTACAGGGTCAGGCGTGGAGTGGAGGTCAGGGGAAATTCAATAAGAGTGTCAGATTCAAATGATTGTAGGCCACAAGTGGCCTCTGAGAAATGGTGTCTGGCTTGAGGCATTCATACAGAATGTTATCTCTCTGTGACACTGTTTGGCTTTTATTTTTCAAATGTTTATTTATTTATTTTGAGAAAGAGAGAACGTGGGGTGAGGGCAGAGGCAGAGAGAGAGGAGAGAAAGAGAATCTCAAGCAGGATCCTCGACACCAGGCTTGATCCCCTGAACCATGAGGTCATGACCTGAGCCAAAATCAAGAGTCAGATGCTCAACTGGCTGAGCCACCCAGGCGCCCTGAAACTGTTTAGCTTTAAGGGGGTCTAACTCTATAGCCCTGGACTGCAGAGGTTGAAGCTGTCATGAAGTGGTTATAATTAGTCATAGGCTGTCTGCCTTATTTTAAGATTTATTTCCATGGATAGTCTTCAGTGTCTTCCCCCTGCTCAGGATGGAGACCAATCTTTTTTGTTCTTAATGAGGCCAGTATTGTCAGCCCCTACCCACCTCTCTACACTCTTGTTCCACCTGCCCTGAGTACGTGATCAGCTCCCTGAACAAACCAAGGTATTCTCCACATAAAGTCAGTTCTCTACCTTGGACATGTTATAACTATCTGAGCCTTTCCTTCACAGCTCTTTCTAGAAGTTGTAATTTAAATTTTTCATTTATAAGTTATTTATTTAATATCATCCTCCTATGGAAGGCCTTATGCTTTTCCTGGTTTGCCTACCATTATCCTTGGTGCCTAGTAGGAGATTAATAAATGTAAACGTTTATGATTGTTATTATTAGTGTTTAATAAATGTCTGTTGTTGGGATGAATGAATAAATGAATGAATGAATATGAGAGGATCGAGTTTATGGTGATCTTTTAGACTGGCCTGATCTTCATTCAGCCAGGAAGGATTTTAGATGAAATCTTATCAGACAGATAGGGGACATGATGTCTGAGATTGCTTCCAGGCCAGTGAGCCTTTTGCTCCAGGAAGGCTATTTGTCACTTTGCTTTAGCCATTGCTTTTATCATTCTCATTGAGAACTCTGTGTGTGTGTGTGTGTGTGTGTGTGTGTGTGTGTGTGTGTGTGAGAGAGAGAGAGAGAGAGAGAGAGAGAGAGAGAGAGAGAGAGAGAGAAATAGAGAAAGAAGGAAAGACAGAAGCAGAGAGAAACAGAGACACAGACAGAGAGAGAGAAAGAGATTGTGCTGGCATGCAAAGTGATGGAAAATGACCCAGGGAGGCCCCTGGAAACAACCTTGGTCTCCCTTCTTCCCTCATTCAAGCAAGTGAGATCTCCTTTGGCAGGGAGTAGGCATGCTGCAGAATGTCAGGCTCCTGAACATCAATGAGTTTTGCATTTCCAAATGATGGGTTTATGATTAAGCTCCAATAACTCAAATGCACCATCCGTGAAGAATGCCAGTTTCAACTGGTAGTTCTTTTTCTCTTTAATCCCTCCCCCCCCTTTTTTTAAAGCCATGCCTCAAAATCCCTCAAAGCATAGCCACGAGTGGGTGTTTGATTAAATTTTCTGATGACATGGAGATGCTTACTGATGATGGTGAACCCATCCTGAAAGTGGTAGGAAAAGACACCCAAGTGCATGAGGCTGAGAAGGCAGATAGATTCTCTAAAAATAAGCTGTAGTATCCTTGCTTTCTTCCTCAAGGAGACTGGAGTAACACTGACCTCTAGCTGGATGGAGAGAGTGAGATCAGCTGGTGTCTCTGCTCTGGTTGGATGTGAGCTGATCTGAAATTAAAAGAGAATATTTGGAAATCTTCTCTTCCCCCAAAATGTTTCCAGTATCTCTCCTGGTTTCTCTTCTTCTCAAATAATAATACCAACTATTTATTTAGTATTCACAGTGTGCTAGGTACTATGAGTTCTTATATTAGCTCTAATTATTCCCAATGACTCTGTGAGGTGGGTGTTATTGCACCCATTTTCCTGGCAGGGAAACTGAGGCTCAGAGAATTCTGTAATTTGCCCAGCACATAACTCTTTTGAGGTGGCTGAACCACTATTGCAAGCCTGTCCTCCTGCCCCTAACTCTGAATCTGGCAGAAACCTCAGGAAAGGTTTGGGTGCTGCTCCTCCCCCCTCCTTCACAGGGGCCTGCTCTTTGGAAAAGATTTCTCAATCACTGTGCTTATTTGTTCTGCTTCTACCTGACTAATTCCTGTTTATATTCAGAAGCCAGGCTGAGTCTCCTTCCAGATACGTCAGTTCCTGTAAAAGCAACCAGCTGTCTCCTAAGCCCTTCACTTTCTTGGTGATAACATCTTCATTCTTGCAGACTGAGAGCTCTGTCTGAAGCCATCAGGGTGACTGGTTCATTGTGAATCAATGCAGCTACCCAATAATGACCTAAAATGGAATTTGAAAACCCACTGGGAGTTGAAATGTCCAAGAAAGTGTAATTCAGTTTTCTGTTTATCTTTTCCTGTGTGTTTGTAAGATGTTCTAGCTGAGATTTTTCAGGTTGATGAATGGGTTTCAAGCTAACCCCATTAAGATGGGATTGGAGGTAGGATGTAGAAAAACAGTTTAATTCTCGCTTGAGTGAAATGATTGGGCTGGGAGCATGGGGATGGTGAATGTGTGCAGTAATAAAAGAAAGAGTCTGGGTGGGGGGGGGAGGCAATAAAATTCTTTGTTCTATTTAGCTGATAGGAGGACTGTTATTGCTTCTGTAACAGGGTGTTTGTTACAGCTTTCCCTGGTGGGGAGTCTTCTAGCATATACCTGGGTTGTCCCAGTGACATGGCTAGGATTGCAAGCTATAAGACATTGTGCTAATGGCCATTTCCTGGATTGCTTCATTCGGATGGAAGCTTGCAGAGGGCACTTTGATATGTTCCTATTAAGGTGCAGTGTTTACCTGACTTCACACTGTCTTATTTTTTTTTTTATTTAATATGCTCATAGCTACCCAACTAATTGAAAATAATCATATGCTCTTTTAGGCATTTTCAAGGAATAAAATCTATTTCTTTGTTCAAAAATTTGATTGCAGCAAGCAGACTACATTTTAAAATTTATCAATATAACATTGCCATCCATTCAAAGCTGCCAAAGCTTCCTTTTCATTTACCTTTCACTGCCCCACCTTTATTGAGTATACACTCTTCCTGATGCTGGGTTATAGATTAGATTCCATTCCATTCCTTAGTATGAATAAGCTATAATTTAGTTCATGAATCTCTCATTGTTGGGCACTCTGATTTTTTTTTATAACATTTTGATCCTATAAACATTTCTGTGATAAACTTGCTTGCAGGAATATAGGCTTATTCATTTAGAATACATTTTCAGAAGTTGCCAGGCCACGAGTGGCAGCTCCCCTTCTGAAAATATATATTTCAATTCTAAGTTATACTAACTTACATTTTGTCCATGACTATACATTTCCCCAAGGCTTTAGCCTATACAGAGTGACTTCTCAACCTACTAACAAGTAGTATAAAAAGAAAAACTGACAAAGTTGGAGAACTCATTTTAAAAAACACTCATGGCCAATAATATGAGTGAAGCATTCTGCAAGCTGGCAAGAATACAGATGCGATGACTAGCCCTTGTCTGTGGGAACCCCACTGCATGGTGGGGGGACCGACCTGAAAGAGCAGAGTGTGTGTGGAGAGATGTTGACAGGCTGGGGTGGCTGAAGATAAGCATCAGGGATAAGTGTGGGGCTCCTGAATTTCCCTCTAAGGGGTTGGGCTCTTCTGTTGGGTGTGGATAGACAGGCAGGCTTTTAATTTTTTAAATTAAAAAAAAAGTTTTAAGTTTACCTATTTATTCTGAGAGAGAGAGAGAGAGAGAGAGAGAGAGAGCGAGCACAAGTGGGGGAGGAACAGAGAGAGAGGGAGAGAAAGAGAATCCCAAGCAGGCTCTGCACTGACAGTGCAGAGTCCAACCCAGGGGCTTGAACCCATGAACCATGAAGTCATGACCTAAGCTGAAATCAAGAGTATGACGCTTAACTGACTGAACCACCCAGGCACCACTAGATTTGATTTTTTTGAAAACCATTCTGGTGCTCTCTCCTCCTACTCTCTCTCCTCTTTGTCAACCTTCTGCTTTTGCTTCCTTTGGAAAGCCAGAAGAGAGAGTTGAGACAGTACATGGTTTTCTGTGTCTGCATGCATTTATTTTTACTTCTTAAAATTGAAAATTGCAGGGAAAGAGGGATTTTCTTGTTGTGTTGATGTTCATATAGAAACCTGGAGGAGCTTAAGGATAAAACAGAGTGGCATTGACCTCATAATGCAAAATTAATTGCATATTCCTTTTTATTTTTTTCTGCTCTGGGACCAAAAAAAAAAGTGGAAACTAATTTTGGAAAAAACTTACTAATGTAGATTTTTAAAAAATAAAAACGGGGTGCCTGGGTGGCACAGTCGGTTAAGCATCCGACTTCAGCCAGGTCATGATCTCACGGTCCGTGAGTTCGAGCCCCGCGTCAGGCTCTGGGCTGATGGCTCAGAGCCTGGAGCCTGTTTCGGATTCTGTGTCTCCCTCTCTCTCTGCCCCACCCCCGTTCATGCTCTGTCTCTCTCTGTCCCCCAAAAAATAAATAAACGTTGGAAAAAAAAATTTATAAAAAATAAAAACACTCACATTTTTCTATATGTATTTCAAATTCATCAATTTAAAATATTAAATGAATAATAGTCTGATTCTTTCTTGGGAAATTAAATACTACACATTGAATTCTGGTTAAGGATAAATCAACACATCAATTCAGTTCTGCAAAGGATGTTATGTTTGAAAATCTAACAGATTTAAAGATATGGGTATTCGTGGAGAAAGGGCAAATCGAAGGAAGGAAAGGAGGGAAAGAGGTGATGGGAGAAAGAAGGGAAATTGAAAGCTCGAGCACAGTTTTTCGAGTCCTTTTCTGAAGCAAAGTTTCCTGTGAGAATTTTTTTTTGCCTTTCTGCTTGAACTATTGGAAACAACATGAAAATTATAGCAATCCCATAATTATGTTACATTCTGGTGTCTGTGTCCTTGTCTCTCGTTCTTTGGGATAATGTAGAAGGCACCTCAAGAGCCACAAAACTCTGACCTCCAACAGGACACGTGATTAGACTGGGTCCCTTTGAACAAAACCTGGAGCCTCACTCTTATCTTTCAGTTCACAGGCAGGTCTCTGCCTGGATCCTGGAGGAAAGGTGACATAAAATAACAGATATGTAAGTTTTTTGAAAGGTACAAAGAAGATTCCTTCTAAGCACAAACCTTATAAAAAATTATCGTTCCCTTTTAGATTACTTTACCATAACAAAATGAGGCACACACACAAGATTCAGTGACCCAGTAATCTGTTGTCAGGACAGAAATCTCCTGGTGACATATCACATCTCTTTCACATTGTCACCAATACAGAATGAATCCCAGGGTAGTATGTATTGTACTGGTGTTGCTGAGCAGATGACAACTGGTTTCCTTTATTATTATTATTATTATTTTAAATTTATTTATTTTTGAGAGGGAGAGAGAAAGCACTAGTGGGGTAGGGGCAGAGAGACATAAGACAGAGAATCCCAAGCAGGCTCCACGCTGTCAGCACAGAGCCTGACATGGGGCTTGAACTCACCAACCATGGGATCATGACCTGAGCCGAAGTCAAGAGTCAGACACTTTACTGACTCAGCCACCCAGGCACCCATGGTTTTCTTTAAATATCTCTCTTTGAAATTATTCTAGAGCTATAGAGTATATATTTTTTGTTTTACATGTTTGCACTTTCCCCCTTAGTAACTAAAACCAGGTAGGTATATCCATGACTCTTTTGGTACATATAATTTTTACTAATTGGTCTTACAGTGTCTTACACATTGACCAGGAGTTTTACTGATTTTTTTTGTTTAAAAATGAATTGTTAATAAAGATAGAAGTGACATAATCATTATATTCAAGAATTTCTGATGCAGTCAGCTTGTGTTTGGTCAATGGCCTATAATTTGCTAGCATAAATCTCTCATTTATAGAAATGGGAGGGCCATGTTTTACATTAGGTTGTTTTATAACTAAATTGTTTATAAAGGTTTGAGGTATAGCTTAATTATGGAACTTAAAGGAATATCCACATGATTTTCTTTTCTTGCATTAGACATTTAAATCCCTATACCATCTCTCCTTAAAAATATTCAATAAATTTTCCCAAAGGGATCTATCTCTCCCCTGCATTATTTATCTCCCATACTATGATGGTGTTGTTTTCTATGTACAGCTGGAAACTCTCCAAATTTCTTTAAATCCTGCTGGCTTTGGATAGGCCCATCATGTTCTATTTGAGGCTAATCTAGTAAGGGAAAGAATGTTAGATTATCCAGGGCCATTGGTTCAGCCTCCGATGGAGTGATCATAGGTCTTGGCTGAGATGAAGGGAATTGATGATCCTGTCCTGGCTGGAATTATTGATAGAGGACTTGAGTTGCCCAAGCTGACCCTTTGGCCTTCAAATCTGGTGTAACATAGAAAGCCACTCCGAGAGCCATCGTTCTTCATGGCAGCGTCAGGAGCCTTCTGTTTGAACATCTGACTTGTTTGGAGCCCTACAAGAGAGACAAGGCGTACTCTGAGAGAGATGATGTTTACCGTGAGTGCGAAAGAAGATTGATGGAAAGTCCCAGCTTATCTAAAACACAGGGGCAAGGCCTTGAGATAACAATGTACTGTTTCAAAAGCATCTATGTCCAGAAAGAGGAATTTGCAAGGCGCCAAAGCATGGCCATTGCGGCATGAATAGGGTCTTCCTAACCACTGCCTAACCGTGGAATGTCTATTTTGGAGAGTCTAACTATACTTCTAGGAAAGGAATATATATAGTACTTATGAGCCTAAAATCTTAACAATTGGTAATAGCAAAGCGAGATAGTCTTGGTTTGGGAGAAAATGAGGTAAAATATAAAGGGGGAGATTTACTTATGAATACCCCCTCCCCGCTTGCTAATAATAAGTATCAACTTAAGGGCTTACTGTTTGAAATGCTTTCATATAGACTTAACAACAACCTTGATTTTATCATCCCCTTTCACAGATAAGGAAACTGAGGGCTAGAAAAGCTAAATAACTTGCCTACAACCCAGAGGTGCTCGCACTAGTTCTCATACATATACAGGTGAAGGAGATCTTGACTGAGTAAGATCGATGAACGTGCGTGTTAACTGAGAACCTCTCTCTATACTGTTAAGAGCAAGAGGCCAATTCGTAGTCTGCTAGGTAAATAGCATAATTTCTCTCAAAAGTGCAATACCAATAATAGCAAATAGCCAATCCTGGTGAGTTTTGTGAAACACTAAAGATTCATTTCTGTTTGTTTTTCATCTTCACCCACTACGCTGAACAGTAACTGGTGAAGTTGTTACTGGTGAAAAACAATGCCAACGCTCTATCAGATTTTCAGTTTACAAAGTATTACTGTCAATTTTGCTAACTTTGACTTCCAGAGCACCACAGTAGATGCATACTTTCAGGAAAGACTTTCAACTGAAAACAAAGGAAAAACTTGTTTTGCTTATTCCTCAGTTCACCCAGGACATTCCAGTTCATTAAGGTTTCTCTGTATTATGTTGATACATTTCAAGGAACAGAAAGGACAGTGTGGCCAGGCAAAGTGAGTGCCAGGAGAGTGGCAGATGAGGCTGGAGAGGTGTCATTACCAGGTCATAGTGTGCTTTGTGAGCCTTGCAAAGGATCTGGGGTTTTCTTACAATTCAAAGTGATTAGAGCCAGAGAGTGACAGGAGCTGATGTATAATTTTAAAGAATAACCCTGGCTGCTTTTTGTAATTAATATTTGTATAGTTAATGCATTGGGAGGGACCTGAAGAGGCCATGGCATCTTAGACTTGGGTGGGTGGCAATGGTGATGTAGAAAAGTGAATGGATTTTAGAAATATTTTGGAATTATGGGATTTGGTGATGGATTGGATGTGGGATGGTGAGGGAGAAATAAGAGTCAAGGATGACTCAGGTTTCCTGGCTTGAGCAACTGGATAGATAATGGTGACATTTGTTGAAATAGAGAAGACTGCCAGAGTAGAAGCTTGAAGAAGATAATCAAGTGTTTAATATGGATACATTAAGCAGAAATCCAAGCACAGGCATGCAATAAGCAGCTAGAGGAATGGATTAGGGGGTCAAAAGAACTATCTGAAATGGAGATATAAATATGAGAATCATTGGCATATGGATGGTCTTTGAAGCCTGGGAATGAATAAAAGCCCTTGTGATTAAAATGTCAAACAGGAAGAAAAAGACTCACCACTGTGCTTTGAGGACTCCAATACTACCAGTCTAGTAGAGGAGGCAGAACCAATAAAGGAAACTGAGACGAAGCTACCAGAATGGAAACTAAAGGAAAAATGTATCAAAAAGGAGGGAGTGGCCAGTTATATCAGTTTGGATGAAGTAAGGTGAAATATGCATTTACCAGGGAAAATCATATGCCATGAGTAGTCTCAAGATGAGAGAACTTGGGAAGGTCGCAGGACATATATTGGGCAAACCTTTAGAGTTTTCTGTTAGCTTGTAGAGCATAAAAGCTGTTTTACATTCCTTTTTAAAATGGCTGGGGGTGGCGCCTGGGTGGCTCAGTTGGTTAAGCATCTAATTTCGACTCAGGTCAGGATCTCAGTTTGTGGGTTTGAGCCCCACATCCGGCTCTGTGCTGACAGCTCAGAGCCTGGAGCCTGCTTCAGATTCTGTGTCTCCTTCTCTCTCTGCTCCTCTCCCACTTGCACTCAGTCTCTCTCACTCTCAAAAATAAATAAACATTAAAAAAAATAATAAAATGGCTAGGTAATTAATATGGTGGGGGCAGGACTTGAAGAAGTCAGAATTCCTTATTCAATTGAAATCTAGTTGACACCTCATACAGAATACAAATTTCTTAGTAGCAACATGCATCATAGTTAAGGAAGGGAGTTAATTGAGGGAACATTCTTTGCAGGACCTAAAGCAGTGCAGACAGAGCAGAATAGATTGTCTTTATGGTCACAACAGAATTATTAGGCACTTTTTTCATTGTCAGTTAATAGACTCTTTTGAAAACAGATCCAAAAGGGGAATTTAGAGAAAAACCAAAGGTTGTATTAAGCTTTAAAGGCCAGGTTGTGCTTTTGGGATTCAGACCAGGAAATGAGATTCTCTTTAAGAACAAGGGAAGGAGAGTATCATCTTCTTATGTGATTGATACCAAGATTTCCCTTCAGGTGAATTTGAAAATAGGCTGAGCAAACCTGCTTTACCCAATTTAGGCTTTCTTTGAGGTTGAAAAAAAAATCTGAAGACTGAAATAGAACAGGAGATTCTATCCAAAGGAGATTAAGAGATCTTTGGCAAACACTGCAGCACATCAGAGGAATGCATGTTGGAGTTGGAGAGACAGAGAGAATAGGGGACAGCTCACAGAGAGAGAGAGAGAGAGCATAGCACTGGAGTTAAGTGAATGAGACCACATGCTGGAACTTTCCCTGTAGAGTAGCTTTATTTATGGAGGACAACATAGTTTCTCTGATTACGTCCCAGACTTTTCCCCAGCATCCTTCAAGTCAAGAAAATAAGACACATGGGAAGGAAAAGAGTTAAGGACGTGGGTGGTTTTATTTGTTGTGCAGAGCATTCAAAGAGAACTTCTCGTCAGTTCAGGGTGAAGTTAACATCTCCCTCAGGAGATAAGAGTATAAGTACCAATCAGAACCCTTCCATTGCAACATAAGAAAATAAGAAAATGTAGCTTTTATGAGCATCCAAGACAGGCCTGGATGTTGGATTCTGGTGCCACCATTTACATCAAGACATTCAACAGCACTAAATTAATTCATTTGTTCAACAAATCTTTATTGAGTGTCTACCATATGCCAGGCATTATGCTGAATGCTAGAGACACAGGTTAGAGTGAAGCAGACAGAGTCCCTGACCTCATTGTGTATACATCCTAGAAGAAAGCACAGAAAATGAACAAGCAAACAGAAAATGATATAATTTCAGTTAGTGATAAGAGATGGGAAGAAAAACATAGCAGAATTCTGTGATAGAGAATGCCTTGTCAGGGAAGAATGCCTGTATTTGGAATGGATGGAATTTTACTGTGCAATCAAAAAAGATCTCTCTGAGAAGATGATATTTGTAGTGAGATAAGAAGGAGGCAACCATACAGATCTGGGGAGGGAACATACCAGGCTCACAAAGCTGCAACTACAAAGACCTCAGCAAGTTTGAGGAAGGAAAAGAAGGTCCATGTGGCTGGAGCTTAGTGAGGGGAAAGAGAACATGGTAGACAACATGTTTAGAGAAATAAGCAGGGAATAGATTGATCAGAGGCTTGAAGGCCAATGATAAAGGTCTTAGATTTTGTTCTAAGTGGCAATGGGAAGCCATTGAGGGGTTAGAGCAAAGGAGTATCATGGCTTAGATTAAAAGAACATACTGAGGAGAATGAGGAGAATGGATTGAGGTACACAGAGCAAGGACATGGAACTCTATTAGGAAGCTATTGCTGTAGAGATCCAGGCAAGAAAGAAGGTATGGTAGCTTGAACTAGGGAGGAGCTGAAATAGAGCATCTGATCTGGCAAAGGCTTAGTGTCCAGTCTTTTCAACATAGAATGTATAAAGCCATAGAGTTCAGATGAAGGAGAGAAGGGCTGGTCAGGGACAGCAGAGGACTGGACAGGTGGAAATCTATACCTCTCTGGCCTTCCTTTCAACGAGGGCTTGATCAAGGTCTGGGACATCCTGGACAGGCTGATAATGTTGCATTCCTTTAAAGAGAGTATCTTTACATTTTTGTTCACCATTTAGAGGTGAAAGAGAGCCTTGCCTTTTGGATAATATAGGAGGTAATGATAGTTAGCCTCTCTTCTGTTGTTACAAGAAATTCAGCTCTGACCCCAAACTTACAAAGTGGCTAGTCAAATAAAACCCAATGTCACAGGCCCTATACAGTTTAGGAAGTAGTTTAGCAATTTTAAACCCTTAATTAATTAATTAATTAATTAATTTTATAAGCTAATCAATTTTATTTTTTTATTTTTCAAATTTTTATTTAACTTCTAGGTAGCTAACATATAGTGTAATATTGTTTTCAGGAGCAGAATTTAGTGATTCATTGCTTACATATAGCATCCAGTGCTCAACACAAATGTCCTCCTTAATGCCCATCACCCATTTAACCCACTCCCCACCCACTTTCCTCCATCAACCCTCAGTTTGTTCTCTATCATCAAGAGTCTCTTATGGTTTGTTTTCCTCTCTCTCTCTCTTTTTCCCTTCCCATATGTTCATCTGTTTTGTTTCTTAAATTCCACATATGAGTGAAATCATATGGTATTTGTCTTTCTCTAACTGATTTTGCTTAGCATAATACACTCTAGCTCCATTCATGTCATTGCAAATGACAAGATTTCATTCTTTTTGGATGGCTGAGTAATATTCCATTGTATATATTTACCGCATTTCCTTTATCCATTCATCAGTTGATGAACATTTGGTTTCTCTCCATAGTTTGGCTATTGTTGATAATGCTGCTATAAACATCGGGGTGCATGTACCCCTTTGAATCTGTATTTTTGTATCTTTTGGTAAATACCTAGTAGTACAATTGCTGGATCATAGAGTAGTTTATTTTTCACTTTTTGAGGAACCTCCACGCTGTTTCTCAGAGTGGCTACGCCAGATTGCATTCCCACCAACAGTGCAAGAGGGCTTCCCTTTCTCTGCATCCTCACCAACACCTATTGTTTCTTGTGTTGTTAATTTTAGCCATTCTAACAGGTGTGAAGTGCTATCTCAATGTGGTTTTGATTTGTATTTCCCTGATGATGAGTAATATTGAGCATCTTTTTATGCATCTGTTAGCCATCTGGATATCTTCTTTGGAAAAGTGTCTATTCATGTCTTCTGCTCACTTCTTACCTGGATTATTTGTTTTTTGGGTGTTGAGTCTGATAAGTTCTTTATAGATTTTGGATACTAATCCTTTAACAGATATGTCACTTGCAAATATCTTCTCTCATTCTCTAGGCTGCCTTTTAGCTTTGTTGATTGATTCCTTTGCTGTGCAGAAGCCTTTATCTTGATGAAGTCCCAAAAGTTCATTTTTGCTATCGTTTCCCTTGCCTCTAGTGACGTGTCTAGTAAGAAGTTGCTCCAGCCAAGGTCAAAGAGGTTGCTGCCTGTGTTCTCCTCTAGGATTTCAATAGTTTCCTGTCTCGCATTTAGGTCTTTCATCCATTTTGAATTTATTTTTGTGTTGAAACCCTTAATTTAAGGGAAGTACACCTTGTGGTGGGGGAGGGAGGTCTCACTCCCATCTCTTCTGTTTTCCATATTGTTTTTTCCAATAACATGCTGTATTGCCATAAAGAATTCTGGGAAACAGTTTTTGCATCTGGTTACATTTCTATTGTTTACAATCATCCTTTTAGATTCTCTTTCCTCCCCTCAAATGGAAAACCCTTTAATTCAATTTTACCTTTAGCCATGGTACCCACCCCCCCCACCTCCCCACACTCATCTCTCTTATATATTGGAATTGGACCCAAGGTTGCATATTACTTAAAAGGGTTTCAATGCCAAAAATAATTGGGAAATCGTTAATCTAATTTAGTCTAATCACACCTGAAAGCTGAGAAAATTGAAGCTGAGAAAATTGAGGCTTGGAGACAGAAAGTGAATTCCCCAAGGTTGTACATGGAGTTAGTGTCTAAGCTAGAGAATCTCCTGTGTGCTAGATATTCTTCCTGCTAACATACAGACGTTTGAATAAGCTCCCTTCAAAACAAACAAACAAACAAACAAACAAACAAACACACCACTATTGGAGTATGGCCCAGATTTATTTTGAAAAGAGTATAGGAATTTCACAAATAACCACCTCCTCTTCTGAGGTAATAATCCCAAGCTCCTAGGCATAATTCATCATGGTACTAACAGAGCTAAAGGAAGCAAAGTCCAGGGAAGAATTCTATAGTAAGGCCCCTCCTTATAAGTAGACACACAGAAAACACAGGGCTTGAAAGTTGGGTGCTACTTTCTCAAGGGAAAAATATGGCTCTCTTTTGTTCCCTGAAGGGACTAAGGTTGGCTAGAAACCCATACACTGCCTTGGACTTGGGGTTGTCCCAGGGACAGAGATAATCACTGGGGATTTGGTAACCCAGGGTCACAACTGAGTAGAGTTGCAGTGCTTTCAGCAGTGTGTTGGTAAACGATTAACACTTGGCTCTGGGTGGGAGGGAGAAGCCTGGAGTTTAGTGTTTACCAATTGTGTGCTGCAAATTCTCCCACAGTGGTCAATTTCATGCTGCCAAGGTAATGTCACTGAATGCAAGTGGGGAAAAGTTGTGCAAAGTTAGCTCTTGGGAGCCTGTGCTACTGACTCCAGCATACCACTCAGCACTTTCCTCAATTCCATCTCTGCTTCTGGCTTCTACTGCAAACCACTGAGAACTGACAGCTGGAGCTGTAGGCTCAATTGTCACAGCCTCTTCTGCAGTCACAAGACATGTGGAGAGCTGGGCCTCCCTCCTTACAAGTAGGCAGCAGACTCTACTTTTTCTGAGGTGGGTCTGGCTGAACCCTCTTGACATATCCCCAGTGTCTCCATCCATGCCTAGGGTTCTGACATTTATAAATAAATTTTTCCTTCTCTTCCTAGAGTCCTCTAAGAAAGCAGGATTTCTTAGATTTTGAGTGGTAAGTCTCTAGCACTTTGGCAGGAGCATATTTGCCAGAATGGAGAGAGATGCTGAACTTGAAGGGTGTAGAGAGGAACCAAAGAACTAAAAAGGTCATGGGAAAGTTCCAGAGATGGTCTGGAATCAGTGTTCTCATTCCTCACAGTATGCTGATTTAATGAGGCCTCCAACTGAGTAGGGGAGGAGGCTACTTAAATTCTTCTTACCCTAAAGTCCTCAGGTAAAGCCCATGGTTAAAAGACTTTCCCTGTCCTAAGGGAAGGCATTTTTGATTGCCTTGGAAAAAGGAGGCTATAGGACAGTTCTGAAAGATTCTATAACACCTATACCAGAGACCAAATAAATTCCAGATGACATTAAATGTAAAAAAGCAAAACCTTCAAATGTTTACAAGAAAACATAGGACATAGGGGAGAAAAGTATTTCTTAAATAAATAAGATTCAAAAAGTACTTAAGGTAAAAGAAAAGAGATACATTCTACCACATTAAAATTAACTTACGTTCTTCAAAGGACCCATTAAAAAAAGATAGACTTCTAATTGGGAAAAGATATTTGCGACATAGTAAACTATCAAAGGATTCATACAGAAAATAACCTCTGCAAAGCTATATCACAAATGCAAACAAACAGTTAAAAGAGAAATGGGCAAATTACATGAACAAGCAATTCATAGAAGAGGAAACAAATGACCAACAGTCATACTCAATCTCATTAATAGTCAATATTGTATGCTATCTATTGTATTACAACTAGATTGGCCAATATTTAAAAAAATGTGACTACCAAGTGTTGCATAAGGTGTGGAGTAGTGAGGGGTGCCTGGGTGGCTCAGTGAGTTGAACATCAGACTCTTGATTTCAGCTCAGGTCATGATCCCAGGGTTGTGGGATCGAGCCCTGTGTTGGGCTCTGCACTGAGTGTGGAGCCTGCTTAAGATTCTCTCTCTCTCTCTCTCTCTCTCTGTCTCTCTCTCTCTCTCTCTGTCTCTCTCTCTCTCTCTGTCTGTCTGTCTGTCTGTCTCTCCCTGTTCCCCTCTCCCCTACTTGTGCTCTCTTTCTTAAATAAAAGTGGACTAATGAGACATAAAAACTGCTGATTGGTGGAGAAATTGGTGTAATTGCTTTAGTAAACAATCTGATGCTATCTTGAAACTTAAAGATAAGCACATTTATAATTCAGCAACTTCACTTTAAGTATACCCTCTAGAACAGGTTTTTTTTTCAACTTTGGTATTAATAACATTTGGGGCCGGATGATTTTTATTTTTGTTCAGAGCTGTACTGTGCATTTTAGGCTGTTTATTGGCATTCTTAACTCCTATCCACTAGCCAGTATCAGCTTTCTGTCTCCTACCCATTCCCCTGGTTGTGACAACAACAAAAAAAGGTATCCAGAGATTGACAAATGTCACCTAAGGGGCAAACTTGCCCTGATTGAGAATTACCACTCTAGAGAAATTGTTGTATGCTTGTAGCAGGAAATATGCAAAAAATGTTCATAGTGGAATTATTGTCAACAACAACAATGAAATTATTCAATGAAATGAATATCTTGAGATTATTATTAATCAACAATAGAATGGATAAATAATTGTGGTACATCCACACAATGGAATACTGTATAGTGGTGAAGATGAGTGGACTACAACTTTGGAAATCATTAAAATATAATTTAGGGTGAAAAAATCAAACTGCAGAAGAATAAAAACTGATGATTCCATTTGCATGGCACTTAAAAACAAGTGAAACAACAACAAAAAAATGCAATGTCCAAGGATATATACATACACAGTAAAGCTCTGAAGAGAAACAAAGGGAATGAGGGAAAAAGCAAAATTGAAGATAGTAGATTATTCTCGGCAGGGAAAGAGAGAGGCATCATGAGAGAGGGCACACAAGTAACTTCTGTTTCTTAAATTAGGGGTAGATTATGGATGTGTATCATATTTTAAGCATTGCTAATTGTGTGTATTGCATATATTCTTTTATAGGTAGCAATAAGTGCACAAGAACAAACTGAAAAAAGAAGAAATCATGGGATATTTTTAGAAGGAGAGACCTAGTGTGCCAGAATATCTAGCTGAACCAGCCAGGAGAACCAACCAGGTAGGGGAACCAGCCACAGCTTTCAGAACACAAAGCATGCGGATGCTTGTCTTCTGTCCACTCACCACTGCTGGATTGATTTGTCTCAAGGCTTCCATGATCTGAAAACTTACTCCTTGTCACTTAGCTGAATGACTTTGACCAGGTCCTCTTCCTTCTCTCAGCTTTAGTTTCCCCAAAGAGAAAAAAAAAAAGTGAGGACTGGATTGCAAATCAGAGTTGGTGAGTACCTATATATCTTATTCCATTCTGTGCCCATGGAAAACATGAATAATTGATCACAACACTCATTTTAAGTTAGGAAGAGACCTCCCAATTGCTTTCAATATAACTGTCATCAATTGGCCACATGTAGCAATAGAGAGGAAATCTCTACTTTTAATATTTTATTTTGAAAGTTCCTTCATTGTTTGTCATTCTCTGCGTCCCTTCCCTCCCATTCCATATTTAGTCACCCTAATTAGTTTGGGAGCTCTTTAAAGGATGGGACTATGTCTCATTTCCCTGGTACTCCCCTATACCTTGTGTTTAGCGGACACTAGACTTTCAGTAAAAACTGGATGGCTGGAAAGCATTGTTCTTTCATCTTTTGCACCATTCATATCCCAGATCAAGAAAGAAGCAGATCATTTAGAGCCCAGTAAATGGATTCTGGCTGTTGATGAACTAAATCCACTCAACATACTAGGTCACATTCAAAAGGACCAGCCTGTAGTTTCTGCTGGAGATTTGTGAAAAAGACAAAGGAAGTTGGAGAAGCCGTGTGCAGGAATAGGAGAAGAGATGGGTTCAAAACTGAGCTGAGAGGTTGTGGTGTGAGTGGGGCTAATATTAAAGGGGGGAAAAGATAATAGAAATGGCCTCAGGCTGAGTAAGTAAAATTCTCTGTTGACTTTGCCAATTCATATAATCTCTTGGAGCTGCACTTCATCTGTTAACTCTACCAAACAAAGGAGATGGTTTCCTTAATTCTCTGATTCCAATTTGATTGAAATTGAAGTGGTGAGCCAGAGAGCCAAAAACCCAGGAGGATATTTTACAACCAAACACTGCACGCCCTCCAGTGGTAGAAGACCAATAACTCAGTGAAAACGGAGACCTGAATTTTTGCTTAAAATAGATTTTGGAAGTATTACACAAGGCTTTTCTTTTGGTCTCAACCGGATACTTAGGATTCTATACAGATTTTTCAAAAATGCTATAATGCTGTGGAAGAGTGTTATTGTAATGTTATCAATAACCAGAATATCATAACTGAAATTAATCATAAAAATAATTTATCCAAGTTTTCATTACACCTAAGAAATTAAGTTCAAGAGGTAAAGGGACAGGTCTGTATCATAGCCTCTATCTTCTGACTCCCAGTTCAGTGCTTGTACAACTCTGCTTCTTGTGTTCCCAATAGCAGTAGTTTTTGAACATTTGTCATGGGCATGACACTGTGTTGGGCATTATTGGGGATAATGATAACAGTGTTCAATTACTGAGCCTTACTCTTTGTGGAGCACTATTCTAAGTGCGTCCCATTTATTTCTTATTAATTCTCACAACAACCTTATGAGATCATATAATTATCCTTATTGTGTAGATGAGGAAACTGAGGCTCAAAGGATATTAAGGTGTTACTAAAAGAAGTAAATGATACATCTCTTCCCTCAAGCCATTTACAGCCTAGGTAGAAAGACAAGCTTGCTTATCTGTGCTGGAAGGAAAGATACATCTATAATTAGCTGTGGCTAATTTGTCTAGGACACAGAGTTTTGCAGCTAGGACACTAAGGCCTGAGACAGGAGGTGGGTTTTCTCAGTGGATTTCTTTGTAATGTTGATGGATGGGACTCACATTGGCACTTAAGCTCAAGGGTGACCAACAGGTGTCAGCTCACATAATTATTCCTGTGGAGTAGCATCTGCCCTGCATAGTGCTACATCCCGTGGTTGTATCTCAACTCAGGAGGAATATGTGTCTGAACAACTCGTGATCTCTGCTATGGGTAAGGGATGGGGGCAGTTGATGTGACGTCACATAATTGCCATAATTGCTCCAAATGAGCTAAATTCTACAAAGCTTACACGTTCTACAGTATTGTCTGCAGTCACAGAAGCAAGGGCATCACTTGGGAGCTTTATAGAAATGCAGAAACTCAGGCCCCATTCCAGACCTATTGAATGAGAATCTTCATCGTAATCAAAGCCTGAGGTAACTTGTATGCTGCTATAAAGCTTGTTTACACAAACATTTGTAAATGTGGCATTTCAGGTGACAGGGCCTGCATTCTGCTGCATTGATTCCATGACGTTATGTGTTTCTTTTCTCCCCTTTAAAAATTGTATTTTCAAATGATCATACAGTAAAATGGACTTATTTTTGCTGTACAGTCCTATGAATTTTAACACACGTACAGATTTATGAACTACCATCACAGGATGCAATACCATTCAATCATCATAAAAAACTTTCTCATGCTGTTTCTCTACAGGCACACTCTGCCCCTAATCCTGAATCCCTGGTGATCACTGATGTATTCTCTGTCACCTTCTAGATGGTTCCCAATTTATGATGCTTTGATTTATGAATTTTTAACCTTATGATGATGAGAAAGCAACACATTCAGTGGAAACTGTACTTTGAATTTTGAATTTGGATCTTTTGCTGGGCTAGTGGTATGGGGTACGATCCTCTCTGGTGATGCTGGGCTGGGCCGTGAGCCTCAGCAACTGGTCAGCCACGTGACCATCAATTTACTTACAACCATCCAGTACCCATACAACTTTTCTGTTTTTCACTTTAAGTATAGTATTCAATAAATTACCTGAGATATTCCACACTTTATTATAAAATAGGCTTTGTACTAGATGACTGCTCCCAACTATAGGCTAACTTAAGTGTTCTGAACACGTTAAATTAGACTAGTCGAAGCTATGATGTTTGGTAGGGTAGGTGCATTAAAGTGCATTTTTGAGCTACGATATGTTCAACTTACAATGGGTTTATCAGGAAGTAACCCCATCCTGAGTCAAGGAAGTTCTGTAGTTTGTGTTTTTGGGAATGTCACATAAATGGAACCATTCTGTGTGTCACTTTTGAGACTGGTTTCTTTCATTCGGTGTGCCTTTCATAATTGGGTTTTAGTAGCTTTTTTTCTTTCTTTGTTTCCCAGCTGTAAAGACAATATTAAATTCTGTGAGTCCATAGAAAAGGCAATTTCTCATATAAATGTTAAGATTCTCAATTACTCTAGGAATATATAAATATATTCATGTCTATGCTCTTTCAAGTGTGATAATGTGTACTGAGCTTACTTCCTAGACACTCAATCTGATGTCTTGAGTTAAATTATCACTTGGTATGTGCTCTACTTCATGTAATGCTTACTCATATTCCCTTTATGAGGCTAACATTTCCTTCATTTTTCTTTTTAAAATAACATTTTTAAAGAATGGTATTCCTTAACTGTCTTTGTAAATCACGTTTTGGATGGAACTCTTAAGTATCTATCTGCCCCATCCCACCAGACATTATAAAAGGGAACAAAATCAAACAATATGTTTTAAAAACCATGTTTTGAAACAAAGTATGTTTTGAAACAAAGGGCTCTAAAGGCTTCTCCTTATAAGGAGAAACACAACAATGACAACAACGGTGAAACTTTTGAAACTCTTCCCTAGAATGGAATCTTCTCCATCATACTCATGCTTCATGCTGGCAAATGAGTCTCCCATCCATCCTTTGTTAGAAATCACCAGCCCTGGAAGAAGTCAGGCCGGGTGTTGTTACTATCTTTGTGCAGATGAAGAAGGTGAAGAAGACTGGACAGGCAGGGGAGTAGTCCAAGGTTACACAGCTGGCTGGGCTGGAGCCAGAATCAGAATCCAGAACTTTGGGTTCTTCTATGCTCATGAGGCATCTGGTATTGCAGGCTTTTGTTCTATTAGGTACTCATAAAAACCTCGTTAGATCAATTACATGCCCCAAACAGGAGCAATCTCTTCTCTTATGACAATGAAAGTTTTTTGTTTATGGTAATCTTCTAAAACTTCATGAATATTTTGATAGTGATTCTATTCCATCATGTTTTGTTAGATTCTAGCCACACAGAGCAATCTGGTTTGAGGATGTAATTCCTTTGCAATTACAATCACACAAGTAGACACTTCTATTTCCAGAGAGTAAAACTAGGAAGACCAAAGTCATTTTCTAGTTCAATTCTCCTGCTTCCCATTTTAGAGCTTCCAAGGACGGAGCCTTATGAAGCAAAATTTCTTAGAAAATGAGATACCAGGGGCGCCTGGGTGGAGCAGTCGGTTAAGCGTCCGACTTCAGCCAGGTCACAATCTCGCGGTCCGTGAGTTCGAGCCCCGCGTCGGGCTCTGGGCTGATGGCTCCGAGCCTGGAGCCTGTTTCCGATTCTGTGTCTCCCTCTCTCTCTGCCCCTGCCCCGTTCATGCTCTGTCTCTCTCTGTCCCAAAAATAAATAAACGTTGAAAAAAGAAAAAGAAAATGAGATACCTTCTTTTCTCCCTTAGAACTGCCATGGGCTTTGGTAGCTGCCTCTTGACACCTTTCTGATCAGGTTTATTGGGACACCTTACAATCCAGGAAATGAACATTTCAGTGGAAGTGGCTATAATTTTAGCTCACATCTTCAGGGACACTTTGTATGGCATTTAATCTGAAATCTGCTATACATCTGTAATTTGGGAGCCAGTTTTTTCTGAGTCACAGAAACCAAAGCTGAGGGCCTCTTTGAACTTGATTAGTGAGTACCAGAATGGAAGCAGCCAATGATTAGCCCTCATGCCTATATCTTGCTCTCTATTCTCTCAGCCACCTTTCTACCCATCCCCACAACATTCTCTGCTATACCTCTAATTAACAGTGCCCAGATGCCATGGGCCACTCCTGCAGGATAACCTGTCACCATGTCATGCTGCAGAAGCCTATCCAGTGTGAGCAGCAGCTCAGAATTCCTTAATTAACAAGGCTGATGTGGGGTTGTAAACACAGCTGTGGGCTGCTGGCTCCACAGACCTGCCTGTGTACAGCAAGCAAGGCAATGTCAGGTGGTAACATGGCTTCATTGTCCTGGGCCTCCTTAACTGAACTTGACAGAAGATCCTTGGCAGGGGAGCCAACAGCAACATACCAGTCTCTCCAGAGGTACCCAGAGGCAGGGCTCTTTTTGCTTGGAGTTTCTATCCTTAGAGACAATCTAATGATGAAAGAGAGTCTTGGAGAAGAGGGGGGAAAGAGCAACAGCTTATTTACAAAAGGGAATATTTTCCAGTCATTAAGCTTTTATTTTTAGTGAATCCCCCAAGAGGGGACTTCGATACTGACCTTTTCTTCCCAGCTCTGTTAGTAGTGATTACTTACCTTTCACCCCAAACTGGGCTATGACAACTTTCTCTGTGGAAGAGACACCCTCGTCCCTTTAGCAGACAAAGTTGTTTGACATATGAGAACTACAGCACCTTATTCTCCAGAGAGCCAGAGTGTACAAAATACTTCCTTACCTGCCTTTTCAGAAGAACCTATTTAAGCCTCACCAGTCCCAGTTTACCGATGAAGAAACTGAGGTTTGGAGAAGTTAAGCAACTTGCACAAGGTTGTCTAAGAAGCCAGTGACTGGGCTAAAACTAGAATGGAATCTTTAGTCTCCACACTCTGTGCCCTTTCCACTGCCTCCTAGAAGCCCTGCCAGATCTTCTGAGAGAGGCAGCAACTCATAATGAAGTCTGACTGTTGGCCTGAGGGGTTGGAATCCCTCAGCCTGCCTCGGGAACCCAGGCCCAGCCTTGATGGCCAGCACTTCCTGTGTCAGTGTTCGGACCAACACTCAGAGCTCACGGACTGTGCGTTCCAGTAACAGAAAAGGGAAAAACATGTGAGGCAGCTTGTTTGTAATTAAAAAAGAGAAGAAAACAGGAAAATAAGTGAACTCACAAGCAGGCCAAAGTTGAGTTCCTTCCTGATGAGTTCCTTCTTGCTCCTGGCAGAGCGTTTTCCATTTATGAGGCCCGCGAGATGTCCATTGCTGCTAGAATTTCTAATACTGGGTTCTTTAACAATTCAACCTGACCACCAGTCTATGTACTGGTCAAGCAGCACACGGACACACACACAATTGTCCTTTGCAAACAACAGATGCACTATTCTAATATGTATCATTATACTAATTATATATATGGTAATATAAATGGTTCTTCTGCTCAGGTCTGTTGGGACATTATAGGGCTCCCAAACTGTAATATGTGCAGCCACGGTTTGCAAAGCACAGTGGTAGAGGTTAAAGGGTATCAGAAATGACTAAACCAGGCTCCTTGCTTTTGACTTGCTTCCAGTCTTGTGGGAAAGTCTGAACTGTTGCAAACAACTTTTTGAAATATGAGGCAGAATGAAGTAAGAGCTATAACTGAATGAAACATTAAGTGCTATATGAGCCGGAGGAGGGAGAACTTTTTCCAATAGGATAATGGAAGACTTCAGGTAGAGAAGGGATTTGTGGTCGGCTTTGAAGGACAGTAGGATTGAGACAGAAAAAAGGCAGGAAAGGCATTCTGGGCTCAGGGCTCAGGGGAGCATAGGCTGGGATGTCCACAAAGTTCTGTTTCACCAGAGGATGAGTGTAAGGTGAAGGACTTGTGAATGGCTAGAAGCAGAGGAAAGGGACCAGGCATAAAAAAGGGTTATAAATTGAGGTGGGATTTTTAATTTTTTTTACGTTTTTATTTTTATTTTTTTATTTTTGAGAGAAAGACAGAGAGAGCAAGGTGGGGAGGGGCAGAGAGAGAGGGGAGAGAGAGAATCCCAAGCAGGCTCCGCACTGTCCGCGTAGAGCCCAATGTGGGGCTTGAACTCAAGAACCGTGAGATTGTGACCTGAGCTGAAACCAATAGTCAGATGCTTAACTGACTGAGCTGCCCAGGTTCCCTGAGGTGGGATGTTTAATAGTTTTATGTCCAAGGACCTGGAAAAATTTAGATCTGCTCTACCAGTCATTCCTCCTCCCAATCGATTTTCCAGTGGAAATAGAGTCAAGGAGGAATTACAGCTAAATGGGAATCTAATTAGCCCTGAAAGTACCCAATAATCCTCCATGTGGAGTTCTGGGGAAAGCGCTGACTTTAGCTTGAAGCCTAAGTTGGGCTTTAAGTCTCAAAGAGTTGAGTCTGAATCCTTCTGACCAGCTCTATTATATAGAATGACAAGGGCCAGCATGCTTAGGCATGCATATGGAGATACAGTCTCCCAACCACACGGAGAAGGTAATGGGTTTGTACCTTTAACATACAGTAATCTGATCCCACAGAAAATGTGACATGAAAAATGACCTAGAATTTTGATCAGTAAGATTAGTAACTCTTCCTCTCTTGAAAGGTGAGGGAAGTAGCTAGAAAGGGGTGACAGAGGTTTGCATGGTATGAGGAGAGGGGCGGGAACAATCCTTCTTCTACAGGCGGGGAAGTGGATGAAGCTCCATGAACCAGGAGGACACAGGTTCTGGTTGGCAGAGCAAAATGGGAGGGCTCTGGTCCTAGCAAACGGTCAGGAACTGGTAAAATTGATGGAGTGCATGAGCCAGAAAAAAGGTGATGGTTAGAGGACCAAGGGATTGATAGGAAATGAGGAGCAGGGCAAGACAAGTAGGAGAAGGCACAAATGATATTAACAACAAAGCACATGGAAACAGTGTTGCCCAAATGCTCTGTTAGCATTTTGAGATCAAGTCCCTGGTGAACTCAAGCAATGATGACTGCAGGTAGTCAACTTGGTAGTAATGGAGTGGGGGGTTTGGAGAGACCTTGTCTATGGCAGTGGGAGGTAGAGACTTCAGCCCCGTTCTCCAGCTCTCACAAGAGCTCTTCTGCCATATCACATACTCGTGTGATGCATTAAATGCTGTTTTTCCCAAAGAGGGATTTCCATGCTTTGCAATGTTCGGAAACTATTGGCATGGCAACAAATATTGGATTGGAATTAATTCAGCAAACAAGGGTTTTCGTCCCAATTCTGCTATTTCAGCTTGATGGCTTTGAACAATAATAAAAACTATAATAATGACCGGATGGTCACTAACTGAGAGTGGGCTAAGCTGTGGGTTAGGGACTGTATGTCATAAGTACCTTACCTGTTCTCCTTCACTGAATCCTCACAATAATTCTGTGCCATAGGAATATTAGTCCAATTTCACAGTTGAGGAAAGTGAGATGCAGAAAGGTAACTTGCTCAAAGAGATACATAGCTGGTGCCAAACCCAGGCCTCAAACCCAGGTCTGTCTGATATCAAGGACTCTGATCTTACAGGACTCATGCTACCACTCTGTATGTCTTTCACTCCCACCTATAACAGGTAAATAAGGTTCCCTGTCTGTCCCCACAGAGTATGGCCAAGGATCAAATGGATGAATCTGGGTGAAGAAAACAAAGTGAACTATAAGTGCTTTATTTTATTTATTAAAAATATTTTTTAATGTTTATTTATTTTTGAGAGAAAGAGACAGAGTAGGAGTGGGGGACGGGCAGAAAGAGAGGGAAACACAAAACTGAAGCAGGCTCCAGGCTCCAAGCTGTCAGCACAAAGCCTAACGTGGGGTTTGAACTCACAGACCTTGAGATCATGACCTCAGCTGAAGTTGGACACTTGACCAACTGAGCCATGCAGGTGTCCCAAAAGTGCTTTAAGAGGAAGTATTACCCTATTCGAAGTCTGGTGTCTTTAAATATTTATTGAATGAATACATCTTAATTGGGAATGAAATTTCTCTGTATCTCTATCCACCTATTAAAAAATTTCTTTTTTGGTCCTAATTGTGTGAACAAGAGGTATTTCCCAAGCCACAGGAAAACTATCTTTTAGAAAATCTTTTAGTAGAAGAGCTTCCTCCCCAAGTTTGATTGGTTTTAGAGGATCAAAAAATGATTGACCTGAGGCTGCTCTTCATGAAAGGAGTCACAAAAGAGCTGTGTCTCATTGAGCATACTGTATGCTAAACATTATTGTTATCTCAAATCCTCACATGTGGACATTATTATTTTCGTTTTGTAGGCGAGGGAACTCAGCCTTCATGAGGTTGAGAGATTCACCCAAATTTATCCAGCTCAAAGGGCAATCATGAAGCCTGAAAATATTGGATACCTTGGAATAGAAATACAGCTTTGGAGCCACAGCTTGAAAATGACTTTCACTCCCTACAAAAAAAAAAAAAAAAAAAAAAAGAAATAGAAAAAGAAAAAGAAAATGGGTACCACTGCCTATTAGAAAAGCATTTCCCAAAAGTGTGGATGAATATGAATAGTTTTAGCAGCCCTGTGACCCTGAAGAGTGAGGGCTGGTTACTCCCTGGAGCCCGGGCATCGTCTCCAGCTTGTCTCAGTAGCCCATGGCGCTCACACCCTCCTGGCGAGGATCTTGTTTTCCTCCCCAACACAGGCGGGCTGGAGCTTTTCTGATAGTGTTTAACTTCAGCAAGTCTCTGCACGCGCCTCTGATCTAGTGTTGAAACAAAGCACCAGTGAGGGAGGCCTAGTTTAGAATGAGTCAGTCTGATGCCCTGTTTCTTGTTAAGCACTATTCCCCCCTCCGGGTATGTACTTTTCCCCACCCATCAAACTCGGTCAACACAAGTCTGGGCTTCCCTCTCCCCACGAAGGCAAACATTGACAAGAGCAGGAAGGGAAAAAAAGTCCATGGCTGGAATTAAAACTCTGTGCTTTTAGGAGGAGGATCAAGAGCCCTTCACCTTGCCAAACATTATTTGAATTTTGTAGAACAAACACTGGAGTTTAAGTTACATCCTCAAATTCAATATTTGGCATAGGATAGTAATCGTTGGTGATTTCTCCCACTTGGTGTAGCGGTTAATTGCTTTGAGATAAAGTGACAGACCCTATCAGAGGATTTTAAGCATTCATTTGCTTTGCATCACCCTTTTTTAACTAGTGAAGAAATGGATTAATTTCTTCACCCAGGACTTTATAGCTACACGAAGAGTCGGCTGTGTCAAACTGAGGGGCTCCTATTTTGTGTTAGAATGCCTTTGCAACTATGTTAGACCTAACCATTTTTGTTGGTATCAGTAGCCACTGAAATAAAGCTATTTGTCTTGGGTCAGCTTGCAAACACATTCTTAAACATTGATCTGCTAGGAACTAATAGTTTTTACTGTTGCTAAATATTCTGCTTCATTTTACCACCACTTCTAATGCTTTGGAAAGTCCTCTGGAGTCTGCTTGGGTTTGTATCTGGGCTGTGCCACATATTCTCTCTATTATCTTAGGAAATTGTATTGACCACTCTGCATCTCAATTTCCCTCTCCATAAAATGAGGCTACTAGTAACACCCACCTAACAGAGTTATTGACAGAGTCAGGTGAGACTATACACATACTGAGGTCAGAACAGTTGCTGGGCACATAGTAAATGCCCAATAAATATCAGGTGTCACTATTTCATGAGGGCTTAGGAAATTTAAGTTTTGGTTAGGTCACTAACCAGCCTCTTACTCTCTGTGCCTCAGTTTACCCATCTGTAAGATAAAATTCTTGTTGCTTTGCTATTCCAAATTGAACGAATTTACTTACATGCTGAGCAATATAGACACTTACTCATTTGCTAATTTATTCACTGATGAATATTCATGTAGGGCCAACTATGGCAGGTAAAGTGAGCAAGACAAAGGAGTTCCCTGTTTTCAAGGAGTTTTTAGCCTGTGGAGGACACAGAAAATTATACAAGCAGTCACAATAAGGATGATAATTACTAGGAGAGTTGCATATGGGCTGCTGGGGGTGTGTACAGCAGGGGTAACTCAATAGTTTGAGGGTGGAAGGGGTTAAGGAAGACTTCTTAGAAATGATAATAAGCTAAAACCCAGGGGAGGAATAGGAGTTAACCAGGTAAAGAGAGAAAGAGTGTTCTAGAGAGTGAGAGCAGAACACGTGAATGCCCAGAGATCAGAGACAGCAAGAGAATAAAGTGGTTCTACTATATCTCATCTACTTGGAGACCTGTTGATTTTAAGATAAGCCCTTATTTTATATACTCCCGAGAACAAGAAAAACCTACCAGTTAAATATGGCATAAGGTTTTCTTATAACTTAGGGTTTAAATACTATTTGAAAGAGACTTTTAAAAAAATTCTTAGGACCCTTCTACTCTGCCATCTTCCCAGGCTCTGTATTTTTAAAATTCTTAACTGGACATATATTTTATCAAATAGCACTCTATCAAATAGAGCAAAATAATATATATGTAAAATAATTTACTTTCAGTCTTCCTAAAACTTTTAGAGTCAGATTCTTTTGAAAGGTATTTTTTTTAATGTTTATTTATTTCTGAGAGAGAGATACAGAGTGTGAATGGGGAGGGGCAAAGAGAGAGGGAGACACAATCTGAAACAGGCTCCAGGCTCTGAGCTGTCAGCATAGTGCCCAACGTGGGTGGGCACCAACCACAAGTTCATGACCTGAGCTAAAGTTGGACGCTTAACCCACTGAGCCACCCAGGCATCCCTTGAAAGGTATTTTTAAATCAGATGTATTGATGTGAAGCATTTCCACACAATAAGGTCAAGACCATTGGTGATGCAGCATTTCTTAAAAGAATTCATGGAAGAACTGAGAGGCACTGGGGGTGGGGTCTTAGGTTGGGATTGCATATCTGGAAGTAGCCTACTTTTGAGTCTCCTTGGGTAATGTTGCTAAATGCTTCAGATTCACCACCTCCCCCACAACCTCCTTGTAACACTTGGTACCTAGGAGTTAAAAGGGTGGTCCACTGTTGCTTCTGGGATTTTCTTCCAAGCGAACACAAGTTCAGATGGTTTTGAAGCTGGTGCTTTTCATGTTTGTGCATGCAAGGCCAGAACCATTAGTTAACAACTGTTGCCTGTTCTACAATGATTTTCAGATATATCCCAATCTCGGGGGCTGCTGTGATGTGAAATGTGCATCTCTAAGGATGGTGAAATATGGCTGAAGCAGAGAGAAAAAGAGAGAGAGAGAGAGAGAGAGAGAGAGAGAGAGAGAGAGAGAGAGAGTTGTGTGTTGCAGGGAGCAGGGTGAGGTGAGCAAGTGATAGCCTGTGGCCAGTCCAAACATCTTAAGGCATTTTGACTTTATCTTAGTCTTAGTTAAGCTAATAAGGATATCAAGCAGAAGAATGATAACCTTTGCTGCCAAGCGTAAAATAGATTGGACAGGAGCAGATCCAAGGAAGAGGCTGTAGAGGACTCTGGCTCCTGCTACGTGGGAGAACTTGGCAACTTTTGGTGGGGGCTTCAGCCACAGAGACTGCTAATCCAGGATGGCCAGCTGTTCCCCAATTTTCCAGGAAAAAGTTGTGTCCCAGGGAGAAGTTCAAACACAGAAAGGCCCTTAGCTTTTGACTTTGAATGAATATTCCAGCTAACTGAAACTGATCCCTTTAGGAACTGAATTCTCTTTTAGATGAGAAACTCTTTCAATTCAACATAAATTTAGACATCTTTATTCTGGGGCCTAAAAATATAATCTAATCTTTTTCAACTGAGTGCTATCATTAAAGATACCAATATTCTTTGAACAACAACAAAAAGAATATCGATATTAATTAATGAATGGAGTAGCAATGTCATGAGTTCTAAAAGGCTACTGAGTTGTATAAAGCATTTTTTCCCCTGTGTGTTTTCCCAATGATAACACCTAAGACTTCTTCTTGCTATGGTTTTCGAAGGCTGTTTGCATCCATGATCTCACTGATCCTCACAGCATTCTGTGTATCAAGTCAGGTCCTCCTGGGAGCAGATGGCAAGATGAAATTAGAAGTGTGAGAGATTTACTGAGGGACATGCATGTGAACGATGAAGGGGAAAGAGAGCAGGGGTAGGCAGGGAGAGCCTTCATGTACAATACAGGTCTGACATCCCTGGAAGAACCAGAGGAGGAAGGAGACAGGTGGGAAGAGGCTCAGACTGCAATATAGCTCTGGGTATGTCTCTACTGGGCTGATGGGGAGCTCCTGAACAGAGTGCTTGCTAGAAAAATCCTGTGACAAAGCAGAAAATGTGTAGTTCTAGTTCCACTACCATACTCAGTCACTGGCTAGGAGCAGCCTGGAGAGGGTGTGGTCCTGGCATAAATGCTATCATAGATGGTCAAAATGTGGCATCTGGAAGCTGCTAGCTAACTGTACTCCTCCTGGCAGTTTTCCTCTTTAGTAAGAGAGATCTTCGCAGCAATCGTCCATGGCTACCACAACCTATGAAGCAGGCAAATTACGTACCATTAACCCTATTTTAAAGAAGTTTCAGATAGTTAAACATGTTCAGTGTGATAGTGACAGATTCTGAGGATTCCTGGTTGTCTTGTTGAGGATATTTGTAAAGTATTTTTGAAAACCCTGGTGTGGTAGATGGTCTTCAAAGATGACCACCATCTATTACTTCTATTCTTGTAGGTCAATCTGCCTCTCATATCCAGAGGTGGAATCTCTTGCCCTTCCCCTTGAATCTTGCTGGCTCTCTGCCTCGCTTTGACCAATAGAATCTGAAGTGTTGTTCTGCAGTCTTTCAGAGGACAAGCAGCTTCTTCTCTTCCTTCTTAGAAGCCAGATACCATGTAAGTAGTTTGACTATAACCTCATTCCAATTATAGAACTGGAGAAAACACCACTTAGAACCAAATTGAGAAGTGTTCTACTAAATAACTGACTAGTACTTCTCCAAAGTGTCAAGACCGTGAAAGACAGGGCTGATGAACTCTTATAGGCTAGAAGAGAATAAGAGGAAACAACTAAACACAATGTGGAATCCTGGCTAGGATCTTGGGATAGAAAAAGATCATTAGTAGATCACCTGGTGAAGTTCGATAATGTCTGCCATTTAGTTAATAGTATCATAACATGTTAGCCTCGATGATGTATTAAGGATGTGTAGGAAGTTAACGTTAGTGGAACCAGATAATGGGTATATAGGAACTCTCCATACTGTTTTTGTTACACAAATTTTCAGGGTGATGCGTAAGGCATCAGTAGATACCTGGAACATCAGAACAGAGGCAGCAGCTCAGATAATCCCCACAGAGTTCCTCTTAAGTTGAGATTGATAGAAAAAAAGGACTGATCTCAAGACTGAGGAGCTGGTGTCTTTTTCTGTGATGTTATCTGAGGAGGATCAATGACCTTTGACTTCCAAACAACCTCTCCATTTGTCTATCTTGAAGCTGAAATTCTTCTGGTAATTCATTAATTTAAGGCAACTACCATAAAAGATATCTTGTGTAACAGCAATTCTTGGAGATCAACCATGAAAGAAGAACATTTGGTAAAATGTATGGGAAACAATTGCACAGTTTATCTACTTCTTGAAGATTATCTATGAACCTTAATAAATGAAAAGCTTTGAGAAATTCTCCAGTAAAGAAATCTATGTAACTTTATTTAGCCTAGCATTTATTCCTCAAATTTATTCAGTCACAGAATCCTAAATGTGTGCATGCAAAAATTTTCCTGCAAAAGAGCCTTTAGGGAATGCCAGATGAAGGCATCATAAACTGCAAAGGATTTTAAGTGGCAAAAATGAACCCCCTTTCCCTAGAAGGAATAAAAAGGAGGCTGAATGTCAAAATTACTGTAAAAAAGTTCTCTCACATTAGGAGATAGTTCAAACTCAATAACCTATAAATATTCTCTCCTGCTTCACAGATCTGTCAGGTAGTAGAAGGGTGTGTATTAGTCAACATTCTTAATTATAAATAACAAAATCCACTCTAGGAAAGGGATTTATTATGGGACATGAATAAGTTTATTAAACTTAAGTGAGGGCCAGGGAACATGTTTTGATGCTATGCAGCTAGAAGACTATGGCAAGTGGAAGCCCCCAACTGATATATAAAGTCAACTAGAAGAAATCCTATTGTCAGAGATGTCCAGCTCTTATCACCTGTGATGCCAGAAACTTACTCATAGCTACCCAGAAGAGCTGAGTGCCCCAGAAGACCCTGTCTTGTGGAGTGTACATCATGTGGTGTCTTGTGTCATCTTGTCATCTTGTGTCACGTGTGCTTTCCTGGGATTGAGAGGATGTGTTTCTTCACAGAGTGTAAGTCATGAATATCCCAGCTGCAAATGATTCTGGGAAATGTAGTTTTTCCCATTTTCTAGAAGTTCTAGTACAGGAAGGCACACAAAAAGAGTTTCTGAACAGGTGTTGAGTAAACCAATTTGCAGCATTAGCCACAGCATGCTACATTTACTCATTCTTAATTTGGCATTTGCAAACATGAGATTGTTTTAAAATCATGATTGTCACTTTTTTCCATCTCTACCCAGGCCATTAAACTATTATGAAAACATGAAACATGGCA
This sequence comes from Felis catus, assembly GCF_018350175.1. Classification (NCBI taxonomy): domain Eukaryota; kingdom Metazoa; phylum Chordata; class Mammalia; order Carnivora; family Felidae; genus Felis; species Felis catus. Next base: position 81,833,767 of record NC_058377.1, on the reverse strand, counting down.
GCAATGATAAAACCTAGAACTGTAATAATGATAATTATACATAATAATATCATCATAAAATAATAATAATAATAAAATCCATTATTCAAAATATGTACAATATAGTATTAATTTTTTAAACATGTATTCATTTTTTGAGAGACAGAGAAAGACAGAGCATGAGCAGGGGAGGGGCAGAGAGAGAGGGAGACACAGAATCTGAAGCAGGCTCCAGGTTCTGAGCTGTCAGCACAGAGCCCAATGTGGGGCTTGAACTCATGAACTGTGAGCTCATGACCTGCACCGAAGTTGGACACTTAGCCAACTGAGCCACCCAGGTCCTCCACATACAATATAGTATTAATGACCAGTCAAGTATTGTAGTTACACTAAACTTCAAAACTATGGCAGTGGAACTCAATGCTGATGAAATTCATCATCAGAGTAAAACAAAAATTCAGTATTATGATGGCAATAAAACTTAATATTCTAAGTAGCCTGAATAATATGGGTTGAACCTCAATATTTGAAATTTGTTCTTTTTCTCTTAGCAGTTAAGAACTTGTGTTCTAGAATCTGAGTGTCTGGTTCTACCCTGAGTTTCTGACATTATGTTAGTTACTTAAGCAATTTAGTTCTCATTCTCATTATGAATTGGAGATAATAGTGGTTATCTCCCTCATAGGGATGGTGTGAGAATTAAATGGGAAAAAGCAGGGAAGTGTCCTGCTCACAGTAAGCAACATATAAACGTTAGGTTATAGTTAGGGGAGAGTGGGGGAATGTCAATGAAACTCATTCTCTACTTTCCTTGAGATAGGAAGCCTGTGTCTATAATCTAGTAATCTATGATGGATTCTCTGACATCTCTCTACTTAGCTATTTTCTGATGAGCTACCCATCACTACTTAGTGGGATGGCCACCCACTTTCAGTTTGGGATTGGTCCCACTTACATGCATGGAGTTTGGGAACTACATTCTGTCATAGAGCCATGAGGTCCTTTCTGGCTCTCTGGTTTTAAGGACTAAACTTCTCCAGAGCTCAGGGGTCTGCCAATACCTTTAACTACCCTTCCTTGATTGTGGTTTTACAAAGAGAGACAAGGGCTTTGGGACCAGTCACAGTTGGATCCAAATACAATATTCATCCCTTATTAGCTGTGTGACAGTAGGCAAACTATTTCACCTCTGTGAACCTTGTGTTCCCATGCAAAATGATATATTTTTAAAAATTTTTATTTAAATTTTAGTTGACATATAGTGTAATCTTGCTTTCAGGAGTAGAATTTAGTGACTCATCACTTACATATGTGAAATGGCATTAATAATACTTTTCTCCAAAAGATTGCTATGAAAAACAATAAAGGGATGGTGCGCAGCACAGTTCTTAGCACACAGCAGGTGCTTTGTAGCTAATATGCTACCCCCTCTGCACTGTGTTGTCTGTACTCTGTCCCATAGTGCCATTATTCTTTGTTTTAATAACGTGGGGGGGGGGCGGGGGGAGGATGGACCTTGAATTTGTTATGACCCCAGGAAACCCCTAGATGTTGAGATTTTTCTTTCAGTTCAAAAGAAAAAATATTCAGCTTGTCCCCTGTGTGTTTCTTTCCCTAGAAGTGGAACTCAGCTAAAATTCTGGGAACAGAGAGTTCAGGTTAATGGGTTCTGCTTGAGAGGTTTTTCTGTGCCTCTCCATTGAGCAGGTTGTTCCAGATCTCTTGTTCGGGCAAATACCTTACTTATTTTTTACTTAATAGGTTAGCAACTACATTTTCCTTAGGGCCCGTAGAGACTTCGTACAACTTTTGAGACTTTACGTTGAATCTTGGTATAATTGTACAATCTTAATATAACCTCAGCACAATTGTTATGGTAGTGCTGGCATTTACTATTTGGACTGTAAGGCAGAGAACAGAGATTGTGGAGTATTAGATCTAGGTTTAAGGCCCAGGTTGTGGGACACAGAGGAAATGACAGCTGAGCCTCTTGCTGTGCCTTGGAAGGGTACACTAATGTCCCTACCTCTTTGGTGGCTAGACAGAGCCTATGGTGATTGGTCCCCCAAAGATGATTTCTTATGGTTGCCAATGCCTAAAATGTGCTGTATAAATAGTATCCTTTTCTATTTGTGCCTTAATATGACGAACTTCGAGTTTTTTGTCTGTAAAATGATTATAACATTAGTATCTACCCCACAGAATGCTATAAGGATGAAAATAGTTAATATTTATAAAATGTTTAGAACAGGACCTATGACATAGTAAGTACTATATGCAAGCAATTATTGTGTATATTACAGATGATATAACTATCATATATAAAGGGGGATTCATAAATATTTATTTTGTACTTTGGATAATAATCGGATACAGGCATATCTCAAAGATATTGAGGTTTCGATTCCAGACTACCACAATAAAGCAAATATTGCAATAAATCAAGTCAAATCAACTTTTTGGTTTCTCAGTGTATATAAAAGTTATGTTTATTCTATAGTGTAGTTTATTAAATATGCACAGCATTGTCTTTTAAAAACTATGTATATACCTTAAGTTAAAAAATTATTGCTAAAAAATGATAGCCATCATCTGAGCTTTCAGTGAGTTATAATCACTGATCACAGAGGACCATAACAAATGTAATAATGAAAAAGTTTGAAATATTGCAAGAATTACCAAAATGTGACACAGAGACATAGAGTGAACATGCTGTTGGAAACATGGTGCTGATAGACTTGCTTAACTCAGGGGTGACACACACCTTCAATTTGTAAAAAAGTCAATGGGCTGTGAAACACAGAAGTGCAAGGAGGTAAAATGAGGTTACTGCATTATGTTACTTTGTTCCTCAAACTGTTCCTTCTCCACTGGGAACTTTTTCAAGTTGACTCCTGTTTACCTTTGGTGTGCCTCCGTTATTTTGTTTTGTGAGCACTTCTTTACTTTTTGGCATTGCAAGATTCTCCAGATTCACTTTGTATTTCCCCTGCACTAGCTCTGGAATTGTCCATTTCACCAAGGAGCCCTAGTTTCTTTTATTGAAGAATGGTACTAGAAACCAATAAACATTTCTCCAAAGAAGACCTACAAATGGTCAACAGATACATGAAGAGATGCTCAGCATCACTCATCAACAGGGAAATGCACATCAAAACAACGAGATATTACCTCACACCCATCAGAATGGCTAAAATCAAGAAGACAAGAAACAACAAATGTTGGTGAGGATGTGGAGAAAAGGATGACTGTGCACTCTTGATGGGAATGTAACTTGGTGTAGCCCTTGTGGACAACAGTATGGAGGTTTCGAAAAAAAATTAAAAATAGAAATATCATATGATTCAACAATTTCCTATTCTGTTTTTACCCAGGGAAAATGAAAGCACTAACTTGAGACGATACATGCACCTCTGTGTTTATTGTAGCATTGCTTACAAATATCCAAAGACATGGAAGCAACCTAAATTTCCATCAATAGAGGAGTAGATAAAAAAATGTGTATGTGTGTGTATAAAATTACACAGTCATAAAAAAGTTTGAGATAGTGTCTTTGGGACAACATGGATGGACATAAAGGGTATTATGCTAAGTGGAATTGAAATAAATCAGACTGAGGAAGACAAATACTAGATTCTACTCATAAATCGAATCTTAAAAATGAGTAAACAAAAAGCAGAATCCAAACTATAAATACAGAGAACAAACTGATGGTTGCCAGAGGAGAGGGAGTGAGGTGTTGGGCAAAACGGATGAAGGGAAGAGAGAGATACAGGCTTTCAGTTATGGGATAAGTAAGTCACGGGAATAAAAAGCAGAGCATAAGGAATGCAATCAACAATGTTGTAATAGCAATGTAATGAGACAAAGGGTAGCTATCTTCGTGGTGAACATAGCAGAATGTATAACTCGTCAAATCACTAAGTTGTACATCTGAAACTAATGTACTATTGTCAACTATACTCATAAAATATGTCAAAAATGGTCATAATAAATAATAAATATCAAAATAAAATAATAAACGATAAAATGTCAAAAATGTAAAAATAGTAAATTAAGATAATTAGCTTCTGTTTTGTTACAACTTGTGTAAGCCATATGACTACATTAACTTTAATAGAAAATTTGAGAAGAGAAGTATATAAAAAAAGAGGAAACCAAGATGGGGGTGATAGGTGAGCCATTCATTAGATTTTGATTCAAATACTTCTGCTGTGTTCATATCTGTTAAATGAAACAGAATTGGGTTGGTTAGGGAGGCCCTATAGGTCAGGGCATAGTATCATAATATCAAGCCAGGGTCAATGAAAAGAGAGTGTTTACTAGAGCTTGAGAATACTCCAGAAGGAACCCTGCTTAGGGGAACCAGCAGAAGATCTGAGCACGTGTTTATGTACAGCATGATGCGGGGTGATCCCACAGTAGTGCTCCCATGTGAATGATTCCTGCCTTGTTCGGTATTGCTTTAAGTCTTTCATTCTGTTACTCTGTCTACTGCTGTGTGAGAAATTCCTCCAAAATTTAGTGGTCCAAAAGGACAATTATTTTATTATCTCTCTTGGTTTCTGTGAATTAATGATTTGGGGAAAAGTTCTGATGGATGGCTCCAGAGTCTTTCATTCAATTTTAGTCAATTAGTGGCTGTACTAGAGCAGTAGGTGTCTATAGCATCTGGGGACCAGCCGGATATCTCTCTTTGTATAGCCTCAGGGCTTCTCCATGTGACCTAGTTTGGTTCCTTCATAGCATGGCAGCCTCAGAATCGGTGGACTGCTTACAGGGTAACTGAGGGTCCCAGGGCAGACACTTTAGTGAACAAGGAAGAGGGAACCTCACCCTTTCTGACCTAGCTTTGGAATTTACTTCCACTCCATTCTATTGGTGCTAAGTGAGTCCTAGACCACTCAGATTCAAGGAAAAGGGATATAGACTCGCCTTTCAATGGGAAGAGAGCCAATGTTACATTTAGCAAGAGTCTCTGGCATGAGAGCTATTGTTTTGGTCTTCTTTGGGAAAAAAAAAAGCCCTGCCACACACAATCACCACAGCTATGCTGCTAAGATTTCTAGCATTTGAAAATAGTAAGCTCATAAAAGTAGGAATCTGTTGCCTTAAAACTGACAGGCCTTTAACTGGTAATTTTCTGAATCTCTCTCCATTAATTTTCACATGCTCATGGATTTTTAGAACTCCTTTGCTACTCACTATCATTCGTCTGCTTTCCTGGGTCATGTTTTCTGATTCTCCCTTGAGGGGCATAAAGATTTCCTTTAAAAACGCTGTTTGCTCTCAGTGTAGCTGAAAGGAAACATGTCAGATAAAAGAAGCACGTAGAGAGAAATGACACAAATGAATAATGGGAAACACAAAAGGGAGCCACAGTCATGGGGAAGCAGAGTCAGTGGTATTGTGTGATGTGCAAAAGCATGCAAAGAACGGACTAGAAAACATTGATGAGTGAATGTAAGGAAATTTTAAAGAATGGGGAAGACTACCAGTGCTAAGAATTGTCACAAGCCTGGTATTGATGGGATAGTGAACCTAGAGGTTGGTGATGGGTTTTGGAGACATCCTTAAACCATCAAAATTGTGTGAAAAATTACATATAAAATGGGAGAAGAAGGTCCATAGCACTTATCAGAACCACAAAGGTATATGTGGTCAAAGGAACTTTAAAATACACTGATAACGAATGTCAGAAGCTCATATGGGGAAGTACTTAATCAAAGTCACATGCTGATAGGAGCAGGGAGCTCTGGCCACCTGAGGTCACTCGTTGAGGGCCAGGAACTAAATATCCTGATTGATATTTGTCTCATTTTGGTCATACTCTTTCTCCCAGTCCTGTGACGCACCATGCTTGCAAGCCTGTGTGTGCATCAGCTTTTCTCATTGTCCATCCATTCATTCTCCTGTTGTTCTTACTGAGATGTATCCTATATCCCCTCCTTTGGCAAATGCCATCGCCCACTCTATTCTACAACTGGGCTTTCTCAGCATACCTGAAACTCGACACACACACACACGCGCGCGCACACACGCACACACACACATACACACCTTCGTTTCTCTTGGTCATTAGGAATCATTTTTCCTTTTCTTCTATGTGCAACAAGATAAATTGTATATGAGACCTCCATGAATGGAGAAGACACAGCAAAATCTGGAAGCTAAGAAATCTAAGTTCTTGGTGACAGAGGGACCAGGTTCAGTGGGCTCAGAGCAAACCTTGCCAGCAACAAGAGGAAATTGTTTCCCTATCTTCAAGTCTGTGAAAGGAAATGGTGTGTGTAAAGACTGTGGGGTAATTTCTAGTGAAAACCACTAGATGGAGTTCCTGCCTAAAGAACACACTGGGATCGGGCACTCCAGTTTGCACTCGTTTTCTCCTCTAGATGAAAATGTGTGCTGGGGGGCGCCAGGTGAACCCCCAGTTTATCTAAAAGGCTTTACAATCTTGTCTTCTTGTGGAACACACTTTCAAACTGCTTTCTCCATTTTCTTACTCAGGAATTGCCCCAAATACGGGTCATTTGGTGCCACATGGTTTATTACGCCTTGACCACTATAGGAGTGTTTACTTTTCCAATGATTCTTTCCCTTTGAATGCCTGAACAGCCCGTGTTGTTGTCTTTTTTTTTTTTTCCATTTCATGAACTTTAAGTCCTGCCTGTCCTGTGAAGAGCTTTTTGTTCCTTGAAAGAAAACCTTGCAAATACAGGTAATTCTCCCAGTATGGGTTTGGAGTGCAAAGAGGGCAATAAATAAACCTTGACAAATCTGGAGCTAGCTAACTTCTCTTTCTGGGGGTTGAGTTTTTCTGACTGATACCAATTACCCCATAGCTAAGGAACTTGGGACAGATTTTATTTTTATTACAAGGATTACTAGAAGCAAGTGTGCATTTATTCTGCAAATAAAAGTCCATTAATTTAAACATATGATAGATCGATTTAATGAGCTATGAACTCACAAATATTTGACATTTTTGCCAACAAAAAGCTTCACGCTTGAGATTTATGAGTGAACTGACAATTCACAGGGTTTGCCTGTTTCCCTTTGTGTGTAAAGAAGCAGCAACTTTGCACTTGACAAAGAATGATTTGTTCCTAGCTAAGCCAGATGGAGAATTAGGTTACACCAATGTTAGCCTTGGGAAATCTGGATACCAAGTAGCCTCTGAATCCCTCTTGGCTAGGTTGACCAAGGTCAAGTGGCTGAAAGAAAACTGGGGGCTGAAGACCTTTGTTTCTTTCCAGGGTCTTTGATGCTCTGTTAGCTCCCCCTTTAGCTCTACATTTCTTACAGTCAATAGCAGGGTCCATGTTTATCACTTTGCCTGCTTGCTTCTACCCCTTGGTCAAGATGAGGAAGAGCACAACATTGGCCTACCATCCCAGATGACTAGACCAGGTGATTCCAGCGGGATATCCCAGGATAGCCTAAAGTATTTTTTAGTATTCAAAACACAGGAAATTTAATACAGGTAATTGGTCATACAAGTGATGGAAGAGCTGCAAAGCTCAAGAGGGCAAGAAGGCAACCCAGGACTAACAATAGCAAGAAGCCCTTACTACCTCTGGGCTTGGAGGGACAAGGGAGAAGGTGGTTTGACCTGAACCCAGCGGCCAGGATCACCAAGCAGAGCCTGGAACCAGAGAAGCCCTGACAGCAGGAACTGGAGCCACGGGAAAGACGCATTCCCTCCCTGAGACACCACCCTTGCAGAGCAACAGGGGGAGGTACCCCTGCTTTCCCCTTCATTGACTCTCTCCAGTCTTTCAATAATGCCTTCCATTGGCCAAATTCACCAGAAGCCAGCTGACAGGGACCCTGGGAAATACTTCCTATAGGGGCCAGGCCCCTGGGTATGGAGCAAAGCAGAGAAAGGGCAAATGTGTCCAGGAAAAGTACAACAGGGGAACATCCCACCAAGTAAGACCAATCCAGTGTTTTCTTCCAGGAATTAGGATGGGCTATGGAAACTACTGTCAGTTGCTTTTGAGTATTGTAGCCAGGAAGTCCTATGGAGCTAGAGCTGTGGTTTCCTGCTACATTTCTGTTTTTTGCTAAAAGGGAGAAAACCAGCATGGAGAGAGTAGAGAGGAGGAGAGGGGCCAGGTGAGGGAGAAGGCAATAGGAAGGTGTATCTAAGAGGATGAAGGAGAAGCAGAGTTGCTGATGGTCTTAAGGTGCTGGGAGGTAAAAGTAGGAAGTCAGGGCCTGCTGAGGACTGCACACTTCAAATAAAAGACAAAGTATGGGAGGAAGTAAATAATGCTTGGAATATCTCTTTCATAGGGAAGAGTCTTTTGATGGGGCTTCTGATTTTACTTAGGTATGTTTATATTCTATTCCAAAATGGGATGAAAACAAGAAGGCCTACAATTTTTAGCATCCAAATTTTGTGACATATTTAAAATAATTATATAATTTTTTGGATAACTGTTGCCTTATAATAAAATACTTATTAAATAAAGATATTTTATTTTATTTTTTTAGAGTTTTATTTTTTATTATTATTTTTTCAATATATGAAATTTATTGTCAAATTGGTTACCATACAACACCCAGTGCTCATCCCAAAAGGTGCCCTCCTCAATACCCATCACCCACCCTCCCCTCCCTCCCACCCCCCATCAACCCTCAGTTTGTTCTCAGTTTTTAAGAGTCTCTTATGCTTTGGCTCTCTCCCACTCTAACCTCTTTTTTTTTTTTTCCTTCCCCTCCCCCATGGGTTTCTGTTAAGTTTCTCAGGATCCACATAAGAGTGAAACCATATGGTATCTGTCTTTCTCTGTATGGCTTATTTCACTTAGCATCACACTCTCCAGTTCCATCCACATTGCTACAAAGGGCCATATTTCATCCTTTCTCATTGTCATGTAGTACTCCATTGTGTATATAAACCACAATTTCTTTATCCATTCATCAGTTGATGGACATTTAGGCTCTTTCCGTAATTTGGCTATTGTTGAGAGTGCTGCTATAAACATTGGGGTACAAGGGATACAGCACTCCTGTATCCCTTGGGTAAATTCCTAGCAGTGCTACTGCTGGGTCATAGGGTAGGTCTATTTTTAATTTTCTGAGGAACCTCCACACTGTTTTCCAGAGTGGCTGCACCAATTTGCATTCCCACCAACAGTGCAAGAGGGTTCCCGTTTCTCCACATCCTCTCCAGCATCTACAGTCTCCTGATTTGTTCATTTTGGCCACTCTGACTGGCGTGAGGTGATATCTGAGTGTGGTTTTGATTTGTATTTCCCTGATAAGGAGCGACGTTGAGCTAAATAAAGATATTTTAAATAAAAGCCAAAAGAGAATATCTTTGGGCACATTTGGGCTGAATTTTTATACACTTAAATCCAAGAAAATATAGAAAAAAGCTAATATCTTCTATTTAGCAGATCTTGCTCGCAGTTTTCTAAGAAACTCAGCACCTGTGGAAAAGGTATTTTTTTTTTTAATGTTTATTTATTTTTGAGAGAGAGACAGAGTGTGCAGGGGAGGGGCAGAGAGAGACACACACACACACACAGAATCTGAAGCAGGCTCCAGGTTCCGAGATGTTAGCACAGAGCCCCACATGGGGCTCAAACCCATGAGATTTGAGATCATGACCTGAGCCAAAGTCTGATGCTTAACCCACTGAGCCACCCAGGTGCCCCTTAAATTGTTTTTATGTTTATTATTTTTTGAGAGAGCAACAGAGAATGAGTGGAGGAGGAGCACCATGAGAGGGAAACACAGAATCCAAAGCAGGTTCCAGGCTCTGAGCTGTCAGCACAGAGCCTGACATGGGGCTTGAACCCACAAACTGTGAGATTGTGACCTGAGCCGAAGTTGGACACTTAACCAACTGAGCCACCCAGACACCCTGAGAAGGTATTTTTAAATTAAATATATAATAGTCTACTAAGAAGAGTCAGTTAAAGGTATCAAGTTATTAACCATAAAATGTAATTTTGAAGTTTGCAGACAATTTTATGAAAAACTTAAAGATAATATTACATAAAGCAAAGCATTCAGTAGCATACCAGTGACACAGGACTAGACACAGGTATATGTTCCAAAAATACTCTGCTCATTTTCTTTTTTTTTTTTTTTAATGTTTTACTTATTTATTTTCAGAGAAAGAGAGCGAGCAGGGGAGGGGCAGAGCCTAAGGGGGCACTCAAACTCAAGAACCGTGAGATCATGACCTAAGCTGAAATCAAGAGTCAGATGCTTAACTGACTGAGCCACCCAGGTGCCCACTGTTCATTTTTTTTAATGTTCACTTAAAGAAGAGTTAAGAGCTGTTCAATGTACACAGACATATGTCATTTTAACTTTTTAAAGCAAATTAAAAATTGTTTTAAAATGAATCTATTTTGTAGATCCAGTAATACAATAGAACTAGTTTGTTGATCAGTAAATAAGTATTTTTTTATATTTTAAATATAAATATAGATATAAATATATAAATATATAAATATATAAATATATAAATATAAATATAAATATATTTTAATATCTTTTATATTTTAAATAAGTATTATTTTTATATAAACTAAACTAATAGTTTAGTTTATTATTATTAAGTTTGTTGTTATTTATTTTAAGAGAGAGAGTGCAAGTTGGGGAGGGGCAGAGAGAGAGAGAGGGAGAGAGAGAGAATCGCAAGCAGTCTCCATATTGTCAGAGCAGAGCCTGATGTGGGGTTCGATCCCATGAACCATGAGATCATGACCTGAGCTGAAATCAAGAGTTGGATGCTTAACTGACTGAGCCACCCTGATGCCCCATGATAAGTGCTAAAAACAAATAATCAGATGTGCTTTTCCAAAGAAAGTCCTTGGAGCAGTCAGACTCAGAGTGTTCTTTGTGGAATCAGCTCCCCAGCATTGCCTCTGAACGGAAGATGGAGCCTCTCACCTCTTACTCCCTTTAGTACATCCTTGTAGACACTTTGTCTCCCCAGTAGGACTTAAGCCCCTAGTTCTCAGTGAGACTCTATATTGTACTTCATGTTAATTCTCCCTGAGAAGCAGACTGCTAGTAACTCTTACTAACATTTCAGAAATTACCCATAGAACAAACTGGTAGGTCCCTGGAGGAGAAAACATTGTACACTTTCTTGCTTGGACTGTGTGTTACTCCTGCAGATAATGTCCTTACTCTTTCCAACGATGTAAGTTAGATAAGCAGAACAGATAAAACAACAACAACAACAAAAAATAACCTGAGTAGAAAACAAAAAAGAATATTAAAACAACAAAAATTATAAAAACAGGATAAAATAATCAAATAAAATTAAATAGTGATAAACCCCTAAAGAGAAAGAAGACAAGAAAGCGGTATGAATAATAAAAATACAGAGTAAATACAGGAAAAGAGTAAAAATGAAAGGAATAAAAGATTCAAAGAATAAATCAAGCTAAAAAGAGATGAAAGTAAGTACAGGTTTGATTTATAAAAACTAAATCAGCTGAAGATTGGATGAAGGCTTGGCAGCATTAAGAGTTCTTTGTCTCGCCCTGTCATGCGAAAATAATCTTGGTCTTACTGGCTAAGCCAGACCTGTAAATTCTAGAGGCTCGCTGGACTCCGGAAAGAACTCTAGGGCAGAGGGCCTTCGGTTCTATGGGATTAATGCCAGAATGCAGCTTAAATCTATGAAGAGAACCCTTTTCTGAGGCCTATTTAGATCACAGATCATGGTACAGTAGTTGGTTCCTGAGAAGGACAATCTAGTCCATTCTCCTTTGTATAGTTTTGCGAACTAGAGCCTATGCTGAAGAAAACACTATAATTTCAGTGATGGGGGTGGATTAGATGGAGGCATAGGGACCTTTTTTGGCAATGCTGTCTGATTAGGAAGACTGTCCAATTAAAGATCCTACCTTCGGCACCTTCTTAAACAATCCTTTTGCTTGCACCTGAAATTTGGGAATTGACACAAGTTTGCCTGATGTGCCTGATGATCAGTTGGCTCACTTGGGATCCATTCCCTGCGCTGACTAGTTCGGTTGTAGCGAGCTGAACTGCACAGCTGAGATGTGTCCAAGAACAGTGGTTTCTCATCAAGGACACAGGAAGCCCTGTTGGCCTGGAGTGACTCAAGGCTGATGCAGAGGAGGGGAGGGGAGAAGAGACCTGCAGAACCCGTGGCTGGAGCAGAACCCGTTTCATGGAGCAGATGGAGAAAACTCCAAAAGGGGGAAGAACGTTGTAGAGTAGACCATGCTCTCAATCTCTCAGGTGGTGCTAGGAAAAGCTGTCCCCAGAAAAGGGGCCCAAGCACAGAGCTGGCTGCGGGTCAGGGCATCACCCAGGGGCCTTCAGGCCTCTTCACTCCTGCCAGTTCTGGAGTGAGGGATTGTAGTCATTTCCTATTGCTGCTGCAACAAATCTCCACAAACTGAGTGGCTTAAAACAACACAGATTTATGATCTTACAGTTCTGGAGGTCAGAAGCCTGAAATGAATCGTATGGGGCTAAAATCAAGGTATTGGCAGGGTGAATTCCTTTTGGAGCTTCTAGGGGAGAGTACATTTCTTGTCTTTTCTAGCTTCTGGGATGTCCCTGCCTTTTTTGGTTTCTGGTTTCTCCATCTTCCAGCAAGTGTCTCCAAATCTCCCCCTTTTCCATTTCTATTTCCCATGAGAACTTTCTCTTCTAACCCTCCTGCTTTGCTCTTATAGGAGCCTTTGTGATTACACGGGGTCCACTTGGACAATCCAGGATAATCTCATCTCAAAATCCTTAAATTAATCAGAGCTGCAAAATCTCGTTTGTCACGCAAGCTAACACATTCACAGATTCAGGGGAATAAGACGTGGACATCTTGGGGCACCAGGGTGGCTCAGTTGGTTAAGAGTCCGACTGGCTCAGGTCATGATCTCGTGGTTCGTGGGGTCGAGCCCCTTGTTAGGCTCTGTGCTGGCAGCTCGGAGCCCGGACCTTGCTTTGGATTCTGTGTCTCCCTCTCTCTCTCTGCCCCTCCCCCTGCTCATGCTCTGTGTCTCTCTCTCAAAAATGAATAACATCTTTGGGGGGGGCATTACCACAAGCTTATATCCCCTGTCATGTCAGGAGATGGCAAGGCACAGTGTCTTGCAGAAGCACCCACATTGAAAATGCCTGCTCTTCAGCTCCTGGTCCTCACCTCTCCTGCTGGGAGCTGAAGGCAGGCACTGCCTCGAGACTTCATTAAAGAATGAGTGATTGAGCCAGTTGCTTTAGGGCCAACCATGGGACTTCCACTTTCTCTTGCAGTTCTCAGCAACTTAGGCCTCTGGTTACTTGAGAAGAACAGAGCTGAAGGTTGACTATAAAACTTTTAGTACCAGACATGCTCGTTGAGCGATTGTATACTCGGTACTTATTGAGTACTGAACACTAGGCTGGGGAATAGGACCTCATTGGTGAATAAGACTGATTACTCCCAGATTTTATTGAGTAAGTTTATTTATCATCTCCCCACATGCTAGAATCTAAGCTACCTTAGAGCTCAGATTTTGTATTATTTACTACTCAATGCTGATGCCAATTTTCTGAGGTGAGGATGGTAACTTCTCAACAAATTTTTGCTGAATTTGGAAAGATGCGCATTTGACCTTAGTGACTAGTTCAATATGATGGACAAGAGCCTGGCAAATTCTGCCCCTTAGGCCAAGTCTCATCTACTACTTGTGTTGGTAAATAAAGTTTTTTTTATTTTGGTTTTAATTTTTTAAAAGTGTTTATTCATTTTTGAGAGAGAGAGAGCATCAGTAGGGGAGGGGCAGAAGGGGAGGATGGACAGAGGATCCAAAGTGGGTTCTGCATTGACAATCAGCGAGTCCGATGCAGGGCTTGAACTCATGAACCGTGAGATCATGACCTGAGCTGAAGTCAGACGCTCAACTGATTGAGGCACCTAGGCATCCCTGTAAATAAAATTTTAGTGAAATACTGCCATATCCATTTACTCACATATTGTCCTTGGCCATTTTGTGCTACAACGGTGGAGTTGAGTGGCTACAACAGACTGAATAGGTTGCAATTTGGGGCTAAAATATTTACTATCTGGCCCTCTACAGAGAAAGTTTGCCATCCTCTGGGCTGACAGATAAAAAAATGGTAACGACTTTGACTATAATAAAATCTGTCATAGGAAATATAAGATGCCTTTGGTTATTCTTGGAAGGTCTCATGTTCCCAAGGTCATGTTTTTAGAGAGGCCCTTTACAGTATCAGTCATCTGTCCATAGTGGTTGTCATGAAGAACCCATTGTCTTCATGGTCTCTGCAGGTTTGCCATTTTGATCACTCATGAGAATTTTTGTTGAGGTGGCAACTCTAGTGTTTAGGACCTAGATTCCCTGGAGAGGCCAATCTGCCTTTCCATCCAACATCTCTCCATCTTCCTGCTGTACTGTTGAGGCAGGGCTTGGGTCTCTACTGTTAACAAATGTCTTTCTTCCCTGCAATGTCTTACAATTGTTTCCTATGACCTCATAACTTCTCTCTTTCCCTTATCTTCCAGAGAGTCTAACATAATCTATTGTCTTCAAAAGGTTTAGACATTTACAAAACACTTAACACTTCTAATTTTTTTCTCATCAGAATCCCTAAGGCAAGAAATCACAAAGTTTGGTTACTAGTTTAGAAAAGGTATTAGGTGGAGATGGTGATAACAAATATTGATATTTTAGGAAATTATCTTACCTTACTTGCATTGCTAAGCAGTTGGACTATATTCTGAAGGCAATAGATTTTAAAGATAATCAAAAGAGAATTGTTTTAAGGAGGAAAATGACAGGATTAGAATGGGGATGATACTCAATATTTAACAAGTGGTGTATGCAATAACCACTCCAATAACTGTCATGGCAATATGGGTACATAGCGGCTGAGAATCAGCTGGATTTGTGTATTGGAAGTTGATCTAGCTGTCAAGGGCAGAGTAGACGGGACACGTCCCTCTAAGATTAGAGGGAGGCTAGGGAGGAGAGTACTCATTAGTGTAGGAAAGAGATGAGGAGGCCTCTACTTGGAGAGTTGCAATGGGAATGGAGGGTCAGTGCACATAATCCAACTTGATTTTAGATGTGGAAGCACAGGGATTAGGTGAATGATAGATGCTGACACTGAAGGAGAGGGAAAGGGATGGATTTCTCATGGGGCTTGGGTGAGGGAGTGGCTGATGGAACTCTTCACTCAGTTAGGAAACAAGGTAGAGAAGCAAGTGTGGAGAGGGGAGAAGATGTGAAATTAACTTGGCTGGGGATCATAACTTCTGGTTTATGTCTGGAACCTTCTTTTAATTGCCTAGTAAATGACTTAGGCATCCCAGGAAAGAGAAGACCCCTTTAGCAGGACTGGCAGGCATCTCTGTATCAAGGGAACCATTTTGTTTTATGCAAGTCCAGCCCAGGGGGCTTGAAAGGGGGATGTAAATATGTACTAAGTCATTTTTTTGGTCATACTGCCAGCATTTCTGTATGTATTAAATATGTATTAAATATGTATAAATATTAAATATGTATTAAATATGTATTAAATATGGAGTCCTCTAGTCTGATACCTTTCTCCTCTATTTTAGGTCCAGATAGTTCTCTGTGGCATTTAAGATCACATAAAATCACACACACACACAAAACCCTTTTACATTCTGATTCTATTAAGAGTTATGTTTCCTACCTTCCTTCCTTCCTTCCTTCCTTCCTTCCTTCCTTCCTTCCTTCCTTCCTTCCTTCTGTTTTTTCTTTCTTTCTTTCTTTCTTTCTTTCTTTCTTTCTTTCTTTCTTTCTTTCTTTCTTTCTTTCTCTCTCTCTCTCTCTCTCTCTCTCTCTCTCTCTCTCTCTCTCTTTCTTTCTTTCTTTCTTCAAAATGAGTTTTACAAACCCTGTAAAATGCAACACACACTGGTTTCATTTACTGTGATTCTGCACAAAGAGATTTCCTGACAGGGCAATGCCGATAAGGCACATGGCAAAATTGACATTTGGCCTCTATTTTGTTCTAACCCCAAATACCATGAATAATCCCTCTCCCATAAGGACAGGATCTGATAGCAGTAAAATGGTCATTTTTAGACTATCAAAGTATAATCTGCCATAGAAGCAGAAGGCACAGTTATAAAAAGAGAATATGTAAAAGTGTTTTCTCCTCCCTCAGTTCTCCCTCTTCCCCATCCTATCTTTCTCCTCCTCCTCCCCCACTTCCTTCTCTTCCTCCTCTTCCTTATTCTCATGTGAGTAAGCACTGATGACTATACAGTAGCCTAAATACCCTTCTCTGCCTAGAATTCCCAAAATAGAAAATAAGGAGAGGTTAAGGGTTGCATTTATGATGGAAACTGTTCAAAACATATCCAAGTACAATTTGGTTTTTGATTCAGTCCAAATTCTTTTTCATTTAAGTAGTTGGATCCAACTTAGCATCTCTTCAGAGAGAAAAAAAATAATTCAAATGTAAATCCTTTTGATAATTGAGCAATACTAGAGCCCTCTGTCTTTGTCTTTCCATTAGATCCATAGCCAGAGAATAGATGTGCTGAACATGTCAATGTGCTCTTGTAGACAGTTGATTTTTGTTTTTTTCTAATTAACAAACTAAATGTTTTTAGAGAAGTTTCAGGTTCAACAGGAAAATGGAGCTGAGAGTACAAAGGATTACTGTCCATTCCCCATACTTACACATGAACAACCTCCTATACCACAAGTGGTACATTTCTTATAATCCATGAACTGACATGGACTCATCATCATTCAAAGTCCATAGTTTACATCAGGGCTCACTCCTGGTGTTGTATATTCTATGGGTTTTGACAAATGTATAATCTGCCACTGGAGTATCACACAGAAAACTTTTGCTGCCCTGAAAATTCTCTTCCAGAAATACCTTCACAGACTCAACCAGAAATAATATTTTACCAGTTGTCTGGACACCCTGAGCTCAGTCAAGCTGACACATAAAATTAATGATCATGACAATATTTGCTTCAACATGTATGTCTCTTTTAAAGACATTAAGAAAAACTTATTTTTTTTAACTTACTATTTTTACAATTTTGGATATTTTTTGCTCATTCTTAAACACCTATGTTTATCTATGCTATCAAATCCGTTTAGACTGAAGAATGTCTTTTAGTATTTCTTATGTGGATTCGCTGGCAAGCTATTCTCTTAGTTTATTTTATATCAAAGTGCACTTTTTCACTTTCATTCTTGAAAGATATGTTCATTGGATATAGAGTTCTATGTTGACAGTGTCTTTTAGCAACATAAAGATGTGGTTCTACTGTTCTTTTTTGGTCCTCATAATTTTTGATAAGAAGTTTATTATTTGAGTAACTCATGTCCCTTTATGTAATATGTTTATCTCTGGTTGCTTTCAATGTTTTCTTTTCATCTTTGGTTTCAGCAGTTTGACTATGATATGTCTAGATGTGATTTTTATTCATACTTTTTTCTGTTTAGTGTTTGCTGTGATCTCTTGATCAGTATATGTATCCTTCACTATATTTAGGAATTTTTCAGTATTCTTTCTTCAAATATATATACTTTTTCCATTCTCTCTTTTCTCCTTTTGGACTGAAATGACCCATATGCTGTAGGTTTCCTAGTTCTTCACATTTGAATAATTTTGGATTGTCAATTTGTGTGTCAGGACCCTGCATACTGTTCTAATCCTCCAAAGAGTGTTGATATTTTTGTTCTAGCAGGCAACTGACTTGGGTGAAACTCAAACTGGAGAGTCTGTGTTAACTGTGGTGCAAGTTTAAATCTCAGCTTAATTCTTTCAGTTCTAGGTGACTTGTTTGAATGTGTCCAGCACATGTAATTCAGAGTTCTTATGCATAATTTGGGCCCCCCTCCTTCTTTAGACTTCTCTCATCTGAGATTGCTTCTTCACTTTCTGGTGCCTGTGGTCTCTCTGGGCTCCACCACTCAGATCATCAGGTGAGCAGGATGGAGGGATTTCTAACAGAAGGTTAGTTGCCCTGCATTACATTGTGACTGCAACTTGTACACAGGCCAAAGAAGCAGAAATGGAAAAACTCATCCTATTCCAATCTCTTCTCCCAGGCTTCGATATCCCTTCAAAATTTGCCTGTCTTTTTCATTGTCCAGAGACCTCAAGTAGCTTTTCTTTTTTCCTCCTGTGTACCCATGTTTATGGTCATCTGTTAGAGAACCATCTTTTTATAGGGCTTACTCCACCATAGAGAAATGTCTCTTCCTTCCAATTTGACTACATTATGTTTTTCATTTCTTTTTTTCAAGCGTTTACTAGCTCCTGTAGCAGGTTCTGGGAGCATTGAGTCACAAGACATTGGAGCTGAAATACAGACTTTGGAGTAGAAAGACTGGGTTAGTACAGTGACTCTCCACCTTAGTCACTCAATGACTGTGGGCAAGATATTTACTGTCTGTTTCTTTACGTGCTAAGAAATAATTGAAAAACAGAATGTGGAATGCTAAGCAGTGACTTTCACATTGGAGGTACTCAGTTTATGCTAGTTTCTCTCACTTTTGGTAGCTCCATCATCTAAAGGAGATTACAAATATAAGATAAATACAATGCAAAGTGAAATAACTTTTGACAGAGGGCTATACAGAAGAACAATGAAGGAGCATCTCTTACAGTAGGAAAAGAAATGGAACAGCTTTCTGAAGCTGAGTTGTTATTTAAAAAATAATTTGTAGTTTTTTATGTTTACTGTATATTATCACTTGTTAAATATTGTGTGAATATTTTCTTTCAGTCCATCATCTGATTTTTGTCTTCATTTATGTTGATGTTTGTTATATAGAAGTTTTACACTTTTGTGAGACCCAATCTTCCCTTTATCTTCTAGGTTTCATATTTTGTTAATGAAGTCTTCCCTACTCCCTAATTATAAAATGCTTATTATATGTTCATATTTTGTGCATTTCTATTAACTCCAAAGTCTATCTGAAGTTCATTTTCATGTAGACAGTGAGGTCTTGTGATGGGGATGGTCTGAAATTAATGCTTTCAAAATGGATGTCCAATAGTTTTCTAATATTGGAAAGAATATCTTTCCCTATTGACATGAAATGTCACTTTTATAATAAATAATATCATAGATATGTTTCTGGACTCTACCTTATATCATGATAGAGTCATCTATTCTTGTGCCAATACCAAGGTTTCTGTTACTACAACATAGTTTGCTTTGACATCTGGTAGGGTAGACAGTCCTTGTTCTTTCTTTACTCTGTTTTTAATGTTCTTTGCCATTATTACATATTTTATCTTTTACATAAATTTTAGAATATCTTGTCATAGTTCATAAATGATCCAGTTGGAATTATGGTCCTGATTTCATTTTATTATGAATTAATTAACTGGAACAGAAATGACATATTTATAACACTGAACTTTTCTACCCAGGACCATGGTATCTCTACATTGTTTAGGTGTTTTGAAGTGCATTAGTAGAGTTAACATTGTTTTTTATCTGAACTGTTCACTTTTGTTGCTAGATTTACTTATTCTTATACATCCTAAGTTTTCTTTTAAATTGCTTCCTCTAATTGGTATTGCCAATCTTGTTTTGGCAAGATTTTATTGATCTCAGAGAAACTGATTTGTTTGAATCATATAGGATTCTGTTATGCTGAATAATATGGTAGCATTCATTCTAAGTAGAAAAAAGTGCTAGATTTAGAATCGCAATTGGGATTGTGTCCCACTATTTATTATATATAAATGATTTAACACTTTTGTTGTTCTCAGTTCTTATGTGTAAAATGGGAATATTACTTTTAACTTCATACATACTTATTATAAGTGTCCAGTGAGATGGAATTTGGGAATATCCTCTATATTGACGTAGGTGATCAGTAGAATTCTTACTTTTACTAAACCTTTGGCTAAAAGGTGAAAGTCAACACCTTTTATGGATTTAAGAAGCTCTGGAAGATTCCTGTCATTGAAATATCCCTGCATGCTACAATATCCTTGAAAGTTAAAGAAAAATAAGTGATGAATCACGGGAATCTACCCCCTAAACCAAGAGCACACGGTATACACTGAATGTTAGCCACCTTGACAATAGATTATATTTAAAAAAAAGAAAAAGAAAAAATAAAAATTAAAAAAAGAAACTTAAAGAAAAATAAAACGTCAGAAAACTTTTTCTAAAGCCCATTAGAGCCACTGCATAGGTATATTTTGAGAGTTCCAGGTTGTAGAATATTTCTCATTTATTGGGCACCTTTTATGCATGAGTTACAGCACTAAGCACTTTACACATGTTATCTAAATCCACAAGGTAGATATTATTACCACATCTTAAAAATTCTTTCCTTTCTCCTTTCAAACTTACTGAAAATTTGCAATAGTAAAAAGGATTTTTGTATAATTTTAACTCAGATTCTCTGAAAGTTAACATTGTATATTTATATAAATATATTTATTATATTTGCCTTTTCTTTCTTCCACCTCCACATATTTAACCTATAATTTTTATTATTGTATTGTTATTTCTCAAACTTTAGAGAAAGAATAAATTGCAGGTGTAATGCCTTATTGCTCTTGAACACTTGAAGAACTCTCTCCTACAAAACCATTGGACAATTGTTAGAATCAAATAATATCAATATAACACTACTATTCAAATCCAGACCCCACTTAAATTTTGGTTCATTGTCTCAACAAAGTCTTTGTAAGCACATTCATTTTTTTCTTCTCTAGGATCTAGGATCACCTGCTGCATTTAGTTGTCATATCTTTTTAGTCTTCTTTAACCAGGAAGAGTTTCTCATTTTTTTTCTTTGTCATTCATGATCTTGATGTTTTTGAGGGGTACTGGCAAGTTACTTTGTAGCATGTTCTTCAGTTTGGGTTATCTGATGCTTTTCCATGTTTGGATAAATATTATACACTTTTTTCCTTTGGCAAGAATAGCACAATGACGCTGTGTTGTTCTTCTTCCTATAAGGAAGTGGATGGTGTCTATTTGAACCACCACTTTTGATGTTGACTTTTATTAGTTGGTTAAGATGGTGTCTGCAAGATTTCTCTACATTAAAGTTCACTGATAAGTACTTTGTACCTATTCATTAATAAATAATTATATTAATAAGTAATTAATAAGTATTTGGTGGGCAGCTACCTTGAGACTATGTAAATATCCTGTTCCTCAACAAATTTCACCCACTAGTTTCAATATTCATTAATGATTTTTAGCTGAATTAGTCATTACTACCATAGCAGTTTAACTCCGTTATCTCTTCTACATTGTTCACAGTTATTCTACTGAAAGGTGGAGATTTCCATTCAACTCCATCTACTTCTTTATATTAGTATTGACTCTGGAATTATTCTTTATACATTCTGTAGCTAAAGTCTTTTATTTGATGCTCAAATTGTTCCATATTTGCTCAATGGAATCCCTTCAAGCTAGCTCTCATTTATTTTTAGAATTTTGGTTATATTGAGGCTGATTTTTGCCATCCTATTTTATTATTTTTTTAATTTACTATATTGTCTTTTTGTTTAATCTAATCTCCCTAATGATGAATTTCCTAATCCATTCTTAGCTGAATTCATCTGGCTGTTTGTCTCGTATATTATATTCTATTTCAACAACTGTGTTTTTCACATCTGTTGTCTTCCTTTTTAAATAAATTTAATAAAATTAATATTTAAATAAATATTTAAATAAATATGTAATAAAAATTTTAATAAATTTTTATTATTGCCTCATATTACTATTATCTTTCCTTATCTCCTTAATGATACATTTTCATGTTTATTTTAAATCATTGGCCCCTCCATTCTTGCTGGTTCTTTACCTGCTGCCTCTCTTTCATAGTGGTTATATCCTTAGGTGACTTGTTATTTTGCGGTGTGAGATCACATTGCCCTAAAGGTAACCATTACTCTGGAAATGAGTATTAATTAAGGGCCAAGGCCAGGACCTGGTTTCTGTCCACCTCGGCAAGTGTTAAGGAGGGGAGAAACCACAGCACTACTGCTGATCATTCTCATTTACTGTCACTCCGCCAGATAACTTCTCTTTTAACTCTTAGGAAAAAATAGCATGGTGAGGAGGTGATTGCTATAGCTTGTAATATTGCCAATCCTGGGGATTTTGGAAGTGGAAGGGTAGGATCTGGGCAGTGGTATCCATTCTCTACAATTCTTCACCTTGTTAAGCCTTTTGAACTGCCTTGATTTTACCTAGCTGACTCCCATGGCTCTGGCTATCATTGTTGATTTGGGTGCTGAAAAGAATGGGCCATGCTTTCCCCAAGGTTAACAAACCTAAGACAAGAAGAGAATTAAAAAGATTTTCTTCAGTTTATCTCTTCACTGCTTTCCAGATCATTTCCGGCCCATGTCGCATTTACCCATTTCCTACATAACCGGGTCAAGACAGCCATTATTCTCTCCAGGGTTTCTCATGTTTTCTTGATGAGTCTGGGAATCCATATTTCACACTTATGCCTGTGGTTTTATCAGGTTTGACATTTGGCAGGGAGCCAGCAGCAGCCCCTGCTGGTTTGTACTCAGACAAAAACGTTGCAAAAATTGTTCTGTTATAGTCAAATGGCTATAATTTCTATTTTATAACTTTTGGGTTTTTAGTGCAGATTGTACATGCAGTCTCCTAGTTTATCTTCAGGATTTTATTCTTTTAAAAAAATGGAAGTCATTCATGCGTCTGTAATTTATTTTTATGGATGGTGTAAGATTAGGATGGGGAGATTTCTATTTTTATTTTTTCAGAAGGATAGCCCACTATGTCATTATCACATAATAAATAATTCATCCTTTTACTTAAGAATTGACCTACCATATTTGTCATACAATAAATTCTTTTACACGGTAGGTTTTATTTCTGGATTCTGTATTTCATTTCACTGATCTGTTTGGCTATTTCAGCACCAATACCATAATCAATGGATTAAAGCCATTAAACAAATGGCTTTGTTGTTAAGCTCTTGTTCACTAGCTGTTCTGCTGTCGTTACTCTCAGGATTCATTCTGTCACCGAGGATGAGACACTTATCCAGAGTCACCAGTGCTGGCTATGGCTCCCTATCTTAATTGGAAATACTTGTCGAATCACTTTTTGTGTATGCCAAAATATAAAAGGTAAAATTTGCTAGAAATCAGCATCCAGTGTAAGAGTAGTCTGGTTTGGTTGGCTTATTAGACAGGTAAATCATACTCTTTTCTATTTTTCTTTTTAAATACCATACTGTTTTTAAAGATCATCTTAAAAGGCGACATAATTGATGGTTGCTGCTAAAGGAAAGAAAATGGCATCTTAGGTAGTCTCAAGAGGTTTCCAGTTGGGGCGCCTGGGTGGCTCAGTCAGTTAAGCATCCAACTTCAGCTCAGGTCATGATCTCATGGTTTGTGAGTTTGAGCCCCCTTTGGGCTCTCTGCTGTCAGGGCAGGGCCCACTTTGGACCCTGTTCTCTCTCTCTCTCTCTCTCTCTCTCTCTCTCTCTCTCTCTCTGTTCCTGCCCCCTCCACCCATTCTTTCTCTCTTTCTCAAAAATAAATAAACATTGAAAGAAAAAAGAATTTTCCAGTTGGATCTTTGTTCAATTTCTTCAGCAGATCATCCCAATAGGGAACAGCTTGATGATGGTTTCAGATGTGGATTTCAGACTTGAGATCAGGTCTTCCTTTGGTTCATGGGAAAGAAGGTACATTATTCATCACCACCAATACTTTCGGTTGTATCCAAGAAAAGAATACAGGACTTTCCATGGGTTGTTAAATGTTAGCTTTCATCAGAGTTTCATTTGAATCCTTGTTGAATCCAGTATTTCAAAGACACTGCCTAAAATTTGAAAGCAAATTGTATAGGGGAAAAATAGAAACCACTAAATAAGTTTTCTTTTTATGTGCATATTTATATCCATTGCATCTTTTTTTTCCCATCTGGCCCTGCCCCACCTGGTCCAAGAAATAGGTCTCTCTATGCATGACTTAACTCAAAACAAAGTAGGACTGCAATTTTGCCCCAGTGTATTAAAATGAAAATGCTGTGGTTTATGTCTTACTATGAAACCACATATCTATATGCATTGCATCTTCTCTACACTTTTCCCCACCACCAGCTGAGGAATTAGGTCTCTTTGTGTATGATTTAACCCAGAACAACTCTGGTGGTAAGATCTGTAATTTTGCATAAATGTATTAAAGGGGAAACCTTGTGATTTATCTCTTTAAATATATAATGGACACTATGCAGCTGGGTCAGCATTCTGATATTTCTTGGAGGGAAATCATAGCAGTATTTGGGTTCATCAAGCATCATTGACAGTGATTGTTTCCACATGGCTTCCTGAGAATGTAAAGCTTAAGCAGGGCCACTGCTTACCTCATACATAAATAAGCCAAAAGCACCCTTTTTGGACTCATTGTAAATGTTTTCTCATTATATTCATTTAAGCAATTTGAGAACATTTATAACCAGCATCTTCCTGGACACATCACAGGATGACCATTGGAAATACCACTTTCTCCAAATATAAAAAGAAGGAAAAAACTTCTTCTCTTCTACCTACCAAATGTGGAATTTGAATTATTTTCAAAAGAAAAAAAATCTATACCCAAAGGTGATACTTTGCTTATTTAATCAATAACTGTTCATTGAGAATGTCCTGACTCCCAAGTATGCAGCATATTGTGAATATAACAATGTCCAGGGTGGAAAAAAGATCCCAGATAATTAATTATGCAGAAAACCCTTTGATTATAGCGATGGTAAATGCTTCCAGGGAAGTTTGTAAGGACAGTGTGTGGTGGGCAACAAGCTGAGGAAGAAATATGACTTCCCAGGGCTGATGGCACTCTGTAGTTGCTGACTCCTAGTAATATACAATAGAGTAAGAAGACCGTCTCTAGGATGCCTCTTTTTGCTACTGATGTACCAAAGGAAAAGAAAGGAAGTCTTGAGTAAGGAGAATGCAGCAGTTCATGGCTGTAAAAGGTCCCTGAGGCCTTTTTTGTCAGGACTGGAACACTTCATTTGGTGATCAGAACATTGTTCCTCCAAATGTGGTCCATGGGGCACCTGCAGCCACATCCCTGGGATGCTTGTTAAATGTCAAGATTTGTAGACCTACAGAGAAAGACAAATATCATACAACTTCACTTGTATGAGAACTTTAAAGACACAGAACAGATGAACACAAGGGAAGGGAAACAAAAATAATATAAAAACAGGGAGGGGGACAAAACATAAGAGAATCTTAAATATGGAGAACAAACAGAGGGTTACCAGAGGGGTTCTGGGAGGGGGGATGGGCTAAATGGGTAAGGGACATTAAGGACTCTACTCCTGAAATCATTGTTGCACTATATGCTAACTAACTTGGATGTAAATTAAGAAAAAAAAAAAAGATTTGTAGATCTAGCCCACTGGAACCAAATGGAAGTATATCAGGAGTCAGCATTTTAATTAAACAAGGTTCCAGATTGTTTCCCACCCGCACTCCATAATTTGAGAGCTCTTATACCGATTTAGATTCTCATGTTTATTAAATCCTCAAATGACCTTTGTGTCTTTTCACTTTTGTTTCTGAATCAATTCTAGGATAACTTCCCTTGAAGTGTAAAGTAAAGCCATTGGTCAAACATTTGGAAATAGCAAGTAGCCAACCTAATTCCGCTTGAAATTGAAATATTCATAGCATAGAAAAGTGGGAAGAAAACTGAACTAGAAACCCAAACTTGTGTTTGACTTCTGGCTCTGTCACTCACTATATATGGTCATGGAAAGTAATTTCTCTTCTCCATTCTGTTTGCTTGTTCATAAAATGATCAGCATTTTCCAAACTTTGGTCAATGGAGTATCACCTTAAAAACAGTATCACCTACACTATTAGGAATATTTTTCTCTTAGGTTAAGGTTTATTTTTTAAAAAGTTTTATACCATTACCATAAATGGAAAACCAATCATCACTTATTATAATTAGAAAGTTCTGGGGCGCCTGGGTGGCGCAGTCAGTTAAGCGTCCGACTTCAGCCAGGTTACGATCTCGCAGTCCGTGAGTTCGAGCTCCGCGTCAGGCTCTGGGCTGATGGCTCAGAGCCTGGAGCCTGTTTCCGATTCTGTGTCTCCCTCTCTCTCTGCCCCTCCCCCGTCATGCTCTGTCTCTCTCTGTCCCAAAAATAAATAAACGTTGAAAAAAAAATTAAAAAAAAAAAAGTCCTAACTATAAAACATATAACAATTAAAAAATTTAAAAGTCTATTCCTGAAGCTCCAAAATAATTGCGCCCACTATTAATGGTATTGTCATGATCCTTTGGGAAACAGTTAATTAAATACTATTTAAGACCATTTTCTCTGGGTGCCTGGGTGGCTCAGTGGGTTAAGTGTCCAACTCTTGATTTTGGCTCTGGTCATAATCCCAGCATCTGACTCTTGATTTTGGCTCAGGTCACGATCTCACACTTTTGTGGGTTCGAGCCCTGCATCAGGCTCTGCGCTGAACATGGAATCTGCTTAAGATTCTCTCTCTCTCCTTCTGCCCCTCTCCCTTGCTCGCAAGCTCTCTCTCTCTCTCTTTCTCTTTCCTTCTCTCTCTCTCTCTCTCAAACTCAATAAATAAAAGACTTCTCTGTCTTATAAATCGAAGTGTTTATTGTAATATCATGCAAATGGTTATTTTCATTATTTCTGGGAGAAAAAAAGTTCAAACTTATAAAGCAATTTCTGAAAAATCAACCATCAGTGATTATCAGGCAAAAATTCTATAATAAAAGCTAGGGAAAAAAATGATCCTTTTTCCTCAAAAGAAATGACATTTAATGTTACTCAAATATTTAATTAAATGCTTGCAACAAGCACATAGAATTTAAGCAAGAAATATCTTCCTTAATAACATCTTCTAACTCCATCTGTTTTTTTTTCAAATAATTAAAACTAGAACGGAATTAGAAAAAAATATGACAGTTTTAACAGAAATGAAATTCCAAATCTGTTCACAGTATACTTATTGTACATTGTTTTTTCTCAGCTTTATTGAGATATAATTGACATATACTATTGTATAAATTTAAGATATACAGTATTTTGATTTGATGGATTTATGTATTGCAAGATGATTACTATCATAGTGTTAACTAACACTTTTATTATGTCACATAATTACCATTTCTTTTTGTGGTAAGAATATTTAAGATAGGATCTCCCAGTAAATTGCAAGTACATCATACAATATTGTTATGTATAGTCATAGTATAGTCATGAGATCCCCAGAACTTATTCATCTTCTACCTGGAAGTTTGTACCCTTTGACCAATGTCTCCCCATTTCCTCCATCCTCTGGCCCCTGGTAACCACTTTCTATTTCTATGAATTTGGTCTTTTTAGATTCCACATATAAATGAGATCACACAGTATTTGTCTTTCTTTTCTGACTTATTTCAAGTCATGGCCCTCAAGATCCATTCATGCTATCACAAGTGGCAGGATTTCCTTCTTTCTCATGGCTACATAATATTGTGTTGTGCATATAATATATATATATATATATATATATATATATATATATACACACACACACACACACATGTTTATACATACTATATAAATGCAACAGAATATTATACATTATAGCTTTTAAAACAATTTTTTAATATTTATTTTTGAAAGAAAGAGAGTGTGAGTGGGGAAAGGGCAGAGAAAGAGGGAGACACAGAATCTGAAGCAGGCTCCAGGCTCTGAGCTGTCAGCACAGAGCCCAACACTGGGCTTAGACTCAGGAATGGTGAGATCATGACCTGAGCTGAAGTCGGATGCTCAACTGACTGAGCCATCCAGGTGCCCCATATACAGTATAGGTTAAAAAAAATTTTTTTAAGCTTATTTATTTATTTTGAGAGAGAAAGGCAGAGTGCCAGTAGGGGAGGGGCAGAGAGAGGGGGAGAATCTCTGAGTTGTCAGCTCAGAGCCCTACATGGGGCTCAAACCCATGAAACTGTGAGATCATGACATGAGCCAAAATCAAGAGTCAGACACTCAGCTGACTGAGCCACTCAGACACCCCTGTATGATAGTTTTTATACATTATTATATATTATGATATATGTGGATATATATGATATATGTGGATCATCCTTATCTGTTCATCCATTCATGGACTCTTATGTTGTTTCCATACTTTGGCTATTGTAAATAGTGCTGCAGTGACCATGGGAGTGCAGATGTCTTTGATATACTGTTTTTATTTTCTTTGCATAGATACCCAGAAGTGGAATTATTGAATCCTATGGTAGTTCTATTTTTAAATTTTGAGGAACATTGACACTGTTTTCTATAGTGATGGTGCCAATTTACATTCCCACTTAAAAATAAAAGAATAGTTGTTTTCTTTTTAGGGGATACATATTACTTATGAAAATCTGTTGGGATTCTGACACTTTGACTCAGGAAAATGTGCACACACATATCACACACACACACAAATACGCATGTACTTTTACATATAATTTCAGGGTGTTTATGAAATCCCTAAAGTCCAAACCCTTGACCTAGGAGCCCATGAAAGAGAGCAGAAGACCCCTTGCATTTATAATGACTGGCATATGATATCAGCAGGTTAATACTGAAAAACATGGGAAAAAAAACCATGAAAAACAGTGCTACCTACTTGTATTACATTCAAGTTCTAGCTGTCTCATGGTCCTTAGGTATTCTGTTCTATTTTTTTTTCAGTCTTTTTTCTCTTTGCTTTTCATTTTTGGAAATTTCTATTTTCATATTCTCAAGGTCAGATAGTCTTTCCTCAGGTGTATCCACTCTACTTATAAGCCCATCAATGACATTCTTCATTTCTGTTACGGCTGTTTTTGATCTCTAGCATTTCTTTTTGATTCTTGCTTAGAATTTCCCCCTTCCTTCTTATATTATCCATTTGTTGTTGCATGCTATCTACTTTTCTATTAAAGATCTTAGCATGTTAATCATAGTTCTTTAGAATTCCTGGTCTGATAATTCCAACACACCTGCCATCTCTGACTCTAGTTCTGAGACTTGTTCAGTCTCTTCAAACTCTGTCTTTCTTTCTTTCTTTCTTTCTTTCTTTCTTTCTTTCTTTCTTTTAGTAAGTCTTGTAATTTTTTGTTGAAAGGTGAACATGATTTATGAGGTAAAAAGAACTGTGGTAAATTGGCCTTTAATAAGGTAGTGATAAAGTATAAGCAGGAGGGTAAGTGATCTATAATCCCATGATTAGGTCTCAGTTGTTTGGTGAGCTTGTGCCCATGGACTGTGAACTTCACTGCTTCCCAATTTGTTCTCCTCTTTAGGTGGTCCAGGATGACTGAGAAGGTCTAGAGTAGTATATTTATATCTTCCAAGTAGGTTTAGGCTTTCACATAGTCCCAGCAGATTAAGCACTGGTAAAATAATTTATCTAGAAGGTGGTTCTTTTTCAGAAGAACAGAATACATTGGCACATTTCAGTACAGTTCACTTTCCTTCACCCTGTGGGGACAACAGGAATTTATTTATTTTTTCTGGTGTTCACTCTGTGGACCAGGCAGGGCTCCTGGAGGTAAAACTCACAAAAGTAACAGGTCATTCCTATGACTGGGTGTCCCTGGTGGTTTTATCTCTTAGGCTTGTCCATCTTGAGCCTTCAGCAGTTTGCCAGTTATAGTTCAGGTCTTCCTATCTTGGTACTGGTTCCTGTGGAAGTTTCTACTCTGGCAAGTTGTGATTCTCTGTATTTGTCTTCTGTCTGTACATTTTTCAGGGAGGTGGTTTCCTCTATGACATCACTTGTCTGATGGATCTAAAAAGAGGTGTTGAGTTTTCAGTTTATTTACCTTTTTTACTTGCTGTGAGGATGGAGCAAGGACTTCGAAGTTTCCAGTCCATGTTGGACTAGAAACTGGAAGTTCCCTGTCAGAGTATTTTAAATGGTGAACAGACTGATTCTGGTAGAGGCTGGGAAAGCTTTTGAGGCTAAAATTTGGTATGTACCTAGATAAAATGTGTTACACAGTAGAGGAGGGGAAAGCAATGAGGTCCTGCCTCACACAAAAAATTGAGACTTTTTTGGGTGACTGAGATCTTGAGGATGTGACCTGATTTCATCGAGGATGTGAAGAAGAGTACTCAAAGAAGCAACTACCATAGTTCCCCTCATTTATTCCACAAACATTTAGGCACTGGGGAGACACAAATGAAAATGTCTCTGCTTAAAGAGTTTACAATATATTGGACACTGTTGGTTGGCTACCTAGCTTCTAGACTCATGGCTCTTTATTTCTTCAAGGGCACCATGCTGCCTTCCATGTGAGAGTTCTTACTCTATTTGCTCTGAGAGGCATACTCTCCCTTACCCCTTCACCTAGACAAGTCTCTACTCTCTACTGTAGACACTGGTGGTTGCCCACACACCATTTAACCTTCATCTCCATTCCGAGGTTTTAGTTATTCACTCCTTCTCTACGCAGCCATGTGCACCAGTGATAGAAACCACTTCTCCAGCCCAAGGGAAGGTCCATTGTCATGGATATACCATTTTCTTTTGCCAATAGTTAGTTTAGGAGAGTGTATTTGACCTAATTCTGGTTGAGAAGGCATGAGGAGAAGCCTGTCAGAGGGGTTCTAGGAAAGGTTTCTATTCTTCCAAGAAAGACGTAAGAAAAGTCATGTCTGAACACAAGGCCTGGAACTTCCGTAGTCATTCCACCAGCTTTCCCAGTGGATGAAGCACACATATGAAGGAAGACAGAGCCAAGATAACTACACAGAGGTGGGACTAGAGGTATAAAATGTGAGAGGGCTTCTGGACTTCATGTTTTGTGAGATAAAAAATGTCCTTATTGCTGGATTTAGAGTTTCTGTTAATTGAGGCCAAAGTACCATCATTGCATATCATTTTTCATCAAACAGCTCAAAAGCTGCTTCCTCAGTGAAGCCTTCCCTGAGTCCCACTTTCTTCATATTAGCCCTGTTCTTTTATTTTATGCTCCTGTAGCTTCTTGGACTTCCCCCCTCTAGCATTTGCTATAATTCAAAATTATTTATTTCTGTGATTATTTGATCAATGCCTGATATTCCCACTAGACCATTAACTCTAAGAGAGCCCTTATGTCCATCTTGCTCACCCCTGTCTTACCAGTGCACTGACTAGTGTCTGGTGCATAATCATGCTCATGAATATCACTAGAATGAGTGGGTAAATATACAAACCTGTATGTAAGCCTCAGTGGGAGCCAGGAGGAAAAGGGTGCTTAAGCAGGAAATCAGGAAAGATTTCACAAGGAAGGTGAAATTTAACCTGAATTTTGAAGGAGGAGGAGGAATTTTCTAGACTTAAAAGGCAGTGGGGAAGAGTATTCCAGGCAGCTGTAGAGATAGAGAGGTATGCTCCAAGCCATTCAGTCCAACCAAATCACATTTTCATTGCAAGAGATTTCAGCTCAAATGTGTCCTCAAAATAATATTTATCATAAAGGGATATTTTTTTGCCTATAAAATATCTATTATTTCTTAGTTTAAATTCTTGAACAGTGAAATTACCCTCAGCGTCCATCAGTTTCTCCATAGAACACCTTCTTTTGCATAAATTCCCTGTACCAATATTCTCTTGCTCACCTTTTAGTGGTTGGCTAGAGGGAGCAATAAGAGACCAGTGAAGATACTTTGTGACCTGTCATTCTAGTGATCTGTGAACTTATTCCGATTAACCAGCCAAGCAGCTAATATTCTCCAAGTCAAATCAGAGCAATGGAACAGAAAGTAAGAATCCCCACTGCCAAATACGTGTAAATTCCAATCCAAGTTACCTCAGATCTATTATGAGTTTGGGGGAAAGTCAAATCTTTAGACTATTATATCCAGGAAACCCAATCATCCTTAGTCGGCACCAGCTGCCGTAGCCCATAATATGTCATGTCCTATATAACACTTCAGAAATTGTTGCAACCGCATCCAATCCTTCTGTCCTTCCTTTCCAGGGCAGAAATGATTTTTGACAGAGAAGGAAACATCTAGGCCATGGGGTGCTGCCTTGGAATGCTGTCTTCTAGCAACAAAATATGATATGTAAGAGGTCTAGCTGAGTTTGAATATAAGCCACTGCAGATTCTTTATGTTTGGAGTGTAACTGATTCCACAAACTAGGCCAGTATCATTAGCTTATCATTCTACCATGAGGCTTGTGACCTTGGTCACAATCGCTAAATGTCTCCGGGAAAACAAGTGATGATTTCATCCACCATCTATATACTTTCCAAGTGGAGCGCTCCAATCCCAGGGTCTATCCTGAGCTGTGTGTGTATATATACATTCAGCTGCCAAGTGGACTAACTCAGGGGCAATTCAAATTCAGTCCGTTCAAAACTGGATTTGTTTTCTTGCCCACAAGCTTGCTTCTGCTGTTGTGGTTTTTCTCTCCTTGTACTTGGAATCACTGTTAATGTATCTCTCCCAAGTAGCAACCCAGGAGACATCCTAGACATCTCCCTCCTTGATGCATCCCACGGCACATAAAGTTCCTCAGTCTTCTAGATTTGGCTTCTTAATATCTCTCCTCTCCTTGTCCCTCTTCCAAGAATTCTCATTCAATCCTTTCTAATTTCTCATCCGGCTTCTTGCAGTAAGTAGATTTACAACCTCATAAGTGGATTTATGGCCTCTAGTCTTGCTCATTTACAATTCCCTCCACAATGTAGCCAAATGGATCTTTAACTAATCAATATTTGATAAAGGCACTTTATTGCTTAAAAACCTTTAAATGGCTCCTCACTGGTTTCAAGATAAAATATCAGATCTTTATTGCAACATACACTTCAACATTTCATGACTTGGTCCTGTCCCTGCATCCAGCTTCATATATCTCTTCTTACCCTAACCTATGCTCTTCTTCTACAGCCTCTGTTATTTTAACTAATAATAGTTACCATCTGTTGAATACTTACTTTCAGTTAGAAACTATGCTAAATGCTTTACATCAGTATTTCTCAAACTTCTCTGATGAGGCATATCACCCGGGATCCTTGATAAAACTAACAGTTCCTGGGCCTTATCCAAGACCCGCTGAATTATGATATTTAAGGAATGAGTCTAGGAAGTTATATTAAAACACACACACACACATTCACAGAACTAGAACAAACAACTCTAAAATTTGTATGGAATCACTAAAGGCCAAAGGGCCAAAGCAACCCTGAAAAAGAAAAACAAAGCTGGAGGCATCGCAATTCCAGACTGCAAGTTATATTACAAGGCTGTAGTGATCAAGACAGTATGGTACTGGCACAAAAATAGACACATAGATAAATGGAACAGAATAGAAGACCCAGAAATAATCCCACAACTATATGGTCAATTAATCTTTGACAAAGCAGGAAAGACTATGCAATGGGAAAAAGACAGTCTCTTCAACAATGGTGTTGGAAAAACTGGATAGCAACATGCAAAAGAAATAAACTGGATAATTTTTGTACACCATACACAAAAATAAATTAAAAATGAATTAAAGGGCTAAATGTGAGACCTGAAACCATAAAAATCCTAACAGAAGACATAGATAGTAACTCCTTTGACATCAGCCATAGCAACTTCTTTCTAGATATGTTCCCTGAGGCAAAAGAAACAAAAGCAAAAATAAACTATTGGGCCTACACCAAAATAAAAAGCTTTTTCATAGAGAAGGAAACAATTAGCAAAACTAAAAGGCAACCTACTGGATGGGAAAAAGTATTTACAAATGACATATCTGATAAAGGGCTAGTATTCAAAATATATGAAGAACTCAAAACTCAACACCCAAAAGCCAAATAATGCAATTTTTAAAAAAAGGCAAAAGACACGAACAGACATTTCTCCAAAGAAGACATACAGATGGCTAACAGACACATGAAAAGATGCTCAACATCACTTACCATCAGGGAAATGCAAATCAAAACCTCAATGAGATATCACCTCACATCTGCCAGAATGGCTAAAATCAAAAACACAAGAAATAGCAGGTGTCAGCAAGGTTGTGGAGGAAAAGGAACCCTTGTGCACTGTTGGTGGGAATGTAAACTAATACAGCCACTGCAGAAAACAGTATGGGGGGGTCCTCAAAAAGTTAAAAATAGAACCACTCTATGATCCACCAATCGCACTATTGGGTATTTACCTAAATAATACAAGAATACTAATTCAGAGGGATATGTGCACCTCTATGTTTATAATGGCATTATTTACAATAGCCAAGGTATGGAAGCAGCCTAAGTATACAAAGTAGTGTAAGTATACAAAGAAGATGTGATATATATATATACATATGTACATATATATGTGTATATATATGTGTATATATGTATATATGTACATATATATGTGTATATATATGTGTATATATGTATATATGTACATATATATGTATATATATGTATATATATGTATATATGTGTGTGTGTATATATATATGTACATATATATATATTCAGCCCCTCCTCATATATATATAATATATAACATATATATTATATATATTATATATATTATATATATGTACATATATATATATTCAGCCATAAAAAAGAGTGAAATCTTGCCAGTTGCAATGACATGGATAGAGCTAGAGAGTATAATGCTAAGCAAAATACATCAGTCAGAGAAAGACAAACACCATATCATTTCATTCATATGTGGAATTTAAGAAATAAAACAAATGATCAAAGGAAAAAAGAGAGAGACACAAATCAAGAAACAGACCCTTAACCATAGAGAACAAACTATACCATAGGGGAAGTGGGCAGGCGGATGGGTTGAATAGGTGATGGGGATTAAAGAGGGTACTTGTTGTGATGAGCAGTGAGTGATGTATTGAAGTGCTGAATCACTGTATTGTACACCTGAAACTAATATAACTAATATGTTAACTGAAATTACAATAAAAACTTAAAAAGCCAGAGAAGATGTGGTAAACACACACACACACACACACACACACACACACACACACACAAACACACACACACATCATGCTGACTTATCATTTGAGAAGTTTGGGAAAATACTTTACATGAATTTTTATTTAATCCTCATAAAAAGTTAATGGGACAAGAACCGTTACTAGTGTCATTTGTAGATAGAAAAACTGGGGTTTAAGGGAAGATATTATTTGTTCACATACACATAGTTAACTGATTGTCATCATTATAGTTTGAATTTTAGGCATCCAATCCCAGAATTTACACCACTGCTATTCCATGATTTTTCACTTTTAGTCAATACATGCGCTCTGTTCACTCTCAGTTCTTTGTGCCTCTTCTGCCCTTTGACTTGGAGAGTTATGCTCCCTTTTTTGCCTGAAAAACTATGATTAATACCCATTTAACTCAGACTGAAGCTTTGATTAATCAACCCAGTCTGGCTCTGTCGCCTTCCTATGAACCATTTTGTTAATATAGCACTTCATCATCTATATCCTTATCTGTTTCCCTACCAGACTATAAACAGTCACATCTCAAGTCCTTCTGTGTCCTAACTCTAGCAGAGTGCATGATATATAGCAGGTATGTGATAAATATCAGCTGAATGAATTAAAGTATAATAAGTCATGTTAGGGGCTCCTGGGTGGCTCAGTAGGTTAAACGTCTGACTCTTGATTTCCGCTCAGGTCATGATCTCACAGTTCGTGAGATAAAGCCCTGCGTCTGGTTCTGCACTGACAGCATGGAGTCTGTTTGGGATTCTCTCTCTCCCTTCTCTCTTTCTCTCTCAAAATAAATAAACAAGCAAGCAAACAAACAAACATTTAAAAAAATCACATTAGCCTGGCAGTACCTGGGGTTTAGATGCTGTAAATGAATGAAGCCAGGGTCACTCCAGAAAATTATTTTTAGAATAATTTAGAATTATTCATAGAATCAGGCCATGGCTCTATTGAGCTCGACTGTTTTCATTCTAGGAGTGTCTTAAGAGAGATGGGATTGAAAACCCAACCCATTTCTTTTGAAGTTCAAAGACATTAATCATATGTGATATATTACTGTAGTCCTGATCAAGACCACATGATAGGAAAGGACAATGAAGGCCCCAGAAAAAGGCAGTGTTGTCAGGGAAAGCAGAGTCTAGGCTGTTGATGTGGACTCAAAACCAGAGTTTGGAGAACCAGTGGGGAGTTGTGACAAGGGCTCACAGCACCTGTGATCTAGCCTCCCAGTGCCGTGGACACCCTGTGAGTGTGAAATAGAAGAAACACATGGATGGAAGTAGTACTTTCACTTGTTCTTTTTTTTTTTCTAATGTTTATTCATTTTGGAGAGACGGGGGGGGGGGAGAGTATGTGCATGTGAGTGGAGGAGGGGCAGAGAGAGAGAGAGAGAGAGGGAGACGGAGGATCTGAAGCAGGCTCTCACTGACAGCAATGAGCCCGATGTGGGGCTCAAACTCATGAACCGTGAGATCATGACCTGATCTGAAGTCCAATGCTCAACCAACTGAGCTACCCAGGTATCCTCTTTCACTTGGTCTTAATGCAACAGATGGAGTTCCATGGTGTTGACAGTCATTAACACTTTCCAAATAGGAAGGCTGGTTAGGTCCCCAACAATATAGACTAAAAATCTATGTATTACCAGGATTTCAGCAAATGGTAGTGCTGAGGCTCCCCTTTCAGCAGCAGTAGGGAAAGGACTGGTCTCAACATAAGTGGCATTTCCATGGCTAGCCATGACATCTGTGTTCCACCACTGGGGACAAGGAGTGACCATACAGGAAGGCAAGACCATCAGGGGAAGCTGTCCCGAGATTAGCAGACACTGTATCTGTGTATGAGTGTTGCATGCACTTTAGTCAGACCTTTCCTAGTTATTAGTTGAAGGCAAGGAATGAGAACTGATTCACAGACAGGTGTAAGCTATACTGGCAATCCTTAGGAGTGCTGACTCAGGGCAAGAGAAACATAGGCAGACTAGATTTCCCCTTCATTTGACATGTTTGGGTTTGGTGTCATAATTTAGTTGTTAAAGAAAATGTTTGGATCAGAGGTTGTTGAGGTCTGAAAACCTGGATAACAGAAATCTATAATAAAAGTGAATAAAACAGATCTTCAAAAATATGAAGCCTTACCCCAATCATGCTAAGGACAGTCACATGCAGTCATGAAAATTGAGACTGTACAGAAAACAGAGCAGGAACATGTTTTATTTGAGACAAGTTTTATTTGAAACACAAGCTTTATTTGAAACAAAAGCTTTATTTAAAAAGGGATTTATTTGAAAATGTTTTATTTGATACAAAACTATTTGTAGGCATTCTGGAGCCTCTCATATACAAGCAAAAGAAATTAGATCATATATGCAATAGAGCAGAAGAAATGCTTTATTTGGAAAGGAAAAAACACTGCTAAAACATCTAAAATGTTGGCATTGTATATGATTATGAGAAAAGGAAAACCCTTCTGATAAAGAGGGCATGTTCATGAAAGAAATTAATATGTAAATGACATAGATCATAGTCTGTGAAGACAACCTTGCCATATCTTACAAAATACACTCATTGGAATCTTACTGAAATTGTAGACAGGAGATTCAGTTTGTGTTCTGGATACACTGCCTTAAGATACGAAGCCTTGACATTACTACATCCCAGTCGGCATAAGCTCCTTCCAGATGGCGGGATATCTCAGTTCCTGCTTCATAGCTACGTCGGCCATGAAGTAAGCGCCAGTTATCAAAAGTAATCACATCACCTAGACAAAACATTTTTTCAATATGAATAATCATGTGTTTCAATGATTTGCAGAGCTAGAAAATATAAAATGCAAAATAACATGGATACTTTGTTCACATCAAGAAATAGTCTGTTTCTTTTTTTCCTGTTGTTTTTGATGTTTGTTTTATTTGTTTCAAGTTTTTATTTAAATAAAAATGAAAAAGTTAACATATATTATAATATTGGTTTCAGGAATAGAATTTAGTGATTCATCACTTCCATATAATACCTGGTGCTCATCACAAGTGCCCTCCTTAATCCGCATCACCTACTTAACCTGGCGCCCCACCCACCTCCCCTCCAGCAACACTCATTTTGTGCTCTCTAGTTGAGAGTCTGCTTCTCTCTTTCCCCCTATGCTCTTCTGTTTTGTCTCTTCAATTCCACATACAAGTGAAATCATATGGTATTTGTCTTTCTCTGACTGAAAATTGTACATTCATTTTTTCACACAATCAGATCATTGAATGCAAACTGCTTTAGACATTTTGACATTTATAGTCCAGGCTTCTGTAGACACTTTTATAATTTTTACCTAAAATATTATCTTTAAAAAATGTTTATTTATTTATTTTGAGAGAGAGAGAGTGCACACGCACATGCACACATGAGCGGGGGAGGGGCAGAGACAAAGAATCCCAAGCAGGGTCTGCACTGTCAGCACAGAGCCAGATGAGGGGCTCCATCAATCCCACGACCCTGAGATCATGAACCTGAGCCCAAATCAAGAGTCAGACACTCAACTGACTGAGCCACACAGATGCCCCTAAAATATTATCTTTGTGTAAAACTTTG
Source organism: Felis catus (assembly GCF_018350175.1). Taxonomy (NCBI): domain Eukaryota; kingdom Metazoa; phylum Chordata; class Mammalia; order Carnivora; family Felidae; genus Felis; species Felis catus. The sequence continues at coordinate 81,795,279 of NC_058377.1, read as the reverse complement.
AATTGCTCTTTGTGGTTGTTATTTAGCTCTTACTTAGAAATATTTCTTTCCAAACCAATTTCACAATAAATTTCATATATTGGAAAAAAAAAGAGAAATATTTCTTTCCAGTTTAACAGCTTCAGATAATTATAAGGATAGTGACTTGGTCTGTCTTCTATGTTCCTAGTATTTTGTGTACATTATTTCTAAGCCTCATAAAAATACTGAAAAGGGTGTTAGTTCCATCTTTTCATTTGAGAAAACCGAGGCTCCAGGAGGTTGAGGGATTTGCCTAAAACCACACAGCCATTAAATGGTAGAGCTTCAATTCCAACTTCTATTTTTTGGTATTTTTCTCTCATGATATTTCCATTTTATATGTTACTGCCCTTTTTTTTTTTTTTTTAAATTTTTTTTTTTCAACGTTTATTTATTTTTGGGACAGAGAGAGACAGAGCATGAACGGGGGAGGGGCAGAGAGAGAGGGAGACACAGAATTGGAAACAGCCTCCAGGCTCTGAGCCATCAGCCCAGAACCTGACGTGGGGCTCGAACTCACGGACCGTGAGATCGTGACCTGGCTGAAGTCGGACGCTTAACCGACTGCGCCACCCAGGCGCCCCTGTTACTGCTCTTAAAATCAACCTGTTGTGACTGCCTATCAGTGGATTTATAGAGGTTTCCAATATTACTTTATTATTCCAAAGATCAATTAAAAAGCTAATTATGATTAGAATCTTCCCCTCAGCCAAATCAACAGCAGAGAGAAATTCTGTTTTTTATGATAGATATCAAAAGCCTCAAGTTTGAGATCACTTCACTGAGTCAAGGTGGTCCAGAACAAACACCATGCTCTCTATTCCTTTATTTCAAGTAGCTGGACTACTTCAAAAAAATTGTTTTAAAGTTTATTTATTTTTGAGAGACAGAGAGAGACAGATCATGAGCAGGGGAGGGGCAGAGAGAGAGGGAGACACAGAATCCAAAGCAGGCTCCAGGCTCTGAGCTGTCAGCACAGAGCTCTAACCCAGGAGCTGTGAGATCCTGACCTGAGCCGAAGTCAGATGCTTAACTGACTGAGCCACCCAGGTGTCCGTGGCTGGACTACTTCAAGTACACTTCATTTCAGGTAGCACTATCTCTGCCAGAGCAAATAAGCTAAATGAGTAAACATTAATCCTCTACTTTAGAGAGAATCATAGGGATAATTTTATTTGTTTTCCAGGATAGAAGAATTAAGACTCAGTTTGTATTGACGGGCTATCAGGATAGAAAACCTAAGTCATCAGTCTTGACATCAGAAGTGAGATTTCATTTGGTTTATAGCTTCTCTCTCATGTATTTATTCTTTAGGTTGGAGGTTATTAAATTTTGGTGTGATTAAAGGTTACCTATGAGTCTGCTAGAAATGAATATTTTTAGGGGCGCCTGGGTGGCTCAGGCAGTTGAATGTCTGACTTCGGCCTAGGTCATGGTCTCGTGCTTCGTGAGTTTGAGCCCCACATCCAGCTTGCTGCTGTCAGCCTGTCAGCGCAAAGCCAGCTTGGGATCCTCTGTCCCCCTCTCTCTGCCCCTCCCCCGCTTGCACTCTCCCAAAAATACATAAATATTTTGAAAAAGAAAAGAATAGGGGCGCCTGGGTGGCGCAGTCGGTTAAGCGTCCGACTTCAGCCAGGTCACCATCTCACGGTCCGTGAGTTCGAGCCCCGCGTCGGGCTCTGGGCTGATGGCTCAGAGCCTGGAGCCTGTTTCCGATTCTGTGTCTCCCTCTCTCTCTGCCCCTCCCCTGTTCATGCTCTGTCTCTCTCTGTCCCAAAAATAAATAAACGTTGAAAAAAAATTTAAAAAAAAGAAAAGAATATTTTTTAGTCTGAAGAGGCAATAGAGCAGTGGTTGGGGCCAGGAGTCTGCTATTTAATCTAGCTGGCTGCTCGCAAAAATTGTTATAAGTGTTCCACATGCCATATATGAGAGAAACTGCTCTAGATCTTGCTCTAAATGGTTAAGGTTGAAGAAAATCCCTGTGTTGAGTTTGAGAAAATGTGTTCACTGACCTGGATTCATCTTGAAAGTAACCTTGTATTCTTTACAGTTCATGAGGTCAACAAACTCCTTCAGAGCAGCATAAAAAGGCTGAACTCTTTCAACAGGTACATCAAATACAGTGTCTCTGGTTGCATTATTGAAGTTGATGCGGATCACTTGGTCTTTATCATCTAATCTATTTTTTAAAGAGAAAAAAGTTAAAATATATAAGCCATGAAGTATTTATTTACATTTCTGAGGGTCAATTTGTCTTGGGAGATGTGTCTGAAATACAGTATTAATGAATCCAGAAACATGTACAGAAGGTATTGAGGTTGTCTGTGGTACAGTATAGTCATTTGCTGTTTATTCATTCATTTAAGTTTTTTTCTTTTAATTTTTTTCTTTTCTTTTTTTTTTTTTTTAAATCGTATTTGATAGAAACAGAGAGCAGAAGGGTGGTTGTGGGGGATGAGGTGAAGTGGAAATGCGCCACTGGTCAAAGGCCACAGATTTTTAGTTCCAAGGAGTTCCCAGGATCTAATGTACCGCTTGGTGACAGTAGGTGCCCCAGGGATACAACATTTTTTTTTTCAACGTTTATTTATTTTTGGGACAGAGAGAGACAGAGCATGAACGGGGGAGGGGCAGAGAGAGAGGGAGACACAGAATCGGAAATAGGCTCCAGGCTCTGAGCCATCAGCCCAGAGCCCGACGCGGGGCTCGAACTCACGGACCGCGAGATCGTGACCTGGCTGAAGTCGGACGCTTAACCGACTGCGCCACCCAGGTGCCCCTTTCTTTTAATTTTAAATCCAGTATAGTTATACAGTGTTCTATTAATTTCAGGTGTATGATATAGTGATTCAACACTTCTGTACATAGTGCTCATCAAGATACGTGTATTCTTTTTTTTTTAAGTTTACTTATTCACTCTGAGAGAGAGAGAGAGAGAGAGAGAGAGAGAGGGAGAGAAAGAGAGAGGGAGAGTGTGCACAAGCAGGGGAGGGCAGGGGAGGGTCAGAGAGAGAGGGAGAGAGAATCCCATGTAGGCTCTGCACGTTAGTACAAAGCCCAATGTGGGACTTACACTCATGAACTGTGAGATCATGACCCGATACAAAGTCAGACGCTTAACCAACTGAGCCACTCAGGTGCCTCAAAATATGTACGCTCTTAAACCCCCTCACTTATTTCACCCCTCCTCTGGTAATAGCAATTTGTTCTTTATAGCCAAGAGTCTGTTTCTTGGTTTGTCTTTCTTTTTTTTTCCCCTTTGTTTTGTTTCTTAAATTCTACATAGGAGTGAAATCAGATAGTATTTGTCTTTCTCTGACTTATTTTGCTTAGCATTGTGCTCTCTCTAGCTCTATCTATGTTGCAAATGGCAAGATAGCATTCTTTTTTATGGCTGAGAAATACTCCATTATATATACACACATATATCACCTCTTTATCACACCTGGGCTGCTTCCATATTTTGGCTATTTTAAGTAATGCTGCAATAAACACTGGGATGCAGTGTATTAATGTTTTTGTATTTCTTTGGGTAAATAGTCAGTAGTGGAATTACTGGATCATATGTTAGTTCTATTTTTAATTTTTTGAGGAAGCTCCACGGTGTTTTCCACAGTGGCTGCACCAGTTTGCATTCCCACCAACAGTGCATGAGGGTTCCCTTTTCTCCACATCCTCACCAACACTTATTGTATCTTATGCTTTTGATTTTAGCCATTCTGACAGGTGTGATGTAACATCTCACTGTGGTTCTGGTTTGCATTTCCCTGAATATTAGTGATGTTGAGCATCTGTTCATTTTGGAGATCCATTTAACAGGTGTTTTTTGAAATCTTACTACATAAGTGCCTGAATGTTTCAAATTAATTTAAAATAAATGTTACTGAAAGATTCCAGTTAAAAAGTTGTTTTTTTTTATGTTTAGGAAAATGAATTCATTCTTCATTCTTTAAAATAGTAGCTTTTATGTATTAGAATATTTTTATGTTACAAGTTCATGGGTCAACCACTTTAAGGTTTTTAAGTATGATTTTATTGAAGCATGACTGGGAAGAAAAATCAATTTTCTAAAAGTTTGAAATGCACTGTTCTAATTCCATCCTTAGTTTATTTTTTTATTTAAAAAAATTTTTTTTAATGTTTATTTATTTTTGAGACAGAGAGAGACAGAGCATGAACAGGGGAGGGGCAGAGAGAGGGAGACACAGAATCTGAAACAAGCTCCATGCTCTGAGCTGTCAGCACAGAGCCCGATGCGGGGCTCGAACTTGCGGACTGTGAGATCATGACCTGAGCCGAAGTCGGACGCTTAACCGACCAAGCCACGCAGGCGCCCCTCCATCCTTAGTTTATAGATAGGGAAACTAAGACACAGTGAAAAGAAGAATCTAGCCTAAGATATGTTCTTTGTATCTCTCTGTACACTATTTATCTTAGTATATAGGCTTCTAGAAGACCAATACTCTAACTCATTTAGTGTTGTATTCTCAGCGAGCCTGGACATAATAGGCAGTTAATAAATACTCACTGCATATGCCACTCTCTATATTTTTTCAGTGTCTTGGGACAGTACCAAGGTCTTTTTAGTATTTTGGAGATAGTATATTGTGGTCACTCTATCCTTCCTTAGAATATGGATCATGATCATGACAATGTAAGATAATACTACTTTTGATATAAGAATAGATACCATTATTTCTGCATTTAAGCTATTCTGGTTAGAATTGGCACAACATGAGCATTGTCTAGACACAGAAGCAAAAGGAAGAGATTTTTTTTTTAAGTTTTTTGGGAAGGTGAACTTTCAGCTAGTCCTAAAGCATTGACCAACTCTCTCATTTGTTTATATAGAAATAGGAAGGATGGATGAAAAATGAAGGTGGGCAAGGAAGGTGGCCAAGTATGGAGGGGTGTTCCTGGGCCAGCCCGGGAGGTGGTACTATGAGCCTATATGTGACTGGGACCCAGACCTGATGGGTCAAACCAAAACGACTAGCATGTGTGCCAGGGCTTGGTGACACTGCTTTGGGGTCTAGATCACACTTAGCTGACCAATCACACAGAGTGAACTGTTAACAACAAATCAGGGTACAGGAGGAAAATGTGACTGCCTATAGTATCCAAATTGTAGCTCTCTGGGTCCCTGTGCTTTGTGACTCAGATTAATATTTAATCCTTTTAGCCAAAGGCAATTGTAATGGTAAACTCTAAGAATGGGTCATTAGCTGCAACTCTTTGCTTTTTGATAGTGATAGAAAACTACCTATTGGACCCACACTGGGGAAAAAAGTGAAAGAAAGGAATTGGTTTTCAGTAAGCCTCTTGGGCTCTTAAAATGAGAATTTACATATACTGATTAAAACACAGGAGTGCTGCGTGGGTCAGTCAGTTGGGCATCCTACTACAGCTCAGGTCATGATCTCACAGTTCAGTTCATGAGATCGAGCCCCGCGTTGGGCTATGTGCTGACAGCTCAGAGCCTGGAGCCTGCTTCGGATTCTGTGTCTCCCTCCCTCTCTGCCCCTCCCCTGCTAATGTGCTCTCTCTGTCTCTCAAAAATGAATAAACATTAAAAAACTTTTTTTTAATAAATAAATTAAAAAAAAAACCAAATATGACTGAATAGGCAAGGAGAGACCTTCTTCCTTCCCCCATCCTCTCCACAAAGGTAAAGAATATTCTGTGGCTTGCAGGTTTCAGCTTTATGAACAGAGAATCAAGGAAAAGGTCCATCAGCAGAAGACTGTAGACCTCCAGGTTTGAGTGGCACAAAGGGCAGTTCTTGACCTTTCAATTGCCCTGTTCGAGTTTACATTGCGGGTTTCAGACCCTTTCAAAGTTTCTGAGAACATTTTGTCTTTTATTCTTATCTTTGAGAATTGCCCCTGATCCTCTTTCCCTCCTCTCTCCCAGTTTTATTCTTGGTACATACAATGATATCACCCTTTGTGCCATCCTCTGTGTCACTGACAAGGATGTCACAACTTTGAACCTTCTTGGACGTCTTCCACCCAAGCCAGTCTGGTGATCTGTTTCTTTTTCACTAACACTGTAGTTCCTTGATGGAAATGGTTGTGCTAGCAATGAGCTCTCCCTTTTAGAGTCCATGTGTGTATCCTCACCTATCAGTGAAAGGAATTTTGTGACTCATTAATTTAAGAAAAATCAGAACTGTATGCCCCATGGACCATTGTATTACACTTTCATTTCTTTATTTCACATATATAGATAATAATAATCAATATTGTCTCTTTCTCTCTGTCTCTTTTCATTCGCCTGGTATTTACTCTGTCTAAAAAAAGACACAAATTCTGGGGCGCCTGGGTGGTGCAGTCGGTTAAGCGTCCGCCTTCAGCCAGGTCACGATGTCGCGGTCCGTGAGTTCGAGCCCCGCGTCAGGCTCTGGGCTGATGGCTCCGAGCCTGGAGCCTGTTTCCGATTCTGTGTCTCCCTCTCTCTCTGCCCCTCCCCCGTTCATGCTCTGTCTCTCTCTGTCCCCAAAATAAATAAAAACGTTGAAAAAAAAAAAGACACAAATTCATTATTTAGCATTTTTAGCAATGACATGAGGGGAAACAGAAAGCAAACTTAATTATGAGTCTAGAGAAGACATTATTCTAACGATTGAACAATGTTAGAGGAGATGATTGGTTGACATCTTGAAGATCAACCTAAAATGTCACAGTAAGCAGGAAATTCTGCATGCCACCACAGAATGAAAGGGAGGTCCCAATTGAGGGTTACATGCTGAGGAAGTTTAAAAGGCCCCCATCGATGAGGAGTAACTGGCTATAGACTAGCGATATGTAAAAGGTAAACATTTAAACGTAAACCAGCATCATGGCGACTACAGATCAGCAAAAGCAAAATGTCATCAGTGATGCCAATAAAAGAGCCCAGTGAAAGGACTCAGAGAATCATCTCCTGCACTCAGAGGTGGTGCCATGAATACTCCTCATTAGTTACAATAGTCAGTCTCATTGAGAGATGTGATATTTGATGGGATTTTTTGAATTTGTTGTGGATAAGTCATTGTGGTATTGCCCACCACATCACATTTTATTAGGATCTGCAAGAACAATTTATTTCTCACTTAGAACTATGTTGAATCTTGGGAATTGTTTATGTTCCCTCCTTACTTTGGTCTATAGAAACTCACAGCTGAAACTGAAATCTATCACGAGTATCTACTCATGTGTTGGACTTTCTAGAATTTTGGCTAGCTAAAATTTATTCTGCCCTTTTCAGAGCCAGGCACTGTGATAAAGCAGTCTATCCATTGTCTCTATAATTCCCACTTCGATTATGTGTGGTAGGCATTAAAATTACTCCCTTTTTACCAGAAAAGAGACAGCTTAGCAAGTCTAAGTTACTAGAGCATGATGACCGCACTAACAAGCCAAGGAGTGGGAATGGTGTTCATGCGACTGAACTTGTAATCACTAGGATGCACTGGTGTAGCTTAATCTGATCCTTATGATTTGTTTCCTAGTTTATTTGCTTATTTGTTATTATACTGCCTTGCACCTAACTCTGCCAGCAGCCTCCGAGATCTTTTTGTACTAGATAGAACATATACATCTCGAAAGAGTTAAAAATTTAACCGTGAGGAAAATTAAATTAATCCAAACACTCCATAGACAAAGTTCCTCAATTAATTGAAAACCCTATTTGTTTCACCTCCTGTTGTTAAAAATACATTTTTAAGTGGATTAATGTTATTCACTTGATATTCCCAAGGAATATCCGCAAGACCTTGAAAATGGCCAAATTCTGGAATTTTACTATAAAAAACAACAAAGCCAAATTGCGATTCAGATGACATACACTCAACTAATGTCACTTACTTACTAAGGGTTATTTGTTCTTTTGTTTGTTTTGCCTCCATTCTCTAGCCTGCAATTATATTCACAACAAAACTGAAATCTGTTATGGGTTTTTAAGGCAATTTTTGAATAGTTAAAACCGACCTGTTAAAACTAAGACTCCAACAGTCATTTCTTCTCTTTCCCACTGTGATGACCAGACCACTCAGAGAACGTTATTCTGAACTACAATTTATTTTTGATGGCTGTCTTTCTCTGAAACCCTTCATCCAATCTGTCAGGAAAATATGCTGTTTCAACCTGCAAAATACATCCATAAGCACACACTTCTCCACACTGCCACTACCACCATATGGTCACTCATGTTCAAGTTACCCTCACCTCCAGCCTGCTGTCCTGCAGCAGCTTCCTGACTGGTCTTCCTGTTCCTGCCTTTGCCCTTCTCCACTGTATTCAGCACAGCAGCAGGGTGATCCATTCAAAATATACATAAATTTATCTAAGTATAAGTGTCTCTCTTCTGGTCAAAATCTTGCAGCAGCTCCCTATTTCACTAAGAGGGAAAGGCAATATGTTTTTAAACAATGGATAACAAGGCTTTACATGAGCTTAGCTCCCATCTGACCTCCTCTCTTAACATTGATCCACGCGGGCCTCCTTGCTGTCCCTTGAACACATCAGATGTGTTCTTAAGGTCTTTAGGACATTTGCTCTAGCTGTTTCTGGAAACTGCTCCTCTTCTGAGCAAACTCCTTCACTCCTCTAAGTTTTTGCTCAACTATCACCTACTCAGTAAAGCTTTTCCTCACCACATACTAAATGCAAGTTCCATCATCCCTAAGTCTTTGGTTCTGCAGATTCCCCTTATTCTACCCTACTACACCTGTTTTCTTAAGTACTTAAAAAATGTTTTAATGATCATTGCAATTCACTCGTTTGTTTTCAAATCTCTAATTTTCTCTTCCCCCATTAGACTTGAAACTACATGAGGGCAGGAATCTTTGTTTTGTCCACGGATGTATCCCAACTACCAAGAAGAGTGGCTGCCTTTAATAAAAACTTGTTGGATGAATAAATGAAGGTCACGTGTTTATACAAGAAAGATGAGTTAGGATATTGGGGATTTGATTATTCAGTGACTTAATTGTCATATTATTTGTCTGTTTCTCCTAAAAGAACACAGACTCAACTCTAAAATTGGAAACACCCCCAAATTCATGAACTGAGATTTGATTAAATAAATCCTATCTTAAAACACAAGGTAAGATAATTCTTAAATAAAAGGATAAATTTGTGGCCTTTGTAAGTAAATCCTTGGAAAAATTATGAGGAAATAATGTTAAATGAAAAAATAACAAAATCTTCTATATAGGGAAATATGATTTTGGTTGGCATTGATTTAGGCAGACATTTCTGTTTTTTTTTTTAATCAGCTCGTGAGGTTCAGGTGAGACTGACTCTGCTCCAGAGATGAACACGTAATCCAGAATGGCCAGTTGGAATTTTCTGATTTCCTGGCCATGGCGATTGCTTCAAGGATGGACTTAATTACAAATTGGGCAGTGGGTTGTCTAGTTTTGTTACAGCTATTGGGAAATGAGGACTTTCTGTGTGTGTGATTACCAGTTCTAAAAACAATGAAAATGTAGGGCTTCTATTGACATCTTTGAAAATTAGGCCAACACAGAGGACGGCATAGCTATAAGATGAAGAAAAAAGAGATCAATATCAGATGATGTTGTTTAACATCAGATGATGTTGGGTCTACCTAATTTGAGTTATATTCTTTCCCTTCTGGCTGAAAGGATTTTGACTAGTACAATCCTAACTGATTATAATTCTGTAGAACTTGTATTTAAAATAAAAAAATCAAGTGTAGGGGCGCCTGTGTGGCTCAGTCAGTTAAGCATCTGACTTGGTTTCAGCTCAGGTCATGGTCTCGCATTTCATGCATTTGAGCCCCGCATCAGACTCTGTGCTGACAGTGCAGAGCCTGCTTGGGATTCTCTTTCTCAATCTCTCTCTCTCTCTGCCCCTCCCCCACTTGCTCTCTCTCAAAATGAATAAATGTAAAAAAGTTTTTAAAAATCAAGTGTATATAGTCTTAGTTATTTCTCTTATATAATCAGCAAGAGACTTCATGGAATTTGATCAAGATTTTTTTATGATGAGAATATTCTTTTTTCTTCTTTTTCCCTCTAAAATTGGATTAAACTGTTAATAAAAAGTAAAGCTCTGGAGTTAATCAAAGCTCTTCTGTTTAAGCTTTACATTTAGGTTAATGAAGTTTTTGCAGTCAGCTGTTTAACTGCTATGAGAAATGTATAAATAGTACTTACTCTATAATCTTGTGTTTGGATTGTACAGAGAAATCACAGTAATCCACTCCAATGTCTGTAAAGTCCACGAAAGTGGAAGACAAAATCTGGAATGCTCGAGGATTTTTTTCCTTGAGCTTTCGGCATACATTAAACCCATCTACAATTTCTGAATCACCCCCCGTGACTGTTTGCTTTATGCAGTGCAGAAGCTGAACCTGTGAAAAGAAATAGAGAAATGTCTTTTAAAATGATAAACACACTTTTTGACACTGTTAAAGATTCAGACATATGAATGCACTAAAGTCAACAAAACTTTTAAATCTCTTTTGTATCAGCAGGCAAAGGGATTGGCGAGAAAAAGTTGCTTTTAATCAACACCCTATAGTTCAAACATTGTTTCAGCTTGAGACATGAACACAGGCATAATAATTTTCGTTTGTAAACAAAAGGCACAGATCATAATGGCTACAGGGAGTGAACACTTCATATTGGAATATTTATGTACTTCATATTGGCTTTACAGAGGTGGTGGGATTTAAACTGGGAAAAGGAGGCTGGATAAGATTTTGGACAGTTAGAGGGGCACCTGGGTGGCTCAGTCGGTTGGGCTCCTGACTTCCGCTCAGCTCATATCTCACAGTTTGTGGGTTCAAGCCCCATGTTGGGCTCTATGCTGACAGCTCAGAGCCTGGAGCTTGCTTCAGACTGTTTCTCCCTCTCTCTCTGCTCCTCCCCTGCTTGCGCTCTGTCTCTCTCTCTCTCAAAAATAAACATTAAAGAAAATTTTGAAAAGATTTTGGATAGCTAGAGCAGAATGGAGAAAGCAAATCACATGCAGTGATCATGGATATGCAAAAATGCATGCTGCACAGGATATCAAAATGTTTGGCTGCAATAGGGGGTCATGACTGAAAAGAATGTCACGACTGAAAAGAATAGACCCAGTTGAAAAGGTAACTGCAGCCCTCATCATGGCGTCTTGAATGTCAGATGAAGAATATTGGGCTTTCTCTTGGGTACAGAGGGGAATTGTTAAAGGCTTGTGAATATGGATGTAAGGTAGCCAAGACTGAGTTGAAGAATATTAGTCTGGGGGTGCACGTAGGATAAATTTTTTTAAAGGGGGGAGTTAGTGAGAAAGTTACTCCTTAAGAATTTAATGAGACAGTTCAGGTATAAGGATACAAAGAGAATGGAGGTTAGGTGGGGCTATGAGAATGAATAACCCCAAGAAACACTGGGAATAAGAAACCAAAACGATAGTTATTTTTACTAAGATTTAGGGAGAAATGTTTGACATTATTTATTTTGAAAAGCAAAAAATAGTAAAATTTTAAAATATCATTTTTTGAATGGAGTTTATATGACTCCTTTTGGTAAGTTAGCATGTGTGAGTGATTTTGAATACCTAATTTAGACTCCGCTTTTCTGCTAAAAGAAACGAACACTATTTAGCTGTGAAAACTTCATTCTAATTTAAATAAAAGTAAAAATCAAGTCTGACAGTTCTTGTAGAAAGAAAGAGGCAAATATGATCAAACATCAAGACCAGGAGAAGCATGAGTGGGAAGAATATCCATTTGGCTTGGTTATTTCCATAGATGGTCTAGAACGGGGCTATCCATTCAAACTTTCTGCAGTGATGGAAATGTTCTTTCTGCACTGCCCAATACAGTAGACTCCAGTCCCATATGGCTGTTGTGCACTTGAAATGTGGTCAGTGTGACTCAGGAAACTGCATTTTAAATTTTATTTCATCTTAATATAAATTAAAATTTAAATGATCACATATGGCTGGTGACTACTGTATGGGATAGTGCAGATCCAGAGCACAAATCCTGCTTTCTTTCCCCAAAAGGCACAGATCTTCTCACTATTTTAAATCTTATACATACTTGTTCTCAAATTATAGTTGTGCGTTTATCAATTCCTTACAACAGTCTTTAGAATTTGATACTTTCATCTCCATTTTATGGTTGAAGAAACTGACACCCAGAAGTGAAAAAGCTGGACAGCTAGTAAGAACGTAGCTACTACCTGATAACACTGACATTCAAACCTTGATCTATTTGCTTCAAAATCTTCATAAAGCAAGTCCTTTCCTATAAAAGAGGAAATCCCTTTACAGGACTCTTAATAATTCAGTATTGTGTGGTGTGTGTATATATGTGCTTTGTAAACTTAAATTCCCATTTCAGGTTGACAATGCCCTTTTTTTCTGATGTTAGGGGAGCACTAGTCTAAATTAATAATGGTTCTGCCTTTAAATTGATGCCAATTTGTAGGCTTGAAAAAGTATGTACATAAGCTGACCAAGTCATCTTAGAAAACCATTTCATCACCAGGGCTACAAAGGGTCAAGCAGCATGATTAACGAGGGAGAAATGAAGACACCAACCTCAAGTCTACCAAACTCTAAAAAGGCAAAATAATGACAGACCTCTCTCTTTGAGAGAATCAGTGTTCTTTCAATCCTCTTAGGTTTTGCCATATGAAGTCACAGAATATTTCAAATATAAATCTTTAAAACAGATCAACCGATGTCTTTTACATAGATGCAATCTTAAGAAAGAAAAAAGATGACTGATGCTGCCAGACAACACTTCCACGGCTAATTCAAAAGGTAAATAGGTGCCTGATGTGTATAAAATCCAATTTTATTTCATGTAAGTCACTCAGGACCAAAAACATTTTCTTTCTAAATGTTACTTTATGGCAGCATGTGACTTTTGGCCAAAGACAGTGAGCAAAGGAACATCCGTTTCATTAAAGATGTGTCTCCTTATCTCTGCCCCACATGATCCAAATTGATGAAACTCCACTTTCAACAGGTAACTTACTATTCAGATCATTTCATCTGCACTGAAAAGAAAAGCGACTTATTCTATATGTCATAAAAAACCTCAAACTTTAGTACAAAGACCCCTGAATGATTCAAAATGGAAACTTGAACAATAGCACAAACAGGTGCCTACAATCTAATTGTTCCCGTACTACAATCTAGACATTTTAGGAATCATCTTTCATTTGAAAATCTTCTGTCAGGTCTTTTATCCTTGGATGTTTCACTTGCTGACAGAGACAGGTACAACTCTGCGGTGTTTCTCTGCCTCTTTATAGCATGTCTATGAAGTCTCTGTTACATGAAAGGTGCTGAGTTAATCTCAAGATACAGAAAAGTGTAAGATTCAGTTCCTGAATTTGACGAGTTTTTAATGTATGACAAAGCCTATGCTCATCACATTATACCAATTATGGTAATTAGAAAGTCCAACTCAAGACCAGCATGGTGTGGTGAAAAACTATACAGAGGCCTGGATTAAGTTTCAAGTGTTCTATTAGTCAGATGTCACCCTGTGAAAGCATTTAACCTTGCTGTGTGTCATTTCACCCTCATTTCATTATTCCAACATAAAAAGGCATAATCATCTCCCTTATAGAATGTTAGGAGGGATCAAAATAATATAAGTAAAAATACTTTGAAAAAGTATAAAATGCTATGAAAATGTCAAGCATTATATTATACTTCAAGAATATTTGTAAATCACTTAAAAATGTGATTATGTAATGACTTTCCTTAGGCTTTCAATTGTAACCCAGCAATAAAACCTGAACTCATAAAAACTAGCAGATAATTTAAAAATTAAAATAGAATCTTTAGTTTTCTAGTGTAATCTTTTTTATTGCATCCAACTTCTCCAACCTGTCTTTGGTTGATGAACTGAGCTGATTAGTTTGGCTTTTAATCCCAAGTTTTAGCGAATCTCTGGGAAACATTTAGAACAAATCACATTGTGTGTCTTCACGGGCCCCTCATCTCCACCCAAAAGGTGACTATAGGACTCCTGGCACTGTCATCATTTTGTCCAAAAAAATCATGTGGTGTTTTACAGTCAAAAAAATAATTTAAAACATGTGAAATTAAATACTAAAACTAGCGGGGTGTCTGGGTTGCTCAGTCGGTTGGGCGTCTGACTTCATCTCAGGTCATGATCTCATCGTCCGTGGGTTCGAGCCCCGCGTCGGGCTCTGTGCTGACAGCTCAGAGCCTGGAGCCTGTTTCAGATTCTGTGTCTCCGTCTCTCTCTGACCCTCCCCCGCTCAAGCTCTGTCTCTGTCTCTCTCAAAAATAAATAAACATTAAAGAGAAATTGAAAAAAAAATACTAAAACTAGCTTAGTTAACACTGGCGAGGAAAATGGGTTAACTAGGGCATGGAGAAAACTTGTTCAGTTAACATGATGAAGAAAAACAGATTAATTTTGATTTTGGCCCATTTTGCCTTCACTGGCTAGAGAATTGCTCAAAATGTCCAGTTCTGCTTACCTTTGAAGATACAGATTTCTGTGTGGATATTTCATTTAATCTCATTTAGCTATAAAAATAGGAAAAAGATATCTTTCAAAGGTATCGTTCTGGCCATTTATTTCTTGGTTTAACAAAATGATGCTTTTGTAAATATGTTGCTGGTTTAGTAGAATGGCAATTTTGTAAAAATGCAGTGGCAGAGCATCCTTCCAGAAATTGTCCTGGAGGGTTTGTGGCTCCATGCTAAGCATCTCCCTCCTTGAGGAGCAATCCGATACATGGGAGAGTAGATGGTTTCCAAATACAGTAAAACCTTGGTTTGCGAGCATAATTCATTCCAGAAACATGCTTGTAATCCAACGCACTTGTATATCAAAGCGAATTTTAAGAACCATTGGCTCACTTGTGGTCATGTGACATTTGGCATCACGTACTACTCATATTGCAAGACATGCTTGTTTATCAAGTTAAAATTTATTAGAAATCTTTGCTCATCTTGCAGAACAGTTGCAGAACAAGTTACTTGCGATCCAAGGTTTTACTGTACAGCCATGGTTATTCTGCTCCTTGCATTCCCACCCCTTTGTAGTGAGTATTTGCAGCTCATAAAAGGTGGGGTTTACTTTCTCACCTTTTGAAGGTAGGCTAAACTTATGATTTCTTTAGATTAATAAAACATGGCAGAGGTGACATTGCACTGATGACTAATGTAGATCTCAGGAGGCCTTCATGTTTTGGCTTGCTCTCTGAAAATTTGCATAAGCCTGGGCTAGCCTGCTGGTGGATAGCAGATTAAGTAGAGCAGAGGCAAGACACCTTAGGTTTTCCACACAGGTCAACCAGTTCTTAGCCAGCCCAACAGCAGAACTGTCCAGCTGGACATAGCCTGAATTATAAAAACATGTGCTAAGTAAATGGCTATTCTTTTAAGCCATTAAATTATGAAGTGGTTTTTATGCAGCAATCGTTAACTGATACAAATGATGGCCATGTGACTTTATGGGAAAACCCTCAATTTTATTCCCTGGTTTTATTTTCTCTTTTAAGTCTCTTGGGAGCAGTAAATATGCAAAAAGACCTCAAGATGCACTGCTATCATAAAATTTGTCTAAGCAAAGCAAAATGTGCCAATAATTATTTCCAGAAAGAAACAAAGAAATTTTTTTTAAATACATGAAAATCTTCTCTCCCTTGGGAATGTTAGGCTATTCAAGATTTAGGTATAGACATTTTGTTTGGATTGTGCTTGAAGATCTACATAAGACAGATTACTTAGTGAAATATATGGACTTGTAGACTCAAAATATAGAAGGATATTGGTCCTTGGCCTGCCTTGTGGAAAATATGTTGAGGCTCACCTTACCCCAGGTGGATGATGGAGGGCTGGATAATCAGTGTGAAAGCTTAGCTTCCCGGTTGTGTAAGCCACATTGTTTGCGTCAATTTTGTCTTGCACTTGCCAAGTATGTCTGTAAAATACAAGAAACATATGTTTAAACAGGCTGTCACCAAGCCAGAGGAAATGTGTTAGAATGAACTGGATACATAGGGGAAATGGAAACTTTTCATTTTATGAAATAATTACCATAATGATATGAGCCAGGAAGAGAGCTCGACCTTTCCTTGTCCAAAGTAACCATTTCAGAATATGCATCTCCTCCCTTCTTTTCCCTTCTCCGAAGAAAAATACATTTACACATTAGTCTGTCCCACAGAGTTTATTGTAGGTTATGTTTTTTAATAGCTAAATGCATTTAAAAAGCATTTATTAAAGTGAAATTCACAGAACATAAAATGAACCATTTTATGTGTTTTTTTTAAGTTTATTTTGAGAGATTGAGTGAGCAGGGGAGGGGGCAGAGAGAGATGGAGAGAGAGAATGTCAAGCAGCTCCATGCTGTCATCACAGAGCCTGGAGTGGGGCTTAATACCATAAACTGTGAGATCATGACCTGAGCCGAAATCAAGAGTCAGATCCTCAACTGAGTCATGCAGCTACCCCAAAATAAACTATTAAAGTGGACAATTCAGTGGCCCTTAGGACATTTCACAATATTGGTAACCATTACTTTTGTTTATCTAGTTTCAAAACATTTCCATAACTCCACATTGAAACCTCTTACCCGTTACAAATTTTCTTTCCATTCTGCCCTTCTCTCAGTCACTGGCAAACACCATATCATAAATCTATCTTTAAGTTTTTGGGGAGCTGCCAAACTATTTTCCATAGTGGTTGGACCACTT
Source organism: Felis catus (assembly GCF_018350175.1). Lineage (NCBI taxonomy): Eukaryota > Metazoa > Chordata > Mammalia > Carnivora > Felidae > Felis > Felis catus. Next base: position 81,778,556 of record NC_058377.1, on the reverse strand, counting down.
TACTTTCCCACTAGCAGTATGTGAGGGTTCCAATTTCTTCACATCCTCATCAACACTTGTCATTTTCTAGTTTTTGTTGTTGTTCTTGCTGCTTCTGTTGTTATTTTTAACCATCTCAGTGGGTGTAAAATGGTATTTCATAGTTTTGATGTGTATTTTCTAATGGTTAATGATGTTGAGCATCTTTTCATGTGCTTGTTGGCTGTTTGTATATTTACTTTGGAGAAATGCTTGTTCAAGTCCTTTGCCCATTTTTAAATTGAGTGTTGTGTTTTGTTTTTGTTTTTTTTTTTAATTTGTATGAGTACTTTATATAGCCTGGATACTAGAGACCCTTAACAGACATGATTTACAACTATTTTTACCCCTTCTATAGATTGTCTTTTTATTTTCTTAGAAATGATATTTGATGCTCAAAAGTTTTAAATTTTGATGAAGACCAATTCATCTATTTTTGTTGTTGTGTTTTTGGTGTTGTTTCTAAGAATCCATTTCCCAATCCAAGGTCATGAAGATTTATCCGAAGTTTTCTTCAATGAATTTTATGGTTTTATATCTAGGTCCTTGATCTCTTTGAGTTAATTTTTGTATGGTGTGTGAGGAAAGGGGCCAACTTCATTCTTCTGCATGTGCATATACTGTTGTCTCAGCACCATTTTTTGAAGGGACTGTTCTTTCCTCATTAAAAGGGTTCAGCATCTTTGTTAAAAATCAATTAGCCATGGATGTGTGGGCTTACTTCTGGACTCTCAGTTCTGTTCCATTAGTCTATATGTCTATTCTTATTTCAGCACCACAATATTTTGATTACTGTAGGTTTGTAGTAAGTTTTGTTTGTTTGTTTGTTTTTTATTGTTTTTTTTTTATTGGTAGTAAGTTTTGAAATCAGGAAGTATGAATCCTCCATCATTGTTCTTGTTTTTTTAGGATTGTTTTGGCTATTCAGAGCTCCTTGCAATTTCATATGAATTTGAACATTGCTTTTCCATTTCTACAAGAAGGCTACTGGAATTTTGGTAAGCATTACATTGAACCTGTAGATTACCTTGGTAATAATCACATCTTAATATTTTGTCTTCCAATCCATGAATGTGGGATGTCTTTCAATTTATTAGGTCTTTTTAAATTTCCTTCAGTGTTTTGTAGCTTTCATTTTACAAGTCTTCCACCTCCTTGGTTAAAATAATTCCTAGGTATTTTATTCTGGATGTTATTGTAAATGAAATTTTTTTTAATTTCTTTCTCAGATTGTTCACTGCTAGTGTATATAAACACAACTGATTTCTGTGTATTGGTCTTATATTCTGAAACCTTGCTGAATTCATTAAATACCTCTAATAGCTGTGTGTGTGTGTGTGTGTGTGTGTGTGTGTGTGTGTGCACATATGCATGCATATTCTATGGGGTTTTCTATATATCGGATCATGCTATCTGTGAAGAGAGATAAATATACTTATTCCTTTCTCATTTGTATACCTTTATTTCTATTTCTTGCCTAACTGTCCTGCCCCAAACTTCCAGTACAATATTGAATAGCAGTGGTGAAAAACAGCACTCTTCTCTTGTTCCTGATCTACAGGGAACATAATTAATTTTTATTTTATTTTATTTTATTTTATTTTATTTTATAAATTTTTAATTACACTCGGATAACTATTACTCAGATCAGGAAATCTTTAAGCTTATATGTCCTATCCCAACCAGAATCTCTCCTCTCTCTTCTTCAAAGTAACTACATCCATAACTTCTGTATTTATCATTTCTTTGCATTTCTGTATATTTTTACCCTTGCATATGCACCCTCAGACACTATGTTTAATATTTCCCATTAACAACAATTGTTAAGTCTTTCAAGTCTCTTAATCAGGTTTCCCCTCCAGCCTGTTCTTAAAATTTATTGTTTGAAGAACTTGGGAACTTGACCTATAGAGTTCCTCACAGTCTTGTCTTTGCTGATTGCATATCATGGTGTAGTTCAACATGTTTCCCTGTCCTCTGTGTTTCTAGAAAATTGGCAATTAAGTGCAGAGGCTTGGGCAAACTCTACTTTCTTTCTTTTGCAAAACTACAGATGACATTGTGCTCTTTTATTCCAAGATACAGAATTTTGAGATGTCTTTCTTTTTGTGATGTTTGTACACACTTATGCTCAGTAGCTAGATCCACTAAAGTTATTGGGGGTCTCAAATAGTGAAATACCAAATTAATAATTTCTTTTTTATTTATCAGTTGGAATACTCTTAAAAAGATCTATCTACTTTCCTTCATCTAGTATTTGGTTACTCTATGTAATAGCTTACTTAGCGATAATGAGATAAATACTTGATTCCTTCACTTTATTTACCATTTTATAATGTGAGGGATTAGTTTTCTCTCACTCCAAGATGAATAATTAGTTTTTTTTGAAAATAATACTATTGATGAAAATATATTAAAACTAGATAGAGGTAATGGCTTCACAACATTGTCAATGTACTAAATGACACAGGACTGTGTCAATTAACTTTAAAATTGTTAATTTTATGTTATGTCAATTTTACCTCCAGTACAAAAAAATAGCTTGGCTTAAAAGTTAAAAAGAAAGTTAGTAAAAGAACTAAGGATTACTTGCAACTCTGTGGCCAGAAAATAAACCAATATTCAGATTTTGTAAGGCTTTTCCTTTGGAAGATTGAGGCCATAATTAGAAGCAAGCTGTATTTTAAAATAAGCCAAAGCTGGTGTGAAAATTGTGTCACTATATATGCACATCATTTTATTGCTGTTATAATGTCTATTTATTAATTTATGTTCACATTTATCAAATCATTTTTCAATAAATATATGTTGAACAACTACTCTATTCCAGGCATAGTTTTAGCATTAGAGATATAGCAGGAAACAGGGAGTAAGAGAGACAAATAAACAAGTAATTACCAAATGCAGTAACAGAGATGAGTGCTATGAAGGAAATAAAGCAAGGTAAAGAGGTAAGGATATTGGGGGCCAGGAGAATATCATGGCAGGGATAATGCTTTGGGGGGTGCTCCAGAAGACCTAGAAGAAAAGAAGAAATGTGAATTTCTGGGAGATGTGTTTTAGAAAGAGGAATCTGAAGTGAAAGGTAGGATTTCTTCCCCAAGTTCTGGGATTGAGGATGAAACTAGCTATTTGGCTCCATGTTTTTTTTTAAATTTTTTCCATTAAAATTTAAAATGGAAAGGCTGGTAAATCTTTCAGCAAAGTTTAAAGTACCATCTATATGTGGCCATAAGTTGGAAAGAGACCCAGTGAAAGAAGAGGAGTATATATAGCCTGCTGCAATTCATTTCAAATATGAGTCAGACAATCCATTATACTGTAGTGACTACAGCCAGGAAATACATGTTCTCTATGAATTCATGTCACTCTATGACCCATACCTAATATAGATTCTGGCTCTTGTCACCATCAGCATTCCAAGAATAATCAACATGTAGTAAAGGACTTGAGGATGCTAAAAAAGGAGTTTTATCAAATTGTAGAATATATAATGTCTTCTAAGAAGATGATGCTTTTGACATAGTGAGTAGGAAATGACTATATTTAGATTTTCTTTTCAAGAGTGTTGATGGTTTTGCATTGATTCACCTACATTCCCTTTTCTGTTTTCTCCTATGATCAGGGGTAAACTAACTGAAATTCATGCAGCCAAGAGCTGGCTGAGATTCAAGGTGAACGCATTAGCCAGGGAACAGATCTTTTCTTTGTTTGACATTAACTGGCTGTAGAACAGGGATGGGGCCTGTGACTTGGCATCATCAAAGCAGTTCTCCAGCCTTCTGTGCTAACTGGCAGAGGATGATAAACATTTTTCAGTCTTAAAGTGTCTTAGGCACGGTATGGGATGTGTAGCCTAAAAGTCTATACGCGCACGTAATGATAAATCCCAGGAAAGGAGCTTGCCAATTCCAATCATAAAACATTCTCATAATAGTTATAGCATAAGTCTGGAAAAATCCTAGAAATGTCATTTGGTCTACCTTTCTACCTCTGTATAGAAATGAATCAGGCCAAGAAGGCTGCTGCTGATTGTTTATGATCCTAAGTTTTCACGTATCCTTCTCAAATCCAAAGGAAAACACAGCAGAAATAAATGCAAATGTGACCCATTGGCCTGTGGAGAAACTGTTTTAAAAGCTCACTTGTGGGACCTTAGTGAGATGAGGGTGTATTTACATGCATCTTTCATTAGAAATAGATTCCAGTGTTCTTCCAAGTAAAACAACTCGAGCAGATTATCAGGAACCATCATGACTGAGGCAGAGATGAAGCACCAGGTTTCTCTAAAACTAGAGGTAGGCTCAGCATAGCATCTTAATCCATTGAGATAGACTTGCCTGGTGTTGTGCAAGGACAGGTCATTGAAACTGTGCACGCAATCCTGCTTTTGCCAGAGATGCTATTTTAAACAAATCTATGTATTTCCACTGAGCTACTTGTGTTATTCTCAGAATTGGACAAACCAAACACAGACTCTTAACTACAGAGAACAAACTGGGGGTTACCAGTGGGGGAGGGTGAAAGAGGTGAAGGGGATTAAGGACACAGTTATCAGGATGAGCACAGAATGATGTATAGAACTGTTGAATCACTATATTGTATACCTGAAACTCATATAGCACTGCATGTTAACTATACTGGAATTTAGTTCCAGATAAAAGAAATTTCTTTTATATTTTCCATTTAAGGATTTTGTCAAAAGCTTCTGAACATTAAAATTGTGACTTTTCGAGACTATTTTGTGGGCTTGGTTTGAATACTAATTCACTAGATCCATCCAAGTTAGATGGCCAGTCATAGATGTTCATGATATTTCATCATGTTTTATGACAAATTTGAATCTTTTTGTGTGTATAGAATGCTTACATATTGTTTTTGCTAGATTTGTTCTTTATAGCATTGGTGACAGATTTTATAATCTTTTGGTTCGTGGCACACTCTTGGAATATCATGCTGGATTTATTAGTAATCTTTCTCTTTTTTAAAGTTCTACTTATATGAAAAGATGCTCTACCAGTGCGACCTGGACTTATTATCACCAACAGCTACAATCTCTAGTCTCAACCCACTGCAAGCTGGTCTCCTCAGGCAATAGAAGAATGCCTTCTTTTGATTATTATTACTTGTCCTGTTGGATCTAAAACATAATGCTCATATATGTTAATTTTTTTACATTTTTTAAATGTTTATTTTTGAGAGAGAGAGACAGAGACAGAGACAGAGCATGAGCAGGGGAGGGGCAGAGAGAGAGGGAGACACAGAATCCAAAGCAGGCTCCATGCTCTGAGCTGTCAGCACAGAGCCTGATGTGGTGGGGCTTGAACCCACCACAAACCATGAGATCATGACTTGAGCCAAAGTCAGTGTCTTAACCAAGTGAGCCACCCAGGTGCCCCATGTTAATTTTTTTTGAAGTTTTAACATAGAAAATTAAATTTCTAATTTATAGTCATCCAAATAAAGATTATATACTGTGTAATATTTCTAATTGTAGTTGTGACACATGCACAGATGACTTCCCAGATGCAGTCACTCTGCAGAGCTTCAGATATTTATTTTTCCACGATCACTTGTTAGATACACACAACGGCCAGGAATTGAGGGAGTGAAAAGGACAGACATGGTACTTGCTGCACCTCATGGAATATGCAGTCTGTGGGGAAGGAAATTATTGTGATTTATCTTTCAAAGCTAAAGTACAAGGTCTTATGAGAATAAAGAAGGGAAGATTAAGTGGAGACCTGAAGATTGAGTAGGATTTACCCAGAAGGGCAAAGATCATTGTGGGGAGGGGGGGGAGAAATAGTATGTGAAAAGGCCCAGTGGAGGGAGAGAACATGGCCTATCAGAGGAAGTGAGAGAAGTCCAATATGGGCTGGAATGGAGTTTGCTCTGTGGCTGTTGTTGGCTTTGCTTCAAATTTCTGCTTCCCTTGTTGTCCTGTAAAGTCTTACAAAAAGTCTCATTACATTAGGGAACTGAGTTGAAACATACCCTTTATCTCATAGCATTTAACCCACTGCCAAAAATATTTGTTGAATGAAGGCATGGACTGTAAAACAGTAAATTGTGTTACTTTCCTGGTTGTCTGGCTATTAACTTTAATCTTGACCTAAGTCATATGTTTTAGGTATATTTAAATTATGAATAATTTGGCCACCAATCATAAAGCTTTCTTCTGAGAAAAAGACTCCAAATTAAACAGTACAGGGACAGTAAGGACAAAGGAAAATGAAGTTCCAGATAAAAGTAAAGGAGAGAAACCAGGGAATCTTAGAATGTTATTAGCCATAGTTTGGAAACACAGCTTAAAACCATAACAAAAGGTTTCTGAATCATAGCTCCTTTTAATAATTAAGGAAAATTCACATAAAAATTAGCAGCATCAAATGATTAAGGTTTAATGTCATAAAGTTATTTTAAGAAAAAGAATGCATAAGGGTGCCTGGGTGGTTCAGTCGGTTAAGTGTCCGACTTCAGTTCAGGTCATGATCTCCCTGCTCGTGAGTTCAAGCCCTGCATCAGGCTCTGTGGTGACAGCTCATAGCCTGGAGCCTGCTTTGGATTCTGTGTCTCCCTCTCTCTCCGCCCCTCCTCTGCTTGCACTCTGTCTCTCTCTGTCTCTCTCTCTCTCTCAAAAATAAACATTAAGAAATTTTTTAAATAAAGGAAAAGAATGAGTAGCAAAATAACATACCTACAGATAATACATACCAGAAGGACATGCCCTCCAAAGATAAAAAATATTCTAGTTTTTCCATTTCTAATTTCTATTTTCTATTTACAGCTACTTCTGTTGAGTCCAGAACACATTGATGAAATGATACAATGTATGAAAAAGTAACCTAATCAGATATAGAAACTCAAGTATGGGATGATATATTCAGAAAGGAAAAGTCTTAAAAATCATTAAAAATGAGGGGCGCCTGGGTGGCGCAGTCGGTTAAGCGTCCGACTTCAGCCAGGTCACGATCTCGCGGTCTGTGAGTTCGAGCCCCGCGTGGGGCTCTGGGCTGATGGCTCAGAGCCTGGAGCCTGTTTCCGATTCTGTGTCTCCCTCTCTCTCTGTCCCTCCCCCGTTCATGCTCTGTCTCTCTCTGTCCCAAAAATAAATCAACGTTGAAAAAAAAATTAAAAAAAAAAAATGAAAACTAAGTTAGAAGAAATGCCCTATTGAATAAGCACAACAGATAACACCTTTGGATAATTGGAATATAAAAAGGAGAAAAACATAAATATCAAAAAAGACAAGAGATAAAGATTTGAGAGAAAGTAATACATTAAAAGGAACAGGCACAGAAGGTTTAATATATACATAATAAGAGTCCTCAAAAGAAGAAACGCAAAGTAGAGAACAAATATTAAGAGCTATGATTTTAAAAAATCTTGAAATAAAAAAAAAGTTTTTTTTTTTTTTGAGAGACCAAACCAGACATTGCCTGGAAGAGTTGTCCCAGAACAACCAACACTAAAAGAGTCTGTAAAATCACTGGTCTTTAAAGGGAAAAATCTTTTGGGCATCCAAGTAAAAATATCAAATTATTCATAAGAAAAAGAAAATGAGATTACCAATAAAACCGTAGTGACATATTAAAGATTCTGTGAGCCAAGAACTTTATATTTAGCCAAACTGATTTTCAAGTATAAAGACCTTAAATTGCTGTCAACATGCAAGAATTTAGAGAATATTGTTCTCATGGGTCCTTCCTGAGGAATTTACAAGAGAATGGGATTCAGACAACCCAAATGAACAGAGATATGTTCACATGGCCCTGGTGCTAAGTAGTAAATTTTATTTACTAATAGAACTAATAGGGAATTTAAAAAAAGATATAAAAAATCTAAAAAATTGGGAAACTATTGTTAACTACTGCACATTTTGGTGATAATACTCTATCAGGAAAACAAGATAGTGAATACCATAGAATTCAGGAGAGCTTTTGGGGAAAGAATTTTTCTTTCAGGAAAGATTTTTCAGGATAGAATTTGGGGAGAAAGAGGGGCTTGTGATCCTTTGGGGTATGTGGATGGGTTCTGGAGTGACTGGTAATATTCTATTTCTTGACCTGTATGGTGTTTCAAGAGTGTTTGGCTTATAAAATTTTATTAAGCTATACATTTGTTTTGTGTGATTTTTCTATGTCTGTATTATATTTCACCATGAGAAATGAAATTTATTTTTAATTTATTTTGAAAGGTTAATACTCCCAATAATAAAAATAAAGACAGATAGTGATAGAAAGGTAACAAGTACCTCTATAAACATAGAGAAAAATGTTATAGCAATTTCCTCCAAGGTTCTGAAGGCTTTCATCATGAAAAACTAAGAATGCAATGCATTGCAAAAAAAAAAAAGTTTATGAGAATTCCACCTTAAGCACATTTAGTGGTTTTCTGGGGGGGGGGGGGCGGTGTTAGGTCAAATTGTGCTTAATTTATTTCATCAGAACAAGATCTAGATGCTAGTTTAAATTTTTGATGTGAAAGATTAAAATATAAACTTTATCTTTTCTTGCCACAAGTTCTCTGATTCCTTGTTAACTGTCACTTTTCCTTTGCATAAACAGTTGGCTATAATTTGACTTTAATAGAGGGGATGGGAATAAATATTCCGGTGCTGTCGTCATGACTTAGTTTGACAAATTTCTATATACCCCCATTAAATTATTCCCTTGCATCTGAGCTGTAAATGAGTAGAAGCCACATTTGATAGTTAGTAATTAGTTAATCATTATTACGGCCTTGGGAATTATGGGGGGATGCTGGGTAAACTGCCATAGGAGTACAGTGCAAAGGAAAGACTCCAGAGTGTTGAATCAGGTAAACCTGGGTTTGAAGCCTGATTCTTCTGCCTCAGTTTCCTTATCTCTAAAATGGGGGTAATGGTTCTTACTGGAATTGCAAAGATTCAAGACAATGACTCTAAAGCATTGAGTTCAATACTTAGCATGTAAAAGGTGCTTCATAGACAATTATTTTCCCCCGTTCCATTACTAGCTGCCTGTCCTGGATACTCAGGGGATAACCAAGGAGGTAAGGGATGTGGCGGGGGGGGGGGGGGGGTGGTCAGGGCTTGTGGAGAAGCAAGTGGCTTGTTAGGGTCTCAAAATTTCCTCAAGTGATTTCAAGGGGAGCATGAGACACAGAAATTATTTTTCCTTTCATTCATGAGATGACCTCATACTCAAGTGGTTTTGTTGGCAGCAACTTTAATTACTGCAAAATTGAATATTACAAAGGGAACCCCAGGGACTGTCTCTTGGCTGATAACGTAAGCTGGGGTTCACAATGGCCCAGAGAACAGAGACTGTTACTTTGCTTGGGAAACCCTAATGCTCACAAGAATACATATTTTAAAGGTTCTCTCCCCTCTACTTAAACACGATGATGGTCAGTACTAAATCTAAACAACTCACGAAGAAATCCCAGTGTGAATTTTTTACGAAGTAGGATGGAGTTACTACAACTAGTTTCAGAACTAAGGCAGGTTTCCTTTGTTTTCTTCCCAAGTCTAAATTACTTTTTAGGTTGATTTTTCATAACTCAGAAGCCATTTTTATTCAAGAAGGGCTATGTGGTTTTCTCCAGCAATTTCTTGGCTAGAAACTTCACCAAAATGGGTAAACTTGTTTCATTTTGTTTTGTTTTCTTTCCCTGTTTAGTCCCCACACTTCACAAATGTTTTCTGGTAACATGTGTATCAAGTAAGTAGCTATTTCAAAGTCAGGTTTGGAGGGAGTGCTAATGGTAGGAGCGATTTCTAAGGGGCCAGCTGCCAAGGAATAATCATATTTTTCACTCATACACCCTCAATCTTTAATACAACCGAATGTGTGAAATGCTGCTGGGCTGGCTTACAGAAATGCTAGCAGAAATCCAGTGAATGCTGGAAAGGATATATTCTTGTACTCCCCAGAGGCCATTTCAATATTGTTAATTCTTAACTGGCCTGGCTGGTGTATTTGACAAACATCCCACTAGAAACATTTTAGGCTTGACATTATGTTATTCATCTGATGAAGCCTGTATGCAAGAACTGGGCAGCAGTTGTAGCCTCTTACATTTTTCCAGCAAACTTTCATCTAAAGGTTTCAAAGGGCATGCCAGGTATTAAAATAGTCCTGTAGAAAGAGAGAAGCAAGTCCTCAGGAGAGGAGAATCATAGAGCTCCAGGAAATTACATGAAAAGCTTAGATCACCTTCTCCCCTACAAATAGCCGGTGATGGAGCCATGATTCAATTCTGATTCTCTACTGGTCCTATGGGCAGCTCTCTGGGCAGTAATGTAATACAGATGCTGTGGGGTGTTGAGTCTTCAGTTCTCCCCTTAATTTTTGGAATGAAGTGTTCCAAAGTATTTATTTAAATATTTCCACTACAACATGTGACTGTATAAGTTTTATTCAATAATTATGCAGCTTCCATGCTGGTCTCCACAAGATAAAATTTGACTACCACCAAGATCCTTAAGTTTCTTTTATCCCTTTTCTTCATTGTCTCTGCCTATGTTATTCCTTATGTTGGTGTTCCAGAAAAACATATTTTTCATTTTCACCTCATTATTCTTATTTGTCTAATCCCTGCTACATGTGTTAATGCAACTTGCTTATGCCAGCAAATAAAGCATTCTTAGAAAGAAGAAAAGCTGAAACTTCTGGACTGTATTCTGGAAAGAAGGCAGTCTTGTTAGCTAAGGTTGAAATTTGTATTCTCTTCTGCTTAACTTCCTGATGAAGAAGGGTCACTCAGAATTGCTCACAAGGTTAATTTTCTAACTAAATACCGACAATGCTAAGAAAGAACTTTTGTCATCTTGGCCAAATGAATTGCTCAATATCTTAGCATACATTCCCTTTTATTAAAATTTCCTGGGTGATCACTGTATGTCAGGCACTGAGCTAGTACTGAAGATATAACCGTGATTAGGCCACCATTTTAGCCTTCAAGGAGCTCAAAATGACAGAGACAATGGCCGTGAGCTATGCAAGCCTTATTTTCAAAGATTATCCTGGCTGCTAGTTACAAGCAGAATACCTACTTAATGCCCAAAAGTGGTCGTAAATATTTTTAAAAAATGGACACTGAATCCCTTCCTTCTTTGTGTGTGTCACACACACACACACACACACACACACACACACACACACACCATTACATGTAAATATGATGTGAATAATAAAACCCTGACCTAGCCAATTTATTTCGTTGTTCCACCAATTGGAAAAGGAATATTTTTGGAGTATGATTTTGCCCTTTCAGGGAAAACTGGTGGTTGCCAGAGGGGAGGTGAGTGGGGAAGCGTGAAATAGATAAGGGGGATTAAGAGTACACTTATTGTGATGAACATTGAGTAATGTATAGAATTGCTTATATTGTACACCTGAAATGAATATAACACTGTATATTAATTATACATAATTTTTTAAATGATTAAATAAAAATTTAGAAAAAAAAATTCAGGAAGGTATTTTTATTGATTTGGGGAGAAAGTTCAGGTACATGAGATGAGGCTTTTGGCCCCACTCTAGAAAACTATATTGATCCAAATTAAAGGTTTAAAAACAGGATTTGGATTTGACCTAACAAAATAATGACAAGCATCTGAGAAAATATAGATGTGGAAATGACATATACTTTTGTCCTCAAAGCTATTACCATTTTGATTTAGTATTTGAACATAATTTTAGGATTATGAAGTGCTGAATAATTATTGCATTTATCTGCTGCTATATGTATTTTTCAAAACATCCAGGTGTTCATCAATCATTAAGCATTTATTCCTTACCTCCCATATGCTAAAACTGTGCAAAATGCTGGAATCTACTGTTTTTTTATGTACCCCACTAACGCTTTAACAATTGAGAGAAGAGCTAAGAACGAAAGATAGATTTTATAATTCTTACTTTAGACCCATGCAATTCAAGTTCTCTAAACTATTTGGATGGAATCCTATTTGAATGGCAAAGTGCTAGGTGGATATTTGTTTCCCAAGCGGGGCATGTCTAAAGTAGCACCACCCTATTATTATTTTTGGCATCCAAGCAAGAGTAGAAACCAGGATCTTTGAGAAATCTACACGGAATGCAAAGTTGCCCTTTAACCTTCCTCTCCCTGCTTTCCTTTCTCTATCCTTCTCCTATTTCTGGCAGTCCCCTCTCTCCATTATTTATTGCCTTCATTTATTCATTCCATTCACTCACTCACCTGCCAGTTACTTTTTCAAACAAGAGTAAGGCACTTTGCCAGTGGAGAAACAAAGCTATGAAAAAGAGAGACCATGTTTCAGGCAACTACTGATTGTTATAAAGAGAAGTCATGTCCAGGCACTACCACAGTACAAAGAAGAACATGAAAAATGCCACTTCATGTACATAATTGTGAGAGTTGGGAGGATATGAAAGCACCCAAGCTCTATTCCAACAGAGACCTGCCTTCTCTTAAAGTACCCCTGCTCTCAACCAAAGGTTTTCACCTTTGCTACACATGAGAATCGCCTGTAAAGTTTTAAAAAGTCCTGGTACTCAGATCACATCCAAATCCTGTTGTGAAAAATCTCTGGAGACTGGACCCAAATGTCAGCATTTTTTAAATTGGTTATTCCAATGTGCAGCCTCAGTGGAGAATTATTGCTCTAAATATCCCTTCTTTTAAATCCCATGTTACAGAAACTTTAATATCGCTTTCCACATGATTGTGGGAAGGAGCAGAAAAGGAAAATAACTTGAGGAAAACACTTGCTTTTCTCATCCTCTTAATAAAAAGCAAACAAGCAAACAAATACAAACAAAGCAACAATAGCAAAACTGTCCTCTTCTGTAAGTTCTTGAGGTAAAGAATCAAAAATTACCACCACCACCACCACCACCAACAATAGAGATCTTGGTAATCAGTTGTAGATGTAGCAGTGAGGTGGGCAGAAAGGCATTTCTTAGCATGTGGTACAGCTTGAGAGCTTCAGGAGACAGATGTGACCTCTGCACAGAGGATGAGGTGGAATAGGGCTAACCCTGCCTGGTTAGATGCAAAGGTCTTGGACAAACAAACAAAGTGTAACGGTAGCAGAAGGTCTGATCTGTTTTTGACAACCAACTTTGAATATTTATTTCAATAAATTTCACAATGTTAGATCAGGGGCCAAATTATCAAGCCGTTTTAGGATTTGTAACAACAAAACAAAACGAAATGTAAGTTATGAATCAGGACAAAGAATCTGACCCTAAATGTGAGGGATGGGGGTGAGTATTAGAAAACTATAACAAAGACCGCCCCCCCCCCAATTTGGCTGCAGTTGTGCAATTATGAAATGGGTTGCATAGATACAAAAAGTGTCTTGTCACTAAATAAAAATTGAGTAAAAGAACATAGAAGAGATCTAGTTTGAAGTGTTCTGTTTATGTCTGGTACCTAAAAACATCCTTTGCATGTTCTAGCTTTATATCATCAATAGTGAGGTGGATTAGGAAGCCTGTGGATAAAACAGACCCCAGTTATAACTCTGGTTTTTTTGGTTTTGTTTTGTTTTTTTTTACTACCTGTGAAAACTTGGGTTATAGTTGAATTCTCTGAGCTTCAGTTTCCTTATCGGTGTACAGGTGGATAATATCTGTGTCAGAAAATTATCAACATTAAAAAAAGAACAAATATTGGGTTGAGGCTCTTAATAATTTCAAGGCTTTTCCACCTCTTTCCTTTGTCTTTTGTTACTGATATAATCTCTAGAACAGCTTAAATTCTTGTAGATGTAGGGGAGAGAACAATCTTGACGTAATTTTGCTAATGGTGGAAATAAATTCTTGGGGTGGGGGTGGAGGCTGGGTCTTCTAAGCCTAAACATGATAGAGTCTTCTGCCATGATTCAACCTTTTTTTTTAAGTTTATTTATTTATTTTGAGAGAGAGAGAGGGAGGGAGAGAGAGAGCGAGAGCGAGCGAGCAGGGAAGGGACAGAGAGAGAGGGAGAGAGAATCCCAAGCAGGCTCCACACTGTCAGCACAGAGCCCAACATGGGGCTCAAACTCGTGAACCTGTGAATTCATGACCTAAGCCAAAATCAAGAGTCAGACGTTTGACCAGCTGAGCAACCCAGGTTCCCCTGCTGTGAATCAACTTGATCAAATCAGTGGGGGCAAGTGGTGGGATATTTTCGAATCCTCTGTTTATCTATGTCTGTAGAGTCTTGCAAGAGGATCTTACTCTAGATTAGGGATGGCAAACTCAAGGGCAGGCAGGGCCCTTGTAGGTCTGAGGTGGGGGTGGGGTTGGGGGGGCGGAATTTGTGCAACTGGAGAGTGAGAACATGCTCCCTTCAAGCAGATGATTGCCATGTAGGGATTTAGCCTCAGTTGTTGACAGATTTGATTTTTCAAGAAAAGTCAGATCCATATTTAATGTAAAATCTCCCAGTTTTTAAGTGTTGACAACGAATTCTATTTTCTTTCAACATCCTGTGGGCCAAATAAAACATATCTGAATACAGCCTGTGTGCTACCAGTTTTGCAACCTTTGGATTTTGAAGGTTCTTTTCATTCCCAATGTGCTCTGCTCAAGCAGAGCCCAAGAGCAATTGTACACATCACAGGAAGGGTTCACCCTACAGATTAGAAATACAGTAATATCCCCACTTGTACCTAAGTGTTTCCTGTTGCGAGTATTTCTTATCCATAATTAATGTTACCTCCCAGGTAATTCTTATGCAAACAGCTTCTTGTTTCATAGTTAAAGTCAGTTACATTTCCTGTTACTTGCTGAAGTGCATAGACCTAATTTTCTGCAGGTTACTTTTATCTTTTTTTTTTTTTTTAACACATCTGGTGGGCGGCTTTAAATTCCCCAGGGCCCTACTTTATTTTGCACTGAGTCTTGGGTGGTAAAACTTTAATGAACTTTCAGTATTTATAAAAATCTTGGAGAAACACAGTCTTCCATCCCACCTGCTGTGAACTGAATTGTGCCCTCCCCCAAATCCCATGGTGAAGCCCTAACCACCAATATGAGTGTATTTGGAGAAAGAGCCTTTAAGGAGGTGAATAAAGTTAAATGAAGTTGTAAGGCTGGGGCTCTTCTTTAGGACTGGTGTCCTTATAAGAAGAGGAAGAGACACCAACAATGCAGGTACAGAGAGGAAAGGCCATCTCCAAGTCACAAAGAGAGCTCTCACCGGAAACCAAACCTGCCAGCACCTTGATCTTAGACTTCTGGCTTTCAGAACTGGGAGGAAATAAATTTCTGTTGTTTAAGCGACCCAGTCTATGGTATTCTGTTAGGGCAGCCCTAGCAAACTAACACACCATCCATCACTAGCCTGTCTTTGATGTCTGATGTCTTTGGGCTTTTAGGATCCCTTAAGATTTCAGTTATTCTCAGGGAAATCCCACTTTCAGATTCGTCTTCTCATGTGACTTCCTGTTCATGGCATTATGGAAATTTTGTATCTCCAGTCAAAAGTGTCCCCCTTCTGGGAAATATATCAAACTTTACATATAATGGCAGAATATAGACTATTTGGTGACTCACCCATAAAATGTAAGGTAAAGGAAACCAATCCTTTTCCCAAGTTTTAAAACTTCTCCTCGTTTGTCAGATGCTCCTGTGAGTCGTACTATGCCTACTTTCTTGAGGCTGGAGAGCCACTTGTATGCATGTTCATCATTTTTTAAAACATCTTCAAAATCCAGTGTAGGTAGCTGGAGCTCTGAGCCCCAGTACTGACATTCTGTGAACAAGAAAAGAAAGAAACCAGGTGGGGTTACATTGTGTTTATATAAAATGAGAATCTCTGAGAAGGGGCTAGTTCATTGAAGCTGACCTTTGATTTATCATGGAATTTACAGAATTTCAGTCATATAGGAATACCCAGGCTACCAGATTTTCTTCCCTGGAGACATGCCAATCTACTATATACCTCCTGCCTACCATTGCCTGACCCATGACAGGTATTCACTATACCTCATGTGTTGAGGGAATGTTTAACTTGTGGATAGCTCTTGATTTGTATGTTCTTAGGGCTTCTCTGCCTGGACTCTGCTTGGAAATAATGCTGAAATATTGTGTGTTTTAATCACCAAGTAGCATTGCTCAACTCCAAATAAATGATAAAATCTGAATGATAGACTTAGAACAGCATATGCGTATTTCTGGAGGTGGGAGGAGTGTTTGCCTTGGTAGGTACAACTCCTTCTTCCTCTTACTTCACTTGATAAGAAGCTTTCTCTGAGGCCAAATCATTCTTTGGAGTCAACAAAAACAGTCCATAGGGACGAAAAAGTGAAAGGTGTGGTCATAGGATGTATAAAAGATGCATTTTATGTAGACCCTTTGATGATAATGCTACACCAGATAAAGTCAAATCCCTCATGATCAAATGCTCATAAAAAATGTTTACTTAAGAAACAGAAAGGAAAACAAAGGGAAGAAAATAATTTGCTTGCCAACCAGGCTCTCCTAAAGGAGGCAGAACGCAAAGATGTCATTTTGCCAAGGGAAATAACTCAGATATTAGCAACTACATTCAGGAAATACCCAACTCTAGTTAATCCATTTGATTTCTTCATTTTTGGAAGAAAGTGTTTGCCTTAGGAAGGCAAACCTTCCTAACAAGTGACAGAATGAGATCTTACTATCGCAATTATCATCCTGAGCAATGCCTCAATCTTCTAACTGGGGGAACATATGTCACGTTACAGAAAACAACCCCAAAGCCCCCACTTGAAGAATGAGGAATGGGTCAATGTTCCCGTGCAGTAGTTGTAGACTGGAAATCATTCCCCCTTTGATGTCAACATGGCTGTTTCTGCAGACACAGGGATTTCTTAGGAGTCACATGGTACTTTACAAGTGAAAAGGTCCCAGCAGGTTCAGGAGGTCACTTCCTGAACTTCCACCAGCTAGTTAGCCACCAGCTAAACAGCCACATGCAGCTGGTACTGTGTGAGAGAGGACATGAACAGGGGGAAGAACACAGAGGCAGAGGGGCCTGGGTTTGCATCATTGGGTTGCATCTTGCCAGCTAGTTTCTTAGTGTCTTTTCTGAGCTGCCGCCTCTTGAGTTACAAAATGCTCATGGTTACATCTACCTTGCAGGTCATTTGTTGACCACGCAGTGAGATAATGCAAGTAGCCTCGTTCAGTGCCTGGCACATAGCAGACCAGTGCTGCTACTACCTCCAATGATAATAGCCAACATTTGCTGAGTACTTTCAAGATGGCGGGCACAGTGCTGGATGCTTCCGATATATTATTTCTTTTAATGTCCACAATATAAATATGCAATAGATGCTTTCAGCATTCCGAAACTATAGAAGAGGGAGCAAAGATCCAAGTCATGCAGAGCTAATGATTTGCAGAGCTGGTTAGTCAGATCCAGGCAACGAATTCCAAAGTCTGTAATTTTAACAACTACACATAAAATAAACAAGTGATGCCTTAAAATGCTGTTGTCGCATATGAGAGAACAGATGTGTGAATGTCTATTGCTTATTCTGTCCCTTATAAAGGAAATCTACTAGATAAAAAAGAAAGGAAAGCATGTTACAATTAAGACCACGTTGTCTGAACTTGTTTAAGCACTGGTGTTTAAAGGTAAACCCTGAATGTAACACTGAGTGTTAATTATGCTGGAATTAAAAAAAAAAAAGTTAAAGATAAACTTTGGCTCCTAGTCCCGATTTTTTTTTTTTTTTTAATTTTTTTTTCAACGTTTATTTATTTTTGGGACAGAGAGAGACAGAGCATGAACGGGGGAGGGGCAGAGAGAGAGGGAGACACAGAATCGGAAACAGGCTCCAGGCTCTGAGCCATCAGCCCAGAGCCCGACGCGGGGCTCGAACTCACGGACCGCGAGATCGTGACCTGGCTGAAGTCAGATGCTTAACCGACTGCGCCACCCAGGCGCCCCCCCTAGTCCCGATTTTAAATGCAGCAAAAAACATGATGAGTAGGTTTCATGGCACAACACTACAACATTGCTGTCCATCTTTTGTGAAATGAACCAAGAATTAAAAACCAGCTAGCTTCTCTTCTTTAATGTATGCCAGTGCATTTCAGGGGTCCACGCTGGTTTGCTTTTACTTAAGGCCATTATCACTTTCCAGAGAATGTCAGCGATGGTGTATCAGGGAAATATAATACATAGAGATTGAAAAAGACATTTTCACAAGATGTAAATGTTTTAAAAACTTTGAGTTCGCATTTTGACTACTTTGTGGTTTCAAGGAGGATCCCCTTAGGGCACACACTATGTACATCTCTATACATTTATAGTATGTTTTAATGAGTTTTTGTTTCTACAGGAGTCATTTTCCCACTACAGAATCACCCACACACATGCACAGCTGCACATGCAAACACACACTATTCTTTGTTTTAAAAGCACAGGATGAGTTAGGTTCTTTCAGTAAATATGTTGTTACTCTTTACATGTATAAAATTAACCATATTCACACTGGAACTCCAGTAGGAAGCTGACTATACATAGTGTATCCTCCACAATTTCAGATTTATAAGAGTTGACTATCAGAAGGTGGTTACAATGCCTTTTAAGTTCTGCAAAGTTCACAATTTTCCAATTATAGCTCTCATCCTGGCATGCCCTAGAAAGTGCTTTACAAAAATCAGCAACCAGGGGCTACAGCTCATTATAGAACCTGTGTTCTACTGTGAGCCACTCATACACTCAGTCTGCTAAGTGTGATTTTTCAGAGATAACACGGTGACCAACCAGTTTCTAAATTCATCATAGCATCCACGATATAAAATACTCTACTTTGCAGGGAGAACCACATTTCAATAAACCCACCTAAAATCGTTTCATGATATCTGCACAGAAACTTTAACATTGAAAACCCAGTTTAAAAGTGTTTCCCCAGTCTCTCCCAACTACAAAACATAACTACAGGGGACTCCGGAGAAAATACGTTTGACTAGAGTAAATCATTTGTCAGGTGAATACATTAAAAGCAAATTTAAATTTCACACTTGGATCTGGATACATAAACGGTATGGAAAATGACGGAATATTTAAGGCATGAACCACCCTTTCTAATTTAACTTATGGCCTTACTAATAAATACTTCCTTGAACATGTGCTTCACACATCATAAAATTTATGAACCAAGCTCCATGCTGGCTTTCAAGGAACCATTTGTACAAGGTTTCCTTTTCACAGGGAGGCATCGCATTCCTGGATCCTGAGTTGTATTTCAAAAAAAGGAAAAGACACAAAGAAGCTCTTTAGTTAAAGATTCATGAGTACAGCATGCTGGGTTGCAATGTGTTATTTGGAGTTTAGAACCTTCTGTCCACCTGCACTGACCTGTGCTTTTGGCTCTGAAATAGCTCGTCTAATAGGCTGAAGATCAGTCAAACTCTTACTATCTTTTCCTGTAAAGACTTGGCAGGGGCCCAGCCAAAACCAAAATCTGACCCCAGTGGAGGAAAAGTACCTCAGTGGAACTAGGACTTGGAGTCTCTTTTCTGTGCTAAGGGGATCCTGCGCCTTTAGACATTATTTTACTTCTTGTCGGGTGAACTCAACAGGTCTCAAGAATCTGATCACTTGTCCTCTCAGACTGAGATCTTCCAGAAGCTGACCTGGGATGAGGATTTGAATGCAAGCAATGTATTAAGGAGGTATCCTGTGGAAGAACTAATAGAGGGGGAAGCAAGATAGAGAAGGAAGCCTCTGGAAACCACTAAAAAATTTTTTAAGTGTATTTATTTATTTTGAGAGAGACGGAGACAGAGAGAGAGAGAGTATATGCAGGCGAGAAGCAAAGAGGAAGAGAGAATATCCCAAGCAGGCTCCACATCACCAGTGCAGAACCCGACGTGAGGCTTGGGCTCACAAACCACGAGATCATGACCCGAGCCCAAGTCAAACGCTCAACTGAGGAACCACCCAGGTGCCCCAGAAAACCATTTCAATGAATGGTTAAGGGAACTGCTGGCCCTCATGGCAATACTGTAGATGATACTGCACAGTCTTCCCACCCAGGGGCAAGGAAGCTGGGGCGTGCAGGCCACCCATGGCCACGCCTCATTGGCTGCTTCTCTAGGCATTCACTTCTGGGTCTTTCTGGCCTTCTCTGTGTGTTAGCCAAGCACGTTCCTCAGGCAGAGAAAGGCCTCTAGCAGAGTGTCAGGGTGGCAGTTGTGCACTAGAAGGTGGCAGGCGTGCATAAGAGCACTGAGGGTCTGTGGCGGGGCACTCTGCGATGCCCTCCTTTGGGGTCTGTAAGAATGGGCTCGAAGTCTGTCTTCTGTGGTCCCTTGGCATTAAAACACACCTCAGTCACAGTGCTTACCACATTACGCTGAAATAAGCTTGCACTTATTCAACACATATTTGTTGAAAGCCTAGCTATGCAAAAGAGATCACATTTAGCGAATAAAAATAGATGTGATTGCTGCCCTTGGGAGGGAAAAAGTGACAAAGCAAGGAAGCAAACAAACACCTAAAAGTAAACATTGTCACAAGTGCTATGGAGGTAACAAACGGGGTGAATGTCTTCCGGTAAACAGTTATTGGGAGCAGGATGGGGAGCATTTTTAGACCTGGCAGTTAAGGAAGGTCTCACAGAAGAGATGTTACTTAAGTCAGAGCCCAGGGAATGAAAGAAGGCAGTTATGCAAAGGGCAGGGAGAAAAGAATCCCAGTGGGAGGGACAGTAGGAAGAGGGGGAATCTCTAATCTTGTTGGGGGAGCTCAGAGTTACTGGGCCTAGAACCCATGCAAAGGGGAGGGTAACAGATTAAATGGAAAAGTAAGCAAGGGTCCGTTAGGCAGGACTTCTCTCTCTCTTTCACTAGATTGCAAATTCCTTGCAAGGGACAGAGAGCATGTTCTATATGTTTATTTCCTCACCACTACTGCCCCCTTCTCTCCCCTCCCCCAGCCCCAGCATATAGCCCAAGGCTGGCACCCAGTAGATTTTCAGAAAGCTAACATGTTCTGTGTCCTAAACAAACCTTTGCCTTTTTTCCCCTTTTGCTTGTTTTCTAATGAGGACTAGAGACTGGTAGCAACCCCTGAAAGTTGACTGTGTCTGAGTACTCTTCAGAATTTTAAAAGATGGAGAAATCCACAAAACCTTTTCCCTAGGTGATAATCCCACCAAACTCGAAAAGTCTCCCCAAGGATGTATGAAACATGCTTCTACACAAGTTTATGTTGCTTGAAAGGAGATAAATACGTTTTTGTTTTGGACCGTTAGATACCTGGTACCTGGTATATTCTATATGCTCAGCCCTATGACAACAGTGACCTTCTAGTTGGAGAAACCAAGAACACATAAAACCAGGCAGGGACACTAAAAGGCCGGGTGTGAAGAGTACTTGAAAATAGAGCTAACGTTTATCGAGCCCTTATGATTCCAGACACTCTTGTAAGCACTCTGTATGGATTAATTCATATAATCCTTACAACAACCCCATCACAGAGGTTCTAGTATTATTCCCATTTTATAGATGAGGGGACAGGTCTAAGGATTTTCGATAATTTGTGCAATATCTCACAGCTCATACATGTCAGAGCTGGGAGGCCACACAAATAATTTGATTACGGATATTCCAAAATTCAGTTTTACCCTCTGCTCTTGCTGTGACTGTCCCCTCCAACATGCCTGAAAAGGTTCTGGAAAACCATCTTGATCCCTTTCAATTATGTACACTGCATGCATCTTCCTGTGGAGAAACCCATACTGGTTCCAGACGGCTCCAGCTGTCACAAGCTGCTTCTTTATGCTGAGGCACAGTCTACCTTTGTCGCCTTGCTTTTAGGTGCTAATTCTGGGCTCCATAATCACACAGTATATGACAGTCTTGGAGATGCATACAAAGACAGCTACTGTGCTAAGTTTTTCTAAGCCCAAATAGCTTTTTTATTCCCCAGGTTTTTCAAGTTTTATGGCTTCTGAGCCCTGCCCCTAGGCTCTCTGCTCTCCAATGTATGATGTGTTCTGAGTTTGCTGATGCTCTCCAACAGCACTGGTGTCTTGAATCAGACGCAATACCATAGATGTGGTCTGGCCCATATCTGCATGGTGGGCTCACTACCACATTTGCATTCACGTGACCCAAATCCAATGAATCCTTTTTGGCTGTCTCAACCCTGTTAACTCCAATCAATTTTTCAGTCAGCGCAAATGTGTAAAAATTGTTTGTCAGTTATGTCTTCATTTTCTGAAGCTAGCTCACTGAGAATGTGTGAAGCACATGTAGAGATGAAGATACAGGTCTAATTTGATAGGGACATTGTGTCAGAGTTAATAGCTCGAGGTCTGAAGGTGACAGACCTGGATTCAATTCTGAATTCTGATACTTCCCATCTGCAAGCACTTCAGAAAGTGATACATTCTCAGGGTATTTGGGTGGCTCAGTCAGTTAAGCATCCGACTTCAGCTTGGGTCATGGTCTCACATTTCATGGGTTCAAGCCCCATGTCAGGCTCTGTGCTGATGAGAGCCTGCTTTTGATCCCCTCTCTCCCTCTCTGCTCCCCCCCCCCCACTTGTGCCCTGTCTCTCTCTCTCTCTGTCAAAATAAGTAAATAAACTTAAAAAAACGGAAGTAATATACTCTCTCAGCTCAATTACTTCGTCTGGAAAATACAGGATGAAAATGACCTGCAGGGTTGTTATGAAATTTGAATGATATGCATTCTATGAACAATTTAACATGGTGTACCTGATTAAATCTGCACATGAACCAGAGCAGCCAGATGTGAACGTGGCTGAAGGAACACACACCATGATGACTGATCTTATTGCATGTCCCTAATGTCTGCTTAACTCTCTTACTAGCTGATCATTTCCCACATTCTCTAACCTCAAACCTTCCACTCCCTCCTCCCACTTAGGCTCAGCTGTCAGCTTTGCCTTTTATTTCAGTGGAAAAATAGAACTCCGAAGAGAACTTCTAAATATTTCCACCACCATAGGCACCAACTGGCCAATGTCCATGTTCTTATGGCACATGATGTGTTGTAGATATATTTGTAAATTTACCAATGTGTATTACATATATATATATTACATATATATTTGTAAACTTGTCTTTCTCTACCAGACTGTCAACTCCCTATAGACAGAGTCTTTGTTTTGTTCACCACTTCATCTCCAACACCTAGAACAGTACCTGTTCTAAAACATAGAAGACACATGTTTGCTGAATGAATTCATAGTACATGGCAGGTGTTCAATAAATGACATCTTTATTAATATTAATTATTTCCCAAGATTAGTTATTCCCCAGCCGGCTAGTGGGGAAGAGAGTCAAACACACAGATAATGACCATTCAGTGCAATAACTGCAGTGACACAGAGATAGGAGCCCACATGAATCGCAGCCACCATACATACAGGTGAGAGTGATAGAATGGTATTTCATAGAACAGATACTCTTTAGTCAAATCTTGACTCCGCTATGTATTGTCTCTTTGACTTTGGACTAGCTATTTAATTTCTATCGTTTTCCCCTTGTGTAAAATAGTTATAATGATGCTGCCTTTGTGAGGTTGTTGCTAGGACTAAATAGAGCAATAAATATTAGGTGCTGAGCTCAGTACCTGACACAGAGCAGTGCTTTTAAAAATGTAAAGAAGGAAGATTGGTGAAAGACTAGGAGCAGAGATAGAGCAAGAAGAGGGTGTATGATGTTGGTAGTTTAGACAGAGGGTCGGCGGTGGAGGCAGTGAGATGTGGATGGATTCTAGATTATTTTGATAATAGGGCTAATGGGTTTTCTCGATAGATTGGGTATGTAGTAAAAGAGACAGAGGAGTCAAGGGTGATCCTGCTGCCAGAGAACTGGCGTTGCCTCAACTAAGATGGGAAAGAGTGGAGCAGGATTCTGTAAGACCATCTGCTCCCATCAGGGGGGCTGTCTTTCTGCTGGCTTCCTCATTTTTTCCTTATTGCTCCAAGGAAATCACTTTATAAATTCCCTTTTGGTTGTCCATCGTTTATTTGACCTGATCAATTTATTCTGGGCTAGAAGCTCCTATTATGTCCTATCGAAGATAGAGCTTAGAGATTCTGTGCTTCTTTCCTGTATGAACACATTGTTCTCTTTAGATTCCTTCCCTTTATCTTCATTACTGAGATTATCTACTTTTATTTTTTAAATTTTTTTTAATGTTTATTTATTTTTGAGAGGTAGAGAGACAGAGCACAAATGGGGAAGGGGTAGAGAGAGAAGGAGACACAGAATCTGAAGCAGGCTCCAGGCTCTGAGCTGTCAGCACAGAGCCCGATGTGGGGCTCAAACTCACAAACCACGAGATCATGACCTGAGCCAAAGTCAGATGCTCAACTGACTGAGCCACCCAGGCACCCTGAGATTATCTACTTTTCAATGGTCATGAAATTGTAGCTAGTTTGGATCAGGGATTTTTTTTTTTCATCAAAGGATCTAGTTCGTACATGGAATATAATATATCTGCTAATGGCTGGCATTTTCATCTGTAGCAACCCTTAGCTAATAGATAACAGCCACTTTCTTCCAATTTCGCTGATCACCTCAGCTTCAGTAAACATTTCTACATCCCTGATTGGAATTAAGTTGATAGTTGCTCAGTCTTTTCACTGTCTTCCTTAAATTTATTTAAATGAAACTATCTGCCAGGTAGATGAAATTTTGGCTCAGACTTCAAACCAATGTCTGAGTGATTAAAATCCTTTTCATGGCAACAGTTCACCTCCAAGCCACTCTTATGTGTTTAGTCAGGAATAAGACATGATTATTCTCTATGTAAGGGGAACTCAAGCATAAGACTTTGTCATGCCACTATTGTTTATTTCCCCTTCTGTCCTTACCCAAATACTCTTTGCTACACCTCTGCTCCTATGTTCATGGCTGACTAAATTGGAGAAAAAAGGGAACAAGTACTTACATTTTATCATTTATTCTTCACATTCCAAAACTGAGAGTTATTGCTTTCTTTTTGTTTTGTTTTGTTTTAAATTTTTTAAATGTTTGTTTATATTTTGAGAGAGAGAGAGAGGCAGACTGCAAGTGGGGGAGGGGCAGAGAGAGAGAGGGAGAGACAGACTCGGAAGCAGGCTCCAGGTTCTGAGCTGCCAGCACAGAGCCCCATTCACGGCCTGAACCCACCAACCGTGAGATCATGACCTGAGCTGACGTCAGACGAACAACCAACTGAACCAACCAGGTGCCCATGGTTTTTTGTTTGTTTGTTTGTTTGTTTGTTTGTTTTTTACATATGGAAAAAGTGAAGTTCGGGTCATTTATGAAACTAAGTCAAGTCATACAGCAGAGAGTCAAAGCCAGCTTTGCTGACTCCAAAGCCAGTTCTCATTACGTAACACAGTGTTGTTTCACAGGTGAAGAGTGGTCTCAACATACCACACTTCATTTTCTGTCTCGGCAAATTCTAACAGAACTGTTTTTAAAAAATGTGTAGGTTTCCGTTGTTATGTTACAGGCTTGCGTTTTAGTATTGCCGGGGAAATAAGGTCTATTTTCTGGGCTTTCCTTCTCATCTGTAGTTTGTAATTTGGCTTAGGGATAATATAAACAGAGGGTGGAATTGTTGGCAAAGGGCTTCACTGGGATGTGAGGTGGGTCTTGCAGAATGAATGGGTGAAGTCTCTCCAGACAGGAAGAATGGAATAAGTGATGGAGGAAACAGTCAGAGCTTGGACAAAAGTAGGGATCTACATGGATGTGGAGGGGCACCAGATTGTGGGATGTGGGCTTAAGAGTTTATTGTGCCGCAGTGAGACATCGGAGCAAGGGGGAAGGGAGATGAAGATAGGCATCAGGAAGAACATCTTGCAGGGCTGTGCAAGGTGGGTGTGAATAGAGGCCATGTTGTTTCAGTAAGCAGGCCATGAGATAATAAAAAGCTCCAACTAAGCTGTTGGCAAGAGGGACAACCTATGTAATTCCTTCCCCCATAACCTGTTGAGTATCAGTCTTCTCTGGGCAAGCAGGCAATGTGCATAGAAACCTGATGGCCAGTGGAATAAAAGGAGAAAGAATTTCAATAACAGAATTCTGCATTGTTTTTCTTTTCCTTTTTCTTTCTTTTTGTGAACTGATGTACTGTTCAAGAGGGTCAAGCCCCTCTCAGGGATGTTCTCTAGTTATTTATAGCTGCTTTTGAGAGAACAATGTGAAGATGAAGTGAGTATATATATAAAGTGCAACATTGCTTTTCACCCAACCTGGCACCACTTAAGAAGGTGAGTAGGGGTGCCTGGGTGGCGCAGTCGGTTAAGCATCCGACTTCAGCCAGGTCACGATCTCGCGGTCCGTGAGTTCGAGCCCCGCGTTGGGCTATGGGCTGATGGCTCAGAACCTGGAGCCTGTTTCCGATTCTGTGTCTCCCTCTCTTTCTGCCCCTCCCCCATTCATGCTCTGTCTCTCTCTGTCTCAAAAATAAATAAAATGTTGAAAAAGAAAAAAAATTAAAAAAAAAAAAAGAAGGTGAGTAGGTACCATTTCTATCTACAGATGAAGATTTGGGGCTATGGAAAAGTAAGTGGCTCAAAATCACAGACCTAACAAGGCCTAATAGGGTCAAGAGCACTCATATTTTAGTGCTATGTTGCTCTTTTGATTAAGACCAAAGTTACAGATTGAGAAAAATACAAAATTTTGACAAAATAAATAAAGTTAAAGAATCCACTGAATGGAGTAGAGCTTAAAAATTATTATTTTTTAATTTACTAAGTTAGAAGTTAGACAAATTAACAGAATGTATAAATAGCAACATCATTTTTTGACATCTTTTTTTTCCTATAGGGATAAGACAATTGAAAAAACATCAATCAAATTTTTTTCCACTGACATATTTGAAAGTTTGGGATTGGAATTTCAAAAAAGAAATTTTTTGTGTGTGGTATTTAATTTCTCAAAATATTTTTAAAATTCTGAATGCTAGGTGATTGCTTTCATGTTTATTTAATAGAGAAATTAAATATAATTTAATAGATTTTTAATGTGATGATATTTCAAGGAAGAAATTTAAGTATAATGAAGATATCTATTATCCAAAAACTAATGTTTTGTGTTTCAATGTTCTGTCATCTTGAAGAAGCGAAGTGGAACCAGAAGTGAGAAGTAGTAGTTTTTTAGTCATTTGCCCTATCTTTTTTTTTTGATGGGCAAATCTTCCAATGTGTAGGCACTAGCAAAGAGGACAGGTTAAGTATATAACTTATGTGTAGGTTTGGCAAAAGTGAGCCTGGCATATGAAGCAATCTAATTTCACTTCTTGAAATTATCACCATTTGGAATTTTCTAAATTTATAAATTCAAAATTTGCAGTCCAACTGCCATATGTTATAAAATTCACTCCTGGGCTATAAGAAAAAAACAAGCCTAGTTTGTGAGAAACTGAAGCTGTCACTCATTGAAGAAAGTCCACTCTACTTTTACTGTCTTTGAAAAAAAAAAAAAGAAGAAGAAAAGAAATAAATGTACTTT
The DNA here is from genome assembly GCF_018350175.1 of Felis catus. NCBI lineage: Eukaryota > Metazoa > Chordata > Mammalia > Carnivora > Felidae > Felis > Felis catus. Next base: position 81,751,090 of record NC_058377.1, on the reverse strand, counting down.
AGTGTAATAACAGAAAATCCCTTTTCCAAGAGTAAAAAACATTAGTATATTTTCCTTAATTTTGGAGAAAATATGAAAAGGAAATAGACTGTAATCACTCTTCCTTAAGATGCATTTGCTTTAGGCTCTTAAGTATATGCTCAGACCTTTTCAAGGCTTTGAGACACCAGCTTTTTAAGGTCCTGCTCAGCATTAACATTAGCTGATGCAAGGAGGCTTCATTTTACGAAGTGGTTAACTAAAAAATGATTTTTTTAAAAAAGAATATAATTAGTATTTTTTATCTAAGAATTTTTTTTATATTTATCTATTTTCAAGAGAGAGACAGAGGGTGAGTGCGGGGTGTGCAGAGATAGAAGGAGACACAGAATCCGAAGCAGGCTCCAGGCTCTGAGCTGTCAGCACAGAGCCCGACCGGGGGTTCAAACCAACAAACTGTGAGATCATGACCTGAGGCGAAATCGGATGCTTAACTGACTGAGCCACCCAGGCACCCCTTATCTAAGAATTTTTAAAAGTCATAAAAGAACATACAGCCTTTTAAAAAACATTCTGTAACATATCCAGTTGTAAAATAGACTTATCTTGAATATTTATCTCTGAGGATGTGATTATGTGTTTTCTTGCTGGAAGTATGGATGGAGATAAGAAAAGGCGAAAGGAAGGAGACCTTAAAGTTCAGAAGTGAAAACTGACACTGGGCAGAAGGCTGTGGGAACAATGTCCGGACCAGTGGCATTGGCTGCATCTAGGGCACCAGGCTCTTCTCAAGCAGGGAGGCTCCTGTCTTGTACTCACTGACAGGACAAGGACAGCTCCATCCCATGTAGGGACTTTAGACTCTTTAGACATGATGCCCAAATTTATCAGGTACAATGCAGAAATCAAGGGGGATAATAAATGGTATGTAATCCAGAGAACACATTGGAAGACATCAATATGGCACAGAGGACAAATGAAGTAAAGTACACAGACATTCAAGACACCTGTATTCATTTTATAAAAATCCCAAAGACATTTCTCTGAAAGTCAGTAGGTCCATGGGCAAAACAGAATAGAGACTCTTCTTAAACATATGAAGACTTTGAGTGTGTCTCCCACCTGTGTGTCAGAGTGTGAGCCTGGGTAAGGGCAGGAAGGGAATGTTGACTAGGTCTTTCTTTGGGAAGGAAAGGCATTTGGGTACCTGATGTGGTGGGCTGATCATTCTGATGCAGCTGTTTTTTAACAGAGCTGTTCTGAAGCCACTGACCTGGCAGCCCAGATACAGTGGGGACATTCTAAGGCAGCCTGAAGAAACAAGCTCCCAGCCCTTTTTATAATTACCAAGTAATATATGAAGCAAAGACCCTCACTCCATCCCTGACTTGCACTGCAGACTCCTACCCCTGGGGGTTCAGGAATGGCCAAACTATGGGGCAAGATTTAGGGACGGGGTGAATTGTCAGTTGGGAGTTAGACACACTTATTGTGTTCACTACTTGCCGAGTAAAAAAATAGTGATCTTTGCTTTTTTGACAAATCTCTGTAAAAATAGCCTCTGTACCTGACCTACTCTGTTCTTTGTGCCATAATAAAAATCTTCATCTTCAAGGAAACACATGACCTTCTACAAGAAAAGGGGAGCTCTGCTTCCCCCCCCCCCCCCCCCCCCGCCTTGTGAAAGGCATAGAGGTTCTACAGGGTCCTGACAGTTACAGAGAGTTTTGACTCCCTTTTGTGGAATGTTCCTTTTGAAACAAAAGAGGGGCTGATGGCTAGAGACTGATGGCAGATAGCTATGGACTAGTTAAACGGACAGGTAAAGACTTGCTCTGCTGTATCAAATTGAGGGGAAATGTTCTTTTCTGATTGTGCAATGTACTCAGTCCCTGGGCTGCTGAGAAAAGTGAGTGGCCTGCTTCCATTGAAAAAAAGATTTTCTTCAAATTACAATCTTTTAAACCTCAATTTGAAATAACAAATATTATTAAAGTCAGAGAATAGTGTACAAATATTTCAGTACAAATTCAAAGAGGTAGGAAAAGGAGTACTCATTCTGAAACTGAATGTTAATGGAAAGAACAAATATTTAGGTTCATATATGAAAAGTCATGCTATATATAGATTTTTCCCATTTCAGTCTTATCAATTATATTCTGGGAATTTTGCATCTTGAAGTTAAACACAAAAATTAGTGTATAATTATTTCTTTTTCTTATGTTGATTTATTTTTGAGAGAAAGACAGAGCTCAAGCCAAGTAGGGTAGAGAGAGAGGGAGACACAGAATCTGAAGCAGGCTCCAGGCTCTGAGCTGTCAGCACAGAGCCCAATGCAGGGCTCAAACTCACGAGTTGTGAGATGATGACCTGAGCTGAAGTTGGATGCTTACCAACTGAGCCACCCAGGCCCCCTAATGTATAATCATTTCAATTTGACATGGAAGCTAAAATACAATTACATTTTTTTAGTTTATTTATTTATTTTGAGACAGAGGGAGAGACAGAGAGCCTGCTCTTGTGTGTCAGCTGGGGAGGGACAGAGAGAGAGAATCTCAAGCAGGCTTAATACTGTCAGCGCAGAACCTGATGCAGGGCTCCATCTCATGAACTGTGAGATCATGACCTGAACCAAAATCAAGAGTAAGATGCTTAACCAATGGAGCCATCCAAGAGCCCTTAAAATACAATTACCTTAATAAAAATCTTCATATTTCCAATGTTTTATTACAGTTTTCAATGTTCATGCATTTGTCTGGAAACATTTACATGCTAGGCTTCAGCTTTTAAATTGGTGGAGAATTGAGAACAAGTTCAGGAACCTCTTGTCCTACAGGTCAGTATATGTTTCTCTTAAATACAAATTCTTCCCCATCATCTCTGCTACTTCCCTAGGCTAAGTTCTCAGTGCTTTTTGTAGGACTATTTCTAGATTGTGCTATGGTTACCCTCCTCCCTGTCACTCCCCACTCCAGTCTACCCAATACAGATGACCATGACCAAACATTTCTGATAAAGATATAATCATTCCACTCTCTTTTGTAAGATAGATAGAAACCAAAGACCAAAGGGGCTACTGGGGGAGGGGAAAGCAAAACCACAGAAAGAGGAAGATAAGAAGACAGTCACGAGCTTTGTAAGCATTTGAGAAATTATATACATTTGGTCAAAATCAGAATGGATATAACTCTGAATATGTAAAATGCATCTGAAAGAAAATAAAGCAAACTTCTTAAACTTATAAAGATATTAAACTCATTTCTCTGGCCGTATAGGAAGAAAATCAGCCTGGGAAATGAATGGAAAGGAATACACCTGATTTCTATGTTGTGAAAATGTCCTTGCGGAAGGTTTTGGACTGAGCTCCTTAGTAGGGCACTGAGGCCGCTTCATGGTTAGGCACCTTCCCTATTCCCTGTGGCTTTAATGATTTTAACTTCACCAATATTAAACTAACTGGTGTTTCCTAAGGCTACCCTGCTATTTCACACTTCCATGATTTTCTACATGCCCTTTTCTCTGTCAAGAATTTCCTTGCTGTCTTTGCCTCACAAACTGATTCTTTAAAATCCAGCTCACATATTCCTGGCTTCAAGGATTATGTTTTTGTCTCTTCAGATTCCTTCCTCTGTGTTATGATTAACCTTCTTTGCATGCTTTCTTGCACTGAAATAATGGATTGTACTTATTTCTTTTCATGGCTAGGGTCCCCTTCCTAGACATGATAAATCCTCAAGGACAGAATCGGTGTCTTTTTTTTTTTTTTTTTAACTTGGTATTTCCTTAAGGAGCTTCCTGAACAAAATAGATGCCCAATATATGTGCAACCGGATCAAAATTTATTGGAATGACTATTATCCACATCTTCCTTCCAGCTGTGGCTGTCCATTGACAAGAGTCTTTTCTGGCTGATCATCATGTCTTTTCATTTTCGAATTTGACAGCTAATGCCAAGGGAAGATCAAGGAAAAGTGGTTTGCATCTTGATGCCAGATTTTAAAAGTCTTTTCTAACTCTAAGGAAAGAGCAGAAGAGGTAATATGGCCACTGAGGATGAAAAACAAAATCCTTCCACAAGTGTAACAGAGTTTGTTTACATGTTCTGGAGTATAAATGTTTGAAAATAAGTGATGGCAGTTCAATAAGGTGTCAAATTCTACAGGCAAAGAGCCAGAGAAGCAATACTCCAAAAATGGCCCATTGCTTTCTCCTTTACCCCACCAACTGCACAGCTCGGGGATATATTTTAAAAATCTGATCTTGTTTTAAACCATTAAAGTATTTTCCAGTGTCTAAATAGCAGCCAGTTCTCCTTATATTATTCATGACTGCTGCTGTCAGTGTGACTGGGTTTTTCCACAACTTAACTGAGTGTAGTATCATTTCCACTTTGCTACTGCCTGATAGTACTGAGAAATATAAGCTATAAAAATGCATTCATCAAGAAATATTAATGGAGGAGGGTGGCTGTGTCTTTTTACAATGCTTAAAAGCCTAAGTTGTAATAATAAAAAGTTGGCTTTTATTCCCTGAAATAATCAAAAGAAGGACTTGAAGGAAATGAAAGCAAAATCCAACAGGATTACAAAATTAGGGCAGAGTGAAGGAAAAATATTTTGAGTACCAGAAGAAATCTAAAATAAATAAAAAATAATAATACATTTGTGAAACTGCTGTTTGACCCAGACAATTGCTACTCGGTTATGTAACTGGAGACTCCTTGAAGTCTCTGTACTCTCACTGGGGAAAGGCAGGATAAACATCTTTTTCTGGATACCTATCTGGATTCCACCAGCTAGCTGGGCTACATAAAGAAGACAGTGAATTCCTGGTGGTTTAGACAGAAAGCACCAGAGCAAAACCTTGACAGTTGTCTGAATGATGAGATAAGGCCATGGAGGAACCTAGTTCTTTTTTTTTTTTAATGGTTTTATTTATTTTTGAGACAGAGAGAGACAGAGCATGAGCAGGGGAGCGGCAGAGAAAGAGGGAGACACAGAATCTGAAGCAGGCTCCGGGCTCCGAGCTGTCAGCACAGAGCCTGACGCGGGGCTGAACTCACAGACTGTGAGATCATGACCTGAGCCGAAGTTGGATGCTTAACTGACTGAGCCACCCAGGCGCCCCAGAGGAACCTAGTTCTTGACAACACCGGTCTATGCCTGAACAGGAAGGGAACAGTATCATGCCCTATTTTTTTTTTAAGTTCATTTATTTATTTGAGAGAGGCAGAGACAGTGCAAGTGGGGGAGGGGCAGAGAGAGAGAGAGAGAGAGAGAGAGAGAGAGAGAGAGAGAGAGAATCCTAAGCAGCTTCATGCTGCCAGCACAGAGCCTGACACAGAGCTGGAACTCAAGAAACCACAAGACCATGACCTGAAAGGAAACCAAGAGTTGGACACTTAACCAACTGAGCTATTCAGGTGCCCTCATGTACTATTGATAACCATAGAACAAGGTGAAACTGTGTGGTTCAAGCTAATTAATTAGTAACATCTCCACACCCAGTAAACTGTTGCAAATCTCTCATTTAAAACCACCTATTATACATGTTTGAGAATTTCAGATCTGAAAGGAGTCAGGTGAAATCTCTGTTTTGGTGTCACAGATTTCAACAGGGCCAGTCCAATATATCTAGTTAACAGTAGAAAAGAAAGTTCAAGGATAATTGCCTTGTTAGTGTATTTGTAGAAGTCAAGTTCTACTAAATATATAAGAATTATGATATTTTTAGAATCTGCCTTTGACTCACATAGTTTATGATACAAATCTTCAAACCATACAGAGAGCAAATAATTAACTCTCTACCTGAATTAAGTACTTCTTTTGTTCTGTCTCTCAGCTCAAGAATGAAGCCTTTTTTCCACCGAATCCAACTATTGCAGATTTTCGGAACATTTTTGTGGTCACAGATTCTCTTGAGACCCATTGAACTCTCCCCACACAGATTTGCTGTGCACATGCATGCACACACACACATGCTCCCATGCACACTCAACACTGTGCACATAATTTCACTGGGCTCCGGGATCACATAATTTTATCTGTGGATACCAGGTTAGGAGTTCCTGTTGGGTTGGTTTTGTGTTGTTCTGGCTTTAGATAAAATTAAGAAGGGCGAGACTGCCTTTGGTTCATCCCTCTCCTTTGCCGTGGACACTCAGTGTCTCATGTCTCGTGTGCCAGGTTTCACATTAGAGGACAAGGGTACCAGTATGCTGTACTTTGCCGTTTTCCGCCTCTTTTGAATGTCCAGAACTCCTCTATATTTTCTTTCATCTCTACCCAAACGATCTGTGTTTGGTAAATCATTAAACATCCTGCCTAAATTATAATAATGTTTTAACCAAGGCACAAGGGTTTATATTTGCTTCTGAGCAAATATCTTACCATAAGAGTTTTAAAAGACATTGAAGACCATGGCAAGGTTACCTGGCAAAAATAATTCTCTTTGGAGTTTTTCTCTGGCCTGCTGTGAAAAGCATCTTTTCTTCAGCCAGTCAGCTTCAAATTCACTGTAATGCTCATTTGGCCACGTGATATAAACCTTGTAACACAGAAAGCAGATATCACCTATATGTATATTATGCTTCTATGTACTTTGGTTCATTATTGCTCTGTTTTTTAATGTTAATTTAAGATAAGCAGGGGATCCACCTAGCCCTTACTTCTTTTACTTTTTACTTTATTTTTATTTTCACTTATGTACTCACACGCATACAATACTCTTTTGGAAGACAGGAGAACTGAAAGCCATAGTGATACATCTGAGCTCTGAGGCCCCTTAAATATCACAGAAAAAGTAAAATGTGACTCGATCTGAAGTTCTCGTTCTGTATCTCCTAAATCTGTTGTTTCCAAAATTTCTGTGATGACTTAAAGTGAGCTATTACTGAATTTAATATTCCTTCCAAGAGTATCAGAACGAGGAAATGATGAGGAGGAGGCAGATCATAATGATAAATGACAACAGCACTCTGAGTGCATCCTGTGTAACGAACACTACAGGCATAACTCCTCTAGTCCTCATACAACTCTAGAAAGAAGGTACTACTCTTATTCACATTTTCCAAGCGAGGAATGTCTGAGTAAATATTTCTAAGGTCACACAGCTGGCAAGCGGTGAACCCTGGGAGTAAAGTCCTTCAGTTCAGATAAAGACAAGAGGGGGAAGAGCCATGAGCTAGCTGTCACATTTGCTTTTCCGAGAACTATCCTCGTCACTTTGGAAGAGAGAAACACAGGCTGGTGGTCACATCTACTTGGTGGTTTTGAGAGGCTTGTTTTCCAGAGTTCTAGAGCAAGCCTTGCATATCGACTCACTCATTTGACTAAAACTACAGTCGTCGATACAAGTTTTTCAGTGTTCACTGCATGCCGGACACTGTGTTAAACATTTTTACCCATATTACCTCACTGAATTCTCATGTAATCTCTACAAACAAGTTCTGTCAGTTTCCCTATTTTACAGATGAATAAACAGAGGCCCAGAAGCACTCTTGTTATTATAGAGATAGTTTGATTGTGTCTTCAGGGCTGTTCACGAAATTCCTTCACGGAAGGAATAATGAGCAATACTGTAAGTTTTATTAAAAACAGTAGTAGTGATAAAACTACGAACAACAATAACAGAAGCTTCCATCTACTGAGCATGCTTGCTTTGCCCCGAGCACTACACAAACATGGTTCTCTGTGTAGTTATAGACATGATCAAATGAAACATAATCCCTTCTTTAAGTTATTGGACAGTAGCCCCTTCAATGAACTGGGGAGATAAAGGAGAGATAATTTAGAGATAATTACCTTTTTTCTGTCAAACGTCAAGCCTTTAATACCAATGTTCACATCAAGAGCTTCGATGAGAAGTTTCCGTGCTTTTGCAGAATCCAGGTAGCAATCGGGGCACTGGCAATTGTCTCTCAGCCATACAGCAGGGTAGAGAGACTCCGCACCGTCATGCCAGAAGAGCTGCAACAAGTGAGCCCCGTCCACCACTTCTGCCTTTTGGATGGCACAGTGCATGTTTCTGGTTCTTGCAGGTAAATCCTGTCAGCTGCCTGCTGTGACAAATCTGCGTTAAAAGGAACCTCAGGCGGCTCAAGTCTGAACTTGACTTCTAAGAGTGTGAACAATTCAAGTGGACTCTGGCTCCTGCTGTTCAGTCAGCTGCCAGAGTCTGCGGCTTGACTGATCAATGCTGGGACCTTTGTTCTGATGAGAGTATCTCGTATGCTGTAAACAGAAACACAGTGACTAAAAGTACATAAGATAAACATGCTGAATCAGGATCCAGATGAAAAGAATTCCTTGTTTCCTCCAGAAATTTTAGATAATAAGTTCAGAACCAGTGACATAGGCACTTTGATAATTATGTTTGCATGAAAGCTCTGAAAATTTTTTTAAAGGAGAAAAACACTCCACAAATTGGAAGTATAACTAATCATACCTGTGCTATTTTAACTGACATCCAATTACACAAGCCTTTTGCAAAAAAAAAAAAGAAAGTGTTTTTATGATACTAAATTAGTAAACTTGGTCTACTGAGGGAAATTTTAATGCAATTATTGATTTTAACAGATACTATAATCTGGTACATTGTGCCATTTCTATCCTACCATTTACTTTTTGACTAATACAATTCATTTTCTAAGTGCAGTATAAAAGTTCCCAGGCTCTGCAGGCTTCCCATTCTCATCTTGCTTGATTTGTTCTCTGGGATTTTCTGTTTTGATATAATGTGCCTCGATATTTTGGCTCATTTAATCTAAACCTTTACTGGGTATTTTTATGAACCTTCACTTTACTTTGGAATACATGACTTCTTTTTAGTAAGAAACACACCAAATTTGAGGACATGAAGTATGTATAGGAAAGGGAAAGAAGCGAAAAGAGGCACAAGGTATTATGGACTGAGTACATCAGTGTTGATTACGATTCCATCAATGACCACATATTTGGCTTTCAGAAATTGTGTCAGTGCTCTGAATTTCACTTTATTCATACATTATTTTCCAGGACTCTAAACTTACATGGGAGAAATAGAACTTACATGGACAATATAGAATTTATGTGGAAAAAGTAGACCTTCTTAACTTGTTCCATATAACGATTAGCCCATCATTAGTAGAAGGTGACATGTGATGATAGAAAGAAGACTTCATTGCCTTGGGATGAAGGGGAGGCACACACACATACACACGCATACACAGAGTGACTGTGTAACAATTCCCTTCTAAGTACCAGGCACTGCAAGGCACCGGAGGGTTCAATGACAAGCAGAATAAAATATGAAATACAGAAAATAGCTCTCTGTATTCGTTCTTATATATACAGTTAAACTTATTCAAATAATACTAATCTTCTTTTTAAAAACATTTATTTGTTTGTTTGTTTGTTTGTTTAGTGTGTGTGTGAGAGAGAGAGACCATGAGCGGGGGAGAAGGACAGAAAGAGAGAGAGAGAGAGAGAGAGAGAGAGAGAGAGAGAGAGAGAGAGAATCTTAAGCAGGCTCCATGCTCAACACAAGCCTGACTTGGGGCTCAACCTTACAACAGTGAGATCATGACCTGAGCCAAAACCAAAAGTCGGATGCTTAACTGGACTGAGCCACCCAGACACTCCATAAGCATCTTCTTTGTGTCTGATATGCTGCACCAGAAAGTTCAAAGATTACCATGAAGTTCCAGAGTTCAAGAAGAAGTGAGATGATTATGAAAGTAAACAAGAAAATACGGCTTGGTCCAAATGGCACTAAGAGCTGTCTGAGAGGTTCCAGGACACTTGCTTAGAGAAGACGTCTATTTGAGGAAGTCTTACAGGATATGATCAATGCTTCTGAATGCATACTAATTCCTTGTTCCTCTAGACACCCATATGGAGATGTGGCCACGTTTACCAGACATGTGGTTATACCAAGTCTTCTTCTCTTTACAAGGCTATGTTTTATCAGTGGGTGGCAAGCAGATGAGAGATAGAGAAGATTCTGGTTTCAAAGCAAATAAACACCAACCTGGATGATGGAATGTCCACAGGCAAAACAAAGCAGGAAAAAATGCATATAGGTATGCTAATTTGTTTACCTTGTTATTTATTCTTTTTGCTACTTAACCTGATCTATTTATAAACTGATGGATTATTCATTTGCTAAAATTACTTGCTAAGAATCAAAGGCAAAAGGTACCTCAAAATATCAACACACACAAAATAAACATATGTAGCTTTCAGGCTCACCCTCTTTATACTGAGAACATAGCTATCTTTTAAAATACATTTTTCATATTGGTCCTGGCCTGATTTTTCAAAACAGCACAGGATGTATTTATCCCCCTGTAATAGTTCTTCAATTACAATGGACCATAATCAAGTGCCTTTTCATCCCTTCTCTTCTCTAAATCTACTCAACTTTTCAGCCTTTGCTTTATAATATGTGATCTCTAGATTATGTACCTTTCAGGGTGCATGGTCACTTTCCAGTTTACAAATGTCCTTCAAAATGTGTGGCTTCAAATTATACAATATAGAACAGATAGGATATTTCTAGTATAAAAAAGAAAAATTAATACCTTAATGAAGAAAGAAGGTTGTTTTTCTTTTCTTTCTTTCTTTCTTTCTTTCTTTCTTTCTTTCTTTCTTTTCTTCTTTTTTTTTTTTTTGCCTTGAGAGTTTGGAAGCATAGTGGCAATTGTTTACAGGATCTTACAAAAGAATAGCTAGTTTGGTTGTACAATAAGAATATTGGTTTTAATTATATTGATGGTAAGATTACAATATTAGTAAGAGTTTACATTTACCAAATGCCTTCTTCATGCCACTCATATTTGAAGTGCTTTACATACAATGACTCATTGAATATTCATTACAACTCAGTGAAAAATGTACTGCAATTACCTGAATAAGCCACAGACAAAAGAGGTTAGGGGATATCAGCATACCGATGATAGTAGAACCCGTCTTATGTTCTCCAAGGGAGTAAGACAATTAAGAAAAAAATAAATCTGCTTCATTTATGTTTATCATCAAAATTCCATGTATGTTGGTATATACTCGAGACCCAACTCATTTTCCAAAATGTGTTCATTAATGAGTTTGAAAATGTTGTGGTTCAAAGGATTTTTATAAAACTAGAACTTGATACATTGATTCTTAATGGATACATTGTTTGAAGGGCACATTTTCCACCATAATAAACATTGTCCCTGTGCTTAAAGATGGCACTATGCCCATATCCCACTTACTGTTGAAGTGGTAACACCTACAGATTCTGTACCAACAAATATTAATTACATTCCAACCTGCCATTTGAAGCTTTCTACCTCTCTCTTTTTTCTTTCCTTCTACTTAACACATTTGAACTGGAGAGGAAAAAGCACACTTCCAGATATAGGGAAACCTGACTCTTTTCCCCCAGCCTGCTTGGCCAAATGGATATCCTGAGGAGGGTTATTTCAAGAGAGGAGGTGTCATCAGGACCAGGGGCTGATGGGAGTTGCCCGAGGCACATGGGAGAGTGTGGAAGAACTGGAAAAACTTGGGTGTTGCTGAAGGTAAGTTGTTTGGGTATCTGTGAAGGAACCTGTTGGGTCATTTCTACTCTTCACTATCCTTTTCTCAGTTTGTGACACATGTGAAAGATAATCTAAACAAAAGCAGGGAGAAATGGGAAAATGGTTTCCCTCTTTAACTTATCTTGGTTTATTTCAACCTCTATTGCAGCAAATGCAATGAACATTCAAAAAGAAAGAAATATCAAGGATCATCAGTGTTTAAAGGCAAATTCTTTCTGAAACTTAAACGTTTGTACATGAGTGTAATTTGTTGAAATCTGTTTTTCCATTTAGCCCACTTGACCTGTTAAAATTGAGCCCTTTTTAAGTTAAGCATCATGGACATGTAGTTATTTGATAAATAATTGTGTTTCTCTGAAGAAAAAAAAAAAAGGAAAAGTAAATATTCCTAGCCATAGATATAGATATAGATATAGATATATAGGTATACTCTTTGTTAAATTCATGAATATATGCTAAAGTCATGAATATACTTTTTGCTAAATTAAGGAGCACCTATAAAACAAAAATGTTTATTTGTTTTAGGACTAAATTATTACTGAGCTTCTCCTCATTCACAATTATACTTTGGTTTATGAAGTATCAGATTGGTTTTGGCGGGAAGGAGTAGATTTGCTTGTCCTGAAAAAGATTTTGGATAAGGGGGATTTCAGTCTGAAAGAATAGATTTCTTTTAACTTAATCCAATCACTTGGGGTGTGTGTGTGTGTGTGTGTGTGTGTGTGTGTGTGTTCCTTTCTAGCTGACTCACCATATTTTTCCCCTTCAGAGTTATAGAAGTTTATTTGGGACTCCTGTTTGGCACAACTAAACTGTCTGTTTTAGAGATTATCCTACTTCAGCAATGGGTGTGGTTTTTGTCTTTTTCAAATTTTTATAAATTTGAGTTTTGTCAGCTCGTTTTCTCCAGCAATGTTTGGAAACTTGAGAAAGTAGCTCTGAAAGTTATTTTATGCATTGATCTTGGAATTAAAAGAACCTGGAACTAGAACTCTCAGAGCCTGAAAGAAACAACTTGTGATATAGGTGGGCTAAGTGCCCTCATCTGAAATGCAAGGACAATGGAAGCTCAGAGATACTGAGTGTGATTTGTCCAAGCCCGCAAGGCTGGCTAGTGGGAGAGGTTGCTCCAGACCTAGGTTTGCCAGTTCACTGTGCACATATAAACATTTTCTAGTTCTAATAAAAGAGAGTGCAAAAATTCCTTGAACACTAATTATAGCTAATTTGAATCATAGGTTTTGGATAGGATTCTCAGGAAGTTGATGCAGAACCTTCATAGTTACTCTACATAAAATTTAAATTGATAGAAATTAATATGTCTGAGAAGCCAGATTCATCTATTGGATTACTCACCCCTAAAATAAAACACTATAATTTTTTACTATTTTTCATAATAGAAGGAAAGAATAGAGTGGACTTATGTTATCGAATGTCAGTATCTGTTAATTTCCATCTTCCCTTCTTTAGTTAGGTCATCAGACCTGCTATCAGATAGTAGTAGGGTTCTCTCCGGTGTTTGACCTCCTGATTCTAGGTAAGTAAGATCAGAAAATAATCAAAATGCAAGAAATATGCAAATTGCATGACAGAGAGAGAATTTGTGTGTGTGTGTGCGTTGTATGCATAAAACTATTTATTTTGCACTTATTATGTTATAGCCCCTCTGCTGATGCTTTCAATTACATTAACCTTATTTAATTCTTATTTAATTCATGAAACTATGAATTTAGTGCTATCACTTCTATTTTACAGGTGACCTTGAGCTTGGACAAGTGAGGTAACTGACTTGAAAGCAGAGGAAATAGTAACTTGACCACTACTCAGTACTACATCATGGAGAATCTGTGGCTGAATAACTTTCCAGGCAATAATTTTAAGTTACCAAAAATGTGTTATTAAAATAGTAGCCAAATCTCAAGTTTGTTGGTTGTTAGTTGACCTCACCATCCGACATTTCATCACTGCAAGAAGAGGACAGAAAGTTTTCCAGACATTACACCATAAAGGCTTAGAAGGTATTACTATTATTTTCTATATCAACCTTTAAATCACAAAACTAAACTCATTTCCACTTGGTAAGGTAGAGGCTGACCAGACTGTGAGTGTTTGAGTGTCTGAACTTTAGTATCATTTGAATACATGCCCACTCTACTCATTACACTCGCTACCTAAGAGTCTTCAACTTGTTTTTTTATTTGTTTTTAACTTGATTTAGTGAGTGGCTGAGCTGCTTAATAATTCATGAATAGCCTCCTGTGAGTAATGAATTCTATAAAGTCATTAGGAAAAACAGTCCCCATTCTCTTAAGTAGGTTTACCATTCTGCCTGCTATGTTGTTTAAAGTATCAAATTTGTGCAAACACTTCCTTCCTAAGTTATAAAAAGGAAAACTTTTTTATAAAAAGCTTCACTCTGGTAGCATTGCCACATTCAGACTGATACTTGTACATCAAAGTGTTTGTTTGCTGATATAATGTATATTTTTCTGGATCTAGATTTATGACTGCTAAATCTTTGGACCACAACATATATTCATTATGAGAAGTCCTATGTTTTATAATAAAATCAATTCAAGATACCTGTCATATCTCTTCTTGAGCTACATTCAAAAGCAAAACAATTGAAAGCACACACAAAGTTCAGTCTTAATTGATCAGTATTCTAGAAAAGCATGTTACATTCAGCTTTTTGGACTTCACAAAGGCCAAGGTATATAATATGCAGTCCCTGCCTTTGGGTTGGATTGTGGATTATTCAGTGAATATTTCCAAATCCAGCCAGAACGCTCCCTTTCCCACCACCCAGCCTGTTTTTTAGACAGTATGCTCTCTGTCCCCTCTGTGTGCTTTCTGGATCAGCTTAGGGACTGTAAAGTAACTTGACTACTAGACTAAGCCAAACATAATTGGGAAAGGAAAGCTGCCAAGAAGCAATCAGATCCCCTGCATTCCAAAATCAAGCCTATTCCAAATGCCTGATGGACCATCCCCATCGCAGCCCACACGGCTGTAAGACACATGTGCCTGGATTTTCAATTGGATGCCCCCTACCTCCACCCCAATCCACAGACCTGAAGCTCTTCAAATAAGGCAAAGATGAGCTCAGTCATACCTGTTCTCAGATGTGCTTTAGGCGCCAAATCATGCAAAATTTACCGAGGAAAGAAAAGGTCAGCTTTGATCCTCAATGTCTTTTGGGGGAGGGAGCCTCCTGGTAACCAGCACATCCCAGATTGATCTGCCCGCAGTTTCCCTACGTCTGACATCTGATGTAGTGCTATTACTTGGGAGCCTTTCTTTCTGCTCCTGGCGGCTCCACAGAAGCCCTGCCCCCAGACACAGCTGAGGTTTGCAAATGAGGAAGGATGTCCCAACCTGAAGGTGTAGCAACTCCTGAAGGGAGCTGGGAAGGAGAAAGAGAGAGAGAGAGAGAGAGAGAGAGAGAGAGAGAGAGAGAGACACGGAAGGGAAGGAAGGAAGGAGGGAAGGGAAGGAAAGGAAAGGAAAGAAGGAAAGGAAAGGAAAGAGCTTTTATGACCTAGAGGAGAAGCAGTTAGAAAGAGAAAGTACTTGAACACCTATTAGTGCCTGAAACCACAAACCCCCCAGACTCAGTGCAAAGCATTGCCTTAGTTCAGAGTTTTCCTGATAGAAGGAAAAGCAGTTCTCACCTGTCTGGTCTCCTGACCCTGAGCCAGCAGCAGCAACCAAAGCAAGTGAAGGAGACTCCTGTCTCACCTGTTCAAACTGACAGCTCTTTTACTCTAAAAGTCACTTGGAGAAAAGACATTGAGATGAACATTTAACAGGGAGGAGCTACTAGCTCCCACCTCAGCAGAGGTGAGGTGATGTCTACTTGTCCATAGACTATTCCATTTGAGCCTCTTTGGAGGGAGCTTGACTATTTCAGGGGCAGGGAGGAAGGTTGGGATGGGTCCCCTTAAGCCTGATGCCCTCCTTCCTCCGCAGCTTTGGCTGAAATGAACAGTAGCTTCCAGAGACCCTGGGGCTTTTCTGAAGGCACCTGGTTGCCCAGTGACTTGACTCACAATTACACAGGCCTGAGGGCAACAAAAGGGAAGGCCGGGGTGAGCAGTGTGCCAGGGACCCAAAGCCTGGCTGCCAGGCATTCAGATGGAGAGTGCCCAGTGCAGGGGGAGGGCTGGTGGACTAGTCTCAAGTGCTAGTTCCTGACAGGGAAGAGAGTCCATTAGAAGAAAGTCTACAGATGACAACTGAAATCCAAGGGAGAGACACTTGAGCCCTGGGCCTTTGTCCCACAAAACCACCCTTCCTGAAAGACACCGAAGCAGCCTCAGCCTGCAACTTGTTGCTTCTTGCCTGAAGGACTCTCACAGCTGTGAGACAGGCACGAACAAAAGAGCTAACCATGGAGAGAGAAAATGCAGCCCAACTCTCCCATGGCCTCTGCTGTGGTTTCTTGCCCAGGACAACTGCCCCTTCCAGAACTGCAGTGTTCCCTTCCTCAGTGATGCCCTGTCAGCGACTTCCACAGTAAAATGTAAACGGTGTCTCTTCATTTGTCATCCCCTCCTCCATCTTCCTTCTTCCTTTCCCCCAAGTCTCTGGGTCAAATTACTGACACCCAGCGTCCAGTGAAAATAACAGCAAGTTTTATTCCCAAGTATGGGAGGAGAGTATGTGCACATGGCAGGCCCTCATAAATGTTGCCAGCATTTTAAACCCACGGTAACTGAGGTTATATGTATGCCAGAAGCAATCAGTTCATTATATTTTAAACATTCAGATGACATCGTAGACACAGATTCAACTAATTTCACATTTTGTGCTTTCATAACCATCACTGGAGTAAAATTAGGTAAATTCTATTCCAGCTTTAAGAAAGTTGAAAAAAAATGTGTTGCACATACATGGCTTCTTATAGAAGAGTAAAACAAAACAAAACAAAAACAAACCTATCAATGATTCAAGTTTTGGTTTGTTTTTTAAGTTTATTTATTTTGGGAGAGACAGAGACAGCACGAGCAGGGGAGGGGCAGAGAGAGAGGCACAGGGAGAATCCCAAGCAGGCTCTGTGCTGCCAGTGCAAAGCCAGACATGGGGCTCAAACTCATGAAACTGTGACATCATGACCTGAGCTGAAACCAAGAGTCAGAGAGTAGGATGCTCAACTGACTTAGCCACCCAGGTGCCTCAACAGTTCAAATTTTAAATCCTGCACATAAAGAATTAATTCCCACATCGGACACAAACAACAAACAAATCCTACTCTTGACGATGTGAAACCTCTTTAAGATGAAAAAAATACAACGAGCATTTCTCAGAGGACTTTCTCCTATCTGTTTTAATGTTTCATAGTCTTCAGCTTGCTTTCACATGTGGCTGCTTACCGTACTATCCTGGAAGTGGCAAACCATATCAAATTCTGGATTTCAGATGGAGAAAATGAGACCATGATGGTTCATGAGCTATAGAAGGTGACCAAATGTGCAAGAGACACCATTGGTACCAGAGCCAGAAATGTGGACACTTTGCCCATGTGTTTCTGGGTTTTTTTTTTCAGATTTAAGAAAAGTTTATTTTTAAAATTAACTCCATGCTAAGTACAGCTAATTGAACTTATGTGTAGCCAATGCATTACACATTAGAAACACTGAAATAGAAGATGAGTGTGCACAAACAAAAGATGCTCTGGATTTCTTGAAAGCCTTCTTCGGTATTGCCCCTACAGAAAGATGGGAGGAAATTGCGAAAGATCTGACTCAGAGATTTGAAGGTGGGTGGTGTTTCCAGAGGAGGAAGTCTGGTGACTCCAGGGGCAGCCTACTTATATTGTACCATATTTAACACACTGTGATGCTCAGGGAGTTGTCTTGGGCTTGAGAAGATCTTCTAGATGGCAGGACTAGTTAGCTTCAGTGAAATCTAGTACCTCTGGGAAAATTCTGCTGCTTACAAATTTCCTATTTTGAAGAAGGAAAACCGGTAAGATTTACAAAGAATATTTACCGTATAAATAGGTGGTAGACAGCAGTGTTCTTTTGGTTTCAATTTTAGTAATTTTCTAGAGGTTTAAAAAGTACAAGACAGGATTTAATATTAAAATAGACTGTAATTTATATTTAATTTTATATGAAGAAGGCAAACAAAATGGCCCATAATCCCACTGCCCTCACATGATTAAGAAAAATATAGAAAGATTAAATGAAAAGTAAGTCTTTCTTCTCCTTCTTTCGAATTCCTTTCCCCAAATGTCATTTCTGTTTAATTTTTTTTTTGGCCTGTATTCAAATATTTACTATAGAGATGTGTAACCCAGTGGTGTGCCGTTAAATACTGAACAACCAGTTCTCAGTGCCCACATGGTCCTAATCCTCAGGTAAATAGCAAAAATGTTTTCATCAACCATGGTGAAAGGTCCCATGAGCAAGGAGTGAGCCCAGTCTAGAAATTGCAAAATGATTCAGCCAGGTAGGTATAAGGAACATTTGCATTGAGTGGGAAGCTGTCCTCAGTCTGTCCGATAACAAATACTGTGATGATAAATAAATATTAATAATCGTTTTGCTAACTAAAATAAATAGCTAGGCTCTGAATTTTTAGTCATTCGGTTTCTAAGAACGTAGTAATTTCTGAGTAAATAATAAGCTGTCAATAAATGGCAAATATTAATATTTTTTTTTACTTGGGCTGAAGAAAAGGGTGGTAATATAGCCAATTTGATCTTGGGGGTAATTTGTTTTAAATAATTAAATGATTATATTTCCTCTTAGCAGAACATGAACTCCATGAGGGCTTTGGACTCCTGTATTCAGTACTACTCTTAGAACAGGCAATCGTGGCCTGTGTTTTGGGGAGCTCTACTCTGGCCCTCCTTCATCAGTTCTACTCCCCATGCCTGATCCATCTGTGAGACCAAGGGACACACCCAGAACCTGCACCAACCCCTCCATTCTAGATAATGCTCTGCAAGCACAGGCCCTGAAATTTCACACCAGCAAAGACTTGTGCCTACTTCTAGTGTCTGTGAGTATTCCCTTCTCTTTCTCCAGGCCACTGAGGTTTCACTGTGGCCCTGGTGTGTACTCACATAGACCAGTGGGATGAGCCAGGAGCAGCTGTGTATGGTGTATAGAGAGATGGATTTGAGATGTGTATTCTGGAGTATCCACACAGTCTCCCTCCCTGTGCAGGATGAATCTTGGGGTAGGATGAGAAGTGGAGGGGTCTGTGGCTCTAGAGTCTAGGGACTGGCCTTCCCTCCTTTCCCAAATTCTGGTACGGAACAAGGCATCTGGGAATTCTATTAGTTTTGTTGTTGTTTCAAATTTTTATTTAAATTCTAGTTAGTTAACATATAGTATAATATGGCAACAGGGAATTCTAAATTCAAGCTTGGACTTCTACGTTAGTATGAAGATATATTTTTCAAGGTTGGAGGATGGAACATATTTTATTCAACAGTTAGATTGTTAAAAGCGATGGTAAGTGTTCAACAAGATACCCTCTGAAAACAACCACCACCACTACCTAATATGTAGCATTTGCCATTTGATGTAGTGGATATATCTTCCTGTCATGGCCAATTTCAAGGTGCAACATTTCACAGATGCAACATTACTGCACATGAATTTGGGAAGAGACGCATCCAGTTGGCTCTTAGCAGCTGGCTGATAGAAGCTGGATCCAGAACATCACTGTTTATAATTTTCAATATTTAGACATAGAGTATAGGGGCTTCAATGTATACTCTCATCCCTGGCCCTCCAAATGTTAATGATGCAACCTAGTACACAGAAAAGTGCTGGCATGTAGTCGACCTCTTGAATAAAAAGTCCTATTAGTTGTGTGACTTTAGGTAAGCCATTAATCTGTAAAGTAATCTGTACTTTACAGAGTTCTTGACCAAACTATACAGTTCATGTAAAAGCATCTGGCATAGTCCTTGGCACCTTATATATAATCAATAAATGCTGTTGAAATAATGAATAATTGGCATTCAATAAATGTTAACATCTTTTTTATTATCATATTTGGGAAAAATTCAAATTTTTTTATTTTAAGCCATTCTTAGGTGTTTGTAATTTTCTGCAGTTGTCTCTTGGTCAAGACAAATGCCCATTTCTTTCAGGGCTTTTCTTGGAGAACCCTTTGAGATAGACATCTCGTTTTATCCAGTTCCCAAGGGAACAGTGCTCACACAATGTTACTCATTTTAGCAAGTTTGGTAAAATTCCATTGGCTACTTGTGTCTGTTATCTGAGCTTACAGGAGAAAGTCTGTGTTTTCCTATGCTCTAACTTTGTTCTCAGCTGTATTTTGTATCCTGCTATAGTGGAGAGAAAAAATGGCTTCGAATTAATACTTAAGATTTAGTCATTCCATATGTTATCCTCAGCGAGGGATATGTTGAGTTTTCAAGGTGAACATCTGAGAAATAGGAAGTATAAAGGATTCAGCAGTGGTATTCTCCTCCTCACCTGCTTGGTTAATTGCATGAAGCTTAATGATGAGTGATAGTTTCTACTTGAGAAGGTTGTCACCCATGAACATATTCCATTGGTTGGTAATTGATACACTTAGTATAAGCATCGTTTCTTTTCAGTAATCCTTAAATAGCAGGTATCTTATTTCTCATGAGGATGTTTGCTTTCTCCTAAAATATTTCAGTGTTGCTACCATGTGTTCAATGAGCCATTTGTCCCCCTTCTCAACATTTTTAGCAGTGAGACATTTTTTTTTCTCTTCACAGTGCCACAAATAGTTTTTCATTTTACCTACAAATTCCCGCAAAAAAATTTGCTCAGCTGAATTCTGTTTCTATAACTTCAAAACTTTGGAAAGAAATCTCTCGTAAACATAGAAAAGATCTTGTCTGGGAATCTTCCTTTATACTAGTAAAAATCAGTTCTTTCTCCAAAATATCTCCAAAAAAGAGTGTTCTGTAATCATATCACAACAGAGTGGAAAACTCATCTGATAGGCTGTCAATGACAGCACAGTTTCATCGATAAAAATATCAACTTAAAGGCAGAGATCAGGAAAATCATCAGTATATGTAGAGTATAATTAGCCATTTAGAAGACTCTTAGACATATTCTGATCTAACAATCTTATTTTCTAGATCGTTACACTGAAACATGTCTAAGCTAAAAACATTACCAACCCAGATATCATCAGGGGACACTTTTGAGATTTTCAGTTGTATATTAGTGAGAATAGATTGGGTTATTGTGCATAAATTACAGCAAAAGCTTGGTAGCTTAAGACAACTGAGGAAGGGGTATTTGCCCCTTGACATGACATGCCCATCATGGTTGGGTAGTGAGATGTGCTCCATGAGCTCAAGGATCAAGACTGATGAGGTTCTGAAACATCACCAGATGCTGTGGCAGAGGAACAGTAAGAATGGCTAATCATGCCTAGAATTTAAAGAGACTCCCACCTGGGAATGTCACCTGTCAATTCACCCATTTCACCAGTTAAGCAAATCATTAGTCATGTATCCCTTCAAGGAGGTAGGGAGCTGCAATCCAACTTTGTTATTGGAAGGAGGAAACTGGAATATTTGTGAACAGCCCCAATGTCTGCAAATCCTTACTACTCCTGCAGTTAAGATAATTTTCAAATGTGTGAACTCAGACATAGATAATAAACATGGAATATACTAAGGCATAATAAGACTTTAAAAGAGATGTTTAGAGGATGCAGTTATAACAATTAATTCTAGAAAATTATAACGGCATTTAATGGCTAATTGGCTGAAAAGTTTCTTCCATCTCTCACCTGACTAAATTAGTAAGACCCAAGAAGTTGCAGGATAAATGATGTTAAGATATCTAAGGAAAGGATCAGTAGGAAGGTGAGGGATCATTAGAAAACAGAAGTTCAAAGGGGAAAGCTGATACCCTCCTTCCAGCACCACCGAGGGATTTGGGAATACAGATGGATGCATTAGTGTCTGCTAACACATCCCAATAACATTTGAGACCCACACGTAGTTCTTGCTCAATAAGCCATTTTTACATCAAATTTTAACTTTCGTGGATTTCTTTTTTCTTAGAGGAAGAGAATGGACTTCTCAGGCTAATATGAATATTTAACATTGGAAGTTAAGGGTTCTTATTCTAATTCAACAAGTTGATCTCTAGTTTATAAGCTTTAGTTGAGGCAACCTCACTAAGTCTTATCAACTCTGGGAGACTGATACTTCTGGATCTACATGGCTAATAATTGACTGTGGGAAATTCACTTAGGAAATCCTACTGGATAAGACCCTCGACTCACCAATCAGGTAACCTGGCAACATCTGACCTCCTGCCTCAACCATTCCTCACCCTCCCAAAAACGTTACCCTCCAAGTGTGATGTGAAAGGTGCTAGTTAACGTGCCTTCTTAATATGATCTTCATTCTGCCCAAAGTCAGTCCAGTAGTGGTGTTACTGGGTGGTGAACTGCACAATTCCTCGGTCCTTGTCTTCTCCAAGGAAAGAATTCAGTGGACTCAATAGAAAGTTGAAGCAGCTAAGGTTTTGTTTGGCAAACCGAAAGTACAACCTAGAGCCATAGGAGGGGGCTGACCCGAGGGTGGGTAGCAGCCGGCTGAGTTCGGCATTGTGTGTGTGGTTTTTGTTTTTGTTTTTTTTAAATTTTTTTTTTAACATTTTTATTTTTGAGATACAGAGAGACAAAGCATGAATGGGGGAGGGTCAGAGAGAGGGAGAAACAGAATCCGAAACAGGCTCCAGGCTCTGAGCTGTCAGCACAGAGCCCGACGCGGGGCTCGAACCCACGGACATGAGATCATGACCTGAGCCGAAGTCGGCTGCCCAACCGACTGAGCCACCCAGGTGCCCGTGTGTGTGTGTGTGTGTGTGTGTGTGTGTGTGTGTGTGTGTGTGTTTTAAGGGGATCTATTTGGTCTCCTCCTTCCTATCTTATTGTCATACCACCCTCTGGATCCATCCCAGTTTCCTCCTTCCAGCCTTTGGCGCAGGGTCCTGTCTGCCATTTTTCCATGAGCGCCTAAAGCGCAACTCATGGGGGGTGGGGCTAAAACCTCCATGTAAGCAATATTATAATGATAGTATAATAGTCTTGGGGTTACTAGAGGACACCGTTTTCCTTAAGTGCGCATGCTCCAAAGTTGGGCCAGTCCCTGCAGCCCCTATCTCCTGCTTATCAGCTGTGCTAAACCTCAGAAGGGTTTGGTCTAAGGGAGATGGGTAGTCACTGGGCAGAGACTGGGTGGTCGCTGGTAATCCCCCATCTGCCATACTCCCTTCTCCCTTCCTGCTCCTGTCCATCTAACTGCCTACTCTAGTCAATGTGCCATTGACTGCCAGACACAGCATCTCCTCGTTAAGATTGAGTCTGGAAATTTCGTGAGATCTTTTAAAACATAACTGTCCTTTGAGAAAAATTCTATTTTGTCACTAATGTTTACTAAGCCTTTCTTATGGAGGAGACACTTTGGTCACTGTTTTATGCTTTATTTTGTTTAATCTTCACAAAACTCAGTGAAGTAAATGCTGTTATTCCCACTTTACAGATGAGTAAACTGAAGCTCAAAAGCTTGGTAACTTGTCAAAATTACCAAACTAGTAATTAGGAAGGGTAATAGGATTCAAATGCAGTTCTGAGTTCAAAACCAGAGCTTCTCATTACTATGTAGCAATGTAGAGGCTAAAATACAAAATACAAAGTGACTACAATAATCACTTACTCATTTATTCAACAAGCCTGTTTAAGAGCACACTATGAACTCTTCCAGATGCTCCTCAAGGAGTTATTATTCCATTGAGGAACACAGGCAATAAGCAAAGAAATTAATGGGATAATTTCAGTTAGTGGTAAGTGCTATGAAAATACTAAAAAGGGTAATAGGATGGAGAGAAATTTTACTGAAAGGATATTAGTGTGCTGGTCAACAAAAGCTTCCTCCCACCCTTCCTTCCTTCCTTCCTCTCTCAATCTCTATTTCTTTCTTTCTTTCTTTCTTTCTTTCTTTCTTTCTTTCTTTCTTTCTTTCTTTCTTTCTTTCCTTCTTTTTTAATTTTATGGAGAAAATACTCAAGCTGAGATCTGAATGATGAAACAGAACCAGACTTTGGGAGAAAGTGAAAAACATTCCAGGCAGAGAGAACAAGACAGGAGAGAGTATGAGAACATTTCAGGTAGGGAGAAGAGGAATGCAAAAATGTTTGAGATAGAGGTCAGGGTGGTCAGGCACTTGAGGAACCGGGATACCCTTGCAGATACACAGGTAAAGGGTAGAGTGGGAAGAGACAAAGTTAGACAGATGGGCAGGACTCAGTTAAGACAGAAAAGAGGGAAGTGGAGCCTGGTTGGCTCAGTCTTTCGAATGTCTTAACTCTTGATTTCCTGCATTGTTAGGTTATGCATTGAGCATGGAGCCTCGTGGCTCACATGCTCTTTTTCTCAAAAAAAAAAAAAGGCAGAAAAGCAAGGAACAATATCTACTCTTGGATGCAAGTAAAAGGCTCAAGAAGGAAAAGGTAAGGAGTCTTGCAGGACAGAAGTATGTATACAAATATATATCTACAGTAAAATCTTGGTTTGGTTTGTGAGCATAATTTGTTCTGGAAACATGCTTGTAATCCAAAGCACTTGTATATCAAAGCAAATTTTCCCATAACGAAATAATGGAAGCTCCGATGATTCATTAAACAACCCAAAAACATTCATATATAAAAATGACTATAATACTGTAATATAACACAAAATAATAAAGAAAAATAAACAAATTAACCTGCCCTTACCTTTGAAAACCTCCGTGGCTGGTGTGAAGGAGACAAGACAGAGGAGGGTTATTGTGTAGGATGACTTTCACTATCACTAATGGAATCACTGCTTTCTATAGGCTCAATGGAATGTCTTTCTTTTTGTACAACTTTAACGAGGAACCTATCCAATAAAACTTGCTTTTGCCTTCTTTTGAGGATTTCACAGCAATGTGGCATTGCAGTGTCATTAAACAGATTCAGTCGCTTACACTGCTACAGTCTTGTTTGGGTGGTTGTTTTCTACAAAATTTTGCACTGTTTCTCACATTTTACACATCCCCCTAATATCATTTGAAGTGAGGGATTCCTCTGTTTTTTTTTTCTCCTCTTCCTCTGCAGATGAGATGCAGTCATAGACTTTCTTATAAAATCTTGCAATTTTTGTCACTCACATACCTCGTTCATACTTATCGATGATTTACCTGTTAACTTCCACAGTAATCCTCTCCTTCTTACCGCTTTTCTTTTCAATTTTTTTCTGCATGGGGGCCATTGTATACATTTGCATGGATGTTGACTGCAGTGCAGTATTAATAAACTCTTGTCATATACTGTATTTGATGTAACTGGCAATAAAGCCTCAGAGGAAAGGGTCTATATCTGCAGGCAGCCTGACCTAGAACGAAGCAAATCATTTCTAAGTTTACTCTTGTATGGAAAAGCAAAGGACCATCCATAGGTTCTTTGAAGTGACAAAAAATACACCATTGCCAGTTGTGGGCACCTTCCAACGTTTTGAAAAATCACTGATTTCTGCTAAAAATCACTGATTTCTGATTTGAGACCAAGCATCCAAGCATGGGAGATGATCACCCACAGTCCCACAGTGAGAGAATGAGAGAGAACCATTGGCTCAGGTGTGATCATGTGATGTTTGACGTCACATGCTACTCGTATTGCAAGACATCACTTGTTTATCAAGTTAAAAGTTATTAGAAATGTGTGCTTGTCTTACGGAGCACTCACAGAACAAGTTACTCACAATCCAAGGTTTTACCAGATTTCTTTCTAGGGGCAAGCCCTGCTCCCAGTAATTTATCTTCTAAGGCCCAGAGACATATACTACAGATTTGGTTCCAAATATGCAAACCTTTGTATTCCTTCAAACACCTGTTGGAACACAAGATGGGGAGAGACTGTCTATAGTACTCACTGCAGTTCGGTCCAGCAAACGTTCTGGCAAACAGCTGGGCCTCGGCCACCCCCACCCCCTCCAAAAGTTAGTGCTTAGAATTTTTACATTTAGAAGGATATGTAACAAACTGATGGCTACTGAGGTTAACTCAAAAAGCTGGGAACAGGACAAAATGAATGCTACCTCTGAGTACGTAAACTGATAAACTGTTGCCTTCCCAAGATTATCAAATGGTTCTCAAACTAATATTGTAACATTGGTAACATTGGTCTGAATCCTATAGGCACACCTTGAAAATAATGGATTTCTTTTGATTCTCAATACAAAGGTTCAAGTGATCTCAATGGTGGACTGTGTCTTTTATTCTTTAGATTCTAGGAGGCCCAGTAGGGCCCAAGGAACTCTCCATGCTGTTTTCTGGTAAGTGTATTTCCTGCGTGAACCCTTTCTGGAAACCAGCAATCAAATTACTTCAACAAAGTAACAGATAACTCTATTTGCTGAACTGTTGTTTAACAAATGGAATACTCTCCAGACTGTTTGAATACCTCAACAAAATGCTTAAACATATGCCTGGGAAAATGGATTTAGGATTTGATAATATGCTGTGGAAGATGAATTTAGAATGTGACTGGAAAAAAAATGCTACATTGAAATCTCTTCAAGAACATGGTCCAAATGTGTGTAATCCATGGGCAAACTTGCACTTGGGAAAGCATATTAATGTCTTTTGCTCACTTGAAACTAGATCCTAAATCTTATATTCTTATCCAGATGTATTTACAATACTTTTTATTTGTTCTTAGCTTTATAGGGTTCTTTGTTTTTCTTTCATGATCATTTTTCCAATTAGCTCACGAGGCCCTGATTGCGTTTTTGGCATAAAGGAGTGTAACTCCTTACTCACTGCATGATTTGGGCAGTGGGAGAAGAGGACACACTGTTTATATAAAGCATTTGAGAAATGATTTATCTGTTAATTATTTGTCTCATCATATATCAATTACTCAAAATATTCAGTATTTTACTACTTCAGAGAATATGTCATCTTGAGTATCAAAAGTCACCAAAAAAATGCTTCATCCAGACATGTGTACTTGATTTGCAAATATAGGAGTAAATTTTCATTTTGAGATGCATTTAGATAGATAAACTGGAGATATAAAAACATGTCATTGGAGAAGTTGTTTTACTCTTCTCGTAAATTACTTAAAAGATTAGGCTGGTCCATTAATGGCTTTTTTAAAAGAAATGATAAACCCAGAGTTCTGAGACTGAAAGCCTCTTGAAATACAAGTGGAGATCTGGAACTCATTTGTTTTAGAGTACATCAGCATTACTTGGCTCCTCTCATGTGCCTAGTCACAGATGTATCTAGGGCGAGATTTTTAAAGATTTCGTACCACTGTAATTAATAAGAGGATTATTATTATCAGCTGCCTTATCAATAAACAATTTTAAAATGTTTTTATTCATAACTTACTATGTTTGATATATTACTCAGTTAAGTAACAGTAATGAAAATGTCAAGCACACAAGAACTGTGGTGTATCTCATGACTATACTAACTTATTTCTTATGGAGGATGGAAATAAAAGATAAGCCATAAATAGAGATTATGTCCACATAGTTCTGGAGGATAAAGATCTTTGCTTTATATTTAAAGAAACATTTTTATCTGTGCCACTTTATTATAAAATCTTATATGATCATAAACTTTTAATACACAACTAACATTCTCTCTTTATTCCCTTCTCCTCAAACTAGTTTATAAGAGAGAATCACGGTAACACTTCACAGAATATTTTTCCAGATTTTAAATGTTTATTTAGGCTTATATAAAGGTGGCCTATACACACACACACACACACACACACACACACACACACACACACACATATATACACGCATTTATACATGAGGCATGGGTAAGTTCATGTGTATACATAGGAAATAAGATCATATTACATATAGTTGTGCAACTTACTTTTTCTCTTATGTTGTGGAAACCTTTCCATGGGTGCACACATAGTAATACTTTACTACTGTTTTCAACCACTGATATTGAAACAATGATATTCCCCTCCCCCCTTCCCCCCCTCCCCTGTTTGGTAAAACTGGAAAGGGTTATTCAGGCCTGCCCTTAGGAGAACATGGAAAAAAAGGCCCTCTTATACCCAGTGGGAGGGAATGTAAATAGTGATGATATGAATAGTTACAACAGCTTTCCAGGTAATTTTGGCAGTGTATAACAAAGTCTTAATGTGCAATACCTTTGGCCCAGAAATTCCTTTTCTAGTTCTCTAGTTTGTAGAAATAATCTCTCATATGCACTACGATATATGGAAAGATATGTTCATGGCAGCAAACTCTGAACTGAAAAAAAATTGAAAGAATATAAAACCTAATGCTTATCAGTATAATAGAATGGCTGGACTAAGTCATATCTATCCATTTATTTCTCACATAGTGCCAGTTGCCTGGGCTCTAGCTGTTCTAGACTGAGCGTGGCTGTAGTTCATGAGTTGGATTCATGCCCTCTACATGTGTCTCCCTTTCCTTTTGGACCAGTGACCAACTGAGGCATATTCTTCTCATGGTGAAAGGCAGGAATGAAAAAGGGCCAGCCAACGCACATAACTCCTGTTTAAGTTCTTGCTTATGCCAACTCTGCCAACATTCCATATGCCAAAGCAAGTACCATGGTCAAGCCCTACATGAATGGGAAGGATTCATGCTATTCTCTTCCAGCCTATGGAGGAGGTCAAGGGAGAATGAGTGACCATTTGAAAATAATATGATGTCTAGTATGTTACTAATCCAAACTATTTTAGACAGATCCAATATGTTTCCAGTAAATTTTAGATACAAAGAAGTGCAATCCAGTCTAGCTGAATTTAAAGCCTCCATGACATACTCAACTTACTGCTTTGTCCTGCTCTTCTGCATCCAATTTCAGACTGACCCAAGGCAAAGATCTCTTCTCTCTCTTCCTTTTCTTGGTCTCTCTAGAATGGAAGAAGATGGAATAGGACAAGTATCTCTAACGTAGCAGGTCACTTCAATTCTACATGTCTCTGGTGGTTTCTGAGTCTCTAAGACCCACTGGCTGCTGATGCCCGTGTATGGCAAACATGCAATGTTGATTCTATTGTGGGATGCAAGAGGGCCCTTTGAGGTTTCCTTATTGCCTAGTTTTCTAATAAGAGATTCTTTCTGCTTCACTTTCTTAAAACCATTCAGTTTGTGCTCCTGGAAGTTTATCCTATAGCTTTTTGATGCTCTTGATATCTTACTGGGTGCTCAGCCATCTTGGTTGTGTTACCAGTTTTCTATTCAACTGCCTTTTACAATATCCACTTAACCTTGAAAATTTCACACGCCTTTGGAAGTCTCACCATTGATGACCTTATCTGCATGCTGCCATCTTTCCTTAGTCCCTTTCTCCTGCTGAAATAGGCATATTAGCATCTGTATTGCTTAAGCATAGGTCCAAACTGAGGAATAAGATGACAATTCCACGCTGCTGCAGGCACCCCCAGGCTCTAACGTGGTTCCCTGAGTGCCCTCTTCACTTGGTTTAGGGTGAGATTAGGAGGCACCATCCCCTAGCCCAATGACTCCTTACTCCCATACACCTCTGGCTCTTTCTCTTTATTTAGTCTGGAGGTTGTGGGGAATGAGGAGAGGAAGATGAATTCATGTAGCTGAGATACAGTTGGATTTGGAAGAACCATGTCTAATGTTTCTAAGTAAGTCTTAGAGTTTGGCTCAACTTTGGTTTTCATTCAAATGTCTTTTTTTTTTTTTTGGTCAGCATTGGGTCTTAGGAGTCAATTCGAAGGAAATGGGAAAAATTCCATACAATTCCATATTACATGGTATAGGTGAAATGGATTTGCAGTCAAGAGCAGCTATGCTACTAGGGAAATTGTTAATCCTACAAGATATAACTTGACTGCCATGGAAAGATCCTGTATTGGTTAAAAATACACACCCTTAAAATTCTAAATCAATGGGAGCCTAGGGATAAGTGCTGTTTCCATAAGAGAATATCTCAGTCTTTTCTATTATCAGTTCAGCTATCAGGCACCTTGTGTCTTGGTGGGCCAGAATTGGGTAGATAATTGGAACCAGCTTGAGATGCCAAGTGGAAAGTTATCCCTTATAATCACCATATATAATACCAGCTGTAGTCTTTCCAGCAGAAAAATTCTCATCAAAATAAGAAAATCGTTATTCTTTCCAACACATTGTGGATAACATTATTGATGTAAGCTAGACTTCTGACTACCTGTCATGATGGAGAGGAATAGGGGTGCTGGAATGAGAGAAATCCACATCATAATCCTTATCTACTACTTCCTAGCTCTGTGACTTTAGGCAGTTAACCTTTCTAAGTTCGGTATCTGCATCTAAAAATTACAGATCTTAATAACTACCAGATGACATCATTGTGGTTAAAAGGTACAATGTATATAAAGCCCTTAGCACTCAGTTTGTGCTTAACAAATAGTTACTATTATTATTTAGAAAAGTATGAAAGCAGATGACTGATTGAATTAGTAGGACATGTACATGCTTGGCTGGAGAATATCTGCTACTATCTCCTAGTAACTTAAACTGTAGAAATGTTTAAATTTGTTCGAAAACCCCTCTCTTTTTACAACTCTTAATTTTGAAGAACCTGCAATTAATATTGATTATTCTTTTTTAAAAAATATTGATTATTCTTGAATGTATTAGACTCTAATTGACTATCTGGCCAAAAGTAAATAAGTAAATAAATAAAAGGAAAATTCTATGCTTTGTGAAGCAATTCCCAGGAAAGGTGGTCTTGGATGACAATCAACATATACTGACTTTCAGTGTTATGATTGTTTCCATTTTTAGTTATATTCCTGTGTTCATTCCAATGCATGCACACACACAGCCTCAGTCAATGTAGTTTATTCGCTGAGTTACTAAGTCAGGGATGGCTAGCTCTTTGTATAGTGCAAGTTGCTTCATGGGCATCCATGGATTCAAGAATAATGAAGAAGCACTTCACACAGCTTTGCTTGGGGTATGGTTTTCATACTCTAGTAAACTCACTACTTTAGTCCAGGAAGCACATGTGCCCTAGCATCACAGAACTTGTTGCTCATGGCCTGCCATTATCATGTGATAATTCAAAGTCATTTTTGCTTTATGGCATTATTTTCACAAGAAACAACCTATATTACGTTGGGCAGATCATGAAGTTTGGAGCCTATAGTGGAAGTTACAAGCTGTCCACTCAATTTCCCTCTTCCTACATTTACCAGACTCCCTACAGTTAAGTGTGCTTATGTGGCATTTTCTCAAATGCAACTTGAGTAGGAATAAGGAATATCACTCTAAACCTGGCCTATATAACCCCCTAGTGTGTTCTTTCATTTTCTCTCATACCTACAATAGTAAGGATCTAGAGAGTTATGGAGCCACAGGAGGAAGGAATTTAGGCCAAATGATGACTCAGTGATGTGACTCAAATGATGTGCCTGGGACCCTTATGTGAATGAGAAGTAAATAACTACTATGGTAAGCCACCGATAGTTTGGGGGTTAGTGTCACTGCAGCTTAATCAAACTAACACATAATCAATAGAGTTACATCCAAATCTGATATTTAACTTTTATTAGATACATAGGGTTGGGCTATTCATCTATCCTCTCTGAGCCTGTTATTTTGTGTAAAATGTGGATATCAAAGTAGCTACACCACAAATTATTATTAGGATTTTAGATAAGGTATATTAACCACCTAAGTTAAAGCTATATAAAGCCATTTTTCCTTTTGTTTTGCCTCCAGGAGCACAGGTTTGGATTAATCATAGTCTTTAGCCACAAAGTACTCTCATCACTGGCTCACGAATGGTTGCCCTTATTTGGCTGTTTGCTTCTTTGTTTATACTTATTTGTTTTTTAAAAATACAACCACTTAAACATTCACCACTCAATATAAGAACTAGAATTTTGCTTGAAAGTCCCCTTTGGCTACTCCATTAGGGGTAAGTCACAGTTATCTAGCATGGTCAGATGTCAGATGATAGAAGATTGTTCTTTGGTTGTAGGGCTTTTAATCTGTACAGTTAAGTCTACTCCAGCTCCTCTCCCAATGTGATTGGAGTCCAAAGTAAAATAACAAAGTGACATAACAGAACCTTTAGCTTAGTAGATGGTACCATCAACCTCTCTCTCACAGTGATCAGGTCAAATTCCCTATCTACCACTTGCAAGCGTATAATGATGTGAGTGAATGGCAGAATTTGCCACATGACATGAGTGTTCATGTTTGCAGAATCACCGTCCATCATGGGGCATAATCAGTGTGCTGGGGTCAAACCCTTGAGGTTAACCAGAAGTGGTGTCACCTTAGGTATTTGACCGATGCTGGTTTCCATGGTGCTTTGTAGGAGGCCAGCTCCATTTCTGGGAGATCAGCTTGCAGTGGATTGGTCTTTAAAAGTTAATCTTTACCTCTCAATCCTATTCATCTAAATTTTTCCCAATATTTGGTAATTGTCACACATTAACATTTTAATTTTTATAATTTTGCCAGTCAACAAGGTCTAAAGTGGCATTTTATATTGTAATTTGTATTTTCCCAATATCTGGTGAAATTAAATCTCTCTTTGCACATATATTGATTGGTAATATGTTTCCTTTACCTCCAAGTACTTGCTTATGAATTTGGTCATTTGTTATTGTGTTATTTGTGCTTTCCTTATGATTTCCAAATGTTCTTTATATATCGTTATTAATCTTTTATTGGTTATACATGTTAAAAATATCTTCTTCCAGTTTATTATACAAGTGTTCATTTTCTTTAATGTGTCTTCTCATTAGTAAGTGGTCTTGATTTTAATGTAAATTCATCCATTTGTTTTCCCCTATATTGGCGTATTTTGCGTCTTAAGCAACCCTTCTCTACTTTAAGGTCAGAAGGAAATTCACCTATATTCCCTACTAAAATGTTCCATTTTTTGACATTTAGATCTTTAATCCATCTGGAATTGATTTTTGTGGGGCTGGCAGAAATCTAATTTTATTTTTTCCTATATGGATAACCAATTTGTAGTGGCTTTTCTATTACATCATTGGTAATCTCTGGAATTTGAGTTTGACATTCTAGGGTTAAACTCATGCATGGACAGAATGGACCACCACATCCTTTCTTCCCTGAGACAGACAAAGTCCCCATTATTACCCTACTGAGATGGGGAAGGTTCTTTCCTCACCAATTCTTTTTTTTTTTTCTTTAACAAACCTGATTTAACTTTCTTTCTTACATTTTTCTTGGTGACAAAATTATTTGATTTGCTTTGTTCTAAGCCATTTCTCTCAAGGAAGTTCTTTCAGGGTGATTTCCGTGGACGTGGCCATATATTATTGTCCCTCAAACCTCCCTCCCTGTCATTAAGTGTTATGTGTCTTAAGTGTCATGTCTCCTTCAGTGCAGGTTTCATCATTGACATTCAAGAGTCACTTTGAAGGAAGTATAGGCTTTAGTGTTCCACACAGTTGGGAAAGAACATACTGGGTTTTGAGTGAAAGGCTGCTGAGATGGTTTTGTGTGCATGGCATATGTGTACCCAATAGAAGGGGCAGTGTTTACTGGGTTCTGTGGCCTTATTGATGAAATCCAGATCTCTGTGGTTAGCAAGAACTCGTGGTTTTCAATGACAGTTCTCTTCAGGGAGAGAGGTTCATTCTCAGGAAGGAGTAAAAATACTACTTGACAAAGTTAACGTATAGTCTTGTTTTGGTAAACTTTCGAGCCACATAAATACTGGCTTTTTTTTTTCCATCAAAGTCGATTCTTACTATTTTTAAACTGTGTCTTACTGAGTAAGTTTCTTAAGAAGAAGAGTTTCCCAGGATCACAACTGCAATCTCTCATTTTTATTTAACAGACTTTTGCACAATTGCCAAGTAGAATTGATATAATCCTCGATAAGGGAGGTACTATAGAAACCCAGTAACATAGAAAACATTTTATTTTCTGTGCTTCAAAGGGGAAAAAACCAATCGACGTTATTATCCGCAATTCCTATTCGGCATACATTCCTTCATCTGATTCTGCAAACCAATGTTGCTGTTGAGTCAGAGTCTGTGGTTAAACCAAAGGCTCAAGCTAACAGTGCGGTCCCTTACAGTCACTTCACAATGACACACTGCCGACAAACATAGGCAGTTACTTTGGAACAACATTACTTGTAGATCCGTGCCAGAACTCCTAGTAATAGAACAAAACATAATTTGTCCACGAAGTGTTTAACTAAAGAGTTGCTGAAATCTCATTTGTCAAGATTCCGGAATGTGATCTTGTGAGCACAGTTTTCTGAATGGTGGTGAAATATTCTAGTTTCATAGTTGCTATGGGTTTGAGAAAAGCCTGTTCAATTCATGTCAATTCAATTCAATCCAACTACAGTGGCTGAATGCCTAATACACAATAGGTCGATTGTACTGACTTTATTGAGCACCTATAAGCAGACGGCACTGTGCCAGGGAGGTAATGAGAGGCCATTTTGCTGCTTTCATAAGGAGACTAAAAACTTATTGACAGCAAGCAATAAAAATCCCTTTGACTACCTTAAGCAAATGGATTTAGTAGAATTTCAGGAGATCATAGCATCAGAATTATTTTGTCTGTCATTTATAATACCCATATGAACAAATCACCATATAAAAAATTTATATAGCTACAAATGACTTAAATGTACACTTGTCATTGTGCACTTGTCCTTTCCTCCATATATTCATTTTTGTAATATGTATGACAAAATAAACATCAATAGTTTATAATGGGCACCTGGGTAGCTCAGTAGGTTAAGTGTACAACTATTCACTTCAGCCCAGATCATGGTTCTCATGGTTCATGAGATCAAGCCCCACATTGGAGTCCATACTGATAGCACAGATCCTGCTTGGGATTCTCTCTTTCCTTTCATCTCTTTGCTCCTCTCCCATGTACACACCCTTTCTCTGTCTCTCTTACTCTCTCAAAATAAATAAATAAACCTAAAAATTTTGTAAAAACAATTTTGAGTATATGCATCCTTGTTTATACCTTTTGGAATCCAGATAAAAAATTTGAGAAAACATGGGTAATGTGTATAAATGTTATTACCCTTGAAATAACTTGAGTAATATTACTGAAGATCTAATGAGCATGGGACATGTTGTAGAAAATTAGTCTTTTGTGGTTTTCTTCTGTGAAAAATCTCTTGATTTGTACCATACATTAAGCATTTATATTTGGTTTGTCTCAGAGCTAGTGAGATCGCTAGATAGGAATACTTGAATAAAGTGTTGAAATATTCAGTAAGCTGGAATCTACAGTTTTGATAAATCCCATAGTTGGCAATGGAGTTGTATTAGAGATCACTGATTTCTAGTGCAAAAGGATTACCTAGCCAAGGCTTCAAATTCAAGATATTTATCAAAAGTGTCCTCAAATGCAATAAAAGTGTTAGCGCATTTTTTAAAAAGGTTGTAAAAAGATAAGGCTTAAGAATAATAGAAACCAATGTATAACAAAATAATATAATATGATATAACCTAATGTAATATACATTGTAATAGATATAATAGATAATATAGTATACAAATTGTGAACTATAATATATGAAGTATAATGTATAATATACTTTGCATTTATTGTGTATGTGTGTATATATATATATTGACATATATATACACATATAGATTAACATATATATATACATCATTAATCTACATACATCAATCCAGAGGCCCAAAATGCAGTAAGCTTGGACCATTTGACAAATATCTATATTATTCTGTATGCTGGTGATATTGCAGTGACTGTCACTCTGTTCTCCCCTGTCATAGGAATGGCTGCCCCTGAAAACCCAAAATCTTCTGATTGACTGAGATTTGATCATAGTCCTATATTGGCTGAACCAGAGTCTGGTCCACAGTTGGAGGTAGGTATTTTCAAACCAGGAATTACCTTTCCACCAACTTTAAATACAATGGGGAGAAGGTAATTTCCCTCAAAGAAATTGGCTGACCATTGAGAAGAGAGATTATGTTGGGAACTGCCTACTGCAGACAAGGTGAACATTGTCAATGTTGCATAGAGAAGAAGGAAGATGAGGACCAATAAGGGACCACTGAATTCAGAGATGAATTAAAAGACCATTATTCTTGGTGAAAGATGAGGGTAACCATGAAGGGCTCTCTAAGAACACACAGGAAGTGAAATAGGATGGCCACAGGGAGTTAAACTATAAAACAGACACTAAGTTTGATGGATAAAAGACAGGCAGAGTTATGTTAAGAGAGACAGATTCCTGACCAGGCCAGTAAGACAGGATTGAAACCTGACTGAAGGCATTACCTTATCAAAGGAAAGAATGTGTCATTCAGAGGGGATGTTGGCTAACAAAGGAGAAGCAGAGAGACACAAGCCAGAGAAGCTAGCTAGTGCCCAGATTAGATGATATAAACATCCACTTTTCACAGGCAGATACCTCCTTATCCTGGAAGCAGACACACTGGAGTCATTAAACATTCCAATCACCAGAGTTGACTATAAGACATCCAGTTCTTTGCCTACCAAGGTACCTTCTGATAAATTGGCTTTCATGTGGCTTTTCTACTGGGAAAGAACACGCAACAGAAAAAATTGTTCTATTTCTCTTTCTAAACACATATCCTGGGTTATACATTCACATCAGCAGGAGTCATCATCCCAAACATAATTAACTCTGAGAAACTGATAAAATCAAGTTTATGAGTAACTTTTGAGAAATGAGTTTCAGTGAAAAGATGGTTGGTGAAAGCCAGACTTCAGGGGGTTAAAGCATGAAAATGTCTTAATAATAACACTCATGAATACTTTTGTAGTGTCTTAAAGTTTGCAGAACACTTTCACTTATGTTATCTCATTTCACTATTTTGTGAGGGAAGCAAGAATTTCAAAACCCACTTGAGAGTAGGGATGTTGGCATTTAGAGATTATATGATTTTCACATGAGAAGTGTGGAGAAAGACCTATATCTTCAACCATGTAGTGTTTTCCCTTTGCTCTATATTTCCTATAATTTCTTAAGCATTGTGGTGATCACTGTGGGATTGTAAAAGGTGGGTGAGACACCATTCAGTTTGCTCAAAGAGCAAACAGTGGGATAAAGCTACATGCTTACATATTTGTGTTTAAGCTTTAAGACGGAACAAAGCAGTCATTTGCTAATCCAATATAAGCACCAGAGTTATGATGGAGAATAGGCACAGATGATCTTGGCTCTCAACAACCCTTCAAATATAGAAGGTATTGGATGTCTACTTCCTCTTTGCTTTGAGGTCGAGGGGCTTAGAACACCATATTATTGAATGTGTTTGACTATACATAGTCCCAGGGACATTGTATGAATTATTTCACAAAATTCTCTTGACCACTTTATAAGAGAACTTTGCTAAATCAAAATCTTTTGAGGAGGCTGTCAGCTCACTTATCATTTTCTTTGCAGATGTCTCTTTCCCTGGACAAACTATAAACTCCATGAGGGCAGCTGCTAGCTGTCTTGCATGGAACCTAGCATGGAAGGTGTTCTGTAATATTTCTTGAATTGAATGGAAAGAACTTGTCTTTTAGAGATAAATAGTTCAAGTTCCCAATTTCTAGAGATTGCAAGTGGTGAATCAAGATTCAAACAAAAATGCAAATGAGCCCAGAGTCTGTGTTTACTTGTTAAACTGAATCTTGTCTCTCAATATACTGAGTTATAGTATCTTTCTGTTCAAACTCAACTCAGAGTGCTATAACCATGAATTTCCCTTCCATTTATGCTAACAATTTATCTATTCTTCTGCTAAAACAGACAAAACTAAGCTTTGAACAAAGATCAAAGGAATGATTTAAAGAAAAATTTAAAAACAGATAGAAACCCAAGATGCATGTATATTTTCATAGATAGTACATATATATGCATGTATGTACATATGCTTACATGTATATTATTTACATGTATATGTAAATATATATGCATAGATGTGTATGTATATATTTATGTATACACATATATATATTTATATATGTATTGTATGTATGCGTGTATGTGTCTAAAACCAACATTTAAAAATACATAAAAGTATAAGGAAGAAAATTGAATTATTTAATTTTGCCACCCCTCCCATATGTATTTTACACACACATTGACATCAGCTCCATTATTTTCTGTTTTCATTTTTATTCTTTTCTCTTTTTGATCTTCATTTTCTTACCTTCATTGTTTGACTTTATTTTTCTTTTAATTTTTTTTTAACGTTTATTTATTTTTGAGACAGAGAGAGACAGAGCATGAACGGGGGAGGGTCAGAGAGAGGGAGACACAGAATCCGAAACAGGCTTCAGGCTCAGAGCTGTCAGCACAGAGCCCCACGCGGGGCTTGAACTCACGGACCGCGAGATCATGACCTGAGCCGAAGTCGGCCACTTAACCGACTGAGCCACCCAGGCGACCCCATTGTTTGGCTTTAAAGGAAGAGTCTTGGCTGCTTACCAGCCCTGAGACAATGTGTCTATAGCATTCTGGCTTTGGACCTCTTTGGAGGTCCTCTTTGGACTCAACTTTGGACCTCTTCTGCTTTTTCTCTTTCTAGCAGGGAAATATTTTCTAAGAAGGAGGAAAAGGGTATTTCCATGTTTCTCTCTTGCTGACTTCCTCTTTTAAGGATTCTTTCTTTTTCTATGTAAAAAAATTCCCAAATGGACTCTGTGCTTAGGAAACGTAAAATGCTTTCTTAAAATTTGTCCTCACATTTAGGAAGAAGCATTTCTTCAAATTGAGAAAGAATTTTCCCTTTAACTCCGATTTCTAGCAGAGGAATAGGGCAGATTCCACATCTTCTTTTTCTGAGCAATTTTTGTAAAATGAATTTCTGATAATTCAGGGGATTCCTTAATTAATTAGTAGCTGGATCCTTAGAAGGTTGCTCTAAAAATAGCTTTGAAAAATATTCTAAAATCTGCCACCACAGAAAGTTTAGTGATAATGTTACTTATATGAAAATAGTTAATTGAACAGTAACTAGAAAGAAAATAATCCCCCACTCTCCTGCTGGACATAACATGAAGATTTTTTCGAAACAAGCCTTATCTTCTCTGACTTCCCTCCCAGTTCTAATCCCCTCATTAAAAACTGTTACGGGCAACATATGGATCACCTGGGTGGCTCAGTCAGTTAAGTGTCTGACTCTTGGTTTTTGTTCAGGTCATAATCTCATGGTTTGTGAGTTCGAGCCCCACATCAGGTTCTGTGCTGACAGAGTGAAGCCTGCTTGGGATTCTCTCTGCCTCTCTCTCTACCCCTCCCCCCACTAGCTCTTTCTGTCTCTCTTTCTCTCAAAAATAAATAAATAAACTAAAAAAAGTTAAAAAAAAACTGTTACAGCAATGTCTACTTCTCAGCTCATTTGTCATAGCTGCAACTATTCATCTATTCACTTAATCTACAAGTATTTATTGAGCATTCTGCTCTGCGTCAGGCATTGTTCTAAGCACAAAGTTCACAGCAGGAAGCAGTATAGCGAGGTCCCTGTTCTCTCACGGTTTTTTTCCTGTTGGGGGAGGCAACAGAAAAGTAAAGAAAATAATTTTAGGTAGTGATTAGAGTTTTAAAGAAAATAAAAAAAGCAGGATAATGTGAAAGAAAGAGAATGTGGTAGATGTTTACCTTAGATAGGATGTATTTTAGTTATCGCTTTGTAACAAATGATCTCCATACTTTGTGGTTTAAAAAAATGGCAGTTTAAATTTTTCACGGTTCTATGGGTTGACTGGGTTCAGCTGGGTAGATTTCCTGTTTCACATTTGAGATGTGGTTGCTCATGTGGCCACATTCAGCTGGGAAACCCTTTGGTCCTGCCATGATCAACGTGGCCTCTCACCTTCCTGGGTCTCTCTCTGGGATCCTTCATTTAGTAGTCTAGCCCAATGTTCCTCACACTATGGTGGATAACTTCTAAGAAACAAGGGTGGAAGCCAAGCCAACAGGACTTTTAAAGTTTGAGCCCAGACTTGCCACAGTGTCACTTTCAACATAGTCTATTGGTTAAAGCAAGCAAGATTCCAGGGGAATCCAGGGGCATCCAGATACCAGGGGATAGAAGTAAATGCCACTTTCAGATGAGTGAAGCAATAAAGAAATGGGACTATTTCTTTTTTTTTTAATTTTTTTAATGTTTATTTTTGACAGAGAGAGAGAGAGACAGAGCATGAGCGGGAGAGGGGCAGAGAGAGAAGGAGACACAGAATCTGAAACAGGCTCCAGGCTCTGAGGTATCAGCACAGAGCCCAATGCGGGGCTTGAACTCACAGACCACGAGATCATGACCTGAGCCAAATTTGGATGCTCAACCGACTGAGCCACCCAGGCGCCCCAAGAAATGGGACTATTTCTAATTCATCAGGAGGTAAATGATTATTTGATTACTAACTTGTTTTATTAGTCTTTCAGCTCTGAGAACCTATTGTTGCTCACTGTTGCTACACAGGTGTCTAGAACTGCTACCAAAAATGAATGACAAAGTCAATAAATACTAGGGAAAGATGAGAAAAGCAAACATTTGGTTCATGT
Organism: Felis catus; assembly: GCF_018350175.1. Taxonomy (NCBI): domain Eukaryota; kingdom Metazoa; phylum Chordata; class Mammalia; order Carnivora; family Felidae; genus Felis; species Felis catus. Next base: position 81,710,990 of record NC_058377.1, on the reverse strand, counting down.
TACCTCCTACCCATCTTGTAATCATGAAAGGTGTTACATTACAAATCATAGAATTTTCTTCCTTGAACTTTAATAAGACCCTGATATCTGCTTGACACAATGATCCCAGTAATTTTTACCAGTCAAGTTGTTATGCATCATATCAGAATTGACGGGAGCCTCAGCGAAGGCTTTAGGGAGGTAGAATTAGCTGGGCTTGGAAAGATATATAAGGTTTGAAAAAGTAGAAAAAAGAGACCAAGGCCTATATGTTCCTTTAGATGGATTAGAACAAGGTGTCCTTTCTTGGCAGATGAATAAAAAAGAAACAAAAGCCAAATAACAAAAAGACAATCTCTTCCTTCTGGCTGGATGCATCCCCTTGGGTTTGTGAGCAGACAGAAAGTTATGTGTGAAGAAAAAGGAGCCCCTTTCTTCAGACAGATATACTCCTGGTCCAGGGACTGTGGCTTCACTTAATGCATTTATGGGTTTCACCAACTTCTCATGGTATAAGGCAATTGTGAGAGGGTATTTGGGTAGGAGCAGTCTCAGGGAGACATAAGTGAAGGTTATGCTTGAGTTCTTCATTTTCAACTCCAGAGCTCCTCTTTCTTATAAGCAATGGTCTTTCAGGTTGAAGATTCATACCTACAGTTCTTTATTTTAGGACCCGGTTGATTCTACCCTGCTATCAGCTGGGTTTATAATGATGACTAGCAAGTATCCAACAATGATTATCTTTCCTCCATGTCAAAACCACCCAGTGAAGAATGAAAGCTCCAATCAACCAGATGTTTTGTCTACATAATGCCAAACTATTAGTTAGACTAAATGAACACCTCTCATCCCCTTTAATTGTCTTGCCAACGTGTAGGGGAAGCCCTAATGAAGGGAAAGACCAGAAATCCAGTCTTTTTGTTTATGGAGGCCAAGGAAATAAAATTAGCCTGTTGCTAGATGCTTTCACTTTTCAGTCAGATGTTGGGGCTTTATAACCATGATATTATATGAAATATATGAATTTGCATCAAGATGCCTAGAACACTCTAGTGTCTCTATGTGCTAATATATTAGGCAAACTTTTATAATACACATCTTGCTAAGATTCTATTTTCTTTATGCCTTGAATCCTATAATAAATTCATTACCTTTGGGAGGATTTTAGTATGATGCTCAAGATCCTAGTCTAACTACTACCAATCCCTGGTCCCAATACATCGTTATGTTTTACATGTTATAAAACAAGGGTTTCTCAACCATGATCTATTGACATTGTGGGCCAGATAACACTTTGTCATAGTAGTTGTCCTATGCACCATTGGATGCTTATCAGCCGCCTTGGCTTCTTCAAAGACTGATTGCTATATGTCACTTTACACTTCATAAAATGGTGTAGCACCCATGCCAGACCATATACCAAGCTGAATTCTCTCATTTGGTCTTCTTCAAAATCCTAGGCAGTTTCAGTCATTTACCACACACAGCCCTGATAACAAAAGGAAGAGCTATGATCAGTGCATGTCAGGCTGTGTCTGTGAGTCTCTCCTTAATGCTGTGTTAAAGTTTATAATGGTTTAGGAGATATTATCCATGAGATAGTTTGATTTGGTTGCATCTTCCTGTTATTGAAAGATGGAGCACCTGGGAGAAAAAGCCAATTGAATTCCCATCTTCCCTGTGTATTTCCATTCCAGGGCTTTCATTTGCTTTTAATGACTTTCTCAGGCCTTCCTCTTGAGAGTGAGACCTTCCAGGGCTGAGCTCAACCCAAACATGAAACTTTTGGGAAAGGGTTAGGAAAGTCTGTTCATCTGTTTTTGTAGAAGAGGGAAAAAAAGATATAAAGTACCTTTTCTCCCATTCCCAAAATAACTTAGTGTTTGGGCTTTCAAATTAGCATGTGGTCAGACCTTTATGAGAAAGTCCAGAATTAGTTTAAAAAGGCTTGAATTTAAGATTCCCCTTCTCTCCACTTACTGAGCAGAGTCATGAGCATGAACACACTGCTCATCAGATATTGATGAACTTATGGGAGAATAGCCTGTACAGAGTGGTCCACAGTGGCTTCTTTGGGTTCTCCTTTGGGTCTTTCTCCTTCATTTTTCCTTTGGTTCTCTACTCCACAGGATCTTCTCCAAGTTTGCTATTCATTCTATAAAACTCCCTTATTAACACGCAACCGGGGGTTCATTCATTTGTCCATTTAAATGTATTTTGAATTCCTAAGGAGTGCTAGACACGGTGCATGGAGTTTTATGTATATTATTTCATTTATTCACCCCAACTGTACTTTGAGGTTGGTATCATCATCACCAATTTCCATAAAAGAAACCCAGGGTGTGGGGAGAATAAGTAAACTGCCCTTGGACATTAATTCTGCAAGTACAGAAGAGGTTCAACCCAGAGGTTTATCTGTTAGCAAGCACATGCTTTTAGCCACTGCAAATCATTATTTCTTGTAAAGCTAGGAGATGTTGGTTATTGTTTAAATTACAAAAAGAAAGTTTGGAGGAACTTGGAATATTGATCTTGTCCAAAGGAGCCAGATCTTTGATTAACTTGAGGTGGAAAGGAATAAATGGGGCTGTGGGTTCCTGAATGGAAGACACATGGGGAGAGATGTCAGATCAAAATACAGAAGAACTTCCTAAGAGTTGAAACTCTCCAACAGATGAATGCACTCCTACAGAGAGAAGGGAGTGCCCCATAATTTGAGGAGTGCAAGCGTGGGCTCTATAATCACTTGGAAAGGCTGTAATATTATAGGGAAGATTCAAGCAGCTGATGACCTGGTGAGTATTGAGCTTGGCCCTCTGGGCTGTGATTCTATGACATCTTGGCCTTAATACCATGAATTTATATGACCCAGAATAGGTTTCTTCACCTGTTTAGATTTCAGATTCTCCATTGGTGAAGGTTATTTCTAGCTCTGATGTTCTCAGCTCTCAGGGCCAAAACTATATGTAAGAATATAGTTACAAGTACAGTTTATTACTATTTTAACCTGACAGAGGTTAACATAATATTGAAATCTTGGGTTTCACTCTCAGGTTGGCTGGCTCAATCCTGGAAACTTGAGCCTGGGGTCAAGGTTCTCTCTTGCTAATTTTCTCTCTTTCTTTCTCAGTTAAATCCAAAGTTTGTTTTATTTAGCTCCTTGGTCACTGAGGAAAAACTTTCTCCAACTGTTCCTGAACTCCTGACTTAAAGACCTCCTGGTACTTCCAGAATTAGGTTTCCCTTAGAGAAGCCTAATAGATAGAACAGCTCAGAAGAGACTGGTAGTCAGAGAAGGGACTTTGGCAAGGCTGGAGATCTGGGAAGAGACAACAAAAAGAGTTGGCTTAGGCATCAGGTGACATTCTAGAGAGGTAGCTGAGCAGTTTACAAGCAATACTTGTGAATGGTTGTTGCAAAGATTACCTGTGTTAAATATATGTGACACTTTCAGAATTGTGTGCTGGACACGTGGTAAGGAGTGTAAAAATATTGTCTATTGTTTCATTGTCAGTACCATTATTATTGCAATTATCACCCTCTGAATCTAGTTCAGTGATTGCACATACTACATACCCAATAAATATTTGTTGAATGAATACAAAATGAATGAACAGTCCCTTGGAAAAATAGTTTTTTAATAATGGTTGAAAATCAAAGTGATGGCTACATGTTTGGTAATGGTAAGGTTTTTACAGAGGAAATGGGAAAGCCCTGTAAACTCTGACATCCTGTTAATATTACGTCGTTATTGTGAACTGTCAGTCCAGATTTTTCACTGTGATTCTTTTTATGGTGAAACTCTCGGAAATTATAGGGTCTATGGAAAATGTGATTGTGGGATACGTATTTATCATTAGTCTGTCCTTTGCCAATTTCTAAGCCTGAATGAGTTTTTGTTTGAGCCAAACAGTTAAAAATCATTATACTTCTTAAGTTTTCCAAGTGACCAAAATGCCTCTAATTAGGAAAGCAATATTGCTTATTCACTCCCTATACGTATTGCTCATTATATGCATGTATCACTGCATATATGCATGTATTCAAATCTTTGCTGGGCATGAGTTGCAGGGGTCACTGTGCCCTATCCTGAGTCCTTGTTCAGCTGAGCCAAGGCCCCTTCCCTTGCAGCCTGGGTAGAGGTTGCAAGGGAAGGAGCAGGCAAGTTAGAGAATTACTGAGCTGCCTTCTTACTTTATAAAGTCTTCAAAACTACAGATGTTCCCCAGCTACTCCCACTGAAGCCCACTTAAATGTGTGGGCGTAACTAAGTCTTGGATCATTCCAGTCTACCAGCACCGGCAAGCCCATGACCTGGAGACTCTAGAGGCCTACCAGGCAGTTGGGGACAGCAAATCACACAGACAGAGTCTGGGGTTATGTAAAGAGACTCATGTTTTCACCCTACTGCTTTCCATATCAAGGTCACCGCAAATGGGATCTCGCCTTCACTCTTGTAGACCCAACAACTGAATTTTTCCAAGGTACCCAGAACCAAATATGCAATTGGTGCTCAATAAATATTAAGAATTAATATTCCAGGGCACCTGGGTGGCTAGTCGGTTAAGTGTCTGACTTCAGCTCAGGTCATGATCTCACGGTTAGTGGGTTCAAGCCCCGCATCAGGCTCTGCACTGACAGCGCAAAGCCTGGAGTCTGCTTCGGATTCTGTGTCTCTCTCTCTCTCTCTGCCCTTCCCCCACTTGCACTCTGTGTCTCTCTGTCTCATGAAAATAAATAAATGTTTTAAAAAATTTTTAAAAAGAAGAATTAATATTCCTACTGTTTCTCACCTGTAGCCCTGTTGCCAAGTTGTGAGAGTTCTTTCACTCTAGCTACCTGTATCCTGAAATTCCCATTTCATGCACCTCACCCTCATGCTGGAGGCAAAGAGCAAAGGAACTGTTAACATTTGGAAAGAAAGGATAAGTAAGATTTCTAAGTTATTTTGTGCTTCAGAATTCATTCTCTTGGCCCAAATAGCAAGGAATGTTTGCGGTGTAAACACATGTACAGTAGCATCTCTTACATGAATGGGAGAAAATGCCTTTTGGCTTTGGAGGTTCCTGCCTAGAATTGGAAGGAAGGTCCATACTGGTTTGTGGAACATACATAGAAAGTCTAAGGCTTATTTGAAATACATTTTTTTTTAAATTTCAACCTTTTCAAAAGGTTGCCCCTTCTGAAAAGACAGTCTTCAATGAGCTACACATGGTCAGACAGTGTGGGACTAGTGGCACTTTTGCTGAAGATTATAGGAACTCCTTTCCATACATGGGCTTATCAAATCCTCACAAAATCCATGCAAACTATGTGTCATAATCCCCACCGTACAGTGGGGAGAACTGAGTTACATAATTTGCTTAGATTCTGCAGTTAATGAATTGCAGAGGCATTACGGGAAACAGTTTTCTGCCTCTATTTCCCACATTCCTAACAGCAAGAAGAGGGAGAGAGAGAGAGAGAGAGAGAGAGAGAGAGAGAGAGCGAGAGAGCGCAAAGGAGGAAACAGGAAAGAAGGAGCTTGGCTAAGCCAAGGGGGAGGGGGAAACCTAGGCAGAAGAAAACTGACACTTGAGGGGCAGGCAAAAATATACTTCAGAGCAAAGCAAACCCACTAGGTTTTCTGCTCTTTATAATTTAATTTGTAGTAGAATCATGTGGAAAATGTTAGTGGTTGACTCAGTGGGACTGCCAGCAAAGCATACATTTTGAAAGTTGAGTGGAGCGCCCACATTTGCTTGGTCTTGGAATGAGCACTGGGCAAAGATCAAAGCAAGACAAGACGTTCAGGAAACACGTTTCTTTAACTGCCTGCAGGAGGAAACTTTTCACAACTGGAAAATGTTCGCCATTACTGCCAATCTTGGAGCATGGAGGCTTTACCTCATTAATCATAACTGTCAGGTTCCTCTCTGTAAACAGCAAACTGTTGACACACAAAATATCTTCTGTTTGTGTGTGTGTGTGTGTGTGTGTGTGTGTGTGTGACGAATAGCAAAAAAGGGAAATGGTGCAATGTATAAGCCTTCTGAGAAAATGCTTCCTAGAGTCAAAACAAGATGCTCTGTGCCTTTACCAAATACATGGCAATGCGAAATTCTGAAGTTATCAGAAAGCCTCAAGAGAAAAGTTTTACATTTAGATATAGTGTATCTACTTAAAGCTCCTGTGAAGAAAAATTCAGAGATGCAATGATGATGCTTGAGATCATTAATAAAGGGAAGATAGATATCTAAGCTTTAGTGCAATCACAGTTGTTTTTGTGTACTAGTCTATTATGTGAGGCATTCCTGTGGTTGAGCATAAATCTCCACCTTTGCTGGTGTGTAATTCCAGCCCATCAAGTAGGTTAGACAGGGCTTGGACTGGCGGGCCAGAGATGGGGCTTTGAGTCACAGGGGTCAGCTGGGGTCCATATATTTCCTGATGTAGCCAGGGGAGCAGCTGAATTCCATTCCTACATATCCAACCACCTTGGTGGGGGCAGGGAAGATCAAGAATCTGACACAGTCAGTGCTGTCAAATCCAAAGTTTGAGGAAGAGAAGAAATGGAGCCAAAGAGTTATAGAATTGAGAAGATTGAGAAGGATGACATTCTTCTTGGACAAAAGCAACAATGGGACATGTAGAAGATTGAGGCCAGTTCCTGCCACCTTCACCACTACCACATTAGATCAAACCTCCATCATCTCTCATCAGCATGACCTCATAGCCACCTAACCAAGTGGCCCTCCTGCTTCCATTCTTGCTTCCCTACAGACAATCTTTCCCAGAGTGTCTTTTTTGGGTAAATCAGATCATATCACTCCTCTCTTTAGACCTTCAGTGAGTTGCAATTTAAATGGAAATTGGATCATTGAAATTTGGGTAAAATCCAAATATTATTCATTAACACTCATTTATATTAGTTACATATGCATATATATGTTATCCAAATATATCATCTCCTTAGATCTCCTGTGCATTAAAATCATAACAATATCCAAATTTATTATGATGGCCATCTGGTTTCTATATTACCTTGCTCATTTCTTCTCTCTAATTTCAAATTCTTTAATCCTTTCTTTGATTTACTCTGCTATAGCCCCATTGTCCCCCCCCCCCCCTTCTCAAACATATAAAATTGTCTCTGCTTGAAGGACTTTGTACTTACTGTTCTTTTACCAGGAACATTCTTTCCTGTAATATGTACATTCTTGGCCTTCTACTCAAGATTTAAGACTCTGTTCTAATATCTCTTACTTCCTCAGAGAGATCTTCCTTAAGTATCTTAACTAAAATAGTACATATCACTGCCTGACATTCTATTATATATATATTTAGTTTATTCCTCATAACTTACCCCCCTAAAGGAGTCCTAATGACTCATTCAGTTTGCATATTTCAATATCAGATCAAGGAAAGCATGGATTTTGTCTGATTGCTGTATCCTGAACAGTGCCTGATACTCAGTAGGCATTCAATGAATGTATTTTGTTCCAATTTTGGCATACATGCTGCTGAAGCAAGCACTCAGTGAATGTATTTTGAATGAATGAACAGATGAGTGAAAGGCATACCTGTAAGGTAAGTGGTGACTGGACAAGAATTCCTCATATCTGGCTTCATCCTGACTGAATAACTTTTCTAGCTGTGAACATTGAGCTCCCATCACCAAATGGTGACCATCACCAAATGGTGAACACCATGAACTGTCCTGGCTAGTTCAGTACCTATAAATGTGTGTTATCAAATATGATAGTACATGGGAAAGTTCTTGGAAAATAGAATATTTAGCAAGAAGCCAGTTGTCCTTAGGCAAAAAATCACAGAGCAACACATGCACACATAAGAAGATACCTCACCCAACTTAAAATCAAGCAAAGAAATAAGTTCTTTGAGAAAAATTGGGTTTGTATATTTTTAACTAAGGAAATCATATAAGGAAAATGTTCATTTTACAGGCCATTTAGAATAGGAAGGGAGTTAAGAAGAAATTATGTGTCTAGTGTCCTGCCTTCAGAAAGTAGAAGCAACATTAGTGGTTACTATGACGGTAGAGGAGACAGACCGTCTATATTGGAACATTGACCCCATTCTTGTCTGGCTGTGAGACCTTGAGTAAGTCACTTAACCTTTTTGTGTCTCAGTCTCCTATCCAAAGAAAATAGAACATCTGCCTGAAACATAGCACTGGGAGGATTGTATAAGATAATGTACTGAAAACATTTTGTTTAATATTTAATAAATATTAAATATTTATCATTTAATGATGTCAGCTGTTTAATAAATATTGGCTATTATCTTCATTTTACCAACAACAGGATGGAATTTCAGAACATTTAAGGGATATGCTTAAAGTTGCACAGCTAATACATGGTGGGGCAAGATCTAGAATCCAGAATCTCTCCTTCCTGAAGCACACTGGGGAGATTTAAGCATTTTTAAAAGGTCTATGCAACTGAGCATATTTAATAGCTAACAAAGACATTTACTACAAAGTAATGTATTACTAGAATATCACTTTCACCTAAAGAAAAATGTTGTTAAAGAAAATGAAGATATGGTTTTTAAAATACTGAGAGAATAAGTACACCAAAATGCAAATAGTGCACATATGCTGGGGGGAGTTTGAGAATATGAATGATTTGGCCCTCTTTGTGTTTTGCTGTTTGCATGTTATTAGAATATAATAGCTATGACTTGTATAGTTGGAAAAATGTTACTTAAAAACAGAATAACAATAATGACAGCAACAATGAAACCCCTGTATCTCTTGAATGTGTAATCATACCAAATCCTTATTTTATTTGTACTGCTTTCCATTTCCCAGACAATTCTAGTTTGGACTCTTGCTAAGCTCCCATAGAAGCTGGTACATATACCAATCTTATATGCTGCCATGTTCGGATTCTTTATTTAGGTGTCCTTTTCCTCACGTGCCAAATTCCATTTTCTATCCTGAGTACCTCATCTAGTGGCCCTTTCAAAATGTTGGATGAATGACATATCCATCAGGATCCTTACTCTGGAGATAGTATTCCTAAAGACAACCCCAATGCCAAAATCTTGAAGATGATTTGCATAATCTCATTCTTGGTATTAGTGAGTTATCATTATGCATTTGCATATTCTAACTAAGACTTAGGTCTCCAGTTGTTTTTCCTTTTATATGAAAACACTGATTAGCCACCGGTAGCATTTATTATCTCGTAAGCGATTCTTGCTCCTTATCAAGAAGATTTTAATAATCATCCTCTGAAAAATGTCCGAAGGAAATTTGAGCATATTACCCTTTCGGGTGATTTCATATTGTTAGTGGTTTTCATGAGCATTTTTATTACCTGCTAAAATAGTTTACAGTCTAAGTTTCGAGGCTGCTCTCAGAAAGCTTTGAGCCTATTTCCCTAGCAGAGTTATAAACAAGTTTAAAAGGCGACGGAAAGTATGTAAAGTATGGGACAGCCTCCCCGTGCTGCCTTCCACAACGCACCTCCACCAGCGGGTTTCTGCCAGCTTCTGTGAGTGTGGCTTTGGTTGCTGCAGAGGCTCTCATGGCCTGGTGTCCTTTATCAACAGACTCTGGATAGATACCTACGGAATGTTTCAAAGTAGGTATGTGGAAATTTTCACATGGTCTGATTGGGAGAGTGGTGAGGAGTGGCATTTAACAATGCATCGCACAGAGACAGTATCAGTAAGGAATTCTGTAAACATGGGAGCCACTCAGCTTCTGACCGACGACAGTCAGACATCTGAGCTGCTAGAGGATGTAGGTTGACTGGCCTATAAGGACAACATTTGCAGTGGATACCTGGTGGCCCCAGTGAACCCCTACCCTCCACCCACACTCTTATTTGATCTATGTTCCGCTAGATAATCATCAGTTTGAAAAGTGAGAATATAAGTGGAGAATATAAGACATCACCCAGTTCTCACCTGGAGAACATAACCTAGGCTTTCTGGGCCTCCTTTAGAAAACCAAAGATAATAATAATACCAGTAATAATAGTAAGTAACATTTATTGAGGATTCACTCTGTGTCCAGTACTGTTTGAAGCACTGGCATAGGTTAATTCTTTTTCTCTAACACTTTCCTTACAGAGTTTGTTGCTAGAATTAAGAGAAGTAACTCAGGCCCTGACTGATAATATTGAGTTCTCAGAAAAAGTTAGCTGTTTTTTTGTTGTTGTTTTTGTTATAAGTAACTACCAATTATAACAATAACAAGAAATTCCTCCTACTCCAAATAAAACTCCACAAGGCTTTTAAGCAGTTTTAGTTAGATTAAGTCCCAAGGCTTTGTAATATCCCAGAATTACCTACAACCTCACTCAGTACCTGACACGTATGAAATGGTTGACATTTATGAAAATAATGAGTATCTTAAGTTGTACGGGTGTTTTGTAAGGTTTCTCATGGAAGAAAGCATGTAGTTTTCTTTAGATTCTCAAAGTATTATTTCATGGTCTAAGAAATAAAGGAGCACTATTTAAAAGATTGTGTCACCTCGAGATTAAGGAGGTCCTAATAAGCATAACAAGGAAGTAGGGAGGAAAGGTCTAAGTGGGGCTGGCTCCCCACTGTAAGAGGATTTGGAAAACCCTTGTGATGCTAGCCTCTGGGTTGGTAACAAGGACAGATCACTCCCCCCCCCCCCCCCAACCTGGAAATTCTCATTTGCCCTCTAGGGTCATTTACATAAGACTCTGTGGGATTACTGGCTGTACATCTAGCCTTGAATGGATGATTCAATGTCAGATAATTTCGTTCTGGTTTTGCAGGAATCATAGAATGTTCACACTGGAAAGAAGCTCATACATAATCTGTTTCAGGGTTTTCAAATTTGTAGCACATGTGCCACCGCTCTCTGTGCCCATGGAAGGCATTTCTAACTGGGGACAGCACTCTTTACATCTGTGCCTTTTAAATCCTTAGCACAGTACTGTACGCAGCCCTTAGGGACTGATTGAAATCAGCATGCACAGGAGACCAGTTTTCCAGCCATATCACCTGCTTTCTGTTCTCCTATCCCAGACGGGAAAATCGAAGAGATGACATTTAATGTGTCTATGGATTAGTCTTGGATACTTGGAAGTGAGTGATGGGGATGTTTTGAGATATTAAGTGTGGTGATAACAAACTACAATCATTTAAGTGCCAAAAGTCATCTCCTGTTTTTTCCCCCTCATCTTTCATAGAATAAAGAAGAAAACCCTTTTAAACAATCATTTACCCTCTCCCCACACACCAGTACAGAGGCAGCTAAAAGCAGACCCCTGAGTGATGAAAAGAAATTACAAATGATTCTTTTAAGTATTATTCCATGTGTTTTCCTTTTTTATTTTAAACAATGAGGTAGCGATGCAAAGGTTCAGGTCTCAGACCACTCCCTCTCATCGCTCAGCATCCTTGAAAAGAGCAATGTGGAAAGTTCTGTACTTAAATCTAAGAGACCTGGAGCTGTTACAACAAGCTGATGATCAGTCGCTTTCTGGGCCTCAGTTTCCCCTAGAGTAATAGGAGGATATATTGGAAACATCATTGCAATAGGAAACTGGATTATTTGTGCATGAGAGAGAAAAAAAATTGTTCACTGTTGAAAAGTAGATTATGCACATATTTATTTTTCTGTGTGTGTGTGTGTGTGTGTGTGTGTGTGTGTGTGTGTGTGAGAAAGGAAAGCATATTTAAGATGAGAGTGAGGGGCTGGGGAAAGACATGAAATAAAGTGCATTTCCACCTTTTAAAGTCATTGATCAATGACATAGACCTGGCTTCATAATTATTAAACATCATTACAGTTCCTAGAACTTAGAATGGAGCCCTCCCTCTGCATTCTGAGGGCATAAAACTTATGAGCCTTGTCATCAACTTTTCCAGTTGATGCTGCAGAAAAAACTGGAAAAATTGGAGTTTTTAGGCAGACCAGCAGAGATCAACTTCTGGCAAGATTTTTTTCTTTTGAACATGGGTAAGGGTGGCCAGGGTAGGGAGGATTGCCAACTACATAGCCATCGCTCTCCCTTCTTTATCACATACTTTGAGTAAACTGGCTTAAATCCCACCCTTCTCTTTCCTCTTGCACTGACTCCTCTTTGCAATACAAAAGTTGTGGATATCAATTAGAAAATAAGCCAGCATTATACGAGAACATATTTATTGGCTGAATAATAAAACTTAGTTCAGGAGTTATTAGAATTAGAATCCCCCCCCTACTTGAAGTACAGTTTCCAGTAAGCAAACAGAAGAAAACCCCCAAACCAGAACGAATACATTGGTAAGCTACAACATAGGCATTTGGGGGTGTGTTCAAACAATCGACTTTTTTTTTTAATGGACTGTAGCTCTGAGGACACAGGCATACAGTGAGAGACACAGCAAGTCAGCTTAGCGACGTGAGTGTGTACCCCCCACAAAGCTCGCACTTCCTCAATGTGGCCACTTCAGCTTACACACACTCACAGAGGCACCTCAAACGTCTCCCTGCAAAGGACTATTTGCATATAGCTTCCAGCCAATACTCTTACAAAACCCCCCACAAAAACCCAAAAAACTAAAAACAAGACCTTGAAGACCATGGTTAATAAATTAAGAGAGAAAAAGAGGAGAAACAGGCGTCTGCTGGCAGGCAGGCCGCACAGCACCTCAGACAACTGACAGCTTTCAAAGCCCAAGAGGGAAGGCTGAAGGTGAAAAGGAACCATGTGCTCTGCTCTCTGGGTATTTTCTCCAGGATGGGGAAGGTTAATCACTCCCTCCTGCATAAATCGTGTCCTTCTAGACGTGGCAGAAACAGGTGTCTGTGCAGAGTTAGAAAGTCCTCTAAGAAAGGCGGGAGGCATGGCTTTAAATCGGTCTTTCCAAGTAACGAGTCAATAGCAATCCCATAAATAATGTACAAAAACAAAACAGCTCGGCCCTCGCTTATTTCTTTTTAAAGATCACTTCAGATGATTCTCCAAGTGCAAATCCAGATATAAAAAATAATAAGTATAAGGGAGACGTTAGCCCCGGCTTCTGTCCCCACCCTCCACAACGGGGCTGATTTGATGCCCTCTCCCAGGCAGCGCGCCCTCACACCTACACTTTAAGATAATCATTTTTCAGCCGACCCAGCCGGGTCCCATGGCTCCGGATGGTGAGGGCCAGCAGCTCGTATTTGTCCCTGAGCCCCACAGAGATGTCGAGTGTTTCCTTTAGCAGGGACCTGGTGTGGACCAGCATCCCCAAGAAGTCCTCGTTGAGCCTGCTCTCTTGCCGGCTGTCCTGTTCCTGGCCCTGCTTAAACTTGCTTTCCAGCTCAGTGAGGGACTTGTCCGAGTTGGAGTAGGCGTCCCCGATCTGGTGGGACTCCCGCCGCAGGTACTTGCCATAGCTCTCTTCCCCGTCCAGGTCGTAGGAGATGCTCTTGCTGATGCCCTCTAGGACACGCCCAGCATCCTCCACCTGGCGGCCCAGCACGGTGAACTCCTCCCGAAGGCTGAGGCTCAGCAGACTGCTGGCCTGGCTCCCCTCCCCCTGGGAGCAGCGCCGGTGGTCACTCACCCTGAAGAGCAGCTGGCACTTCTCGGGGTCATCATTTTCTTCATAGTCCCCGTCGGGCACGAAATAGTGATGCAGGGTCCCATTGGACATCTCCGGATACAGAGGGCCATCGAAGTAGCCCTGACACAGGTGGCAGAAGAAACCCATCCAGAGGAACTTCAGCAGCACCATCCTGGATAGGCAGGATGACAGGGGACCCCTGGAGAAGACTGTTCGCCCAGGCACGATAGAGGGGAGGGGGTCCCCTCGGCAGTCAGTGCCTCCCTAAGACGGCCACAGCCTCGGTCCCCGCCGGCTTGCTGCACCCTGGCCCCGCCTCCCCAGCAGGCTTCATGTGGCTGTCACCAGCGCCTGGGTAGCGCAGGAGGCGCCCCGGCTCTGCGCTCCTGCGCTCTGGGCTGGAACTCAGCCGGGTCAATCCAGCGGGATCGAGGGCAGGAGAGGGAAGCCCTCCTCCAGGGCGCTGGCAGGCCGCGGGCTCTGCTGCCCCACTCTCTCTCTCAGAGTTCCCCCTTGCTCCTGAAAGGTGGAGCCTGTGGCTGGAGAGAAAGACTCTGGCCTTCTGATACTATTTCAACCTCTGCACTGGGTGGGAATGCGGAGCTTTTCCTTTGGCTAATGATATCCTGAGGATCTCTCTGCTCTCAAATTACAGCTGGTTTCGTCACTTGGAAGCCAGGGAACAAGTTTGGAAAGAAACCTCTCGCCAGGTCTCTTGTTATTAAAGGTACAGGATCTTTTTTTTTTTTTTTTAAGACTGGAAGGGAAACCTTGCAAAATAGAATTTAACTTGAAGGAGAAAACGGGAACAGGGTGAATAGAATTCCCACCACAGAAATCGGTTTGCTATTAACATATGGGGGGGGGGGAGGGTGATTACCCTGCAGGAATACTGCTTCACATTTTAAATAAGTACCAGTTAGATTGGATTTGTTAAGTATGCCTATCATTATCATTTTCAAAGTTTGTGACTTTGAAGGCAAATTTGCCTTGTAAGACATGGCAGTTTTGTTTGGAAATGGTTAGTTAAGTAAAATTTTTAATAACAATACCTGGGAAACAATAGCAATATAGAATACTGATTATTGCAGTAATCAGTTGCTAGTCTGTACAGGAACAAAAGCTGAAAATGGAATTTTGCCGGTTTAATAAGTAAGTGAACCACTGAGAGGATAGTTTAATCTTATGAAAAACCATCCATGCTAAGCTTCTGCATTGCATCTTTAGCCTAACACCACTATTGTCTCTTTTGAGATACTTACAAGTTTTTGAAGCATGTAGGGCTGGCACTCTTATCTCCATTTTCCAGATGGAGAAACCTAGGGGCACAATGGGAAACAAATTGTTTACAGTTACAAAGTTAGATTGTAGCAGAACCAGCACCCATTAAGTCACAGGGTCTTTTCATTTAATTTAGAAAAAAAAAAGTATTTTTTTTTCACAAGGCCATTTTAGTTTATGATCTCTGAGTTAATTAGAAAATTGCCATCCATCAGGCTAACTCATTTGTTCAAGAAAATTTATTGAGCATTTACTATATGCTAGAGTCTAGTTTATTTTATTTTTAAATTTTTTTTATCTATCTATTTAATGTTTATTTATTTTGAGAGAGAGTGAGAGAGCATGAGTAGGAGAGGAGCAGAGAGAGAGGGGGAGGGAGAAAATCCCAAGCAGGCTCTGCACTGTCAGCGCAGAGCCCAACACAAGGCCCAGGAAACATGAGATCATGACCTGAGTGGAAATCAAGGGTCGGACAATCAGGAGTTGGCCGCTCAACTCACTGAGCCCCCAGGCACCCCTAGAGTCTATTTTAGATAGTGCTAACAGAGCTGTGAGAAAAAAAGGAGGCAAATACTTGCCCTTGTGGAGCTTACATTCTAGGAAATTGAGAGAAATTAAATAATATAAATAAATAAGATATATTGTACGTTGGCAGTGATAGGGTTGGAGAAAAGAAAGGATGGGAAAGTGGAGGCAGAATTCCTATTTTCGTAGTTCTTTCCTTTCTGCCTTGAAATATAGCTGAAATACTCCTGTGATCTGCCTGTGTTAGTACTTATCTTCCTCTCCAAGTCATAAGGGACTGGTGTCATTCAGAGCTACAGTGCCATACAATTCTCAGACTGTCATACTTGTTGCCATCACTTTCTGACATAAACAGTCCAGACTCTTGGAGAGACGATGAAAAGTCTGGTTAAGTAACTGGATATTTTGTCAAAGTGGTGCCACATGCGTAGATTTTTTGAGACATGTTGAGTGCACATTTTACTTC
The DNA here is from genome assembly GCF_018350175.1 of Felis catus. Classification (NCBI taxonomy): domain Eukaryota; kingdom Metazoa; phylum Chordata; class Mammalia; order Carnivora; family Felidae; genus Felis; species Felis catus. The sequence goes on along the minus strand of NC_058377.1, from coordinate 81,695,209 downwards.
CTATCCAGATATTTCACATCGTGAAAACATAGACAAAGGAGTTTTCTTAGCAATTATGCTAACTAAGAAGTCTATGACTTATTTTCACTGCATTCCAGGAGAAAACTACCACCTTCTCCATTTGAGAGACTGGACTGTTGGACTCGACAGCCATATTACTTATTCCTTTTTTTTTTTTTGCTGGGACATTCACAAATAACAGATGGATTCAAATTGGCCACTTGGCCAAAGAAGGGAAGAGGAATTTACTTGGATTCTCTCCACTTCTTGCACAATCCCTCCCTGACTTACTAACCAATTCAATTAAGCAAATCTAAATTAAGCACTTATTACTACTCTGTGCAGGCACAGTGTTAAGTTCGCTATAGATTCAAAGATGTGCAGTGAGACGTTTCAGCCTACAAAGAGCTTGCTTTCTCTGGTTAAAGAGTAGGGCAAATATACACAGACAATCTTGATAAGAATGGCTATGAGTAGTTACTTTTTCCTACAATTACCTCATCTAAAGATATAAGCCCCAGATCTTGTATCAGGAAGGCATCACTTTGGCGCAAGTAACTGAAAGTCGAATCCAATCAGACTAAAGTAAAAAAGGAATTCACTGACTTACAGAAAGTATGTAATTAGATTTTTAGTCCATGCCTGGTTCAGAATCTAGTTTCTCTCTCATCATCTTTTGGTTCTACTTCCTCAGCTTATATTCATTCTTGGGTAGCCTTTTTCATTTGTGGTTCAAAGATGGCTACCAGTGTGTTTGGGGCTATAAACTTCCTTGTTTATGTAGAGTAGCAATGACAGCTTATGAATGGCGGGTCCTTCCAATCAGCCTCAGTGACCATAGTTGGCTTCATTTGGATCATTAATTCATCCTCGAGCCAGACTGTAGTTAGGGGTTTGGGATCAGCCAGAGGGCTTAAAACAATAAGAGCCCAGTTCTGCAGCTGAAGGCAAGGTACCATGCAAATGACATGGCTGAAAATGTTAAGGTCTTATTTGGGAATGGAACAGTATAAGAATGGATTCCGGGGTAGTAACAAATATTCCTCCTACCCCATGCCTTTGTCTTTATTAACCACATCTGAAAGTCACCAGCACTGTTTTGTGGTTGTATAGTGGCAAGTATTTAACAGCTTGCTCTATGGGAGAAAAAAACCTCTTTGTAGCATTTGCTGATGTCCACGGTGTGAAAATGCTCACCACGCCTGGGTCCTGAATGCAGAGTTAGAAGGATGTGCGCAGTGGCATGCCACTATATAACATTTCTGTCATACAGGTACATTAGATCCAGATAACCCCAAGAGCATAGAAAATAGGAAAATGTAGTAAAATAATTGAGAAGTGATGAGTTCTACATATGCATTCCCTTTATTTTAATACAATTTATTTAACTACAAGTTTAAGTAACTTAATTGTTAGTAATGATTGTGTTTAACAATTGACTTGCGAAATCCCCCAAAACCTAACGATTAGCTCTCATGAGCCAGTGCTAGGAAGCTCCAGCAGGTACTAAGTGCCTTTTGCACTAAGCACTTCATCTTATTCATTTTTAAAAGTTATTTATTTATAGGGTCTTCGTACGTGTCCAATCCCATCCTGGGCTGGTCTACTAGAGTCAGAGTTAAGGTGGGCTCCTAAGGATTGGCCTGAAGTAAATGGAGCTAGAAGAAATGTCCCAATCCAGAAATACCAGGCAGAGGACTTGGGAGAGTAACATTAAGCAGTACCCTCTGCTGATAAGGATGATGGTTGAATCTAGGGAGGAAAACTAGAGACAAAGTCGAAGGACAGGCACTGCGTAAATTTAAGAATAAAGGAGGACCCCAGAAGCATGTGAGTAGATAAACACCTAGTACCAGCTTGCTTATTTGCAATCCTAGCCATGCAGTGCCAGCAGAGTTGGCTAGCTTAAAGCTTGTGTGTTCTTTCTTCTTTTCAGTGCACTTTAAAATCTTATTCCTTGGATCCAGTTACTACTTTGGAGAGGGATGCAGGAAATCAGGCTGGCACCATGAGCCTAAAGACCTATAAGATTTCTTAAGCTGTATGATTTCCCTCTGCCAAAGATTTTTGTGATACCCCTGACTGTTCCTGATTATCATATGATTATGATAATAGTGGAATTTCTATAGAAAAGAGGTTTGTATGAGGTGAAGTCCCACTATGTGGTCTGGAGACACAAAAGGAGCCTGGGAAGTGGAAGCTCTCACTCTCAATAGCTTCCTTCCTCCAAACTATTAGGCTGAATCCCTGGATTATATCAGAGAAGGAAGAAGGACAAAGGGAGTTAGCTTGGACCAGAGTAGAGGTTCTGGGGTGGGAGAAGAGAGAAAGGAAAGACAAAGGGGGGAAGATAAGAAGGCCCCAATATTAGCACTTTGGGTATTATTTTATCAGTTAATAGGTAATCACTAGCATTTATTGAGCATCCATTGTTTACAGAGGGTGGGCAGGAGAAAAGAAGAGAAATGGACCAGAAAGAAAAAAAAGAGAACTAGGGAAGAAGAAAAAAGGTAGCAAGTAAAGAAGGAAGAAAGGAAGAGAGAGTAGAATAAATTTTGATGATCTAATCTATTTGTCACATTAACTTACTGAAGTGGTCATTATTATTTGCTGTAAGAACATTGGTTAGAGGCAAAACATTATTAATTAACAAGAACAATCACAAAGTTCCCATGAAATATAGGCAATAAAATATACTCATGAAAACATAATGAGAATGCTTACAAGGAAATAAGTATAATGTGGGAAAGAGTCTGATCAGTTCTCCCAGTCTGTCTCCATTAGTCAGAATAGGCTATGATATGCTGTGGCAACAAAGATCACCAACATGCTAATACCAAATTCAAGTCTACTGCAAGTCAGGATGACTCAGTAACTCTCCTCTATGCCTTAGTTGTAATGGCATTTACTCTAAAAGTCCCTCCTTGATTTCTGGATTTTAATTAGTTCTCCCTATCAGTGCCTTTTATATCACTCTGTTTTTTTGTTTTTTGTTTTTGGTTTTTTTCTCTCATAGCACTTTCCACTGTTTATAATTGCACTTTAACTAATGTATTTATTTGTTCTAGGCTTGTCTCTCCATCTTGATTTACACTACATAAAGACAGGAGATGTATTCCCTTCTATTTCCACAGGGCCTAATATAGTGGCTGGATCATGAAGGGCTTAATGAATATATGTCAGCACCCTAGGTGAAGTTCGTCATTTCCTTATTTAGTGTTTCAGCAAGATGTTCTGTAGTTAGTGTTTCAATGATACTTTTTCTTTGTTCTTCTGTTATGAGTGTTGCATTATATTGGATTATCCAAGAACAAGTCTGTCTTCTCCACTTGACTGTGAATTCTTCAGGGGTTGGGATATGTTTTATTTACCATCATATTCTCTGTGATTAGCCCAGAACCAAACGTATAGCAAGGGCCAAATATTTGTTGTTGTGATAGTTAAAGTGTAGAATTTAGGGAATTCTATTATTTAATAATGGCCAGATAATCTATTTGAGCACATATTTTGTCTGGCCAACAGTCAGCCAGTGATGTCTCACACTTAATCTGGCAGGAGAGAAGGGAAAAAGTCCTGTGAATTCCAATATTCAGAACATTTAGAAGGGAGTATCACTCAGAAGGGCGACTTTTGACCCATCCTAAGTAAACTATGCAGCAGTCTGTACATACAGTCTAGAGTGTTCTGGTCTGTAAACTACAGAAGCATAAGACCACCCTGCAGGGTAATTTGCCATTTGCCTGGTGAAGATTTTTGCTTTACTGCTGTTGGAAGTGCACATCCTGGGTTATGATCCAGCTAGGTCAGAGAAGAATCAAACCTTGTTTGTTTCCCCTCTTCAAGCAGTGTTTTATTTTTCCTCATCATTTCAGTTATCGAGTCCAATAGAACTAGGGGAGATTAGAAAAGGCAGAGAGACAGAGCAAGAGAGAGGATCTACCAGTGTCACTTTGATTCTGCAAGCACTTTGTTCAGCATCCACACGGGCAAACAGGGAGGAGTAGAAGCAACCGTACGGTCTGTTGAGGTTGCGGGGGACATGGGGCGCAAAGGGTCTGCAGATGGAAGTATACAATGAAGATCAGACAAGAGGGACCTACAGAAACTGTGATGAGCTGACAGAGTGAAAACTCACATCGGAGCTTAGGAACAGGACAATGTCATGACATTTTTAGGCCAAGAGCCACTGACTGAGGTTACTGAGAAACAATGGGGCTGAGTCAGTCCCCTTATTCAAGGGACTCTGCTAGTTCTGGTCTTAATAAAACTTATAAAGGAGTCCAGAAAATGGCCAACCAGATGCCCATCAGAAATCAGTCGGGGCGGGGAGTGGAGGGATGTGGCAGGATTAGTAATAGCATTTCACGTTCTTTGTCAAAAAACAGGAACTTTTTCCATACTTGTGTTTCTTGGTTCTTGGCTGCCTTTCTTCAAGATCTTGGAGAGTTAAAAATTGTCTCGCAATGAAAAAGTCCTTGATTATGTTTTGAATCCAAATCCAGTTTTTAATTCTAAAGAAATGCAGTTGGAAGAGGATGATAGGGGCTATTTTGAAGATGAGTCAAAATAGGCTTGTCGGTATTGCCTTTGGGAGGAAAAGTCTGAATGCACTTCAGAAAGCTTGTTTCCAGATCCTGGTTCCAGGCTCAACCCAATTTACTCCACTTCTTATTTTGCAGCTTTGTTTATGCTGCCTAATGAACACTTGCACCTAACTTCTCACTCCTGTTATACTCCTCATTTGGCCCGTATTGCTGATGACTAATTGTCAAACAAATGGAAGCAGAAGACTAAGCTCCTAGAGACATTTGCGATATAACAATTCACTTAATATTCAGGTATCGAATCTTTGTTAGGGCATGCGCTTGTTTAAAACTGGGATGCTCTTCAATCTGACCTAGTTCAGAGTAGGTGCTCAGCAAATATTTGTTGATAGAGGTATTAAGCCAACGATTACAGGATGAGTGACGTTACCAATTTAATACTGACCATATGTCATGAATCATGGAAACGAGCAGGCTCAATGCTATAGACTTGAGACACAATTCATTAGTGTGGTTAAGACTCTTCAACAGGGTTTATATATGACGTAACTAAAGATTATCTAGACTGGAGAAACATACTCATTTACTGATGAACTTTCCCTGCAAAGTTTTTGTTCACAACAAACAACCTTGATGTGTCAGGAGTGAATCTGAGTCACAGTCTGCCTTATCTTTAGCTAGCATGTGATTGCAGTTCTGCAAAGAACAAACAGCAAAGAAACAATGTAAAGATCTATGAAAGGAAAGTATGATAGATTCCATGACATAAAAAAGTATATGTGGAAGTCATTATGTCCGTGACATAAAAAAGTATATGTGGAAGTCATTATGGTCGTGATTATAAATTGGAACATTTGCAACACATTTTGATAAGAAATGTTTAATATTCTTAGTGTATATTGTGGTCATAGAACTCAGTAAGAAAAACACTAGACCCTCAGAAGATACATGAGCAAGTGATATGCTACACAGTTTGCAGTAGAGAAAATTATTCCTATTTAACATATGAAGTATGTAGCCTTGTAAGTAATGAAAAACCAGAAATGAAGATAACAACCAGGTAGTGTTTATCCTAATATTAGTATAAACTAGTTATACTTCTTAATGCTATAATGACATAGAAAAACAAGTATTCTCATATATTGAAGATGGGGATATTAATGGGTTTGACCTTTTTTTTTTAAAAAAAAATTTAATGTTTGTTTTTGAGAGGGAGGGGCAGAGAGAAGGGGACAGAGGACCCACAGAGCCTGATGAGGGGCTCAAACTCATGAGCTGTGAGATCATGACCTGAGCTGAAGTCAGACACTTAACCAACTAGCCACCCAGTTGCCCCAATGGGTTTAACCTTTCTGCAAAGCAATATGATTATTTATATTGAGAAATTTAAAAATTTTCATATCCTTGGACCTAGTCATTTTGCTTCTAGAATATGTGCCAGAAACATAAATACATACAGAAATACATGGAAAAAAATTTAAATAAAGATGTTGGTTGCTGCATTGTTTTTAAGAATAGAAAGGAAGAAACAAGCAAAATGTCCCGAATAGAAAAAAAAAAAAAAAAAACAACAACCAAAAACCAAAAAACTAAACTAAATACATAGTGTATCCATATGTTGGAAAGATTTTACATCTTTTGAAAATTAAATTTAAGATTTTTTTAATAAAATAAGGAAGTATTATGATACAATACTATATGAAAAGTGATTAGTAAAGAAGACAACAAACACCATACAAAGCCAAGGTGGTAATATGACAAAAGGTAGCACGCTTACTTCTATGGAAATAACAGCTATGTCCTTCTTTAATTTGGTCTCCTTTCTCACCTTTCCCACAGTAGGGTATAGTATGAATGTTAGGAAGAAAAAAAAAAAAAAAGAAAGGAAAATAGTACAGAGAGGTAGAAAAGCTTAGGCCACATTCTGAAAGCACTTCCTTCATGGGGCTCCTGACTTTACATTCTTTAGGCAGAATGCTTCTCTGACATCCTGATCCTGGGTCTGCAGACTGCAGACTTTCATTTGCGTTAGTCTCCTAAACCACCAGGCACTGGAGCCAGATACCCAAACCCTTTGGATTTGGAACCTCGGGTAGACACATTCCACTGTCAAAATAAAAGCACATTCTCTCACTGTGGATTTTGAGGGTAAATTCCTAGATTTTTTGGGTGGGAATTTTCATTGCCAGTATTAATGGTTGGGCTGAGAAGGCAAGGTGAGGGAAGATACAATCCCTGTGTGTCGTAGAGTGTTATTTTGTGATACAGCCTCTCAGCACTAGGGTAGGATTTCTAACCAGAAATTCTAAAATCCAGGAATTACAGTCGAGCTAAATAATTCAAGACAACTGGATTTTAATTTTTTTTTCCTTTCTCGTGTCCAGGTCCCTTGTATATTTATTAAGACTTCTGCTTCCCAGATTTTGCCTCATACCCCCACCTGAATGGAAGGAATTTCTATTAGGTAGCTTCAGAGCCTGAGTTGTATCCTGTCACGTACACGAGAAAATAAAAAAAAAATCTACATCATTACATACTTACCGTATTTTTTCTCTTTCATTTCTTTTGACGTAAATGAAGATTTCCTTCAGGGATAGTTAAACCAAGTTTGGATATGTGTGGTTGTCTGCATGCAAATGTTATAAAGAAAATGAGAGAAAAAAGTATAATTTCCCACTCTCAAAGATGAAAAATAAAGAGTGCAGGTTTTAATAAAATGTAACAACAAAATTTGTCTTCATCTTAATGCAATTCACTGAAAATATCCTTTGAAGTATATTTTGCGAAGCTATAAAAAAATAAAAATGAAGTTTGGATGTTAAGAAAGTTTAAAAATAGAGCATGTACTACCAGGGAGGTCTGTCAAGTAACCAAGTAACTGATGATGTTTAGAAAGACTCTTAACCATTTAAAAAAATAGAGAATCCTTTTTTTCCCCCCTTAAGTAGGCCAGTTCCTGATACAAACTGACAGCAAACTATAATTTATGAATAGTGGAAAGACTTGTGACTTATAAATAACAGTGTGGTGACAACACAGTAATATAATAGGATTGAAGATGTTTAATACAGAGAGAACACAAAATAAAAATGTCCTCAGCCTTAACGATTTTAGTTAGTGTTAGGTATACTGAGCCACTTCACTGTGGGGTATGTTACTGGGTCCACGCGTGCTTGGGTAAGATGAGCAAAAGGTTTTCTGCATAGGATAAGCCATCTTCCTTTTTTCTCCTCCCAAATGGTTTATTGATAATGGCTTTATCTCAAAAGTAGAAGCCAAATGGAAAAGGACAAAATGATCCCCAGAGAAGAAAAATATTCCTGCTAGGAATAATATAAACAAGTTTAAAATAACTAAAAGTGATTTGTCATTAAAAATTTACTTTCCACTTGTAGAATGACTTTACAGTCTCCAATTAGAGAAAAATATTTCTTATTTTTAAACCTCATGGACCTTCCTTGGCTCAGGTATGGCTACATTCCAAAGCTGCTTGAAGAGAAGAAAGGGATTAGCTTTGGAATGGTGAATTGTCTGTAGTTTGCACTCATGGGTACTGAACTCCAACAGCTGACAGGAAAGAAAAAAAAGTAAGCATTCCGATGTTAGGTCTATATGAAACCAAACATCAGGCTGGCTGGATACATCTACATTCTAGATACTTGGCAATATGTAGGCAAAATGTTTCTATGTTTTGTTCTTACTGTGGATATTTTAATATATTGGGATCTTAGCCTTAGAATTCTAAATACTGAGATGCTTATAGATATTTTAATTTGAGGAAGAGAAGCTGTTGATTGAAAGTGCCATTCCAAATAACCCCAAACAGAATTTCACCAGAATATACAAATTCGAGTATTACCAGTAAATCTAAGCCACTGGGAAAAAAAAGTCACTCTTTTGTGCTTATGGCCAAGATGAGATATCAGAGGATGAATATACCTTTCAACTTGAAATGACTAAAACACCTGACACAGTACATTAAATAAGAGTTTTTAGGACACTGGGCATTAGGCAAGGAGGACAGTGACCTCAGAAAGTTGGAAAACCAGAGATGATGTAAGGAATGGTAGCCCAGGTGGAGAAGTGGGCTGGAGGTCTTGTGTGGCCAGGTTGGCTAAAGTTCACAGAACAGGGTAGTGGAAAGATAGAACTGCACAGAGAAGGACCTCCAGAAATCTGCAAAGGGTCTCCCTCAAGTCTTCAGCTGAGTATTGATCAGTACATGCATGTAAGGAAACTTCACAGAATTGGAGAAAAAAACCACTGACAGGGTTAGAAGGCACAGTCTCTAGAACTCACACAGGGCTGAGAAGAGGTCCAGTTCCAGCAAGGCAGGGTGGAAAACTTCATTATTCACTGAGTGTTGGGTAGATTACATGAAAGAATTTTGCCTCAGTAGTGGGGAAGTATTAGCCATATTCTAAATCTGCTCTGATCCAGATTTAAAAAGCTTGTAAGCAAAACCTATAAAGATCAAACTATTTCCAGGTAATGTACCCTTATCCCCAAACAAAACTGAGGAATATTTATAAGAATACAAAAGTATGTAACACCCAATAATGTAAAATTAATAAGGTGTACTATTTAATTAAATATTACCAGGCATGCACATTTATCAGGCATTCCTCATCTGGATAAACAGAACCCTTGATGAGGAGAAAAAAAGAAATCAGTCAATCACAGCTGACATAGAAATGAGACAGATGATTGAATTATTAGGCAAGGACATTAAGACAGTTATTACAATTGCTTTTCATTTATTCAAGAAGCTAGAGGAAAGATTGATGATATTAAGTGGAGACATAGTATAAAAAAGAATCAAACTCAACTATAGAGATGAAAGCTAGAATGTCTGAGACATAAAAGAAACCTGATCAGATTAAAGGTAGATAATTCATGGCAGAAAAAGAGATTAGAGAACCAAGGCATGAAAAATATCCACAATGAAACACAGAAACACAAAGGATTAAAAAAGTATGAAGACAACATCAATGAGCTGTGCAACAATCTCAAGCAGCTTTATGTATACATAATTGCAGTTCATGAAGAAGAAAAGGAAGGGTAAAAAGGAAGAGTATCTAAAGATATAATGGCCAATATTTTTCCAAGTTTGGTTAAAACTATAAACTCACAGATCAAAAAAAAAAAACTTAAAAAAACCCTCAATAAAATAATCATGAATCAAGCTATGTAAAACTCGTGACAAAGAGAAAACCTAAAAATCGGCTGAAGGAAAAGGACAAACTGTGGACAGAGGAAGAAAGCTGAGGATGGCAGCAGATTTCTCTCATGGTAAACAATGCAAGCCAGAGGACAGTAGAGAATCTTTAAGTTACTGAAAGAATAAAAACAAAAATCGACAACAAAAAAAGCAAAAACAAAAACCATCAACCAAGAATTCTGTATCTGGCACAAGTATCTTTCAAAAAATAAATCCGCGGAAGATGTGGCCTGAAAGTAGGGTCCCTCTTGTACACTCTTGCCATGACGTACAAGTCGCCAGACTCATGAACATACCACACGGGAATCCCAGCTGTAGGATGTTGGTAGAATGAATGAGAGGCCAGACATGGTAAGGACACTAGAAGGTCAGCATAAGACTCCCCTTTACGTGCTCTAGTAGCGTGAAATATTGTGAGGGTCTTGCTGTCCTTTAACATGTCCAGATGCAATGGGTTTCACCAGCGCATCTACTACTGCTCTACTGGCAAGTATGGGATATTTCTTTAAGGTGCTTTTCCTTTTTTCTGTGCTGCACCAAAGAAAACAGGCCCGGGACTTTTGCACTTTGGGATTTGAGAGGATATTAGGGGTTCTATTTATTGTTTTCCCTTACTCCTACCCCAGGGGTTTATTCTTGGAGTCAAAATTGTGTATAGGTTTACCAAATTCTGTCTAACTTTAACTTTCTTTGAAAATTTTCTTCCTATCTCCTCCAGACTGTAGAATTTCTATGTATTCTCTGTGTAGAAGGAAACGGTGGTTAGCTTCCTGCAAATCTATTGTTTATGCCAGAATCTGAACTAATGAAACCTTAAAAGCTTCAAGCTGAGTTATTTTATTTTTATTTGCATTTTTTTCATTATATCTCTTCACAAATGGATTGTGGAAGACAAAAAAAATACTACACATACTCAGGTTATCATTCCATTAGAATTCCAAACATTTTCTCCTGGCACATTGCTTATGTTTAACTTGCTTTACTCTGTTATTTCATAGCTAGCTGAGAGTCAGAAAAGTACTCTGTGTGTACATGCACAGGTGTGCATACTTACGATGAGTTACTGAAGGGGAAGGAGGGTAACACGCAAGACAAATTTAGATGATGGGCAACATTGCATGAGGGCTGTCCCTGGTTATGATCTTGAAAGCCCTCTTTAGTGCCTTCCTTGGTCTACAGACTATTATTCAGATTGGGAGCTCACAGCCCTGGCAGGACGTTCACTGGGGAAAAATCTATTGAATCATTTCTTGGATTAAACAGGCAAATCAGTCATGTGTCTGAGCCTAGAAGTATAACCAAAAGTTTCCCAGGAGGAAAGTCACAGGAGGTTACCAAACCTTACTGGATATGTAAGAAATAGGTAAATGACTGAGTTTTAAAGTTTTGTCTAATTGCTTGATCATTGTTGTACCTATTGTAAAATGGACCCTGATAGCTATGGAGCAAATTTAAAAGTGTCAAGGGGCTCTGTTTTCCATCAATAAATACTTTTTGAGAGAAATTTTGGTAATGTCATAGAGTTATAGCTATAATAATAGCTAACTCTTGTCATATTTCATCCATTTTAAGATGTTAATCAGTTTAAGATGCACCATTATTTTGTATACAAAAGAAAAAAAAGACTGTCAATAAAACTATAGAAGAATGCTATTTTAGAGTTCTTTCTTTTTAATTTATTGAAAAAAAAAGCCCTTTTAGGCTTATTTAAACATAGACTTTTATAATTTATTCCTTTTGGGCATAAATGTATGAAAAGGAAAGTATAAGAGAAATTCATTTTTTCCTTCCTTCCTTCCTTCCTTCCTTCCTTCCTTCCTTCCTTCCTTCCTTCCTTCTCTTGTTTTGGTCTTCATGATCCTATAGCTCTGGAACTTAAGTTCAAAGTTAGAATTTTTTTTTTTTTTTTTTACAAATTCTTGTTTAATACCCTATTGTTTGCCCTATGCAAAATATGAATTGGTCATATCAGTTTGTCTTTAAGATTCTTTTTTTTCCTCTTCCAGGCACCAGTTTATTCTGTCTTAATTTCTACTGCTTGGTGTGTGATAAGACAGATGATCTTTTTGTAGATACCTCGTTAACAAAATGTTAATGTCTTCACTTACTTCTGGGTGTCTTTCCTTCTCAGGTCTTGGTTGTTGCTTTGCAAGAAAATATGGACTTTTTTGTGATTTTTCATCAATGATATTTGTGTCCTTAATATCAAATGTCACAATATTCCTTTTCTGTGACCCTAAGCATATATTTTAACTTTTGTTTCAGTTGGAAGCACAGTGCTGTCTTGTTGAAAGCCAATGAAAAAGCCAATGACACTCAGTACATATGCAAACAACTATGCAGATACATCAATTAAAATGACAATAATGTGGGCATCCATGGTTGAAATTATGCCAACACAAAGAATGACATTTACCTCCTAAATGCTGCCTGGTCAACAGGGACTACAAATTGTTATACTGTTTTGGGTTGCCCTGGGCCTATTGATAATGGTGTTATAAAGAAGAAATGCCTGGGGGCACTCACCTGGGCCCATACTACTTGTGAGCCCTATAAACATTTCCTGATTGGAGCCATTACTCTTCCTGGACTGGCCCTTGTGGTTCTTATTTTTGAGGGCAGGGCCCACCTCAGCAACAATCATCAGGGAATTTTGAAACAACAAAGTTTATTACTCACAAGTCCTAGAGGATACACAGCAGACTCAGGGCCACGCAGTGAGGTAGCAGTGAGAGAGAGAGAGAGAGAAAGAGAGAAGCCAAGAGAATGAGAAAGAGAAAGAGAGAGGCAAAGAGAGAGAGAGACAGACCTAGTATTTTCCAGGTTCACTCTAATTGGTGAATTTAAAACAGAAGAGTGGGAAGTTAGCCATGGGAAGGGAAAGCAGGGTTACTCAGTGAGTTATCTAGGTCAATCAGGGCTTTCTAAAAGGGGAAATTCATGGGTGGGGAGTCCTGGCTCTTTATCTGGTTGTGTAGCTGCCAAAGTGTTTATTTGAGATGCATATCTTTGAAATGGATGCCTGGACAACCAAAAGCTTAATGTCAAGCACCTACAATACAATATATATTTTTTTAAAAAAGCGATTGCCAGGCATTTACCCTACACATCTACTGAAGATACTTCCTAACTTCAGAGATGGTAAGACTGTGCAGAAAATGCATTTTGCAACTGAAGAAGTGCAACATTGAGCATGTATCTGGCTCAGTGCTTCACCTAATTTAATTGTTGCAACAGACATGGCAAATCAGGATTACCAGTTTTTTCATCCCTATTTTGCGGATGAGGGAATTGAGACTCATGGAGGTGTATAACTTGCCCACAGTCATAAAACTGATGCACTGAGGAACTGAGATTTTCACACAAATCTGCCTGACATAAGCCCCCAAGCTCCTTACCACTGTGCTAACCTTTCTTTTTGGGGACTGGAACGAGGGAGTCCAAGCCTCCCTTAAAGTTTGTGTGGCTCTCCAAAATCACTTGGACATGATTTTTGCTCTCAAAGCAAACTTCATTGTATGACTTAGATAAGTATTCACTATACATTTGTAGAATGAATAAAAGCTGTTGCAATCTGTTCTGAATATTGAACGTCCATAATATGCCAAAGTTATGTTGTAGGAAATCACAGCTTTTGAGAAAAGACTTGTAATGGGAACTCACTTTCATAAAGATGCATGCAAAAACTCCAGGGTCCAGCAGTGTTATTCATTACTGCTATATTAAAATGTAATAAATACCACTGAGAAGCTATTACGTGACAGTCAACAAATAGTAGACTGTTTTGTGATCATCCTTATTTTGAGTATATATTTTCTGCTTGGCTGTTATACCAAAGGCAATGAGCATAGATTCTCATGCTCAAAACAGAGTGAGTTGGGCAAAGGAGAGGAGCAGAGTGAAAGGGAGAGCTACAGTCACCTGGCAGAGCACATCCTTTTCTGGGAGGCCAGATCCAGATGTGGCGCAAGAAACTGCTATTCATTAGAGACCTAAGGGTGATGCCTCCTGTTTTCCTCCTTTGAGTCTGTACTAAAGAAAAGAGGTTTCAACTGCTTTCTAACACAAATCTTTGTATTGAGAATCACATATAATACTCATTTGTTCTCTCCCAGCCACATCCCAACCCACTGATAGAACCCAGGAAGTAACTGCGAACAAGTAACATCCTACAGTTATACCAAGGCCCCTTTTATCATTTCTCAGCTCTTCCTTAGAGATCAGGTAAATAGTATCTATTCTGGGGTTTGCACAATACGGATTGGGTTAAAGTGTGGAGAGATTTTCTTCACTATGAAAGACATGGTAAATTATTTGTGTTTTATATGTGATGTAATACTAATCAATGTGATTTTTCTTATGTACTCTGTAGAGTCAATGAATCATGGTATCTTATGGCTAGATATCATTTAATCTAACTCCAGTGCAATAGAGGAATATTCTCAATCACATCACTAGTTAGTGGCCACTGATGTCTGTTGGAACTTCTCCAGTAGTGGAGAAAAAAAGCAGCTTATTCCAGTATTAGAGAATGTTTATGCTGAGCTGAGCTTTATATCCTTGTATCATCCATCTCTCGGTATTCGTAGTACCCCCTACTATATCATGTCTTTCTCTTGCTTAGACATATTCATATTGTACATGTCAGCTAATTTTTCTTTTTGTTTAGCCCCTCCTGCCCATTGGGCAACAGATGATTGAGTTACGAGCAAACACAAGACCCAGGAATTATCCCCCCTTGAGATTTTGAACCAAGAGATGCTGAGACCATGACTGATCATTGAGAGCTTCACAGTGGATCCCCCAGGATTTAGAGTGTGTATGTCAGTGGATCTACCATAAAGAGAACAAAGCCCAAATGGAAAAATTGACTGTCTCTTGAATCATGATGAACAAGAGGTAGAATTGGTTGGTGGAGAGAAGAGAGGCCTGTCAGGTAGGATTAATATTCCATTCTATTATTTTAATTACACCTTTTAGTATAACTCTATTTCAAGAGTATTAGAAAAGTGTGATATGTGATGAAAGAACTTTGGTAAACAGAATAAATTTCTTGGTTTAATGGACACCAAATAAAGCAGAATATAAATGACCTTCTTTATCTGGTCTGTTTGTCGTAGCAAATACCGGAATCGAATTGTCAATAGTGTCATCCCCAGGTCTTGCCTGACAGTGGCCAAGTGCTGAACCCCACAGAATGTGACCTTAAGGTCACATTACTTCTTAAAAGTAATATATTGGTCTTTGAGAGAGAATTCTTAAAGAAATCTTTGGTCCTGAAAATTCACACTGAAGGCCATCCCTCTGCCTGCTGAAGTGACTGTGGGAGCATGTATTAAGAGGAGCCTCTATCCGCCTGTTTCTTTAAGTGACCGCAGTGAGCAGAAGCCATTGCCAAGCCAACTGGATACTTAGCATGAGTAAGAAATCAACTTTTGGTCTGCTCTCTGCTGCAATTTTGCAGTTATTCTTACCACACCGTAACCTGGTTTATCCTGACAGACCTGAGAGAGGTCAACTTTTGCCTTGATCTTCCTCTTTGTTCAGTGCTGTGTATTAGAACGTCAAATGATTAGGGTATCTATTCCAGGAGGACTACATACTCAGGTGCTCTAGTTAGCACACCCCAAACGCAAGATGAGGTAGCTGCAAATATTTTGAATATTTAGTGTTACCAGGCAAAACTGAACTGAGGCATCCATCTTCACATGGGGATTTTCCTGCCGCAAGAGGATTAAAGAACCCACACCTTTAACCACCGCACAGTCTTCATTAAACTGTCTTTAGTTGACACTGGTAAGAACTGCCACTCTGACTCTCCTTTTTTCCATATTCTTTGTGGACAAACCCTCAATCTGCTACCTCTTTTGGGTTTGACGCATTCAGGTTGTGACCATGAGTAAACCAGCCAATCCGTGCACCTTTTAATCTCTAGTCTCCTATTGTGACTTTATTTTGGAACTGGACTCTTAGAGGCCAACCTATTTACACCAATTTCCCCACTTGTTCAACCTCATTTTCTCCCATTTCTTGTCTGTACTACAAAACCAGGGGATTTAAAGCTAAATTAATCTCGCCCTCCAGGACCGATGTCCTACTCCAAAGATGGAAGTCATATGACATAGGCTGTACCACAGCCACAGAATACATCACAAATCTTTCACAACACACCTTCTACTTTGCCTTATGCCTTTCTCAGCAGGGCTATAGGCAATTACTACCGATCCATTTATTGATTTATCGGTACGTTCATTTTACCTCAGCAAGTATTTCTTGTTATTATTCAAAGATATTTATAATTTTTGCACCTCAGCAAGTATTTATTGAACACTTGTTATATACCAGGTCCTGCTCTAGGCATTGGATATAAACTGGAAATTATAATACTGAACTTGAGTTTCCAAGATGAAATGACAATGCATTTCAATACTCTTGTGAACTCTAAAGCTCTAATCAAAGAGATTGGAAAGAAGTTTCCATATTCCTCAATTTCAAATTTTCTCTTTATGTAACAGTTTTGTAAAGTATGGTTCCTAATTTATCACTGATATTTTACTTGGTACTAAACCACAGGCAGAAAATTCCACAGGCTTAGAAATCTAGCAGATTTTAAAAAAATAAATTGTCTAATATTTACACGGCCAAGTTATTTAACTTTTTGGGTCTCCGTTTTTTTTGTTTTTTGGGTTTTTTTTTTTTGTGTGTGGAGATACTTAACACAGTAATAGGTGTATAAGAACTCTTGAGAGGGTGAAATAAGAAAATATTTGTAAAGCATTTAGCATTGCGATTTGCACTTGGTAAGCTCTCCATAATCTTGGCTATTGTTAGTACCCTAAATTCAAATAATAAGCATTTTTCTCCATGAAATTCAATAGAACTACTAGAATTTTGAAGAAAAAAGTGATTTATAAACTTTTTTATTTTCCTTAAATTATCCCTTGTGCAAATTTTTTTTTTTTAACCAGTGATTAAGTATTGTTACCACCTGGAAATTGTTACAAATACAGAACTTCAGAACCCTCCCTAGGCTCACTGAGTCAGAATCTGTATTTTATCAAGGTTCCTGGGTAATTGGGATGCACGTTAGCTTTGAAGAAGCTTTAACTGGGTGGAGGGGTGCATAAAAGTTGCTCATGACTGATCAGATTCATTTTCATTCCTGTTCATGCTTCCAACTTTGGCATATCAAATTTGCTATCCCATTCAGCTTTTCAGCTTTCCATAGTCAATCCAGGAACAAACAAACAAATGAAAATAAAGAAGCACAGAGTCCAGAATGAACTTTATCCATTGATACCCATTTATTATCCATTTCATTTGGTGTCAAGTGCAACCATGTACTCCGCGTACATATGTTTTATCTTAAGTCTATTAAGTCCATGTAACAATTATCCAAGGTAGACTTTATTATCTTTATATTATAGGAAATCAAACGGAGTCTCAGTGATATTGCTAATGCTTTAAAAGGACACAGAGCCCTTAGGTGGATAAAAAGCGCTTAGCCAGATTTTCCACTGGATTTGAATGTAGGTTTGTTTTCTCTGCAAATGATATGTTTTGTTGTTTTGTTTTGTTTTCGAACACACCAGTGTGACGATACATCAGTTGCCTTACGTTTCTTTTCTGTAGGTACTTGATCAAAGAGGAGACTTTCCTCCTTTCCAAACAGATTGGAAACACAGTATTTCCATCTGTCCAAGAATATTTATCCTGCTACATTAGTCCCCTCCCCTCCATTTTTATTGGGTCTTAAAATGGTACACATTTTACAAATGAGAATTAAATTATTGAGCCAACATATGGTTTCAATTGAACAATTCCAATATATCATTGTAGGGGAAAAAAAAGAAAGAAAAAGAAAACACAAACTAACCTTTGTACTCTTGCAAATGTGTTTTAATAAAAATCTATGAAGTGAAAGGTCCAGAGTTAAGTAGAGACACATTTGTTTATTTTCACCTTTACTGTTGATCATGCCTAACAGCCAGAGCATTTTAGACACAGCTTTCATTCATCTGCTTTTATGATTTCCCCGAAGTTTGGGGCACTATTTACCAGAATTTCAGACTATAGCTTACTGTGTCTGCCTATGGCCTTGTGGTGGCCCAGGAGCTGCCAACTTGAGCTGGATATTTGTTCCAGAAAGATTGTAAGGATTTAACACACCGCTCCCATTTTACTGAAAGAGAGATTCATATCCTTGGGTAGGTCTTGCCTCTGAAATGTTTTAGATTAAGAATCACTGAATTTCAATTAGATTGTGGTTATCCACACCCAAACCAGTTTGGTAAAACCTGATGTGGTAAGTTGGAGGCAGTGGTTGAGGTAGGTTATGGGAGAATTCTCTCTTTTTGAAAAGATTTGGCACAAAGCAGAGGAGTCTCTGCAGGTGACTGAAATGGTGACAATTACTGTCCTAGTTTGTGGAGGGCTCACAGTACTTTCATATCCACTATTGCACTTTATCTTCATAATAGATCTTTTGAGGTTGGTACTATCAATATATGAATGTACAGGTGTGGGAAATTCAGGTCAGCGAAGTTATGACTTGCCCCAGTCACAGTTGGTAACTGATGCCACAGGTTATACATAATGCTCTCACTTTTCATTTTGAGATTTAGCTTGGCTTTAGTAATATCATTTTAAGTGACATTTCATTTTCTCCTCTTCCAAGCTGCCATTTCCAATGGCCTTCTGATGTTTTCCTCTTGTTGACTGAGGCCGTATCCATTGAGGTGCCTTGAGGCATGTCCCTTGCCCCTTCTCACTCTATCTTCTTGTAGATGATCACATTTCTTCTCATGTCTTTAAATACCATCCATACGCTGATGACTCTCAAACCAAGCAGAAGGGATTTGTCACTTCTACCCCATGGTAGATGAAACAGTTGTGAAGGCTCCATATTCCTTCTCTTTCTCACACAGATTTAAAAATAAAGGACTCCAAAGTGATAAAGTCATGAGTAAATGAAGCTCACCATTGCCTCTACTGGTATAATATCACATGATAACTGAAAATATTCTTATGAAGAATACGATGAATAGCCACAGGCTACAGAAACTACTTTTCACGAGCTTCGTAGATTTATTCAGTTGTGTCTTTTTCTACTTTGTTCATCTTTTTACCATGATAGTTGTGATACATCTTAGCAGATTCCACTTCATTTTATACTGAATTATGTTTTTTCAATTTTGAAACTA
Source organism: Felis catus (assembly GCF_018350175.1). NCBI lineage: Eukaryota > Metazoa > Chordata > Mammalia > Carnivora > Felidae > Felis > Felis catus. Next base: position 81,676,241 of record NC_058377.1, on the reverse strand, counting down.
TTTCTGTCAATAATCATTCTACTCAGATCACTCAGGCTAATTCTTCAGTCACTTCTGAACTCAGTATTAGCTCCTTGAATAAACAATAACTGAGCAGTATTGGTAACACCTGTTTACTCATTAAGGGCCATTAAAGGCATGTAAAAGCATTTATTTTGTTTCTAATTGACTGTTGATGTTGTTCCCCATGTTCTCAACTATTTGAGCACTGGTTGTAGCTGAAAGGGTTATTCATAATCTTAAGCGAGGTTTCTCTGCACACTTTTATTGGGCTGCTGCAATCAAACGTGATTTAATTAACTCAGCATCAGTAACTTTCCCTGTTTGGCTAGCTAATAAATGAGCCACTTGGAAATTTACTTTGGTTGTAGCCTTCCTCTTATTTCTAGCTATGTGAAGAAATTCTGCTCTGATGAGATATTAAGTTTTAAACTTCTTAATCTTTTTGGACTGTTGCTTTCCTGTGAATTGGGAATATTGTGGCGAATGTTTGGTATGGTAATATCATCACATAATATATTCTATAGCTATAATGTCATTGCATAATGATCTCAGCGCTTTGCTATCTAATTCGATAACAAAATAATCCACACTCTGCTGTGTCTTAAAAGCACAACATGTGAAATCCACTTTTCTCTTCCCCTTTTTTTTTGACTTGGTGGGTATTCACTGGTAATAAAAATTACATAAACTATCACATCATGATAATATGTGTGATATATACTACTGTGGAGTAGTGACTGTGCCACTGTGATTTATAGCGCACTAAGGAGAAGCGTGAGGAGAATAGTGCCACATGTGGTTTCTGTCACATAATGCTTAACCCTGTCACTGCAGTGCAAAAGACCATGTGTAAATGAATGAGTGCAGCTGTGTTACAATAAGTTTTCTTACTAACACTGAAATTTGGATTTTGCATATTTTACACATTTCACAAATATTTTCCTATTGATTTTCAGCCATTTATAAATGTAAACACCATTCTTAGCTTACAGGCCATACAAAAACAGGAAGCCAGTGGATTTGGCCTAAAATCTATAGTTTAGTTTCTGATCTTGACTAATACAGTGTCTATAGCTGAGTTATTGTTTGTACTTCCCAAAGCAGTTATTTTCCCAGCCTCTCCACCTCTATGAAGAGTATCTCACTACCCAAGTTGCTTGAGGTAAGACTTTACTTCAATCCTAAATTTCTCCCTTTCTTAATGTAAAAATATTGACTGTATTTATCATTTACTTTTTACCTATTTATATTTTATATTTAAATACATTTCTTTAGGGACACCTGGGTGGCTCAATCGGTTGACTGACTTCAGCTCGGGTCATGATGGTGAGTTTAAGCTGTGTGTCGGGCTCTGTGCTAACAGCTCAGAGCCTGGAGCTTGTTTCAGATTCTGTGTCTCCCTCTCCTTCTCTCTGTCCCTCCCCTGCTAGTGCTCTGTCTCTTCTCTCAAAAATAAATAAAAACTTTAAAAATATATTTCTCAAAAATAGCATTTTTTTCTTTTAAATATGACAACCTTTGCCTTTCAATCAAGATGATTGAGGCTATTTACATTTTATGAAATTATTGATGTAGTTAGACATAAATCTACCATTTTGTTATTTGTTTTTTATCCCATTGGCTTTTTGTTTCTTTTCCTCTTTCTTCTCAAAAAATTGAGTATTTTGAAATTTGATTTCCATAACTTTTCATTATGTCTCTCATTGTTTTAAATAATTGCTCTAGGGTTTTCAATATGTATATTTAACTTATAATCATCCACCTTCAAATAATATTATACTACTGAACATTCAGAATAAGAACTTTAACATATAGATTTCCAATTCTTTCTTCTTATCATTTGCATTATTGTTGGCATACATTTTACTTCGACATGTGTGATCTACCCTAAAATGCATTCTCAATATTTTTCATTTGGCTGCTAATTATCTTTTAAAGTAATCAGGATCAAGAAAGACAAAAAAGTGTGTGTTAATATTTACTCTCTCTCTCTCTCTTAAAAATATTTACTCTCCTTTGGACCCTTCTGGCACTCTTCATTTCTTTGGGTAATTCCAAATACCCAACTGGTATCTTAATTTTTCTGTTTAAGAATTTTCTTTAACATGTCTTGTAGTGTAGGCATTCTGGCAATAAATGGTCCCAGCTCTTACTTGTCTAAAATACATTTTTGCTTGATATAAAATTCTGGCTTGACAATTTTTTTGTGAGTACTTGAAAGATGTTATTCATTTTCTTTTTGCATGCATGTTTGCTATAACTTTTCTTTGCCTCTCTATAATATTTTTTTTCTAACTGCCATCAATATTTTCTCTTTATCTGTCTTTATCAACAGTTTAACTCCAACATATCTAGAGGGGTGTGTGTGTGTGTGTGTGTGTGTGTGTGTGTGTGTAATTATTCTGCTTACAAGTCTCTGAGCTTCTTGGATCTGTGGATCATTAATTTTTGGGAATTCCCAGCCATATCTCTTCATATATTTTTCATGCCCTCTTTTCTTCTGGGACTCCATTTATGCCTTTACTAGACAGAATCCTATAGTTTAAATGTTGTTTTTTTTTTCCTCAACTGCTTTCTTTCCTTCCCATCTTTTCTTCTCTTATTTTATGCTCTCTTCCTTTTTCTTCCACTTTGCTGTTTTTATTTACAATAGAATTAAATTTCAGGTTATCAAAATGAGCCAAAGGGTTTCACATACTCTAAATTTCCCCATGAAATACGACAACCAAGCATTATTAGATACTGACCTTACTGCTTTAGCTTCTGGAAGGTGGGGGCACCTTACTGTCTCCAAGTGCCCTTTGTCCCAGAGTAAGTATGTGCTTGGGGTGAATGAACATGGAGGAATTTCTGGACTTTGTACTGGAGATTCTGCAGACTTCTGGCCTTTTCTCTAGCACTTGCTTCTTCATTACCCTTTGGAGAGGGTGGGGTTTGTGGCCTCTAACACTAGCTCACAATGGACATTTTATAAGCAACTGTGTCTTGACAGAGAAACCAGCCTCTTCTGAAATGTATTTGGAAGGGTGAGCTAACAAAACCAGCAAGGAGTTAGGCAGTTTGTAAACATTAAGTATTTTTCTTGGTGCAAATATGCAGACATCATACATGAAAATATGTAGCTCATTTTGGAACAACTTGTTTAACAACCATGGCCAATGACATTAGTGTTTTATGATATCACACACACACACAATCATTGTGCACATGGTTTGTGCCAGAAGCACTTGGAGTTATTTTTTCCTGTGACTCTAATATACCTACAGTTTTCTACTGTTTATCTACAAACCAGCATGTGTAATTCATCTGTTACCTCTAGCATATAATTTTAATCTGTTTTGGAAGATTAAATCACTCTTGTAGTTGTTTCTTTTTTTTTTTAAATTTTTTTTTTTCAACGTTTATTTATTTTTGGGACAGAGAGAGACAGAGCATGAACGGGGGAGGGGCAGAGAGAGAGGGAGACACAGACTCGGAAACAGGCTCCAGGCTCTGAGCCATCAGCCCAGAGCCTGACGCGGGGCTCGAACTCCCAGACCGCGAGATCGTGACCTGGCTGAAGTCGGACGCTTAACCGACTGCGCCACCCAGGCACCCCTGTAGTTGTTTCTTAAATGTACCATAAATATACATTTCATCTCGGTGATTCTAGCACATAGCACAGTCATTGACATAGAATGGCAAATCCTTATCTGTCCAGAGAATGAATCAATGCTAGAAATCAGAGCCTTTTGTGCAGTTTAATTCAGAAGCTGCCTATCTCCACTGTGCAAAGCTAATTTCACATCTTGGGCCCCTAGATCTGGTGCTTCTCTGGTCTGCGTATATTTGAGTTAAATCCCCGGGGTGATCTCCTCCATGGATTCTTCCTAGCCATTAAATCCTTCCCAGGAAGAACAGGAAGTCTGGCACTGCTTTTGATGACACATCGATGACGTGATGTCTAGTTTCTATTAAAAATTGAAAAAGTGAAAGATTTAATGCCAGAAACAAAAATACAGACAATGTCATATGCAAACGTTAGTATATTGCTTAATATACTAAGCAACCAGCCTTGAGGGCTGCCACGTGGACAATGGTATGAGAGGCCTAGGCAAGGATGGCCTATCCCAAATACCATCGGCAAATATCACAGGTAACCACAGGCTTCTTCCATTATGGTCTTTGAATTTTCTGTTAAATAGTCCTAGTCATGTCAGCTAGAACTGTGGTAACTACTCAGTTGGAAACAAAGTTGTTTCCTGGTAGGGTGTTGTGCATCTTTTGAGTTCAGAGTTTTAGTTTTTTTTTTTTTAATGTTTATTTATTTTTGAGAGAGAGAGAGAGAGAGAGAGAGAGAGAGCGAGCAATGGAGGGGCAGAGAGAGAGAGGGAGATACGAAATCCAATATGACACTCAGGACTCAGCTGTATTTCTATTGTGCTCGAACTAGTTTTCAAGGGTTCCTCTATCTAAAAATGTAAATAAGTATATTATCTAACAAACAGCTGAGTATCGTCTACTTTATGCCAGGCTCTGCAGGAGGTTCTGGAAAAAAAACATAAATACGATGAGTGTTTTGCTCTCTAGGAGCACACAATATAGTGGAGAGATAGAATGTAACTTGTAAAAACTATTCGGTACAAGGCAGGACATTGAACAAACCAGGAAAACGGTCACAGGCATTTTTAGGAGATGGTGGGCATCAGATTCAAGGTGCTTGCCATGGATTATTCATTCTTCCTTGGCCCAGGAATTGGAGATGCTTAAAATAAAGCATAGCGTCCTGGACTGAATGTTTGTATCGCACCAGTCCCTGCCCCAATTTATATGTTGAAATCGTACCTCACAGTGTGATGGTGTTAGGAGGTGAGGCCTTTGGAAAGCCATTAGTTCATGAGGGTGGAGACCCTGTAAGTGGGGGGGGGGGGAGGTAGTGTCTTATAAAAGAGACCCCGCAGAGATCTCTTGCCTTCTTTCTGCCACATGAGGATACAGTGAGAAGATGGCCACATATGAACCAGAAAGAGTGCCCTCACCAGGCACCGAATCTTCTGGCAACCTGATCTTAAACTCGCCTGCCTCCAGAACTGCGAGGAATAAATGCCTGTAGTTTAAGCCACCAACCCTATGGTATTTTGTTAGAGCAGTCCAAACGCCTGGGACAGCATGGTGAATTGCTGATAGCATAGCGAAGAGCAGAAATGCCATGAGGTCTCACAGGTAGGAGGATTTTTTTTTGCCAAGAGTTAAGGAAGAATATTAATATTGAAACATTAATATCTCACACTGAATTTTACTATGTATTAGGAAGTATTCTAATAACCTCTATCATCTCATTTAATCTTCTAATAATCCTATAAACTAAGCATTAATCCTGAGAATGAGACTCTTGTGGGGAAAAGAGAGGAAAGAAGTTGCAGACCAAGGAAAGGCCTTAGAGAAGACAGATACCAGGGGTTAAAATGGAGTGAACTCTGGAGAAAGCATGTCAGGAAGTATCCCACCCAGGAGACATATTTACTGGACTAGAATCTGAGGCAAATGAGGGTGTTACGTGTCTTAACAGGACTAGATGAAAGAGACGATGGGTGCAGGAAGGCCTGGTGGGTATTTTTTTCTAAAAGTTTCTTGCAAACTTTGGCCCTCAATAGTTTGGTAAGTGGTCCACTCTCAGATGTTTACTTCCTTTGGAAAATAACTACCTTTTTCTTACACATGGCTAAACAGTAACAGTAACTGATGTTCTTTTAAGAGGGTTTACTATGTGCCAAGAACAGTTCCAAGCATTGAGCATGCATTATTTCGTTAACTCAGGTTACTTCATTAACTTATATGAGGAATAAGCTACAACCACTTCCATTTAATAGATGAAAAAACTGAGGTTTAGAGAGGTTAGGTAACTTACCCCAGGCTCACGCCTCTTTGCTCCCCAGGGATGGAGCCAACAGTAAACGCTGGAGCCGACTGATTCCAGACGCTAGCTGGAAACTGAGGAAAGTGTTAGATTATAAGTCAAGGCGAAACATTTCAGCAGGGGTGGAAAAAGCAAAGAAGTAAATTGTAGCAAGATGTGTCCTTTCAAAATTAAAATATGGTTTAAGTATTTAACAATTTTTTGCTCGGAGGCACTGCAGGCGACTGATGAATGTGTGCTGTCTCAGGAGGAGGTTGGAAGCAACGCGGTGGTGAGTTTTAGCCATCACCCTGAGGTTTCCTGCAGCTGTGATTTTCCACTGATGCGGTTTTGGACTATCTTGTCCCTAGCTTTTTGGCACCAAAGCCTTCAGAAGGCATAACTTCTCTCTGTGTCCATCTTTCTGTCCCTACAGCCTCAACTACCTCCGAACCATGGCTTATTACCTGCCTTGTGCCCTTTGTTGTGCTAGGATCTTGGTCTGGAGGCCATTTTTCCTTATTTCGGTTCTCATTCTTTTTTCCAGAATCATCTTCATTCTGAGGCGGGGAAAAGGTCTTGTCTTTTGATGATTTTGTTGATTTTTCGCTGGAAGAAACCTGCAAAATTTCTTTTCAAAACATTTTAAATGGCAGCGAATGGTCTGGAGGTGTTAAAATGCAATGGAAAAACAAGGGATTCATGATTTTCAGGAAATTTGCACTGAAAAAAGATTCAAGCTGTTTCAAATGCAGCTTCGTCTGCCAAGGTGACCTTACACATGACTCCTCTTTCCCAGGAGCCCAGGCTCTAATGGTTTTGAGCTGACAAAGGTAGGCCAGCGGAGAATAACCCAGGCAGCAGAACAGAGCAAGCAGGGGCATGGGCTTCAGCAGCCAGCAGTCCCCTACTGACATTACAAGCAGGGAGGCCTTGGCAAGCAAGTTCCTGTGCTGTGCAGTGTCAGTTTTCTCACCTGTAAGTTGGGGATAATGATGATAACTACCCAATAGCTGTGTGAAGGCGAAATGAGGTGTATAAAGCTATTTGCAAAGTGGTTGGTAATCGTAACAGCTGAATACCAGGAGATTTTAATACTTATTTTATAAGTATCTTTTCTTCTCCCAAACTGATGTTAAAATAGCAACCGTAAAAATATCTGTGTTGGTATGGACTCTTTCTTCATTAACAGGACCCTAGAAGACTCCGGCCTTCATCTAGTCCCTCCTTCTACCGGACCAAGGGACCCTGGCTCTCTGTCCTAAAGGCATCACAATGTGCTTGTTACTGCTACAGATAAGCAACTCACTCTTTTGTATGATAGTCCATTGCATTGTTGGAAAACTAGCTCAGACTCTTAGAAAGTCCCCGTTCCAGGCACTGTTTTGTAATCATTTCTACCCATTGTTTGCCATCTGGCCTCTCTGGGACTACCTGGGAGTGTCTAGTCCCTTTTCCGTATCACAGGTCCCCAAACAATGAAGATACCGGACAAGTTATATAATGTCTCTGGGCCTCAGTTTACTGATACATAAAATGGGGGTTTCCTGAGGATTACACACATGTATGTGTGAAAAGAGCTCAGCATATAGTAGGTGTTCAATAAGCTGAAATGTGCCAAAGCCAGTTTCAGTGCTTCCCCAGATTCTATGAGTTGCTGGCATATGTGACTCATGACTCTTGAGCAAGGCCACCTGCCATCAACTGCTCTCTTGCAGGACACAAAGCGGGGAGGTTTTGGTCTTCACTGAGCACAAGGCAGCCCTCCATGGTTTGAGACGTGTCTTCTTGGTACTCTCTCATATGTCAGCCAGACCCACGGGGAGGAATTTACCTGGTCCCTGGAGTCACTGGCAGTCATGACCTGGCAGAGCCTGGTCTCACCTCTGACCCCTGTTCTAGGGCTCCTCTGCTTCCCTGGGGCTCAGTGGACCTTGAGACTCACTTGGTGCCTGTACCCGTGCTTTGGCCCACTTGACGGGGCCGGCGAGACTGCTGGTTACAGGCTGCAGATGAGGTTGACGGCCACCAACAGGATGTCTCCTCAAGCCCTGGCTTGCACTGTAAACGTCTCTACTGCTGTCTTGGTTTCCAGCTTCTTCAGGCCAGGAAGGACAATCCCGAGGGGTGGTGGGGTCAGTGTCCCATGGGACACCCTTCGAGTAATAGGAGCTGGGAGCCGTTCCCTCCTCTTCACTCCCTGACAGCCAGTTTTGGAGACAGTAATTTCAGGCAGCTCTCTGAAGAGGCCCCACGAGATGGAGCGCTCAGAAGTGCTTGTTAGGAACATGCTCCAAAAATTGTTCTCCCTCCTCCTTCCCTGCCCTACTCCTCTTTTTCTCTCACTCCCATTTTCAGAGATGGTGATCCCATTGCTCTTTGGGGAGTCAGTACGTAAACTTGCGTCTCAGTTTTTGTATTTTTGGGAACCTTGGCAAAGCGGTAATGGTAGTATTATTGGCATGACCCCTCCTCCTGCTCAGATTTAACTTGATTCTCAGCTCTCTGCTCTCCTCCTCACAAAGCAGAGCTTATTTCTCTGCTTTAGGAGCCGACGCCTTTGGCCCAGATTATCTCCCTCTGTGTCCTGGCCAGAGAGTTCTTTTTTTTTTAATTCAAACCCCTGCTTCCAAACCTCATGTGGTGATTTGATCTAAGATAATATGGTAAAAGGACAAGTGGCTCGATGTGTCACTTATTGGAAATAGTATGTGAAAATTTCACAAGGGTTTCCTGAAGAAAGAGAACCTTAAGTGGAAACAAGGAGCTGGCAAACTTCTGAAGTGTTGGAGAGGGGGTCAGTATGTTAAGCTTTGCTGGCTATGGCTGTATAGTCTCTATCACCACCGTTCGACCCTACTCTCTTTCTAATGAAAAAGATGCCAGAGCAGATATGCAAATGAATGGGCGTGGCTGTGTTCCAATAAAACTTTATTTATGAAAACAGGTTTGGGGTCAGATTGAACCCATGGGCTGCAGTTGCAGACCCTTGCTCTAAACGATAAAATTACAAGAAAACAAGTAAAGCAGAATTTTGGGAAAATATGGGCTCTTTAATATCTCTCAATTTCAATTTCTTTAATTTCTTTTTTTTTGTTATGTTTTAAATGTTTATTCATTTTTGAGAGAGAGAGAGAGAGAGAGAGAGAGAGAGAGAGAGAGAGAGAGTGCAAGCAGGGGAGGGGCAGAGAGAGAGGGAGACACGGAATACCAAACAGGCTCCAGGCTCTGAGCTGTCAGCACAGAGCCCGGCACGGGGCTGGAACTCACAAGCTGTGAGATCTTGACCTGAGCTGAAGTCAGATGCCCAACTGACTGAACCACCCAGGTGCCCCTCAGTTTCTTTAATTTAAATACATTTTAATTCAGTAAAAACATGTCAAGAGAAGGAGAGTGAACAAACTCTTATGGAATGGACCAGAGTTTAGCTAGGGGGTTTGCATCTGATACAACACTCATTGTTCTTAGCAATCCAATTATTTTTCAAAAATGGGCTATCTCTAACCTGAAGGCCTATGTCTAATTAAGTTCCTGCTATGTCCAAATTTCTGCACTTCTGCTGCATAAAATACAGAGACAAATAAATCAGTTCCATTTCTTAGTCTAGAACAGGAAGAAATAGTGCCTAGTGGGGAGGTGCGGGCCATCAAAGACATGCCTTGTCTTCTTTATAAGTTGGCCAAAGGTTTTGCTCAGGTCTATGCTTAAAGGCCCCCTCTGAGTCTAGCTCTGGCCTGGGTCTGGCCATTACTTAAGTGAAGTCACCCTTGTCTAATATCTTGAATGGGTGTCTCATTGAGTACTGAGGATGGAGAAAAAGAATTTTGATCAATAGGAACAAAAGGGCACGGAGTAGGAGCCAGTGGGTCAGAGGCTGAGTAGATACTAGAGGAAAAGAATGCAGAAAATAATCATAGGTAGGACTAAAGATAGAGACTAAGGAAGTCTCATAAAAGAATGGGCAGTCCAAGACTTATTATTTTCACATCATTTACTCTCCCTACATCATGAGGTCTACGACGGCAGGGACCCTGTCTGTCCTTTTCAACGTGCTATCCCTTGCATTTAGCCTATCACCTTGCACATTGTGTGTGTTCAATAAATATTTGCCAGTTGCTTGCTTGAATGAATGATTGAAATCAGCTAGCTTCCTTTCCCAGTTAGAGAGCTACAGCCTGAATCTTGTCCCAGCCTCCTTTAGCAGGAAATGCCTCTTCCACGGAAAGAGTTCTATAATCCACTGGTGCTTCCCACATGCTCCTCCCAGTCTGTGAAGGCTCAAAGCCAGGAGGAAGTGCTCAAACCACCTAGAGTAACCAAGAGTCTTGCATCATCCACAGAGAGAGGGAGATTTTCCAAGTTCTTGTTGCTGTGGAGAGATGAGGTCAAACTGTAAGAGGTCAGCGGTGTTCTTAACACTGCCTTTGTGTTGTTTTCGTATAAATATTTTTACTGGGACATTTTTTGGCAACCAAGGCTAGCGCCCAGGACTGTGGAGAGAAGGGAAGCTTTGCTCACCACATGCCAATGGTATGCACTCGAGTCAATTTAGGGCCAGTGTGATTTGATATCATGTCCTTTTTCACTTTTGTCTTGATGCTTTCCCACTGACTCAGTGTCTACCCTTTATCCTTTCTTCAAATGGGAAACAGCTGGGCTCAAGGAAAGTTCATGTCCAAATTCCCCACCCCCTGCCCCCTCAACGTCCCCACCTCCTTCCCTGGCCATGAAAGCAGCAGCTGCTCCTGAGACACTAATCCTATTACAGATGTTTTGCTAATTACCAAAAAGCTCACTTTGGAACCTTATTGGTGGGGTAGCTAATCAGATGCACACACTTGAACATTTTCTGCCTCTCACCTAAAGTTCTGTTTAAGGACTGTTATATAAATTTGGTTGGAGTCTGAGCTCTGAGATGGTGGCTCTTTACCCAGATGGGGGAGTTTAAGAAAATTCAAACAATAACCTCTTGATCCTTTCAGAGAGTGCATTTGATTCATTTCCGTGTCCTTCCTGCTCTGCAATCCCTAATCCACACCGGTGTTAACATGGTTGCAGGTGCAAGTGAGTAAACTCAAAACTATCTGTTGCATTTTTCTCTTTGTCAAGGTTCTGCTTTGTCCACAATGCGTTTGACCTGTTTCTTGGTGCTGAAGACTAAACTAAAGTAATATTTAGTAATAAGATCTCGTGATAATAAAAATATCTTACATATTAAAGAGTTTTACATCTTTTTCAGGTACTTTCTTAGCCATAATCTTAGTCCATTTTTGCCACCTAGGGTAAGCAAAATGCATTATTTTTATGTGTTAGTTTTTTCCTCTCCTTCAATCCTTATAGCCAATATAAATCCAAACCGTTGATTCTACCTCTGCAGTGGTTCCCAAGTCAGTTCCTTATGTGATCCTATGGTGTTATCAGCTTAACCCAGATTGTCATTCTCTCATATAGACCCTTGCAATTGCGTCCAGGCTGGTCTCCTTAACTTCTGGTTCTCCTATTCACAATATTGTCACGATCTTTGCAAAGCATGGAGTTGATCTTGCCACTTCCCTTCTTCTGGCACCCCAGTGGCTCCCCGCTTCCTACCAGGTCGAGTACAGACCCATTGGTGTGATGCATAGACTCCTTTGTCTTGTCCTTGCCCGCCCCTGCATAGTTTCCAAACACGTTGTGGTTGCTGAGACATCTCATGCCCCTTCATATCCCTGGGCCTTAGTGCTGCTGCCAAGAAAGTGTTAATTGATTTTGGCGTTCTCATCTTCTTTCCAGAAGGCCTGTTTAGAAAAGAATTTGAGCGCTTGGGGAATCCTCGATATTTTTGGAAAGTAGGTTGTATCAGAACATTCTCTGAGTCCTAATTAAATTAATTTTCCCCTTTTTTGCTTCTGTACATAATAAGTGTAAAAATAAATATTTGTGGAACGAGTGAATTCTTAGGCTTCTCTCTGGCCAGCAGTTTAATTGCCAAGCACCGTGTTCTCTCTGGAATGATCACCTTCTCACTCTGGTAGATACAGGACCTCTCTTCTGTGAGCTGCCTTAGCTCCCTGACTTTGGAACCAGTTGACTGTGGGGTGTAATTATATACATTGGAACACACACGTGTGTCTCTGAGTAGCCTCTAAGTCCCTCAGGCAGGACAGCACCTTATTTCTCTTTGATCTGTTGCAAGGCCAATTGCAAGAGTCAGCATTCAGTAGCTACTTAATAGCCATGGCCAGGTAGTCTCTAAAATGAAAGTAGCAGGGGAAGAGAGGGAGGTTAATTACGATATTGGGGTAATATAGGTATAAGCTGTGTAAACAGAATTATAGCCTCAAGTTGAGGCAGTCCCTGGATTGGTTCTGTTTAATTCTCGCCACCATATTCTGAGAAATAGGGACAACCTGGAGCACAGAGGAGACAAGGTTGGTGATTGCCCGGAAAGCATGTCACACAAAGACTGGTTCAGTGCCCTGGAGGCATTTACTCAGGGAAGAAAGGGGTAGAGCTGGCATGATAGCTACCTAAAAATATCTGAAGGGCTGCCATATAGCAGGAAGATTAAGTGTACCCCTTCATGGGGGTAAAACTGAGATTGGTGGGTAGAAAATGTAGGCAAGTGTGGAGATGGGCGTCCTCTGCAACGTGCTCCATGGAAACACATTTATATGTCTAAAATCACAACCCTCCCAAACGGCAATATCTTTACCAGGTTCAAGGGTGTACATTGGTCACATAGGATTGCTTTTTGGATGAGATATAGGGTGGTGTATCACTCACTACATGGGGACAAATATTTGGTGCCTATGCCCTGCTCGGAAATCTTCAACCAGAAAATGAGCTTGGGACAGGAAGCATGTTACTCAGTAAACAAGCCTAAATAATTATATAAAATCTAGACTTTAGGACTAGGGTCCTCAAACCCAGCATATCCATGGCACCACTCTGTCAAACCTCTGAAATATTTTAGTAACTAGAACATCAAATATATTCAAAGTTTGAAAACCATTTGACTGATTTCTATCATCATCATCATTTGTTTATAACAGAGGAAGGGGTAGTGGGCTCTTGAAGTTATGGGAAGAACCTGAGCCTCCCTGATTTGCCAGTAGACATAAGGCTGATCTTGTTACAATCTTCTACTGGGAGTTAGATTTCAGCTTCATAAATGGAATGGCTTCCTAGAAGCTGGCGTTGACAGAAGATGAAATGTACTGCTTTGGTGCATGGTAAGCTTTCTTGAGGACTTTAAGCATGGACTAAAGAAATGGTCTTCTGAGTGTGTCTGACACTATAGAGAGAAGAGTTAAATGCACAGGCTTTCCAGGGTTTTGGTTCTAACTGTCACTCAACCTCTTCTGGGCTCCACACACAGCCATAGAGAAGCCGCAGTGCACACTCTTGCTGTATTCCATATTTGTTCTCAACCACTTTTCTTAAACCATTCCTTGTACCTTCTCCCATCTGACTTCTCTCCTGGCAGAAATGAACCTTGTTGTTAATTCTCCAAAAGCCATCCCTATCTTACTAAGACTTGATGTTTTGTCCTGTGACTCTGACCATCACTTTGCTTCTCTTTAACCCAGCTCTGCTGCCTCTGAGTGCCTAAGATAAGCACAGCCTGGACCTTCTATCCTGGGATCTTTCCCCTTCTCTCTCTTCCCTCTGCAGTTCACCTTTAACGCCCATGAACAGATACAGCAGCAATCTAGAGGATTCTCAATTCTCTGGATCCTTTTCCTGATGCAAAGTCCACTGGTTCTCGCGGTTGCAGAGACATGAACTTATGCGGGAAGCCAGATTCTCTGTTCTTTTACCCAACCACTTGGAAGGCTGAGTTCCTCCAGCGGTACCTAATTCTATGGCTTCCGAGTACAGAAAAGAGCTGTTGTTAAAAAGGCAATAAAATGAGGTGTGCTTCTGTCCCTCAACATCTGTATTTCCTTCACTGAACCATGCTTTGTACCACATAGCCTAATTAAAGCAATTTTACACACAGCAACGTTTTAGATTTAATATTTTTTCAAGGAAAAGATGAATCTGAGCAATAAATGAACATGAGCTGTTTCAACAAAAAGCATCTGAGCTATTTTCCAACTTTTCTAATTTAGGCTTACTAGTTGGGAAAACAATGTATTCTTTTTTTAAATTAAAAAAAATATTTATTTATTATTGAGAGACAGAGCAAGACACAGCACGAGCATGGGAAGGGCAGACAGAGGAGGAGACACAGAACCCAAAGCAGGCTCCAGGCTCTGAGCTGTCAGCACAGAGCCCGACACAGGGCTAGAACCCACTAACTAGGAGATCATGACCTGAGCTGAAGTCGGATGCCCAACCGACTGAGCCACCCAGGTGCCCCGGAAACAATGTATTCTTAAGTGTCCTTCACCAACTTGCCTTTCAAACCCACTCTAATGGTATAGAATAATGACTGGATATAACTTTTTTTTTTAATTTTCCATTTCTTTATTTTTTTTCAATATATGAAGTTTATTGTCAAATTGTTTTCCATACAACACCCAGTGCTCATCCCAAAAGGTGCCCTCCTCAATACCTATCACCCACCCTTCCCTCCTCCCACCCCCCATCAACCCTCAGTTTGTTCTCAGTTTTTAAGAGTCTCTTATGCTTTGGCTCTTTCCCACTCTAACCTCCTTTTTTTTTTTTTCTTCCTTCCCCTCCCCCCATGGGTTTCTGTTAAGTTTCTCAGGATCCACATAAGAGTGAAACCATATGGTATCTGTCTTTGTATGGCTTATTTCACTTAGCATAACACTCTCCAGTTCCATCCATGTTGCTACAAAGGGCCATATTTCATTCTTTCTCATTACCACGTAGTACTCCATTGTGTATATAAACCACAATTTCTTTATCCATTCATCAGTTGATGGACATTTAGGCTCTTTCTATAATTTGGCTATTGTTGAGAGGGCTGCTATAAACATTGGGGTACAAGTGCCCCTATGCATCAGTACTCCTGTATCCCTTGGGTAAATTCCTAGCAATGCTATTGCGGGGTCATAGGGTAGGGCTATTTTTAATTTTCTGAGGAACCTCCACACTGTTTTCCAGAATGTCTGCACCAATTTGCATTCCCACCAATAGTGCAAGAGGTTTCCCGTTTCTCCACATCCTTGCCAGCATCTATAGTCTCCTGATTTGTTCATTTTGGCCACTCTGACTGGCGTGAGGTGATATCTGAGTGTGGTTTTGATTTGTATTTCCCTGATGAGGAGTGACGTTGAGCATCTTTTCATGTGCCTGTTGGCCATCCGGATGTCTTCTTTACAGAAGTGTCTATTCATGTTTTCTGCCCATTTCTTCACTGGGTTATTTGTTTTTCGGGTGTGGAGTTTGGTGAGCTCTTTATAGATTTTGGATATTTTGGATATTTATAGATTTTGGATATTTTGGATATATATAGAGACTTTGTCCGATATGTCATTTGCAAATATCTTTTCCCATTCCGTTGGTTGTCTTTTAGTTTTGTTGGTTGTTTCCTTTGCTGTGCAGAAGCTTTATATCTTCATAAGGTCCCAATAGTTCATTTTTGCTTGTAATTCCCTTGCCTTTGGGGATGTGTCAAGTAAGAAATTGCAGTGGCTGAGGTCAGAGAGGTCTTTTCCTGCTTTCTTCTCTAGGGTTTTGATGGTTTCCTGTCTCACATTCAGGTCCTTTATCCATTTTGAGTTTATTTTTGTGAATGGTGTGAGAAAGTGGTCTAGCTTCAATCTTCTGTATGTTGCTGTCCAGTTCTCCCAGCACCATTTGTTAAAGAGACTGTCTTTTTTCCATTGGATGTTCTTTCCTGCTTTGTCAAAGATTAGTTGGCCATATGTTTGTGGCTCTAGTTCTGGGGTTTCTATTCTATTCCATTGGTCTATGTGTCTGTTTTTTTTGCCAATACCATGCTGTCTTGATGATGACAGCTTTGTAGTAGAGGCTAAAGTCTGGGATTGTGATGCCTCCTGCTTTGGTCTTCTTCTTCAAAATTCCTTTGGCTATTCGGGGCCTTTTGTGGTTCCATATGAATTTTAGGATTGCTTGTTCTAGTTTCGAGAAGAATGCTGGTGCAATTTTGATTGGGATTGCATTGAATGTGTAGATAGCTTTGGGTAGTATTGACATTTTGACAATATTTATTCTTCCAATCCATGAGCATGGAATGTTTTTCCATTTCTTTATGTCTTCTTCAATTACCTTCATAAGCTTTCTATAGTTTTCAGCATACAGATCTTTTACATCTTTGGTTAGATTTATTCCTAGGTATTTTATGCTTCTTGGTGCGATTGTGAATGGGATCAGTTTCTTTATTTGTCTTTCTGTTGCTTCATTATTAGTGTATAAGAACGCAACTGATTTCTGTACATTGATTTTGTATCCTGCAACTTTGCTAAATTCATGTATCAGTTCTAGCAGACTTTTGGTGGAGTCTATCGGATTTTCCATGTATAATATCATGTCATCTGCAAAAAGTGAAAGCTTGACTTCATCTTTGCCAATTTTGATGCCTTTGATTTCCTTTTGTTGTCTGATTGCTGATGCTAGCACTTCCAACACTATGTTAAACAACAGCAGTGAGAGTGGACATCCCTGTCGTATTCCTGATCTCAGGGAAAAAGGTCTCAGTTTTTCCCCATTGAGGATGATGTTAGCTGTGGGCTTTTCATAAATGGCTTTTATGATGTTTAAGTATGTTCCTTCTATCCTGACTTTCTCGAGGGTTTTTATTAAGAAAGGGTGCTGGATTTTGTCAAATGTCTTTTCTGCATCGATTGACAGGATCATATGGTTCTTATCTTTTCTTTTATTAATGTGATGTATCATGTTGATTGATTTGCGAATGTTGAACCAGCCCTGCACCCCAGGAATGAATCCCACTTGATCATGGTGAATAATTCTTTTTATATGCTGTTGAATTCGATTTGCTAGTATCTTATTGAGAATTTTTGCATCCATATTCATCAGGGATATTGGCCTGTAGTTCTCTTTTTTACTGGGTCTCTGTCTGGTTTAGGAATCAAAGTAATACTGGCTTCATAGAATGAGTCTGGAAGTTTTCCTTCCCTTTCTATTTTTTGGAATAGCTTGAGAAGGATAGGTATTATCTCTGCCTTAAACGTCTGGTAGAACTCCCCTGGGAAGCCATCTGGTCCCGGACTCTTATTTGTTGGGAGATATTTGATGACTGATTCAATTTCTTCGCTGGTTATGGGTCTGTTCAAGCTTTCTATTTCCTCCTGATTGAGTTTTGGAAGCATGTGGGTGTTTAAGAATTTGTCCATTTCTTCCAGGTTGTCAAGTTTGTTGGCGTATAATTTTTCGTAGTATTCCCTGATAATTGCTTGTATCTCTGAGGGATTGGTTGTAATAATTCCATTTTCATTCATGATTTTATCTATTTGGGTCATCTCCCTTTTCTTTTTGAGAAGCATGGCTAGAGGTTTATCAATTTTGTTTTTTTTTTTTTCAAAAAACCAACTCTTGGTTTCATTGATCTGCTCTACAGTTTTTTTTAGGTTCTATATTGTTTATTTCTGCTCTGATTTTTATTATTTCTCTTCTTCTGCTGGGTTTAGGCTGCCTTTGCTGTTCTGCTTCTATTTCCTTTAGGTGTGCTGTTAGATTTTGTATTTGGAATTTTTCTTGTTTCTTGAGATAGGCCTAGATTGCAATGTATTTTCCTCTCAGGACTGCTTTCGCTGCATCCCAAAGCGTTTGGATTGTTGTATTTTCATTTTCATTTGTTTCCATATATTTTTTAATTTCTTCTCTAATTGCCTGGTTGACCCATTCATTCTTTAGTAGAGTGTTCTTTAACCTCCATGCTTTTGGAGGTTTCCTAGACTTTTTCCTGTGGTTGATTTCAAGCTTCATAGCATTGTGATCTGAAAGTATGCATGGTGTGATTTCAATTCTTGTATACTTATGAAGGCTGTTTTCTGACCCAGTATGTGATCTATCTTGGAGAATGTTCCATGTGCACTCGAGAAGAAAGTATATTCTGTTGCTTTGGGATGCAGAGTTCTAAATATATCTGTCAAGTCCATCTGATCCAATGTCTCATTCAGGGCTCTTGTTTCTTTATTGACCGTGTGTCTAGATGATCTATCCATTTCTGTAAGTGGAGTGTTAAAGTCCCCTGCAGTTACCACATTCTTATCAATAAGGTTGCTTATGTTTATGAGTAATTGTTTTATATATTTGGGGGCTCCCGTATTCGGCGCATAGACATTTATAATTGTTAGCTCTTCCTAATGGATAGACCCTGTGATTATTATATAATGCCCTTCTTCATCTCTTGTTACAGCCTTTAATTTAAAGTCTAGTTTGTCTGATATAAGTATGGCTACTCCAGCTTTCTTTTGACTTCCAGTGGCATGATAAATAGTTCTCCATCCCCTCATTCTCAATCTGAAAGTGTACTCAGGTCTAAAATGAGTCTCTTGTAGACAGCAAATAGATGGGTTTTGTTTTTTTATCCATTCTGATACCCTATGTCTTTCGGTTGGCACATTTAGTCCATTTACATTCAGTGTTATTATAGGAAAATATGGGTTTAGAGTCATTGTGATGTCTGTAGGTTTCATGCTTGTAGCGATGTCTCTGGTACTTTGTCTCACAGGATCCCCCTTAGGATCTCTTGTAGGGCTGGTTTAGTGGTGACGAATTCATTCAGTTTTTGTTTGTTTGGGAAGACCTTTATCTCTCCTTCTATTCTAAATGACAGACTTGCTGGGTAAAGGATTCTTGGCTGCATATTTTTTCTGTTCATCACATTGAAGATTTCCTGCCATTCCTTTCTGGCCTGCCAAGTTTCAGTAGAGAGATCAGTCACGAGTCTTATAAGTCTCCCTTTATATGTTAGAGCACGTTTATCCCTCGCTGCTTTCAGAATTTTCTCTTTATCCTTGTATTTTGCCCGTTTCACTATGATATGTCGTGCAGAAGATCGATTCAAGTTACGTCTGAAGGGAGTTCTCTGTGCCTCTTGGATTTCAATGCCTTTTTCCTTCCCAGATCCAGGAAGTTCTCAGCTATTATTTCTTCAAGTACACCTTCAGCACCTTTCCCTCTCTCTTCCTCCTCTGGAATACCAATTATGTGTATATTATTTCTGTTTAGTGCATCACTTTGTTCTCTAATTTTCCCCTGATACTCCTGGATTTTTTTATCTCTCTTTTTCTCAGATTCTTCTTTTTCCATAATTTTATCTTCTAGTTCACCTATTCTCTCCTCTGCCTCTTCAATCTGAACCGTGGTTGTCTCCATTTTATTTTGCAGCTCATTGATAGCATTTTTTAACTCCTCCTGGCTGTTCCTTAGTTCCTTGATCTCTGTAGCAAGAGATTCTCTGCTGTCCTTTATACCGTTTTCAAGCCCAGCGATTAATTTTATGACTATTATTCTAAATTCACTTCCTGTTATATTGTTTAAATCGTTTTTGATCAGTTCGTTAGCTGTTGTCATTTCCTGGACTTTTTTTGAGGGGAATTCTTCTGTTTTGTCATTTTGGATAGTCCCTGGAGTGGTATGAAACTGCGGGGCACTTCCCCTGTGCTGCCTTGAATAACTTGCGTTGGTGGGTGGGGCCACAGTCAGACCTGATGTCTGCCCCCAGCCCACTGCTGGGGCCACAGTCAAACTGGTGTGTGCCTTCTCTTCCCCTCTCCTAGGGCGGAATTCACTTTGGGGGGGTGTGGCCTGTCTGGGCTACTTGCACACTACCAAGCTTGTGGTGCTGGGGGTCTGATGTATTAGCTGGGGTGGATCGGCAAGGTGCACAGGGGCGGGAGGGGTAGACTCAGCTCGCTTTTCCTTCGGAGATCCGCTTCGGGAGGGGCCCTGCGGTACCGGGAGGGAGTCAGACCTGCAGGAGGGATGGATCTGCAGACGCACAGCATTGGGTGTTTGCCCGGTGCAAACAACTTCCCTGGCAGGAACTGGTTCCCTTTGGGATTTTGGCTGGGGGAGGGGCAAGGGAGATGGTGCTGGTAGTGCCTTTGTTCCCCACCAAGCTGAGCTCTGTCGTCCGGGGCTCAACAACTCTCCCTCCCATTTTCCTCCAGCCCTCCCGTTCTCCGAGTAGATCTGTTAACTTATAACCTTCCAGATGTTAAGTCCCTGTTGCTGTCAGAACACACTCCATCTGGCCCCTCCGTTTTTGCAAGCCAGACTTGGGGGCTCTACTTTGCCAGCGGGCTGCCTCTTCACCCTGGCTCCCTCCTGCCAGTCCGTGTAGTGTGTACCGCCTCACCGCCCTTCCTACCCTCTTCTGTGGGCCTCTCGTCTGCGCTTGGCTCTGGAGACTCTGTTCTACTAGTCTTCTGGTGGTTTTCTGGGTTATTTAGGCACGTGTAGGTGGAATCTAAGTGATCAGCAGGACAAGGTGAGCCCAGCGTCCTCCTACGC
Source organism: Felis catus (assembly GCF_018350175.1). Lineage (NCBI taxonomy): Eukaryota > Metazoa > Chordata > Mammalia > Carnivora > Felidae > Felis > Felis catus. The sequence goes on along the minus strand of NC_058377.1, from coordinate 81,655,963 downwards.
CGCCATCTTCCCAGCTCACTTTCAATTTCCATTTCTTTAAACTCACATCATATGACATCTCGGATTTCTCATGCATACTTCACTCTCAGAAAGCTGATCTTAGATGTGTCCGTGCAGTTAACAGAGATATTCCAGCTTAGAAATGCTTTTCGGTATACTTCTTCATAACTAAATATGAACTAGCAGAGCATTTAAAAAATGTCTTCCTCTCTGGATAGTAACCAGAACAACCACAAATAAATTCTCTGGAACCTGGAGCATGAGAGGGAAGCTGAAATGTAAATACGGAAGTGAGGAATGATGCCATGCACCAACAACGGGGCCACGGCGTGTGTTTTTATGTACTTACCTTAGCCAGACTTTTGGATAGAAGAGAATATGCAGGTTCAAACAACCCTCTGGCTTCTTTCATTCAACTGACATTACTTAGACCAGTGGTTCTTAACATTTTTGGGGTCATACACTTCTTTAAGAATTTGATGACAGCTTCAGACATCCCCCTCAGAAAAAGACTTATTCCCATGCCAGTAATTTTGGTAATGTAGAGATCAAACAAGAGCCTCAGGCAAGGAGGTTAGGGGGTTAGGAACTCCGTGCAAACTTGAGATCTAATTTGCAGCTCAGAATTCAACTAGCACTATTTTCCGTGTGATTTCTTATCTCTGGTTCCAGAGTTTCAGACCCATATTTTAGTAATCTCTACTGAATATCCATCCATATGTGTCATCAGCGATTTAGATTCAATCTACCTAAAATTTAACGTCCAAGTTCAAATTCTGAGTCATTGTCATTTCTTCTTCTGCATTCTTCTTAGTCAACGTGATCTTCTACTAACCACCCTCCACCCACATTCTCCCCTCCTGCCCCAAGATCTCTTATAGCATCTCCCTTTGCTGGCTAGTCAGGTCCTTATCTTGTCTAATGTGGTTTGGCAGTGGATTTCCAGCTTCTCTTGTTGTCTGTATCAACAAGGTACACTTCATTTTTCTTTCTTCTTTTTTTTTTTTTTACCTTTGGTTCATAAGCATTTAATTTTCTCTACTATCTCATAGATTACATCCAAAATTCTTAGCATGAATTTGAGACTCATGAGCCAAAAAATTTTTTTGGAAATGTTTATTTATTTATTTTGAGAGAGCAAGATCTTGCACCAGAAGAGGAGGGGCAGAGAGAGAGGGAGAGAGAGAATCCCATGTAGGCTCTGCACAGTACAGAGCCCAATGTGGGACTTGAACTCACGAACTGTGAGATCATGACTTGAGCCAAAATCAAGAGCATGACACTTAACCAACTGAGCCACCCAGGTGACCCACAGACTCACCCACAAAAACTTTGATTCCTCTTTTGATTATGATGCTTCTGTCTACCTGGTGACTTCATGTCTGCTTGCATATATAAATAGCTATATATATAGCTTTATTGAAGTATAATTTACATATCATAAAATTCATTCATTTTAAATGTGCAATGCAATGATTTTTAGTAAATTCACAGAGTTGTGCAGCCATCCTCCTAATCCAATTCTTCTGTATTTATTGTAATTTATTTTCTCTAGTTTATTTTCTCAGGTACCCTAATTATATTTCTCTTATTTATTTTCACAGGCACCCTAATCTATCTGTGTATTACTTTTGTAATTATAACCATTCTGAAGGTAGTAATTATTTCTAGTTTATGAGTGAAGAACTTAAGACTTGGTGATAGTAAGTAGTTGTCTGAAGTCACACGACCATTAAGAAGTTCTGTGACGATTGGAATCCAGATCCACCTGACTATAAGTTCTGTATTTTTAGACCATATGACATAATGTCTCTCAAATAAGTAAAAAAACAAACCCTACTTTAAGACTATAATTTACTGAGTAAAATGTGGATTATCCATTGTTGTATCTAAATGCCTAGCACACATTTAAGCGAGGAGTAAACATCTGTTAAGTGACTTATGGATCCATACCTGTGTTTCTTGATGGGGCTATTTTAGGATTATTCTTCTGTTATTTTTGTTCAAGTGATAGGCTACTGGCTGATTGAGGTGTTGGAATAATTTCTGTCACTGTGACCAGGGTTGGGATGAGGGAACAGCTCACTAATTAGTTTTCACATGAGGGGGACGAATTGGGTCACTAACTGTGCCACACTCGAGCTAAATAATCCCTCAGGGTTTTAGTTTTCTGATCTACAACATGGGATAGAATACCCTCTGTACTCACCTTAAAGAATGATTATAGTGAGAAGATTGTGAAATAGAGGTGGGAAAAAATAAAGAAGAAGGAAGAAGGGAAGGAAGGGAAACAGCTAAGTATGTTAATAGAATGGGCACCACCCCCTTCTCTCTTGCTCATGTCTCAATGGCAGATCCATCCCTTTCCTTCCTTGGCAAAAGTAAAGAACAGAGACTCAGTTCTCTTTTGATTATCCTGAAATTCTAGATATTTCTAGTTAATAGGGATCTAGTTAATAGGGATTTGACTGTGACAAATAAAGTCAAATAGTCAAGTAAAACAGTCAAATAAAACATTGTCTGGGCTGGCTCTAACTTCATTTCACAAATAAACTTTGCCAAATATGATGGGTGGAAAGATGGAAGAAGTAAATAAAGAAAAGAGAAATAAGGGAAGAGATGGATGACAATTTGATGGCAGGGAAGTATGAAAGGAATGGTCAAGAAGGAAGAGTAATGGAAGGAAGAAAAGAGAATGAAAAGGGGTCAAAAAGGAATCAAAGAAAGAAACAGGAGAGAGAAGAGAAGGGAATGGTGAAGAGTGAAGTAATAGGAATGTGGACAAGTTTGAAAGGCAGAGAAGAGAGACACTAAGCTCAAACGATTTCAGCCAGGCCTGGGCATTTTGAAGCAATACTTTTTGGATCTATGCTTTAACCAGGAGCCCTGAAATGCACTTTGAAATGGAAACAGCCTCCACCCTGACATTGCTCCAGATGTTTTTCTGCTGAAAAAAATGCCTAAAACATGGGGTCCTTCTGCATCCCAGTGTGTGTTTGAAAGCAAACCTGAAATTCTTGTTCTTCCCTTCCCACGAGGAGTGAAGTGTTCTTGCCTTAGTTTAGCCAGACATGGAAATGCTCAATGCACAAATGCATCCTGGCCAAGGGAGAGGAATTTGAGATTTACATTGCTGCAGGAGGGCCAGCTTGTTTCATGTCTTTCCTGGTTCTGCTCCAGTGTGATCTCACACATCATGACAATGATTCTATCTCGGTGAAAGTAGTCCTCATTAAGTGGACCCCAGAAGACTTGGCAAGGCAGAATAAAGATGGCCTTGGCCTGTCTTGGGGACTCAGGAAAGAGAAAGGATGCTGGATTTTCTATCAAAATGTTAAAGTCCAATTCTCAAGATAATTTGTGAATCATATAATCCTTTTGGATCTTCCTTGTAAATGGACTGTATAATCTATTTATTGGGAAAAATGAACATAGCCATTTTGGTCCAACTGATATGTTTTTCAAGACAATGACTTGCTATCTATTTTATATTGAGACAAAATGGTAAAACATATAAGTAGATCACAGAGAAGGTTCTTTATAGTATTGACATTTCTACCATATCCTTCACCAGTGTATTGGAGACACTGATTGGTTCATACATATTTGTCAGAACTTGTTTGTGGGATGAAGTTAAAGCCAGCCACAGAAAATATTTGTTTAATCATAGTTATACTCAGTCCATATTAACTAGAAATTCCCAGCATTTCAGAGCACTCAAGATGGAATTATGGGAGTATATATTTTGATGGACTGAAAGTTTGTGTCTACCCCACCCAAATTCATACCTTTTGTTTGCTTATTTCAAGTTTTTATTTATGTTCTAGTTAGTTAGCATATAGTGTAATATTGGCTTCAGGAGTATAATTTAGTGATTTGCCACTTATATCTAACACCCAGTGCTCATCCCCAAAAGTGTCCTCCTTAATTAATACCCATCACCCATTTTAGCCCATTCTCCCACCCTCCTCCCCTCCCCTCCAACAACCCTCAGTTTGTTCTCTAGTCAAGAGTCTCTTATGGTTTGCCTCCCTCTCTGTCTCTTTTTTATCCCTTCCTCTATTTTCATCTCTTTTATTTCTGTTTTTAATTGTTTTATGTTTATTTTTGAGAGAGAGAGTGCGAGTGGGGGAAGGGCAGAAAGAGAAGGAGACACAGAATCCGACACAGGCTTCAGGCTCTGAGCTGTCAGCACAGGGCCCAATGCCAGGTTTGAATCCATGAACAACAAGATCATGACCTGAGTTGAAGTCTGATACTTAACCGACTGAGCCACCCAGGTGCCCCTCATCTGTTTTATTTCTTAAATTCCATATTCCATGTCTTGAAGCCCTAACTCCCAGTGTGTCTATATGTCAAGATGAGGCTCCTAAGGTAGTATTTATAGTAAGTGAGGTCAAAAGAGTGGGGCCTTGATCCTACAGAATTAGTGTCCTATAAGGACAGAAGGGACCAGAGCAGCATCTTGTACCCCTACCTGCCTGCCCCCTCACTCCACACACTAAGGCAATCTCATGTGAGGATGTGGCAAGAAGGTGGTCCATCTGCAAGCCAGAGAGACCTCTCCAGAAACTAAGTTGTCTGGCACCTTGATCTTGGACTCCCCAACTTCCAGAACAGTGAGAAATAAATTTCTATTGTTTAAGCCACCCAGCCTGTGGTATTTTGGATGGCAGACTCATACAATATTCTTTACTTTTTGCAAGGAGGGAATGGGATGCATGTGCAATCAATACATGACTAAGTAAGAAGGAAGTTCCTTTAATGGTAGTAAGTAGTTTCTCCTTATTTCTGAAACCAACATTTTCATCCTCTTAAATTATCTGAGGTTAAGTAAATATTCCCAGAACGTTTTGACACCAACCTACTGATTCCACAGTAATATACAAATGTATAAAATGAAAAACTCCAGATACCGTATTTTTCCTCAGAGACCCTAGTGGCCTTACCCTGAATGATTGCCTTCAGAGAAGCAAAGAAAATTCTATGGAAAGGGAAGTTTCATGTTCTCTTTAGACTATAAGATTTGATTTTCCCATTCACAGAAGCTCCAATATTCAGATGACTGTGCTATTTGCTGAGTGTTTCAGACTTGGTTCAAAGTTTTCAGAAAAATTTTTAGACATAACACACTAGGACCCTTCAACAGGCTTTCCCTTTCTAGAAATTTATGACCTAAAGCTGGTGGGTCTGCATCTGCTTCCAGGAGGTGGCTTCCATTGATGGCTTCCCTTCTACCCAACTGCTTTTCTCTCTGGTTGCATCTCAGCTCACACCCTTGTCCCTATTTTCCTAAACATAGTAAGTGATCTGCAGGTCCCTGAAGGCTCCAGACTCACATCTCTGGCCTTTATACTTGCTAATCCCTCTATCTGGGAAGAGATTCCCCACTGGGATAATCCTATTGTCAATTTTAATCATATCTATTTAATTTACAGAGTTTACTACTGGACAGATGTGTTCTCAATGCTTCACAGACATTGACTCATTCAGCTCTATGATACTTTAATTTTTCCCATTTTAAAGATTAGTGAGGCAGAGGTTAGGTTATCTGACCACTGCCTCTGATGTGTGATGATAGGATTTGAACCCAGATGGACTTCAGTCTGTGCTCTTAATGGCAAGCGGTTATTCCACCAAATCACCCACAGATGTCACTTTCTCTGAGAAGACTTCTCTCTAGGTTGGGTTTACTATTTGTTTTGTTTTTCCCACGTGTCCCGACAACCTCTTGTATTCATTATCATTGTGCTCTCCACTGTGATGTAATCAGTGATTAATTTATTTCCTTTTACTAATAGATGATAAGCTACTTGAGAAAAGGCCAAGTTTCTTTTGCTTATCTTTTTTCCCACTTCGTGCTTGACACATGGTAGGCCCTCAATAAATGTTGAAAGAATGAACGAAGTTGGTTTCTATTCTCTCTCTATAGTTCTGCTTCTCTAGGTTGGCTGGTTTGTAGTAAAAGCTATCGGGGGACTGTGGGTTTGGAAGGTCAATCCCATTTTTACAAGTATCTTATTTTGTTCTTTGGCATTAGGCACTGTGCAGAAGCCTTAAATAAACCATCAAGTATTTATTTAGAATTGATTATTTGCCAGATACTGTTCTAGGCACTGGAAACATATTGGTTTCTGTGAGCAAGATCGACAAACATCCCTCCTCTCAAGAATCTTATATTCAACTTCTAAGTCATGAGTTGGGTTCTCTCGTGAGCACACTCTGACATGGAGTTTAGGGGCCGAGACATTTATTATGGGGTGCACTTGGTATCAAAATCTGTGGAAGGAAGAGAAGAAAAAAACAGGGATTTAGAGGGATTTAAAGCTGAGCTGCAATGCAGATGCAGTTAACAGTCTTGACTACCCCATGGGGAGATTTGGAGCTAAAATGTCCTATCAGAATTGTCCCCACTGAAATGGCTTTATTCCCCACCTTGACTAATCATTGTATCTGAGATGTTCCAGGAAAGAAATGACTTTGGGCAAGGTAGCTCTCTGTAGCTGAAACAATCCCAGAATCATATATTACATGCTGCATATTACATATCATATAGTTCCAAAGTAGGTATACTTAAAATTATACAGACCCAAATCCAAAATCCATGAACTTTTTATTTTTTGGTTAATTTTTAACAACAAACTATTTTAAAAAATAGAAACAATTGTTCAAACTTATATGTTTTGGGAAGCAAGAGAACATATGATGCTAATTATTATATAAGGGACTGCAAATAGCATAGAAATGTGATTACTCAAATTTCCTATAGTTTTTTTCTTTTTAACACACGTTTTAAAAATAAATGAGTGCTCTAAACTTTTTTATAAAAGTGGCATGGAAAATACATAAATACATGCTTATGTACATACATAAAAGAGAATGCTTACAGTGTTTATAACCTTATAGACTTCAAAAAATCAATTCACCGAGAAAAAAAAAGTCTGTAAAATTCCTTTAATTTATAACATATTTGCGTCTATGCTAATGTTTGAGGATGTGTAAATTAATGAAGATGCTGAGACACATCAAAGAAAAACCTTTTCTTGCCAGGTCTCCAATCTCTGATATGCTTTTGTCTTGTCCCTTAAGTTCCGATAAGTGTTTGGCTAATTCTAGAGACAAGTTTTTGGCCACTTTTACTCTCTCTACTTTCTTTCCTCATATCTCTATGATTGTAGAAAATAATTCTAGCTTTTGCTGTGCAGCATAATGGACACTTTAAAAATTTATATATATATGTATATATGTATATATATATTTTTTTTTTTTGAAAGGGAGAGAGAGAGACAGAGCACAAGCAGAGGAGGGGCAGAGATAGAGGGAGACACAGAACCCAAAGCAGGCTCCAGACTCTGAGCTGTGAGCACAGAGCCTGAAGTAGGACCCAAACTCACGAACTGCAAGATCATGACCTGAGCTGCTGAGGTAAGGCACTTAACTGACTGAGCCACCCAGGTGCCCCTAAAAAAGTTTTTTTTAATGTTTATTTTTGAGAGAAAGAGAGAGAGAGAGAGAGAGACAGAGACAGAGCGTGAGTGGGGGAGGGGCAAAGAGAGAGGGAGACACAGAATCTGAAGCAGGCTCCAGGCTCTGAGCTGTCAGCACAGAGCCCGATGCGGGGCTTGAACTCACAGACTGGGGGATCGTGACCTGAGATGAAGTCCGACGCTTAACCAACTGAGCCACCCGGGTGCCCCAATAATGGGCACTTTTAACCCTCACTTTCATAAGTTTCTCTGCTTCCAACTTTGAGGGCTAGATCAGAACATATGTCCATGTCCACGGTCTTCATCAATAACATTTAACTGTCTCTCAAGCCTGGTCACGGTGATCAAGAGACACAGAAGTTGAATATCATACTACTTAACTACCAGGTACCTACATTAAACATATCTGGTTAGAATACCGAATTTATCCCATCCTAGCTATGTGATGTGGGGAGAGTGACTTGACCTCTCTGAGCCTTAGTTTCTTCTCTATAATATGGGAATAAATAGTAGCCACTAGAGGAACACATTAGTTAGTACTTATAAAGTGCCTAGTGTCATGTTTTATAAGCACTCAATACATATTATCTCACTTTTAAAATCATCTATATTATTATTTGTTAACCCAGTATGAAGGAATTGTAGTTGATGTAAACAAAATGGTAAGTCACTGGGCTGGGTCATGTTGTCCACAGAAAGATATTCTATTAAGAGAAAAGCAGCAGTTGGTATGGTATGTAAAATAGATCGAATCAAGATGCAACAATATACCTGTACATCTCCAATTTCTTCAGAGGAGAAGCACAGTAGTTTCTAGGCACTGTCTTTTTGTCCCTTTGAGAGGAGGACAATTTATCAGGCTCCCATAGCTTAATGGTACCACTGCTTGAAAATATACAGTTTACAATACCTCTTGGTCTAAGTTTCTCTTTCTTAAAATGAGAACTTGTACATACTGCTTGAAATGGCATTTTATGGTCAAGTATATTTGGAAAATGTTGTAAATGGTTTATTCATCTCATAGTAATATTAGCCTATTAAAACTCTAAATAATCTTAGGATAAAGAGTCCTATGTAACTGTAAACCAGAATTTTCTAAACACAAGGACCATATTCACACACACTGCTACCCCACTTCATATTTTTCGGTCCTAAGACTAGCACATAGCATTGGTTGACTTTGCTTTGCTTTGCTTTGATTTGTCCATTCAAACTACAAATCTGTGTCACCCTCACCTGCCTATTGCCTCTGATAGCTAAAGGAGCAATGTAGCCCAGGCCTGTGATTTCCTGGGCACACACAGATCGAGAACCTATAGAGGTTGCCTGCCTCCTCCCCCATGCCATAGAGAAAGGCTTATTGAACTTCAGTCTCTATTTGCCCCAACATTTCACAGGCACGTGCCAAGGGTCCAAAATAGCAACTTGCTGCCCTGATCTATGGCAAAGTAGACATGGTCACAACTAGACCTGGGTGACTCTCCCATTGAATGACATAACCTTCTCAGCACAAGATGGGATAAAGGGCCCTTCCTCCAGGAACCCAAGGTAAGGTAATGAGTATGTGTTCTGACAGCAAGACCTACGGCACCCTGGGTCTCTCTTGGCCACTGCTTTCAAGATACAGCAAGGTGTTTAGTTAGGTTAGCACACCTCAAACAGTAAGTGGAGAAACTAAGAGAAACGTAGGCATGGATGTGTGCACACACACAAGTCACACATATTCTGTGTTGTGTGCTTTCCAGATAGCTCCAGCGTCTCCTGGGTGGATAATTGTCCCTCCCTCTAGAACCAGGGATTTTTTTCTCCCCAACCCAGCTAAAGTTGGTGTTTTGTGAATGGGTTCAGCAAATTCATCTTCCAGAACCTAATAATCTTTGAGCGAACTGTTAAAAAATCTAGTTTTTGAACCTGCAAAACTAAGCCCATTGACTGGACCCATAAGCAGCAGATGCAGTGGGGTGGACAGTCAGTGAGAAGGTGAGGCTTGGGGTCCTCGTTGTGCTATCGAGTAACTGTCCTCAGCAAGTCCTTTATTAAACTCTCTGCTCTCCATTTCCCCCTTTCTTTAGTAAGTGGATGGTAATGCCAGTTTCACACTTTGTAGTTGAAAAGTGCTGTGGAGATACACGACATCGCTGTGCTGCAGAAACCCTGCAACCATTATTCCCCTAGCTGGAAGGCATTTGAGAGATTGTATCTTCTAGACTCTGCCTTTAGAAAAGTGAATGTCTGATTCACCACTGAGAGAGTCCTGGATTGATTTAATTCCCAGCTCAAAGCAAAACAATTTTGCCCATGGGAAAAATATGGATTTTCAGATATCAAAGCAGCCTCTTGACAAATACTTGTCCACCTGAATTAAATGGAAACATTTTAGGCAGCAAGCAGCTGATGTGAAAATTTCTTTCATTTTTTAAAGATTTTTTAAAATGTATTTTATTTATTTTGAGTGATGGGGAGAGGAGCGGAGAGAGGGAGAGAGAGAACCCCAAGCATGCTCTGCACCATCAGCACAGAGCCCAACGCGGGGATGGATCTCACAAACCGTGAGATCATGACCTGAGCTGAAATCAAGAGTCTGATGCTTAACTGACTGGGCCACCTGACACCTCTAAGTTTTCAAGTATACAAAAAGAAACTTTATTTTTGCTAATGGGTCTCTTTCTATTTTGACCCTCTGTTCCACTTGCTGAAGATCACTTGACCTAGTCACTTCCAGATGATCCTGGTCAATTCAGATGGAAAGCTCAGGCCCATTCAGGATTTTCCTCTTATTCTCCAGTTCATTTCTCCCAGTTCCTGGGACTGCTGTCTGTACAATGGTGGTCTGCACTGGTATTTTCTGGGAGGAACAGTCGTCCGGTAGTTCTTCAGTCATCTGCTGAAGAGACTGAAATCTCCCCATACAGATCTTCCTCGACTTACGATGGAATTACATCCTGTTAAACCCATTTTAAGTTGAAAATATCCTGAATGGAAAATATTTTTAATAGCTTAGCCTCACCTCGCTTAGACGTGCTCAGAACACTTATATTAGCTTATAGTTGGGCAAAATCATCTAACACAAAGCCTGTTATTTTGTAACAGAGTGTGGAATATCTCAGGTAATTTGTGGAATACTGTACTGCAAGTGAAAAACAAAAAGGTTGTGTGGATGCAGGATGGCTGTGAGTGTATCATTGCCGACCCCTGTGATCGTGTGGCTGACCGGGAGCTGAGGCTGCCACTGCCCAGCGTCACGAGAGAGGATCATACTGCATATTGCTGGCCTGGGGAAATACCCAAATTCAAAATTCCAAGCATGGTTTCTACTGGATGTGTGTGGCTTTCACACCATCCTGAAATTGAAAAATCATTAAGTAGAACCATTGTTAGGTCAGACCTTCTGTATTTACATCTATCAAGAGGTCTGTGCCCTATCTGGCTTCCGTGGCCCATGGGCTGTGTGCTGCCTTCTTCATCATCCCTTTGCTTCCTTCCTCCCCTTTCCCATATCCTTCATTTGTTCTCTTTCTCATTCCCTGCCCCCTCAACACACACACACACACACACACACACACACACACACGAGCATGCACATGTACACATACATACATACATGCACACACATACACACATGCACACCATTTGTTGAACACAGTGTCAGCCCTACAAAAGTTGCTAAAATGTGGTCCTTGGCCTTAAGGAGCTCTCAGATAGAGGAACCTACATCATCAGGTAAGGTAAAAAAAATGTTGCCTTGCAAAAGCCTGAATCTCTCAAAAGAACTTTCCTTTGAAGGAAGCCAAATCTCCAAGCACCAAAGACACTGAATCTTAAAACCATCTTGTCTTTGAATCATCTAAGACCGAATCCTACCCATTACCTGCCTCTCTGCCAGAAATAAGAGCCCTGTAGGAGTTCACAGGCTCCCTTTGTTCAAGGATAAGCAGGGAGAGACTCATCTTCACCATCTCTTGTTAATCATCCTCACTTGACTGTGGTTACTGATGAGGTAAAGTCCCTCGGCAAGCTGAGGCAATATTTTCCAAAGGAAAGCAAGTTTTGTTTTGCATTCGGTCTTCCTCATCATCACAAGTCATGCTCAGGTTCCCAGCCTGGATCTGCCCACAAGCGACCATCTGGCCCACAGCTGCTGCGTCCAAATGGAAACACTCCAGCCCGAGTATTCCAAGGGCTCCTTTTACTTCTTGTAAATGGCAACGTCTGTGTTGTAAGTTACCCCCATCCTCTTCACTGGAAAGGCAACCACTGTCATTTTCTGTCCTTTTTTTCCCCATACATGGTTGTTTACGGCAGGAGCACATATGTCAGGCATATGGCAGGGGTGTAGTTGGCTTCAAATGTAAGCATGACCAGTCGCATTTCATCAACTCTGTGAGAGCAGATCTCCAGGAGAAACTCAGAAACTGAACTTGTAAGGTTGGAGTTCTGGAATCCAGCCAAATCCATGTTCATTTGGTCAGGAGAGCCTGCTGGTTGAGTGCTAACAGTGGGCTATGCACCAGAGAATAACGTATCCCTCCCATTTTCTTGCCCTGACCAAGCCCAATGACGTGGGTCAGGAATAACAATAGTTAATATTTATAGAGTGCTTATTATGTGCCTGGCACTTTGCTGAGTGCTTTATATTCATTATCCTATTAAATACTTTTAACTACCCTATGAAGTGGTTATAAATATTACCCCACTTTAAATTTTTAAAATCTGCAGCTTCAAGAAGGTGAGTCATTTGTCCAAGGTCACACAGACTGTCCCAGAGCTTTCTCAAAGCACTCACAGAAGGTGCTAAAAACAAATACAAGAAAACCTACAAAAACTCTAAACCCAAACCTTTCCAAAACCCAATACTTATGGAATGAGTAGCTGTTGAATGATGGATAGTAAGTTTGTGCCTTTACAATGGAAAGCTGTTTGTTTTCTCCACTAAAAATATGAATCTCTCCAGTCAACTTGGCTGGAAATCATCTACACTCAGGAACATGATAGAGAAAAGTGTCACTGTCACACTGACCTGTCTAGGGACTGCTGTCATCCCACACAATCTGGCAGCTGGTCCTTCTTATATGAGAACAGATTACAATTAGTGTTGTCTCATTTATTTGGGCCTGTGATTTTCCCTTTAATCATGCCGTTTGCTTTATTAACATAGTCTCTTTGTTCATCTTGTTCAATCCTGTCCACCTTTAAGTTCAGTGCAAATTCTGTCTCCTCCTGAACGCGTCCTCCGGGGTTCCTTGATCTCTATTTGCTACTACAATGGTTATGATTCTTTAACACCTGATAGAATGTAGCAATTGGCAGGAACCCAGAAGATTATGCTTAGAAGGTAAGGCCTCAGGCCCTGGGTAAAGAGGGCTTTAGGCAGATACTGTCCTGTATCTTGGACAGTCCCTGGGATGGTGGTTAATAACGACTTAATGATCTAGTCTTTGTGGCCAGACCTTTGGTTCTATGTCCTTCATGGCTAACACATCCTTCTTTCCTCCACCTCTTGATACCTGTAGGCTTCAAATTGTGCCTACATACATAGACACAACCTTATAATGACTGAGATTTTAGACAGTATTCCAATTGACATTCAGGTGTTTATACCAGGCAGTTAACCCACATCGTAGCAGGGGTCCAGTACTCAAAGAGCATGGCCGATTGGAACTCAAACAAAATATGTAAGTTTCTAGGGCTGGGATTTTGGGACCATGGAGGTCTTCTGGATTCCTTCTTCCTGTATCTTCTTTCTCACTTTTTGCTCCTTCCTGACGTTCCACTCTTGGAATTTCATTCTCTTGGTTGGTCATATAAAGAGGCAACCATGTGGGTTTTGATGATCATAACAGTATGCCTTCTGTGTGTTAGAACTAGGGTCCAAATAATCTCAGAGCTGATATTTGATCAGAGTGTCATAGTTTGCAAAGTGCTTTTAGAGAACCTCTTCTGAGCCTTAAAATTCTCTGTAAGGAATAAGAAGATTCTTATCCTCATTTTGCATATGAGGAAACCAAAGTTTAAAGAGACAGAGTTTCTGATCCAAGGTCACATGGCCAGCAAATGAAGGACTAACATGTTCTGTGTCCCCAGGTTTTCCACCAAACCATGCTTCCCATTCTTAACATTCCCCCAGACACTGCTAACCACATTAGAGTGACCTGGGATGGTTATAAAAATACCAGTGCCAAAGCCCCACCCCAAGAGCTTCTAATTCCACTGGTATGGTTGGAGCCTAGCCATCATTATTTTTTTTCATGCCCCCTATTTCTAATGTGAGAAACATTGGTCTATCATCTTTATTTCCAAAATAATTGATGAACTACAAAGGATTGTACAAATTGATAACAGTACAAATATTAGTGTTTTTTTTTTTTTCTTTTCTTTGTAGTAGTTGCTGAAAGTGAGACTATTAAAACCACTGAATCTCTGGACAAGTAAATTTTCTGTGGATACATGAGCTTGAAAATCCAACTCGTGTCATTCTAGAAGACAGTTTCCCATCCAAACTGCATGCTCCCCCAAGTGAACTAAAAGAGGTTATCTCCTTTAACTGGTCAGCTGTTAATATTTATGAAGCTGTTTGTGCTCTGCAATTGCTCTGCCCTGGAAATCACATTTACAAGAGCTATCACCAGCTCACTTTTATATCTGACCAGCTGTCCAGAGGAAAAATGTTAACTAGTTTACAGTTTATACTTTCTCAGAAGTTTTATGGCGAAAACACATTTTCCAATAAGTACATTCCTCTCTTTCTCTGCGTTTCAAGCATAGCACTTTAGATGCGATCAGTGGCTTGGCCCTGGAAACACAGTCTGCTACTCCTGGCCGGTGAGGTCAGCGTACTCAGCAGCGGCAGGCTGGCGGAGCCGTCCTAAGTGCGGACTCCTCTCACTCAAAAGGCAGGGTCACTTCTTCCTTCTGTGTCTCCCGTGCAAGGGGGTCTGATGTGCTGGGAAAGTTACAGAGACAAGTGAAAGGAGGCAAAGTGGGAGAAACATTTTATCTTCTGAGTAATTAAAACCCAGCTAATCAGAAGTTTCGATTAATTAGAACCCCCTTCCATTGCAGTGGGAAGAGATAAACCCTTACAAGACATAGTTGTTGTAAACCATTTAAAAAAGGAAACCTTTCTGGGATGCTTGGGTGGCTCAGTTGGTTAAACGTGGGACTCTTGGCTTCGGCTCGGGTCAGGATCTCAAAGTTCTTGGGTTTGAGCCCCACTTCAGGCTCTACGGTGACAGGTCCTCTGTCTCCCTCTCTCTGTCCCTCCCCTTTTCATGCTCTCTCTCCCTCATAAATAAATAAATATTTAAAAAAGAAAAAGAAAGAAAACCTTCTGTGTCCTAGGTTTTATTAGTGTAAGAATTTAAAATCAAAGATGATCTTTATTCATCTTGTATCCTTCATACCTAATACAGTGCCTAAAGTATATCTGCACTTAATATATTTGTTTTCAAATTCATTAAAATATTTTTTTTAACATTTACTCACCTTTGAGAGACAGAGACAGAGCGTGAGCAGGGGAGGTGCAGAGAGAGAAGGAGATGTAGAATCCGAAGAAGGCTCCAGGCTCTGAGCTGTCAGCACAGAGCCTGACATGGGCTGGGACCCATGAACCATGAGATTATGACCTGAGCCAAAGTCAGATGCTTAAACGACTGAGCCATACAGGTGCCCCTTTCAAATTCATTTTTATTTTCATCAAATAAACATATGCTCATAGGTTTTGTTTTGTTTTTTTAAACAGTATACTTTCAAGATTTATAATGAAAAACAGCCTCGGCTTTCTTCCATTACATCCTGGTTCCATTCTCTAGCAACTTTGATATTTTGACTATTTTTTCTGACATTTTTCTTCTTGTGTCTAAATAATACATTACTGCTGACTTTTCTGGATTTATCAGTTTTAAAAATTATTTATTCACTGGGTGTCAACTTTGGAAACGATCTGTTGACCCATTATGGTAGATGGGGATCCAGTTGTGTGTTACTTCCTTTCCCCCTGACTTTTCTATCCTTCCTCTCCCTTTGAGCATAGTTTATGTGACAGTTCTGTTAAGTACACATTTATGTTACTTTGTCTATGTAAGTATTATTTGCTGCTGAGCCAAGTGGTTATTCTTCAATTATATTTTCTTTCTTGTATGGTTTGTTTTCTTTCTCAGGTTAACTGCCTGCTTTTATGTTTATTTCCTTCCTTTTGCTAAAAGTGTCTCGAATTTTTCAATAATTCCTTCTAAACACAATACCTACATGCTGTCAATACTATTTTTTCACATGTGCTAATATATTGTCATATGTATCAAATAATCTCTTAGTTCCATTTTGATATTCCCTTTGGAGACCTCTTGCTCTATTTTTGTTCAAATCTTGATGGGCTGTTCTGTACAACTGCTTAACAGCTGTCATCTGTCTGTAGTAAGAAGCCTCTGAGTGGCCCCCCTAGGGATCCCATGTCTTGGTATTCTTGTTGTTGTGTAATTTTGTCTACTTGAGTGTGGGCAGGAACTATTATTCACTTCTGATAAACTTATGTGCTAAGTGTTTGAGAAATACTGGAAGAAGAGAAGGGGAAGAACAAGGAAAAAACCTTTTATAATTCAGATAAAAGACAGTGTTGATTTGAACTAAACAGTGGCATTGGATATAAAATAAATGGCAGGATCAGAGACCTCTTAGAATAGATGGAAAACCATCCTGTGTGATCAGTCTATTATCTGTTTGATATATATTAAGTATCCGTTAATGTAATCTACTTAGATTGTTAACTTCTCAAGGGCAGAGAGGAGTCCTCATGTAAGCTGCTTATCTGAAGTTTTCAAATTAGAGCTGCGCATAAAGTGGGTGTCTGTGGCACGTATTGTCTTGCATGTCCCCCAATGGCCCTGTCCACTCCTCACCTCCTTGCCCCCCGCCCTCACAGTCCTGCTAGATGACTGGACTCATTAAAACTCAATCATTTTCATGTTAACCTTAAATGGGGGACATTGAGTCTATGGCATTTCTCTCTGGTTATTTGGACTATTGGGAAACAGAATATATGTATGGGAGTAGGATTCATAGGGCAGGGAAGAACAAAAGTGGCTGGCTGGTGAAATGGTTCCTCTGGCAGCCACCCAGTATACTTCTCTGCTTCTTCAACAGTGACCATCCATTCTTCCTGCTGAAAAGAAGCAATCTGTTTTAAGCCAGAAATATCATGAGAAGGAGACCAAGTTTCCACAAGTGAAAATTATATTAATTATATAACATCTAAGCAGTTCATGGGAATCTGAAAAAGTATTCCTTTTACAAACTCTTGCAGGGATCTATATTCACTGAAGTTGGACACATGGATTGGACCCAGCATAGATTTCCTTTTCCACTCAGAGATGCAATGTATATACTCATCCTAATTAATCAAAAATATTTTGGACAGATGCTCAAGATACCCACACGGACGTTAGACAAAGAGGGAACAGAATAGCATTGTACTCAGTAGCATTATCAGTATTATATACTTCATTCCAACATCCCTAAAACATTTATGGTCTAATTTCCTATTGAGTAAATGTGTGAAGAAAACATATATGGTTTTAGAATGGATCATTAAAAATAGGAGGCACCAAGACACCTGGTTGTCTCAGTAGGTAGAGTGTGTGACTCTTCATCTCGGGGTTGTAAATTCGAGCCCCACGTTGGGTGTGGCGATTAATTAAAAAAAATCTTTAAAAAAATAGGAGAAACCATTTCTTCCTTCCCTCCCTTCTTTCTTCCTCCCTTTGTTTCTTCTCATGTTCGCTTCCTGCCACCTCTCTTTCTTCATCAATTAGTTGAGTAACTGTTACGTTCGGTCCACTAAGTAAGGCAAAATTAAGAAGAGAAAGCCTAGTATATTACCTTAAGATCTGGGAATAATTCCTCCCATTAATCAGGCCCTGGAGACCAAATTTTAAAGCAGCCTCTCCAACAATAAAACAGTTTTGCAATGGGGATCTGCAGGTTGGTGACTTCTACACCCAGTTCTTTGTTCATGCCCTCATTTTATGGTTTACTATCTGCTTCCCCTTCACTCTAGTGGACTGTGACCACCTGGTGGGGCAAGAGACTAATTTTCATTTGGGTTTCTCTTCCTTGTCTTCTGTACCTCATCTCCCCCCCCCCCCACTCCCACCCCCACCTTCCTGGACTGTAGGAGCATACACTGAATAACATGTGTGAAAGCAATCTGAACTTCTTGGAAGTCAAGAGTGACAGATTCAAGGCAGGGCATTGTGATTTTCTTCCTGAAATCTGCTGTTTAAAATATTGACTTCAATAAAAGTACTTGATGTTAAAAGAATTAGCCTATTCCATTTATGATGATCTTTTAATTGCAAGAATCTAAAGGCATATAAAACATTGGTTAAAATGACCATTAAAAATGGGATCAGATGGTTTCTTAATTAAAGTAGTCGCCTCACTTTATTAGTTAGGAGAGGCTAGGCTTATGCTGTGGTAACAAACAACCCTGACACCTTGGTGGTTTAACACCTCAAGTTATTTCCCACTAATGCAAAATCCACTGGAAGTCCAGGCAATTCTCCGGGGCAGCTGCCAGGGCAGGAATTCAGCGGTCCATACCACTTCAGTATGGGACTCCACCATCTCAAATGAGCCTTTCTCCATGATTGCTGGGACAGAGGAAAACCAGAGTGGAGAATCACACAGAGCACTTCACTGACTCAGCTTGGGAGTGCCATATATCATTCCCACTCATTTTTTTCTGTTCTTAAGTAGGCAGATGTCCCTCATTCTCCCTGAAGTACTAGGAAGTGTAGCTTCCCTTATATACCCAGAAGGAAACAGGAGCTAGTTATTGAGAGCATTAATAATGTTTACCATACTACCATACTTACTAATACTCCTGGAGCTAGCTCCCAATTCCATGGGTGATAAAGCATAACAGTAATAAAGTTGAAAGGCAATCCAGTGCTAACAACTCATTCTTAGAGATAGGGAAACCAAGAATTTGTGCCCAAGGTCATGAGGTCACTAATTATGAGTCAGGAGTAGAACCCAGAGCTCTTGATGCTCAGTTCAGAATTCCTAGTCTCGTGACAGTTCCCAAGTGCTTTCCTTGGGAGGTTAATAGGTAACTCACATACATGAAAGTGATCCTGTGGTCAAATTAATCCACAAAGACAGGTTAAACACTAGGATAAATAAGGCTAAATAGGTTTATTTGCAGGAGAACTCCTCAAAGCCCTTAACGTAATAAAATACATTGTGAATCTTCATGTACCAGAGTATCCAGTAATTATTGACCATTTTTGAACACAGGAAACATCCCCTTCCCTGTAATATATATTTTCTTCAGAGTACCTTATAAGTGAGGATCACACTATCATATTACCCTTGCAAAATTGTTATGCAGACAAAGTTAATCTTTGGAAGTTAACCTCATCGATATTGTTTAATAGATAGATATTTTTTTTCTCTTCACCCCTCTTAAGTACCCATTTCACTCATAAATCAAAATCATTCTGGTTTTAAGAGCTATATCCCACTGATACATACCACTAATCTTACATTCATACATTATCTCCACTCATATAACAAATAGGTAGTGAGCATAGACTTTATGCCAGGTCTGATATTGATGGTAGATACTTAAAGATGAACAAAATGTGATCACTGTTTTTATACTGCAAATAGACTAAAATGGGAGACAAAACCCAAATGAACAATGTAACAAAATGTTCTAAGTGCTATTATAGACACAAGAATAACATTCTAGGGGCACACAAAATAGATGTGACCAATTTCTGCTCTTTCCAGTGAAGTGAAACTCCTAGGGGATTTTTTCAGAACTATTATTAAGTCTTTTCAATCCTTTATTTGAACAAGTGGTTTCCTGGCTCTCAGTGCTGAGATTTTCCCGTACACTAGTGACACTGTATCTTACCCACTCTAGCCTACTGGGATAAGCAGACAATGTCTTGGAATCTTGGCTTAGTAGCTCATGTAGTGGCTCTCCCTCCCTACTCCAGTCATGCGCAGATTCAATAGCCTTCCTTGTATATTTTCATCCAAGTCCATAGCAATTTTGTTCAAGGCAGGGCCAATGACCCACTTAGAGAACTACTCCCACTATTAGAAAACTTCATGCCCTTGGAGAATTATCTTCTATCTTTAAACCAATTTCAGTCTAAGTGAAAGTTCTGAAGGAAACAAGAAACATTTAAATTGTTCCAAATGGTCCACTGCCTTCCAAACATTCTTCTTGTAGAAATTTGCAACACAGAAATGAGACCTTGTGGTTGTTACTGATCCTTACTTTTTTACATGTCCTTTTCTGAATGTTCATTGAGTTCCTACTAAGGTGCCAGAGGTGGTGATAGGCAGGCAAGGGACATTCAATTCAATCCCCATAGTGATCTTCTAAGTTAGGTACTCTTTCCCTCATTTATAGGTGCAGAAACTTGAGACAATGAGATTTTACATGTCTTGTCCAGAGATAATTATGCCAATAGGTAGATGAGCTGAAATTGAATCTGGGTTTATTGAATTCCAGATCTAAAAAGTGAAATTCCAACACATGCTGTGTTTCATCCTGAGACCTCACTGATCTCTGAATGCAAGTATGCCAATCATTTAATCAACACTTGAATTCTCTTTCCTTATTACCTGCAGAGTCTTTTCCAATATCTTTGGGAGTCCACAGGGATATATTACATATATTCTGCTCCACTGGTTCCTAAACCAAAGTAGATTCTTGGGTCCTGCCTTTAGAGAATTTAGATTTTATGGGTCTAGGATAGTGTCCAGGAACCTGTATTTTTAACAAAGTGCCCTGACTAACCTGATGACTAGTCAGGTTTTAGAACACTGGGTATTTGTTTGTTTGTTTTGTTTTGTTTTTTTACATGCTATCATATACTGAAATTGGGGATTGAGGCCCCAATGGTGGGTAAAAGATCAGCAAAGCATCCTGTGATGCTTTTCAGAAAATTAAAGGTATTATCTCTCTCTCAGTGGTTCCTGGTACTATCTTCCCTCCTCAGCAATACAGCTCAGGAATCAAAAAACTAGGCTTTGGTCTTTTCTCCTTACTTATTGGCTAAAGAAGGATAAAGAACCATGATGACTATACCATCACAAGGTAGTTGGAATGTGAATACAACAGTCCATCGCACTCCTCGTCTAGCCTAATCATCTCTCTGGAAGGCTACTGCAATATCTTTCTAATTTGATAGCCTGCTTCTACTCTTACCCCTTGGTCTAGCTTTTCCGGTTTTATAGAAGGCTAAATCCATTGGAGAAATTATGCAAGGTGTTTTGGAGGCAGAGAGAAAGGAGAAACTCATCTTTGAGAGGCCTTATATCTAAGAAGAGACATTCCTCATTGGGAAGTTCAGAAATGTTGATGAAGCTTACGAACCAAGGATGAGACAAACCTGAGTAGATGGCTGGGAGATAGGACATGCTAACAGAGATTTAAAGAATGTATCATAAGCTGTGTCAGTGATGAGGTATGTTGTGACCATGATATATTGGAGATTAAAATGCTTCATCTCCTATTTTGGAGGTACTATGTATATATCCAGGATTCTTGGGAAGGAGAGGGTTTCCCAAAATGATAGCTAAAGAAGTGTACAGACTTGTAGGATATTGGTGCAGCATATTGACAATGGATATTGATAATGGGGAAATATTAAATTTAGAATTAATTGAATTTATAGAAAATAAAGTCACTGTTTCTTGCACACTTGAGTTTGTTGTCAAAACCATAGGAGAAAGAAGGCAATACTAATGAAGAGCATCCAGCTTAGCACACAGAGTCAGGTTGGTTGTTATCAGAGACATCCTGGGGAGATGACTCACATCATTCATATGCAATGTCCTTCTGGCTGTCAATATACATGCAAAACATCCCATAATTTCAGACAAGCTGTTTTATTGACAAAATGCAGAGCTGATTAGATGCTACTTCTAATTTTAAATATTATGGGAAAGGCTTTATCTGATAATATTTTATTTAAGTGATATCCATGAATAATTATGACCTTGAACTTGAATATAATAAACTGGCCTACTATAATTGGTGAAAATATGTCTCGTGCTTGTCATCTTCAGCAGGAGATTGTGCCTTCCTTGAGTTTAAGTTTATTTATTTATTTTTTAGAGAGAGACAGAGAGAGTGAGCAGGGAGAGAGAGAGAGAGGGAGAGAGAGAATCCCAAGCAGGCTCTGCACTGTCAGCACAGAACCCAATGTGGGGCTTGAACTTACAAACCATGAGATCATGAACTGAGCCAAAACCAAGAGTCGGATGCTTAACCAACTGAGCCACCCAGGCACCCCACAAATTTGTAGTCTTAAATTTTAATGTAATTATTTTTGCATTGCACAGAATAGTGTCTGACACTTGCAGGTGATTAGTAAAACTATAAAAGAAGGAGAAGAGCAATACATATTAAAAGAGAAGAAAGTGCTGCAGGTGATCAAAAAGTATGATAGTGGAGAAAGAAAGGAAAGAAAAAGTGGAGAAGGCAAGAAGAATAAGAAGGGGAAGGAAGGTAAGGAAGAACTGTGAACATTTGACAGGGAGGAGGAAACAGGTAACAGGATGGAGTTGAACAGGGAAAATATCTCTCATTTTCCATCAGATCAGAATAGGTTGTGGCTCCCAGGAAGTTTCAACCAAATACCAGGGATCTTTCTGTCTCCCTCAGAAAGCATTAAGCTTCATAGGAAGCAATTCCATAAAGCTTGGAGATCCACCAGTAGTCTTTCATGGACAAGTTTATAACCTGTAGTGGAGAGTACACAAGATTCAGGAGAACATTCTTACTTTTTATCTGATTGATTTAATATTGACAAGGTTGTGTTGTGTCCAGGGAGAAACAGGGCTTAAGCTCTCACACTCCTCAAGAGCTGCATAGCTGAGCTTCAGGTGTTCCAATTGGACAGGTCTTCCAACTGGTATCCCTATTACCATTGATGTTGATTAGAAAATATTAGACTTTGGATGGGTTTTCTCCTCCTAGAAATAGGGAAGGAAGTCTTTCCTTATGCATACTTGGAAGATTGCCTTTTTGTAAACACATTATTGATTTTCCTTTTTCTCAATCATAAACCCAAACAATTATACCTTGTTTACCTTTCTCCTTTCATTTTCATCATCTATGCCATCGGGAAATCTCAATAAATTGTACAGCTAGAGTGACTGCCTCCATACTAATGTACATAAATGTAGCCAGGAATTGGCTAATGTGGCTTTGGCAAAATCACTATGGAAAGAAGAAGAGAAAGGAGAGGTATTTACTGGAATAATGCAGTAGAATAGTCAGAAACTGCCTTTGGCCAGATGTGCCCAATAGTCTCTTGAAAATGAAATGCACACCACTTTATAGTTTCAGCGTGTCTGTGCGTTGTTTCCTTAGAAAGGCGTGGCATTCCCTTTAGAATATAGGCACCTTTATGATAACCACTCTTCTGTATAAGTAAATTTTTCTCATAATTGAAATTATTTATTTCAAGTCAAAAACTGAAAAATGTTAACAAATATTGGTATACAAAATATATATTCTCTACTCCTTTGCCTTCTTGAACAGGGAATACTAAATTTGTAACAATTTTTCTGATAAACCAGGATCATTCTCATGGACCTCCATTATTGAATTTGATGGTGATAAAAGTAGGTGTTGCATTGCAGTTTTCTCTCCTCCTCTTCTTCTTCTTCTCCTTCATCCTCTTCTTTTTCTTCTTTGTTAAACAATAAACAGTGATTTTTCAAATCTCTCTGGTTTTCAATCTCTCTCTTCCTTTCCCTCTCTCTCTCTCTCTCTCTCTCTCTCTCTCTCTCTCTCTCTTGGATTCTCCTACCCTTAGGTTCATTCTATAAGCTTGTCAAACCATATGGTTTTGGTACCTGAGCTTTGTAATGGCTATTTCATGAAGTCAGGAGAAACTTTTTTGCTTAATTTAAAGGCATATTTGGAGGATTGATTTTGCTAGAGGAAAATGGAACACTGCTTTATCTAAACTCATACATTACTTCTTAACCACTGCAAGAAACTCTCCAAGCAGTCATCTATCACTTTTCATCAGACAGTGTTTTTATAGTTTAAATGCTGACTGAACTACTATGAACAACTCTTTTAACTTTCTTCCAAATTACTACCTTGTGCCAGTACAAACTGTTCATCCCAGAAACACACTGGTCAAGTCCTGAACTACTGTGTGTGTGTGTGTGTGTGTGTGTGTGTGTGTGTGTGAGAGAGAGAGAGAGAGAGAGAGAGAGAGACTGAGAAAGAGAGAAAGAGAGACAGGCAGGAAAGTTTGTCTCTCAATCTATTTTACTTTTAAAACAAATAATAGACAAATTTTTCACAAGTAAATTCAAATCATTAAAATGTTTCTGACTGAAGCTATTTTTTAAGGCCAACATTTGAAAATAACTTGGGATATACCAATTTTGTTTTTGTATTAGATATGGCATGAATGACTTCTATACACCAGTTACAGACATTCTGGTAACCAAAGCTGATGTCTAGCAGGAAAGAGATTGGAATTAAATCCACTGCAAGCTGAATTTCTGCCATTCATCATCAGTCATCAGTGACTTTATCCTGAGACTCAGTTGATTCCATCCCACAAACGTTAAGTAATTATAGAATTCACAGGGTTACCATATTCACAGTCTCTTAATGTCAGCTTTTCTCATATATTGACTATGGCTAAATGGTAGTTTAAAAATATCTTTGTGTATTCCAAATGTCTCACATGATATTCCCATGCTTCAGGATAACATGATACTCGACTGCCATGTGTGTTTCCAGCATAAGGCCGCTATACCTTGGCTCCAGTTTAACCAAATTCAACTCCTTCCAGAACACACTATGACAAATTGGAGAGAGTCTATAATCAGCAGAGGATTTTTGTGGCTTGTAAATGCACCCCAAATTGCCAATAATGAATATTCCATAAGCAAGAAGACTTTCTTAGTTCCAAATACTATTAAGGAAGCAAAGATTTCATCAAAAATACTTATTTTGTAAATACTTTTGAACTTAGCAAATGACTATAGAGATTAAGCAGAAAGACTCCAAGCATGAATACCATTTACATCCAAAGTGTGATTTTCATGTACAAGCTGACTTCAGATGAAACTTCTCAAAATCACACTCATCTTCCAAAGGAGGATGTTCATATTTTCCAAAGGTTCAATTTCTTCGTCCAATCAATTTTGTTTGTATTACTGGGAGATTTCTATTTATAAAAGGGAAGTGTTCCTGCCAGTGATTAGGAAATAAATTGTTCACTGTTTGGAAGACAATTGACTTTCTCAGGTGGCTAGATGTCTTTTCATGCTTTGCGGTTTTGCTGAAAAAGCAGAATTACATTAAACAACTTGATTTCAAACAGATATGTTTGGAACACTTTATAGCTTAAGGCCTTTGAGACTATCTAGTTAAGAGGAATGATTTTCAAGATGAGAAAACCAAAACCTAAGAGTGAAGGAAACATCCAAATGTATGTTGTAAGTTAGGTTGATCTAACTCTTCTGAGTTTCAGTCCCTCAGGTATTTCATCACATTCATGTAGCATCATACCCTCCCCCCCATTTTTTAAAGTTTATTTATTTGTTTATTTTGAGAGGAGGGGACGGGCAGAGAGAAAAGGAAAGAGAGAATCCCAAGAAGGCTCTGCACTGTCAGCGCAGAAACTGACATGGGGCTCAATCCCATGAACCTGAGCCAAAATCAGGAGTCTAACCAACTGAGCCACCCAGGCACCCCTCCCCATTGCAGCCCCCACCATTTTTGTCATTTATTTAGGACATACTGTAAACCAGGCACTATGGTAATCTCTGGAGATATAAAGATGTATGAAAGAGTTTCTATATTCAGGGAGCTAAATAATGTAGTGAGGGAAAAACAGCAAGTATAAAACCAATAGTATGTTTTAAAAGATGTACTATAAGAACACAGAGTAGGGTGTGAATCCTTGGCAGGTAGGATAGGTAAAGGGGGCTGATAAAGACCAAGAAAGGGGTTCAATTCAAAAACTGAGTCTTAAAGGCTTATTAGGATTAAAGGTATTTCAAACAGAGAGTAGAGCGGGTACCAAGGATGTGGTACACTTGAAGGACAGCAAATAGTTTAGTATACAATGGGATCAAAATGAGATGAAGGTTACATGATGGATAGCAGTCACATAATGAAAGACTATGTATATTGTATAATGGTTTGAACTCTATCACCAGATTATAGGAAGATACTGAAAGGTTTAAGTCAGGGCATGATGTGATACTATTTGCAATTTAGGATCACAGAGATTGTATCAGAGAATAAAGGAGCAGAGGCAAGGAGAATACATTGGAGGCAATAGTAGCAAGGGAGCAAGAAATGGTGATGGTATGAATTAAGTGACAGTGAGGATGAAGCAAAGAAAGATGAAAGCGATGGATTTGATTGGTTTTTATTAATTGATTGGATGTGAGAAATCAAGGAAGGGGAAGAACTGGAGATAATTATAAGATTTCTGTCTCAGAATTCTGGTAGGTTAGTGACTTTTATCAGATTTATGATAGGAGTTTGGGATGCTATGGTTCGTCTTGATGGAGTCTTGATCCCACAGGGGATCTGTGGCTCTTGGGATCTGTCTTGGCTAGACTTAAAGATTTAGGGGTGATGTATTCTCCCAACCCTACAGCACTTAAGTAAAAGTTCTGCCATAATAGAATTTGACAGAAGAAGTATAATCCCACCATATGTTATCAAGAAACCTTACTGGACCTCACTGTTCTATCTTTATTCTTCTTTTCCATCTTCCTTTTATTTTTTCTTGCAACAAATTACTTTAAGGGGCACCAGAGTGACTCAGTCTGGTAAGCATTTAACTTCAGCTCAGGTCATGATCTCATGGTTTGTGTGTTCAAGCCCCACATCGGGCTCTGTGCTGACAGCTTGGAGCCTGGAGCCTGCTTTGGATTCTGTGTGTGTGTGTCTCTCTCTTCCTCCCCTGCTTGTGCTCTCTGTCTCTCTCTCAAAAATAAACAAATAGACATTAAAAAAATTAGTTTGAGGGGTGCCTGGGTGACTCAGTAGGTTAAGTGTCTGACTCTTGATATTGGCTTAGGTCGTGATCTCACAATTTGTGAGATCAAGTCCCATGTCAGACTCTGGGCTGACGGCATGAAGCCTGCTTGGGATTCTCTACCTCTCTGCCCTTCCCCTGTGCATATCGCACACATACTCTCTCTGTCTCTCACTCTCAAAAAATGTAAACATATAAAAAAATTACTTTGAGTCTGGAGTCATAGGTATGTTCCAGCTTTGTCATTTTGTTCAAGTCATTTACTGTCTGTGAACATCTGCTTTCTGTTCTGTAAAAAGTCAATGATCTCCTGAAGGGTAGATGTAACTCTAAAATGAAGTAATGAACGTGAAGGGCGTTTGAAGTGAAGTGTAGATATGAGCAATTTTGTATTATTTTGATGATGAAAAAACCGTGGGTCCAATGAGATCTCATAAGCCGAGGCAATGAAAATGTGTACATTTGAGCCTGTGCGTGTGTGTGCACACATCCACGGTGTGTGTTGTCTTCTCGTCACTGTGTTGGCCAGTATCCTTGTGAAGGTCTGTAATACCTTCCATTTGGACTGTTACAGTATCCCATTCTTCTTCTTCCTGTTTGTGATTCTCCTGCTGACCTAGGGGCTACAAATTCAAGGCTGCTTTTCTTTTAATATTTTCAGCTTACTACTTAGTAGATCTTGGCTAAGTCACTTTAACTCTTGAAGCCACATTTATTCTTCCTTAAAATGTGGCTAAAAACACTCAACCTCATACAGATGTAAGAAGAGGAGAAGATAATGTATATAAAAATCTTCACAAACTGTAAATCATTACATAAATATTACTTTTATTCTTATTATTCTTATTATTATTAAATATTAAATATTAAATTTTAATATTAAAATTAAATAAATAATTAAATTATTAATTAAATAATAAATTAAATAATTAATTTAATTAATTAATAATTTAATCAATTAATTAATTTAATTAATTTAATTTAATTAATTAATAATTAAAAATTAAATTAAATAATAAAATTAAATATTAAATTAAATATTAAATATTAAATTATTATTAAATATTAAATATTAAATATTATTAAATATTATTATTAAATAATTCTTATTATTCTTATTATTATTAAATATTCTATCATTTCATCCTCTTCAAATTTTTAGAAAGTGTCTTACAGCATCAAAATTCAATTCACCTTCTTAGTTTTAAAGGGCTAATATTCTGATTCCAGAAATCCTTTCTGATGCTGTATTTGTGATTCAGTTCATCTGCTATTCTGCTCTGATCATTAACCCTAGTCAGCCAGTGCCCATATTGCTCTGATAATTTTCATCTTAAAAATATTACTCCTTCGTCGTCAGATACTTCCCCTTTCTTTTGCTTACATTTATAGCATAACTCCTCAAATATCTTTGTAAATTGTCTGAACTTTCTTGTTTTCTATTCTTTCAGCAGCATGTGCCACAGTTACTCATTTGTTCCTCCTTGAGATACTTCCTTACTTGAAATCTGGGACATCACTGTCTTGGTTCTTATG
This sequence comes from Felis catus, assembly GCF_018350175.1. NCBI lineage: Eukaryota > Metazoa > Chordata > Mammalia > Carnivora > Felidae > Felis > Felis catus. Next base: position 81,627,885 of record NC_058377.1, on the reverse strand, counting down.
ATTCAATCACTGTGCCTTCTTAGTCTCTTTTGTTAGATCCTTCTCATCTCCTCATGTATAGTTGGAGTGTCTCAGAGCTCCGTGTTTGACCATCCCCATCTCATGTGCTCCCCAGGTGAGCTCATTCTGGGCCATGTCATTAATTACCACTTATATACTAATAAATCCAACACTTGCCTCTAATCCCAGCTTGTTCTTTTTAAGCTGGAGGCTCACCTATTGACTTTCCTTCTGAGTATCCTAATAGTTGTGTTTTAAGAATATACCCAGGATCTAGCCTTTTCTCACCACTTCCATAGCCACTATCCAAGAGCACCATCTCTCACCTGGATTATTCTAAGAGCCTCCTGTCTTGTCTTCCTGCTACAAGATTTGTCCTCTTCAGTTTTCAACCCAGCAGCCAGGGAAATCCTTTGAAAACTTATATTAGAGGGGTACCTGGGTGGCTCAGTCGGTTAAGCAATGGACTTCGGCTCAGGTCATGATCTCACGGTTTGTGAGTTTGAGTCCCACATAGAGCTCTGTGCTGACAGCTCAGAGCCTAGAACCTGCTTCAGATTCTGTGTCTCCCTCTCTCTTTCTCTGCCCCTCTCCCACTCATACTCTGTATCTCTCTCTCTCTCAAAAAATGTATAAAAATTTTTTAAAAATAAAAAAAAAATAAAAGATACAACATTAGATCTCATCATTGTTTCTGCTCGTAACATTCCAAGGATTTCCATCTTCATCAGAATAAGATCCAAAGTTTTAAGCAGGATTTATAAGGCTCCGTTCAATCTGGTGTCCTATCACCTCTCAGACGCATCTCTTATTAGGTGACTCAGTGAAAAACTGCTGGCTTCCTTCCTGTTCTGGGAACACACCAAGCATGGCTCCCTCTCAGGTTTTTGGGTTTTTTTGCTTGTTTGTTTTTGTTTTTGTTTTTGTTTTTGCCAGGAAGGCTCCTCCTTATGTTATCTTCATGAATTGCTCCTTTACTTTATTCAAGTTCTTACTCAAATATCATATTTTCCATAGTGAGTTTGCCTGACCACTCCACTTATAATTATATCACTTTCTGAACCTTTACTGTGCCTTACTTTCCCCCTTTAAAACACTTATCATATATAATATATCATATGTTTGTTTATTTTTTGTCATTCTCCCACAACACAATGTAAGCTCCAATCTCTTCAAATGGCATGTGGCCAACACACATTTTTTTGAAAGGGCCTAGAAGGTGCTATCATTGTGACTGCAGTATATAAAATAAAGTGTTTAAGTATGCCCTGACAAAAATGAAGTACAGCACTCATTTCCTCTTTATACTAAGCATAAGCTATACAGATTTAACAGAATGCTATCAGGAGATTCTTCATGTTTTAGTGTTGACTGATACCCCAAAGTCTGAGAATAATACAAGAAATTATAAGTGCCCTCACATGCCTGAGTGAAATGTTGGTCACCTATGCAGATCTATAAAGGCAATAGTTGAGAACCAGTTGTGTGATTCTTAGTTCAACAAATTTCTCTGTAATTCCTAAAGGTTGGAAGGTTGGAGAGGCATTATTTCTGGAGATAATTTCTCTAGAAAGGGTAGTTGGACTTGAGCAATTTTCTACTTTACCTTACTTAATTCCATACCTCCCAAAAGGGGTTAGATGGGCTGAGCTGCTTCTCTTTCATTTCAAACTAAGTGAGAATCCCTTTAAAAATATACATGGAGTTTTATTTATGCCCTGAAATTTGTGAGGGTACAGAGACTGCTGCTAGCTTGATGCCTAGAATATTCTAAAGGTAATGGATTATGGCTTTCTAGTATCATAGAGTAACTGTATTGGGGAGTAACTTCACTTCCACCAATATTAAATCCAAGATGTGTGTTATCGATGATTCATTTTGGACTCCACAGACAGAGCTAACTTGAGGTCATTTTAGATTCTTCTCCAAGGAGAGTCTAGATGGGTAATGGAACTTCTATCCCTGCTTATGCTGAAAGACCCTGGGCTTCTGTTTGATAGACCCTGGGCTTCTACAAGAGATTCATTGAATAATTTTGGATAGCTTAAAACAACAGCTTGAAAGCCTCTGATCTATTAGTGGAGAAAACCAAAAACAGTCACTGCACAATGTGATAGTTATACATTCAATTGTTATAAGGTATTAATGCCAGCAGAGAGGTGGAAACAACGAACTCTTTCTGGTGCTCTTAAAGAAGTAAGCTGGGTTTTCAAGAAAGAGAGGCAGAGAAAGGAGAGAGGAGGCATTTTGGATAGAAGAATCACTGTGTAAAGTCTCAGAGGAAAGAAGGATGGAACATTTACAGAAGAGTAAGAAATATAGGGTGTATGGTTGTGGGGTTGAGACAGTGATCGGAGATGAGGTTGGAAAGATGATCCCTGGAAAGAGTCACAGACAGATGGGCCATAAACTGAATTTGTCTCATGGTTAGGTTCTATGGTGCTCGTTGACACTAGTGTATTGACCATCTAAAGAGTCTCCCTTATTGACTTCTAATTCTTTCTAATCCATTAAAGCAAAGACAACAGTCAAGCTTGTTATAATCCTCATGATAACATAGGAAAATCCTTAAAATGGCCCAGGATGTTCCATGTGGTTGCACTGCTACTCCAGCCTCGTGTGCCCCAGGCTGCTCTTGGTTGCCACATTTCCTTTAATGTGTCATGCCACAGGTTTTTCTTGTTCCTTGTGCCTGGAATTCACTTTCTTTGGCTGCTTCCTTTTCCCTGACTACTATCTCTGCTACCCTTGGTGCTTAAATCGATTGCTGTATTCCCTCCACCTCTTATCAGTACCATTACCTCCTTGGGATGACACCTCCCGAAAATTTCAAATGTCCGTAACATATGGTTTCACGGCATCATGTACATTTCTCATGGTTGTCATTGTACATTATTCATGTAATTTCCATAAGCTCCCTCAGAGAAATTGCCATGTTTTTGTTTTTGTTGTTGTTGTTTTGCTCACCGTTGCGTCTTTGGAGCCCAAGGCACAGTCTCTAGTACACTTACACATAGTAGGTGTTAATATTTATCTTTTGCATGAATTCATAGGTGTTCAGTTATAGATAAGATGAATATGGAAAATCATTTTTGACTCTTTAAAACAAAAATGTGAAGGGATAAATATTCGTTAATCTAGTATGTCTTTAAAAATCTAATTCTGGCTTTCAGTATCCACGTTGAAAATTTCACCATTCTCCTTACGCAGGAGGGAAAACACTAAACAGTTCGTGAAGTAATTTTTACGAATCAACATTGAATGCATCACAAAATATGTAATAGAGATGATCTGCTGTGACAATAAAAATACATAACTTCCACTATGACTTTGAGCAATTCCAGATGGTCTGGTGTGGCATTTTTATGAAAGCTTCTTCTAAACTACCACTGTCAAAATTAATTTGTTTTATATAAAACTCTAGTATAGATTATACCTGAAGCATACAAAAGAAAACTGCATGGGTTTACAATGGCAAGTTTGCTAAAGAAAATAACATATGGTTTGAGTAATTGAATAGAAGAGTTTTTATTTCAAAACCTGAACATAAGGCTAAGAGCCAAGCCATCGTCCTTTTGAGGGAAAAATGTCATCACTTAGTGATAATTTTTTATTATTTTCTGGAATTCAAATATGTGAACTATTTTAATTCCATAAGGAGTTTAATTTAAGCAATATAGCATGTCCTATTTGGGGTCTCTCTTCCAGACCTATAAAGGGCCCATAAGGTTAAAATGGAACAAACTGAGGCAAAGTGAAGCTATATGATTCTTTAATTTATTTGTGGAGTCAACATCCACAATAAAATGCCTTTAATTATATCACAGCTTAAGAGTAAACAAGTGAGACTCAGGCATCTAATTAATTAACTGACATTCTCCCTTTCGGGCCTCCACTATTGGCTGGAGCAGTAACTCTGGAAACTTATTTTGCATACTAATCACCTTGGAATCTTGTTGTAGTACAGAGCCCAATTTGGCCGTTCTGCCCTGAAGCCAAAGATTCCAATTTCTAACAAGGTCTTAAGTGGCTCAAATGCTGCTGGTCTGTGGACCACATTTGAGTAGCAAGGAGCTAGACAGCACTGAGGCCATAGGTCCACAGAAGGTTGGGTGCTGCCTTTTTACTGGATCTCTGAATTCTGTCTGCTGCATGGACTGTGTGGCACTGTTTGTGTTGGGGAGGTGAGATCGCCTTTTACAGTGTCCTCTAAAAGTGTCCACACTTGCTTTCTTTTCCCTTTCAAACCTGAATTTACCCCTGGCTGGTAGCCCTGATTCTATGAATGGCACCACCCAGTTACAAATACTTGAAAGTTTGAAGTTTTCGTTGACTCTTCTGCAGGCTTGTTCTTTATCCCTTGCATTCAATCCTAGGGCAAGTCACATTGCTATCCCAGCCCTGTGCCTGCTCCTTCTGTGTCCTTTTTCTCCCCGGTCCTTAATCGTCATCATATCAGCACTTACTGAGAACTTCAATATGTTGGGCTTTTACAACCATGAGACAGGCCATTTTTAAATGGTAAGATTCATTAATGTGGAAACTGAGGCAGAGAGCACAATCTATCACTTCACTTTAGTAATAAGTAGTGAGGCAGGAATGCAAACCCAAGTCGGTCTGACTCTAGGTATTGCTCCTAACCAGTATACTTGCTGCTTTCCAACTCCCATCTCTTCCCGCAAGTTTACATTAATTTGAACTAGAATGTAAGCAGATTTATCTGGGCTTGTTACAGATTAAAGATAGTATTAGCATTTCACTCATTGTCCTTGAGTCTCTTACACACGCCAGTGCCAAGAGCTTCTTCCCAGTGCCCTTGTCTGGTGATGTCTTCATTGTCTGCCAAATGTCTCAGTTGTATTTGAAATCCTAGGCCATAGGGTCATAGCTTCTTCCTTCACAAGCTTTCTGCTCCAGCAGAACTGAGATGGCGTCCACACCTCAGTGGTGTCTACCAGTGACGAGGGAGCATAAGGCAAGCTGACAGGCTGAAACCTGCCCCCCTTGAAGGTGGGGTACGTGTGATATTCCTCAGGCACTCCTGGCTGCCCAAGAACAAAGGAAAGGAGAAAAACAAATGGTTAACTGTTAGAGATCACGGTCCTCGGGACCTAAGTCTTCATCACCCCTCCATAGTGATGTGGGAAACAAAGGCAGAAGGAAATGGCAGATAGAACTAAATTTCCTTATAATCTGCAGCCCATTGACAGATACTTGAGGCTGGCAGAGCAAAATGTTTCTCCAGGACCTCCCTAAGTCTTAATGCTAATGTTTTGCTAGAGGGAAAAACAACCTTAGCTTGACAATAGTGAGACCTCCAATAACAGGTGAGTCTTTAGCATATGAAAATGTCACTGGAAACATCCCCTGGACTTTACCTCCCCCAACTCCATAGTATAAAACCCTTCTCTCTTCCTAGTTCTAGGGCAACTCTTTCTGCCCATGGGTCCTGTCCCTGTGCATTAATAAAATCATAATTTTGCACCAAAGACGTCTTCAAGAATTCTTTCTTGGTCTTCGGCTCTGGACCCCACAAACCCCACTGTCACCCCAGAAAACCTCATCACCAAGACTATCCTTCCTTGTTTCAACAATTAAAATCGTATCACCGAGGCAGGGCTAAAATATTAAATATCATCTTCTTCATGAAATATCTTTTGGTTTTTGGACTAAAAGTTTTTGACTTCCTGGACAAATGTAGCACTTTATGCCCTCTTTTGGTACTTACTATAAAAGAGGCAATGAGGTCTTCAGTTAAAGACCTGAATTCAAGTCAGAGCACTATTAAAACAAAGCAAGTCTTTGGGCCACTGTATTCAATTCTGCTGATGAAGGAGAGAAAAGGGGCTAAATCCAATCTAAATCTGATTCCAGGAATCCTTCCCATTTGGAGTTTGATGAGAGAATCAAGCTCTCATGCCCTAAGGCATCCATTTCATGCAATTAATGAACATACCTGCTATACATCTAGAATGCTACTAGGTATGTACCATCCTTGGGAGAACTGAGAAACAGTTGCTGGAATTATTTTTGGTGTTCCATGGTTCACATGAGGAACACTATTTGAGACATGTTGGGAGAATGGGGCACACTTTTCTAATTTGTCCATCTGGAAGGGGCATTTTTTTAGAGTTTACATAAGGGCACTTTGTGCAAGCAAAGGCCTTGGATGCCAGAGCTATTTACAAATTTAACTGCTGTACAGACTGAAGGGATTACTATTATTATAATTATGAGGAAAGCTTTCTTTCTTTCTTTTTTTTTATCTTTATTTATTTTTGAGAGAGAGAGAGAGAGAGAGACAGTGGGAGCAGGGGAGGAGCAGAGAGAGAGGGAGACACAGAATCCAAAGCAGGCTCCAGGTCCTGAGCTGTCAGCACAGAGCCCGACACGGGGCTTGAACTCACGAGCTGTGAGATCATGACCTGAGCTGAAGTCAGACACCCAACTGACTGAACCACCCAGGTGCCCCACTATTATTATAATTACTATTATTGGTATTTCCCCTGGTGGGCTGTAAATCCCTTGAGACAGAGGCCATATTGTACTTATTTTGGTATGTGTCTGGCCATCACCTCTCTTGTCCCTACATTTGTATTCAAATACCTCATTCATACTCAGTTTTTTATAACAAGTCTTATGTATTTTCATCTGGTTTAAAGAAATTTGATCTTGCTACATCTGTGTTTTTTTCTTTAGATATTATAAATTATTTTTGAAATCAAGGAAGACAGAAAAAAGAGAAGGAAGGTAGGCAGGAAGCAATTATAATAATTGGAAAAATATCACTATCTTTGTTGAATTTCTACTGTAGGCTTCCCACGCAAGAGAGATTGCAGAGCACTGCCCTCCAGTACTTGGCACTAAGGCAGACCTTGGCCCTTGAGGACCGTTGGGCAGTTTCTCGTGTTTTTCCTTACGAAGTCATGACACTTGCAGAGCTACTCACTCTCACATGGGTACTGAGAGTTCTAAAGAATTATTAACAGGGGTGGGGCGCCTGGGTGGCTCAGTCGGTTAAGCGGCCGACTTCGGCTCAGGTCATGATCTCGCGGTCCGTGAGTTCGAGCCCCACGTCGGGCTCTGGGCTGATGGCTCAGAGCCTGGAGCCTGTTTCCGATTCTGTGTCTCCCTCTCTCTCTGCCCCTCCCCCGTTCATGCTCTGTCTCTCCCTGTCCCAAAAATAAATAAACATTGAAAAAAAAAAAGAAAAATTAAAAAAAAAAGAATTATTAACAGGGGTGATCCCAATGGACTGAGACTTAGAACTAGCTTATTTCCTCTTTTTCTGGGATTAGGTGCTGGACATTTAGATACCACATTGGGCATAAGGGAGGATGATTCTTTTTGTTTGTTGTTTGTTTGTTTGTTTGTTTGTTTTGAGAGACAGAGACAGAGCCAGTGTGGGAGGGACAGAGAGAGGGAGAGAGAGAATCACAAGCAGGCTACGTGCTGCTACCCCCCCTGGCCCACCCCATGCAGGACTTGAACTCATGAATTGTGAGATCATGTCCTGAACCAAAACCAAGGGACACTAAACTGACTGAGCCTCCCAGGTGCCCCAGGGAGGATGATCCTTAACGAAAATAGGGCTTTTTTTTTTTTTGGCCAATTTACTGATGAGCTTCAACCTGGATTTAATCTAAACTAGACACAAAATTGGGACATTTATTTTATTCCATATATTCTAGAATTATTTATTTTGTATATATATATATATATATATATATATATATATATATGTATTCATCTCTAAAATAAGAATAAGAAGAATACTTATTCAATAGTTTTTGTGGGATTTGTTTGAGAATGTATGTAAAATGTTTGCACCTTATCAAAAATCAACTTAATGCAGGCGGTATGGCTTAGCCAAGTACAGGAATAAAAAAAAAATCACTTCTTCTGATACAGAAATTTTACTTCTACCCAAGAAATTAAGACTTCATTGGTCAATTTAAGGGTTTAATACATTACTAGGTTATATTGCTCTTGTAGTAAACTGAAAATCCAAGAACTCTCATTAACTTGATCCCCACAAGCTATAGTGGAACAATTAACTTTTAGACTTACAATGCATGGTTTTACATTGATTCTTATCACATTTCACATTTTTGAACCCATTGTTTTAGAGTTTTGAATTCTCTTTGAAACACAAAATATTTGCTATTACTCTTTTTTTAAATGTTTATTTCCTTATTGTTTTAGTAATCTCTATACCCAATGGGGGCTCGAACTCACTACCCAGAGATTAAAAGTAGCATGTTCCTCTGACTGAGCCAACCATCTATTATTCTTGATTATGGCTAACCTATTTAAATTGATACTAGCTCAAAGTTTTGTTTACTGTATTCCTTTAATGTCCCTTAACTATAAACCAAGACACCAGAAACCGTTAAAAAAGAAGGCTCTTTTTCTCTGGGAGACTCAGAGAAAGCTTGTCACTGTAGAACTCATGCATAGCAGATGTAAGTTCATTGTCTGTTGAATTTCCCATTTTATGAAGCATTTTTTGAGTGTAAGTAACTGTGCTTTCCAATCGACAAGAAGTATTTTTCCAAATGTGATGCCATTTGGAATAATTGATCATTTCCAATGGGTGGAAAATGCTATTTGGAATAATTGATCATTTCCAACAGGTTGAAATGTGTGCTTCATATCGCTGCTGAAGTAAGTTTGACTGATATTCCACAGCTCTACCTTAGAGTCCCCTGCAAGTATTGCTTTTAGTAGTTTTTAAAATAGGGAGTTATAAAAGCAATAACTTGATTTCTGTTGTCTAGACGTTCTTTCCCACATGACTCCATCAAGAAAGGCTGAGACTCAGGCTGTCCCAACGTGCATAATTTATATAGTTGAGGCCTATTTTCACTGTCAAGAAGCCAAATCCCTCAGGCAGCCTTGCCAAAGAACTGTTCCACTCATTTTTTTTTTCATCCCCAAGGCCTTCATTCTAACATTGCCTTCCCTTATTAACAAAAAGCAGGAAACAAACTTCTATTTGTGAGATGATGTCTTTTCCATTAAAAGAAGTTCAATCCTCAGAGAAAAGTATCCCTTTTCAAGTTGTTAGCTTCCCAGGAAGCTCCCCAATGCTCATGACTTAACAGTGAGTTATTCCTTCAAACACATTTGTAGGGTCAAGAAACTAAATGCCTAGTGTTCCTGGTAAAATGGCATCTTCCTTTTGGGTCAAATCCTTCTATAAATAGCAATAAATATTGAAGTGGGGGTTCAGTGGAGGATACTTTTTCTGTCGAATACCTGCTACACTAGCTTTGTGGGGGATGGAGGTAAGAAACTGGGAGTGAGATCCCCAAATCCCAACTTTCAAAGCTATAAGATCATAATTTAAAATTATTTTTATATAATAGGGAATATGTTAATTCACTTTTTTTTCCCTTTACAAGAAGGCATGAGAGTGGTAGAAAGAGGATTTGATTAAAAGAAGACCCAGGTTGTAGTGCTGACCAAAGTATGGTTTTGTGAACTTGAGCTAATGAATTTTCCTCTCTGGATTATAAATTCCTCCTAGGTAAGAAGAGGCATCTGGACTCAGAGTAAATTTTATAGCTCTTCCTGGCTTCAGTGCTTCAGAAGGTAAAGGCTGAGGTCTCACCTTGAACAAATACAGTGCTGGGAGTGAACAAGGGGAATCTTTATGGTCAGAAACATGGGGAAGGGGTGTAACACCAAACTTGCCCTTGTACTCTTCTACTTCCCATTTCCCACCCACCATGGGGACTGTGATTTCTGTACCTGCACAATAAGACATGTCCAGGGAAATAGGGCTTAAAATATGGTGGGATACTGGAAACATAGTGAGAGTTCTGTGGCATACTTGATTTTGAGAGCAACAAAGGGCATGGAAGGGGCTGCTACTTGTTGGTCAATGGCTTAAGGGACCCTATGAATAAATCAAAGGCATCATGTTTGTACTGCCAAGAAAAACCTGTCAAGCATGTCTTTCTTGTGGTCATACTGTATAAAATACAGGATAGATCAGAGTGGCTTGAGAAATCTTAAGGAAATTTTTACATACCACTTTCATGGAAGAAGGCAAAGAAATGTAGCAAATTTATTTTGAAGTGGTTTTGATTAAATTTTTAGTTTTATTTAGTTATTATTATGTCCAAATATCTTACAAGTTGTCCCTCTCCAATCACCAAAACAATCTAAATCCCATAACAGATAATGATTAGAACATATTCAGAAGAGTTGAGAGTAGTAAAGACTAAAAATGTATCTTCTTTTAGGCTCTGTCTAGGCTTTTATCATCCTTTTGTGGGCTCTTGTCATCTTGTGATATATTGCACTTGTTTATGAATATTACAAAAGGCTCCAGATGGGTTCTAGCGATCTAACATGTTATCAAATATATTACTTACATTTAAATGTATTCCAATAAGTTTGCTCTATTATGTCCTTCACTGGATGAAAGATATTAGATTATTTAAATTATATATATTAAAAAAGATCCCAATTTGACTTTTCAAGACATTGTAAAACAAAAGGAAATAAAATGCATCATAATATGCCCTTTCCATAGATAAGGAAAAGCTGAACAATGGAGAACTTTATAATGCCTAATTATAAGATTGAAGGAAAAGGAGACTTGGTGAATAAATTTGGAGATGCTCCATTGAGTTCAGAACTGTGACCCTATATTTGTATGTCTCAGAGCTCAAGTTCAGTTTTGTAAGACACTTTGTACCTATTAAAATTATACTTAACAATTTTTTTAATGTTTATTAATTTTGAAAGGGAAAGGCGGAGAGACAGAGCATGTGAGTGGTGGGGGGCAGGGACAGAGAGAGAAGGAGACAGAATCTGAAGCAGGCTCCAGGCTCTGAGCTGTCAGGACAGAGCCCAATGTGGGGCTTGAACTCACAAACCGTGAGATCATGACCTGAGCTGAAGTTGGATGCTTAACCGACTAAGCCACCCAGGTGCCCCTAAAATTATACTTTTTATGATTGAAGGCAATCATTGATGAAATATGAGTTGGGATCTTGAGTTGAAATATATTACAGGAATAATGACAAAGTTTTAGATGTTGGCTTCCCAGGAATCTGTTCATTACTGACAAAATCAATCAGTTATAAATACAGGATCTTACAGACCTTGGAAAGTATTATTACCATTCTGAATCGCAGATGATCTGTGGAACATGACGATTTTATACTCCTGTGTTCCTTGAATATACTACATGTTACACTAATGTATGCTACTTTATTAGTCATCATTTTAGGCAGATTGGGCTCAATCAGACGTAATACAATGTAACAAGTGAATATGTCTGTGCTGAGACATAACATTCAAATCATGAATCCAGTCTGACTGGTGGGAGTAATTTGAAACAAGTGGGGCATCATTGAGTTCTCTAACCAGCTCCTGAAAGTTTTCGCTTTTCCATTCAGCGCCAGGGACCATGTTTTGAGTATTAGGAGCTATGGCAAAGCCAAACAAAGGACTTTCATCTCCTCTTCTCCTGTGCCAGGAAAGGACTTTCATCTCCTCTTCTCCCTTGGCCTGGGAAAGTGCCAACTCCAATTTGCCAGGTTTTGCCAGCCTTGGTGGCCTGGGAGATAGTGAAGCAAGGGAGGGTTTCTTCTGATGCCAGTTCTGGGCTCACAGCACCTGTGTAGAGAGAGACCTCTGTGCCTATTGCCAAAGACTTCTGCCAGTTAGGGGACCTGACCAGCTGGTCCCCAGTTCCAATGAGCAGACAAATAAACTCAGCAAGAGAGAGTGAGAGACAGAGAGAGAGAGAGAGAGAGAGAGAGAGAGAGAGAACAAACAGAAGACACAGAACATATGGTTCCCAGAGAAATGGTACCTCTAAAGGAGAGAGACAATAACTTATTTTTTAATGTAAACAATCACCTTTAAGAAGTCAAATACAATATCCCAACTTTATTATATTAATAAACATGACTTAGGAAAAAAACACATCTAGTCAAATAGAAGAAGATGAGGGTCATGGCTGTGACTTTAGCTAGAGCTTTGGCATAAATATCTCAAAATAAATAAAAAATACTAAGATGGGCACTTTTATGAAAAGGAGTCTCAGGGAATAGATCCAGGATACCTAACAGGCTAAAATAATGAGATTTCGAAAGGAGGGGAGAGAATAATTGAACAAAAACAAAAACAGCAAAAATAAATTAATGACTGATTATGAAGATGGAAAGGTACCTACTGTATAATGGTGATGATAGATAAAGGTTTTGGTAAAAACATAATTTTCTTATAAAGAATGAAAATCAAATCAGCATCTTATTTTCATATGAAACAATGGAAGCTAGAAAATGGTGGAGTAGTACATACAGAAAAGTTAGCAGAAATGGTTGCAACCCAAGTGTAGCATTTACTTGTATGGATAAGAAAAAGATATGTCAAGATATTCAAGATATCAAAGAATACATACCACTCATCCATCCCATATGAAGGAATATTTATGTAGGAACTCTAAGCAAAAATCAAATAAATCAAAATTGAGGGTTCAAGATAGTGGAATATGAGGTGAAGAGAAGTGTGATAGGTTTTGCAATAGTTATAATCAAAATCTAAGTGGATAATCAGAATGTGACTGGGAATGAGGAATTCAAGTACAAAACAATTATTAAACTAGGGTAGACTACAAGGGAAACCTTCATAATTGTCTCAAGCCAAAAGTCCTAAAAGAACAGCAGAGTCTAGAGTTTTATGGGTAGATATAGGGAAAAAGTAAGTTGCTTTTTATAGATTTCATGGAGTGGAAGAATGTGGGGAAGGAAACACCTTTAATGGCCCAGCTATATTGGGGAAAGAGAGATCACTGATGAAATAGACATCTTGATCAAGGGAATAGCCTCCCTCATTGAAAATAATAATTAAATATGTGTCCATAATAGATATTATGTCCAGAAAGGAAAGTTAACTATAAATAGGATGTAAGAGTACACTGAAAATCCCAAATTACAAGATTTAATGAAAAACCATTTGACCAAACCAGTAAAAATAAGAAAGAATGACAAGAGGAAAAATGTGAACAAACAAATCAACTAGGAATAGATTGATTTACCTGGAAGCAGGGATCATGGGTCTAATTTATCATGGTAGTATCATGGTACACTTTCATGAACTATTTATTGGTTGAGGAAAGAAATGATAAGTATGAGATCCACCTTCTTGTCCAGAGTAGTAACAGCATTTTAAATAAAAATTTCTAAATGACAATTATTAAGTGTAAGTTATTTCCATTGGCCATTGGCCACCCTCTCCCGTGTTCTTCATGCTTAGTGCTAAACAACATCTGTGGATTGCTATAAAAATGTATTGGAACAGGAATTCCAGATTCCCAAATTGGGTGGAGTTGCAACACTTCATATTTTGCATTCTGATGCGGTATTCCAACCCCCCAAATCTTCTAAACCAGCAGCAGAGTAAAAGGACTTGGAGAAATAGATTAGAATTCAAATCAGAGCAGGGATTCTCTTCTAGTTGGGTGGCCTTGAGCAAGTCAGTTGACTTTTTTGAGCCTCAATTTGATCATGGTAATTAAGACAATGATGAAGGGGATGATAATAACAATTTTAAAAAGGACTATCTGTTATTGGCCATTTTGTGCTAAGCACTGTCCCCAGTTACCTGCTATACAGCCTGATATCTTTCAGTTGTGTTTCCTCACCATACATATCAGTTATCGAGCATCCGTGCCTTGTGGATCTCTCCAGGCATGGACCAGTTCTGAGTCACTGTAATCCAACCATGTCTTACTCTCATTCTGTCCTTTATAACTCACAATACATTTGCTATTTGTTCATTTTCTAACCTGCTTTGCTCTAGGATTTCTGTGTTCTCTTGTCTTCCTCTCAGTAATACTTTAACCATTAAATTGAAGACAAAGTTAAAGTTTTCAATTTCACTTTTAATTATTATCTAGTGTTCCAGGAATGGTTCAATCATGATTTATTTTATATATTAGAAGTTATTTAGAAGCTCTTTCAACATTCGTTCTTATTATAAATGCCTCACTATTGGGGTTAAAAGTTTGTGTCCATCAGTGATTATTGCCTTAGGACAAATCACTGAGACAATGAATGTTTGGATACATAATTCCAAAATGAACTTAAAAAGATGAGGGGTGGGGCACCTGGGTGGCTAACTCAATTAAGCATCTGACTCTCGGTTTGGGCTCAAGTCATGATCTCATGGCTTCATGAGTTCTAGCCCCGTGTAGGGATCTGTGCTGATAGTGTAAAGCCTGCTTGGGATTCTCCCTATGACTCTTTCTCTCTGCCCCTCCCCTGCTTGCACGATCTTTGTCTCTCTCTCTCTAAATAAATAAACTTAAAATAAAATTAAAAAAGAAAAAGAACATTCTTGGTGGAACATTCATGGGTGGCTCAGTGGGTTAAACGTCTGAGTCTTGATATGGGCCAGGATGTGATCTTGCTCTCATGAAATCAAACCCTATGTGGGACTCTAAGCTGAGCATGGAATCTGCTTGGGATTCTCTCTCTGCCTCTCTCTCTGCCGCTCCCCTGCTCCTCCCCCCTCCAACCCCCTATCCCTGCTGCTACTCTTGGGTGGGCATGTGCTCTCTTTCTCTTTCTCAAAATAAATAAATAAACATTAAAAAACTTTAAAAAGATGATATTAATTTCTTCTACTAGCAGAGCATAAGATTTTATATTTACCCACATCCTTACTAAAACGGGATATTACAATATTTTTATTTTATTTTTTTAATGTTTATTTATTTAGAGAGAGAGAGACCATGCATACGCATGTGAATAGGGGAGGGACAGAGAGAGAGGGAGAGAGAGAATCCCAAGCAGGCTCCATGCTGCTAGTGCAGAGCCCAACACAGGGCTCAAACTCACAAAATGCGAGATCATGACCTGAGCGGAAATCAAGAGTCAGAGACGTTCAACTGACTGAGCCACCCAGGCACCTCTACAATATTTTTAAATCTGAAATTTTATGGATGAAAATGGCATTATAATGACACTTATTTGATTGATGAGGTTGAAGATTTTAATGTATCTATTATCCATTTATATACTGTTCTGTGATATGCCTGTTGGTGTCATTGAATCATTTCTCTAGTAGGGTATTCCTTTTCTGTATTGATTTGAAGGACACCTTTACACATTAAAGATATCAGCTTCCAAATCAGCTTCCCTTATGTTACTATCTTACATAACTACAGAACAATGGTTTTAAAAAAAGCCTAAGAAATTAACTTTGGTGAAAGTATATTGAAGTACAGAATTTATTTGGGTTTTATCCATTTTCCACTAATGTCTTTTTTATTCCAAGATCCCACATTGTGCTTAGTTGTCATGTCTCTTTGGTCTCTTCCAATCTGTGACAGTTTCCATCATTCTTAGCTTTCAAAATCTTGACACTTTTGAAGATTATGCCTTTAACTTTCAAAAATTATTTTTAGATATACTTAAGTTTTTATAAATTCGTATGTTAAATACATTAATACTCTTTTTGGGGTTTCCACAGTTGGTTTTAGATATAGAACACTTGGGAAGTAGTGTCCTCTTAGAAACTGTACAAATATTTAATAATATCTCTTAGCATTTTATTCCTTTATTTAAAAATGTATTTAATTTTATACTTAGTAGGATTTATTTTGATATAAACTATGAGGTAGGAATTTAATTTGCTCATTTGTCCCCAGATATCCAGACTTTGCCCCAATACCATTGATTGAATAATCTACCTCTTATATAACAATTTAACCTTTGTAACTGATCTATTTTTCTTTTCCTTTACCATTCCCATAATATTTTATTTTTATTCCCATAATATTAATTTGTATACTTAACAACATATCTTCATACAGTTACTTTCCATTTGAAAAATGTACTGCTTTTTTAAATCTCATAATGTTGCCATGATCAATTTCAATCAATGTAGCCATGACAATGTATAACTTGTTTATGCTTTTGGGTTTTTTTTTTAAGTTTTTATTTAAATTCTAGTTAGTTAACATAGAGTGTAATAGTTTCAGGAGTACAAAATAGGGATTCAACACTTCCACACAAAACCTGGTGCTTATCACATCCTTAATCCCCATCACCTATTTTACCCATTCCCTCCACCCAGCTCCCCTCTGGCAACCATCAGTTTGTTCTCTATAGTTAAGAGGCTGTTTCTTGGTTTGCCTCTCTCTCTCTTTTTCCCTTTGCTTGTTTGTTTTATTTCTTAAATTCCACATGTAAGTGAGGTCATATGGTATTTGTTTTTCTCTGATTTATTTTGCTTAGCATAATACTCTGAAGCTCCATTTATGTCATTGCAAATGGCAAGATTTCATTCTTTTTTATGGTTGAGTAATATAATGGAATATTATATATGTATGCATATATATATATATATACACACACACATACATATATATGTATATATAATATAATAGCATATTATATATATATTTATAATATAATAGCATATTATATATGTATAATATAATAGCATATTATATATATATATGTATATATACATACATATGTATCTCACCTCTTCTTTATTCATTCATCAGTCAATGGACATTTGGATTGTTTGCATTGTTTGGCTATTGTATATAATGCTGCTATAAACATCAGGATGCACGTTATCTCTTAGAATTAGAATGTTTTGTATTTTTAAAATTATTTTAAAATGTTTTGTATTTTAAAATTATTAGGGGCGCCTGTGTGGCTCAGTTGGTTAAGTGTCCGACTTCAGCTCAGGTCATGATCTCACCGTTTGTGAGTTCGAGCCCTGCATTGGGCTCTGTTCTAGACAGCTCAGAGCCTGGAGCCTGCTTTGGATTCTGTGTCTCCCTCTCTCTCAGCCCCTCCCCTGCTCATGCTCTGTCTCCTTCTGTCTCAAAAATAAACATTAAAAAAAATAAAATCATTATTATTAGTTTATTTATTTATTTATTTTGAGAGAGAGAGAGTATGAGCAGGGATGGGGCAGAGAGACAGGGAGAGAGAATCCTAAGCAGACTCTACAGTGTCAGGCCAAAGCCCAACGTGGGGCTTGAACTCATGAACCATAAGATCATGACCTGAGCCTAAACCAAGAGTTGGGAGCTTAACTGACTGAATCACCCAGGCACCCTATAATTATTATAATTTTTAATGTTTATTCATTTATTTAGAGCACATGCATGCCCATGCATGCAAGCAGGGCAAGGGCAGAGAGAGAGGGGGATAGAGAGAGAATCCAAAGCAGACTCTGCACTGTCAGCATGGAGCCTGAAACAGGAATCAAACCCATGAACTGTGAGATCATGACCTGAGCCGAAATCAAGAGTCAGATGTTTAACTGATCGAGCTACCCAGGCACCCAGAATTAGTACATTTTGTATTCTTTGGGTAAATACCCAATAGTACAATTGCTGGATCATAGGGTGGTTTTATTTTTAACTTTCTGAGGAACTTCCACATTGTTTTCCAGAGTGGCCACACCAGTTTGCATTCCCACCAACAGTGCAAGAGGGTTCCCCTTTCTCCACATCCTTGCCAACATCTATTGTTTCTTGTGTTGTTAACTTCAGCCATTCTGAAGGTGGGAGGGGATATCTCATTGTAGTTTTGATTTGCATTTCCCTAATGATCATTGATGTATGACATGAAATGAGAATTTTAATACATGGCTATGATTACTAATGTACTATAACTGCTTATTTAGTTCATTTTTTCTTCTAGATCAATTTCAGAACTATTTTGTCAAGTTCTAAATATTTCCTACTGGTGTTTCATTATGGCTTCTAAATATGTAGCTTTATAGAGGAGATTACATTTATTCCATATCTTTTCAGTTATGTGCAATTTTTTTCTAATTGTTCAAAACTGGATTTTTTCTCTTTTCACTGTTTTATTTTAATGATAATTTTAAAGCATTTATTAACATTTATACCTATTATGCACATAGAATTTGAATTAAGACTCATTAGTAAACACTTAACAATTTCAAACTTCCAGTCAATTTAGTAAAATGAACAAACAAAACAAAACAAACAAAAAAATCCAATAAAAATAAAAACTTTAGTATTATATCTTAATAAATGCCATTAGGTATTTTTAGTTGACATTTTATTTTACATAAAAAGGTATGTTGAAAATTGCTAGCAATGAAACACCATAGAACATCAACGTCCGCTTTGTGATATACATAAAAATTGTCAAAACTATGTTGTGTTCTTACCACATAATTTTATGAAGTCATGACAATTATGTTTCAGAAGAGTTTTTAGCTATGGGAACAGTGCTTGTGAGGTAACAGTGTAAGTCATATTGGTTCATAAGGAAGAAAAATAATAATTTCAGTGAAATAATTAAGAAATACCTTTAAACTTAATTGAACAGGACCCATTTAGAAGAAGCAATTGTAAAAAAAAGGGGGGGGGTTATATCTGGTATATAAAAAAGATCAAGACACTGAGAAACACATTGGCAAAACGGACCTTTACCAGGCTATCCTATCAAATAAGCTTTCCATAAAAGTCAGGTTGATGATGATAACAAAACTTGTGTACTCCCCACCCACCCACACAGATATACACACAAATCAAACGCTGTAGGGTTGGCCAGAGCTAATAATTCTAACAGTCAAAATCAAAAAACAAGACCTGCTTAGTTGGATAATGAGCATAGGTAGAATCTTCTTGAAATACCCAAGACTTGAACATCATTACACATCTTTACTTATCATCCTCTGCCCCAAATCCAACCCTATCTTTAGGTTGGGGAAGTAAAATTATAGCTCTTAGAGGAATAAGTAATCAGAATCAGAGTTTAAAAAAAGATAATACAGAAGTAAATAGAAATTCACAATATTTAGCATTTTAAAAATAGGTTTAACATGAATTAAAGTGTGTTGGTGGATTTTATGATTATAATAATAACCAGTGTGAATTTTTTTTCTGACAGTAAAGATGATTAAAACATTTGAAATAATCTAGTATATTTGATTTGCAATTTTATGATTAGGAGAAATTGGTTGAATTTGTAGTTAATGGCTAAATATAGGGGAAATCTAATGTAGTAAATAAAAATTATTGATTGTGTAAGTGGTATGTATATACTTAGTGAAATGTTTATTTTTATGAGTTAATACATTGGATGTTAGAAAAGGTCATATAAAACTGGATTTCTTTTTACTCATTTAAACCACTCAGGTACATAATATGCTTTTGACTGTTTTCTTTTTAAGTATTGGAATTTTTTTAGTGTATAGGAAAAATGACTGAAATCAAGTACAATGAAATATTTGTAGCAGATCTTTATGGTAAAATAGGGGTAATTGTTATTTTTAAATATTGTTTTGTAACTTCTAGGGTTTTTTCAACAAGTGAAATTTATCAGTCAAGCTGAGGTAGATTATGCTATAGTAAAAAACAACCAAGATGGTTAGGTTCATGTGCCAACTTGGCTAGGCTATGGTGCCCAGTTATTAAGTCAGAAACCAGTCTAGATGTTGTTATGAAGGTATTTTGTGGACATAATTAACATTTCAATCAGTTGACTCTGAAGCAAATTGTCCTCCATAGTGTGGCAGATCTCCATAAATTGAAGGCTTTAAGAGCAAAAACTGAGGATTTCTGGAGAAGTAATTCTGCCTCAAGTCTCTACTATAAAAATACTGCCAGAGGTTCCAGCCTGCTGGCTAGTCCTGTGGATTTCAACTCAGGACTCTCATATCAACTCTTACCTGAATTTCCAACCCACCAGCCTGCCCTTTAGATTTTGGAATTGCCAGATTCCATAATTACATGAGCCAATCCCCTAAAATAAATCTCTGCATATATGTCCTATGGCTGTTTCTCTGGAGAACCCTGACTTATACAATAATTTCCAAATCCAAGGAACTGAAAACCACTTGGGTTTATTTCTATATCCTGCTCGATTATCACTGTGGGATATCTAGGAGTATTGACTCCATCTTGTTGTCATCCTTCTTTGGTAGGTAGACTGACCAAGCAGCCAATATCTGTAACCCTGGCAAGGCTCACTAGCAGAGGAAAAACATGATGTAGCCAAGATCCTGCCAATACCTTAGAACTTCTGCCTTGATGGGTATCACTTCCACTCACATTTCATTAGCTGTGCTATCTTATGGCAGAAAGGGTGAGGAAGATCTCTGGGGTTTCTTTTATAAGAGCACAAATCCCATTAATGGGGTCTCTACTCCTCTCCTGGAGGATCTAATCACTTCTCAAAGGCCCTACTTCCAATACCATCACACTGAGGGTTAGGATTTCAACATAAATGAATTTTGGCAGGACAGACACATTAAATCCATTGCTCTTTCTTTTCTTTCTTTGTTTGTTTCCACTGTCCAACTTCCATAACTCTTGCATACAGTTTTTGATAACTTTTTTTGGGAAAGTCCAGAGGCCTAGGGCTAATTGAAAGTAAGCATTGCCTCATCATCATTCTCAATCTCAAGCAACACACCTCTTTCTTCAAAGAACAAACTGAGAAAGGCTCACACCCTCCATCTAATTTTTAGAGGAATTTTAATCTTTCTTAATCATCCAAGTCATTGCACAAAACTCCCTTGTTGATTTTGAAATTTCCATGGTTCACTTGTATAGTGGAAAGTACAAGTAGCTATACAACCATGGCCCAATTCCAGACTTTAGACATTTTTGGTTGTTGTTTACTCTTGAAACTAGTACTAAATGCCACCATACTTCTAAGATAAAATGATGCAAATTTTAATATCAAAGATCATAATTTATAATAATAAATTGAGGAAAAATACATCGAGGTTTTATATTAGATTTTAAAGCTTTTCCCATATACTCTATGTCATTAAATAACAAATCCATGAGGTTGGCATTGTTATTGTTCTCTTTCACATAAGGAAACAGGATAAATGATGGTTATTAACTGCATCCGAGTCACACAGCTAATAGATGACTGTTCAGGGACTGGTAAACAGCACTTCTGACTCATGCCATTTTCATCACACTGAATTTTCTGTATTATAATGCAATATAAAAAAATGACAGAAAACACTGTTCTTCCCAGTAAAAATGTGTGAGACACGTGGTGACAAGAAATGCACACTTGATGATAATAATGATAATAAAACATTTGGCTCTCTATCATATTCAGTAAGAATTTAATTCGAAGTGTTAATTCTGCAGCCCTCAATGTTCCTCAGTCATCAGAGAAATGTCAAATTATTACCTTATTAAGCCAGACGCCTTATTTGAAAGCTACAATGTGTCAAGTACTACACTGGGCTCAAATGCATCATCCACATTGCTTCTGACTTCAAAACACATAAAAATAACTGAGAAGACCACAACATTTGCCTGAAATAATAATACTTATGTGGCTTGGATTGAGTAGAAACATGAGGTCAACAGTTTTGCAGATCATCAAAATGTGGGTAATCGTGAGATGAAGGATAAGAAATGTGATATCAGTGCTGCACCCTTAAATGTTTAAATGTATCTGTGGAAGCAATTATTAGTACTGTTGACCTTCCAAGACTGAGCCAAATTGCCTGCTTAGTCACTAAATGATGATAACCGATTTGATGTCTAGAAGAAGGAAGAAGAATTACAAAGAAGGGAAGTTCATGCTTCCTGGAGCCTGAGAAGTGGAGATGGTCTTCGTGAAACGGTGGTGATAAGCATGTTGTCAGGGGTGTGGAAAAACGTGGGTTTGACTGGGCATTGAGTTAGCAATGAGAAAAACTCCCTTTAGAGTAAAGCAAGTGTTCTTCCATCTCCATGGAATTTGTGTGTGTGGTGGGGGAGAGGGGTGGGGAGGTGGCGACTAGGACATGCTTCTCAAACCCAAAAGTATATGAAGTGGTAGTGTTACTTGTTTAAAAAATATATATTCAGGGGCTCCTGGGTGGCTCAGTTGGTTAAGCGTCTGACTTTGGCTCAGGTCATGGTCTCATGGTTCGAGAGTTTGAACCCCGCATTGGGTTCTGTAATGACTGCTTAGAGCCTGGAGCCTGCTTTGGATTCTGTGTCTCCCTCTCTCTCTTCCCTTCCCGCACTCATGCTCTGTCTCTGTCTCAAAAATAAATAAACATTAAAAAAATATATTCAGATTCAATAGATTTGCAGATCATCAAAATGTGGGTAATCGTGAGATGAAGGATAAGAAATGTGATATCAGTGCTGCACCCTTAAATGTTTAAATGAGACTTTGAATTTTAAGAAATCTCCTGTGGCTATTGGTCCATTCACTATGCTTTGAGTAGCAAGATCCCAGGGCACAAGAAAGAATCATATAATGGGAAAAGGCTCAGGAAATTCAGGTGAGGAAACAGGGGTAGGTTGTATTGGGAAGTGTATTCAGAGAGAAGCATAGAAGTGTTTTGTATGGCACGAAGCATCTAGATGAGAGGCAGAATAGAGAGTACAGGTGTGAATATAGGCTGTAATGCTGATGATGCTAAGCTTTAGGGACTTGCACTGAAAAGCCAACATAGTAAGATATTTTTCAGCACCATTGCTTAAAGCCACTGTCTCTTTCATTCTCACTTCTACCCTCTTTCTCTTTGTCTGGTGGTGCTGCAGAGGCTATGGGTATCTTTGGGATCCAACTAATGGGAAATTGGCTCAAGGATACATTTATGTTTAACAGGATGTGTTTATGTAGCTTGCAGTCATCTCCATGTATATTAAGTTATTTTTAGCCATCTCAGTGTAACGTGACTTGCATGAATAATCCTAACTCTTAATAGGCCATGTCACTCAGTAGTAAGAGTGAATGTTGCATGGCCAGATGCCATATCATGATGTGAACTTTCCCAGTGCATCTGGGTATTGGAAGTATGCTGGTAGTGGAGAGGAAACAAGGTTTGAAATGAATGGAACCAAAATCTAGTCTGAGGAATACTTTTTCATTCATCAGATATAATATTTAATGCTGCATATTCGGCTCTTAACAACATCTAATCCAAATAGAGGTTTTCTCCTATGAGGAATGTTCTCAATAATGTAGCATATAAAATTATTACTGCATTATATAATGAAATTATTTTTCATAGCTCACTGTGTGCAGTCTGTAGAAATTATTGTGATATTTAGAAGTATATTGTAATGATTTTTTTCTTAGTATATCCAAGCAGCAATTTATTTATTTATTTATTTATTTATTTATTTATTTATTTATTTATGTTAAATATAACTTATCGTCAAGTTAGTTAACATGCAGTATTTACAGTGTGCTCTTGGCTTTGGGAGTCGATTCCCATGATTCATTGCTTACATACAACACCAAGTGCTCATCCTAACAAGTTCCCTCCTCAATGCTCATCACCCATTTTCCCCTCTTCCCCGTGCTCCCCTCATCAACCCTCAGTTTGTTCTCTGTATTTAAGAGTCTCTTATGGTTTGCTTCCCTCCCTCTCTGTAACTTTCACCCCCTTTCCCTCCCCCATGGTCTTCTGTTAAGTTTCTCAGGATCCACCTATGAGTGAAAACATATGGTATCTGTCTCTCTCTGACTGACTTATTTCACTTGGCATAATACCCTCCAGTTCCATCCACATTGTTGCAAAAGGCAAGATTTCATTCTTTCTCATTGCCAAGTAGTATTCCATTGTGTATATAAACCACATCTTCTTTATCCATTCATCAGTTGATGGACATTTGAGCTCTTTCCATAATTTGGCTATTGTTGAAAGTGCTGTTATAAACATTGGGGTACATGTGTCACTATGAATCATCACTCCTGTATCCTCTGGATAAATTCCTAGTAGTACTATTGCTGGGTCATAAGGTAGTTCTATTTTTAATTTTTTTGAGGAACTTCCACACTGTTTTCCAGAATGGCTGCACCAGGTTGCATTCCCACCAACAGTGCAAGAGGGTTCCTGTTTCTCCACATTCTTGCCAACATCTGTTGTTTCCCAATGCAGTAATTTATTAAGAAAAGATACATTTTGAATATAAGGAATGAATAGACTATTATTTTGATGAAAAATTAAACTAACAAAGTAGAATGAATTATATGAATAAGAAAAAAGAAAAGTGGATATTTCTCTGATTTGAAATGAAACAGTAACATGAATAAAAAAAGCATAAAATTCACACTACAACACTGTAGTGTTTTTATTTCATTATAATGAAAACATCTAGAACTGGTTAAAAGTTATCACTAATGTAAAATTTTTTTAAAATTTTTTTTTCAACGTTTTTTATTTATTTTTTTGGGACAGAGAGAGACAGAGCATGAACGGGGGAGGGGCAGAGAGAGAGGGAGATACAGAATCAGAATCAGGCTCCAGGCTCCGAGCCATCAGCCCAGAGCCTGACGCGGGGCTCGAACTCACGGACCGCGAGATCGTGACCTGGCTGAAGTCGGATGCCCAACCGACTGCGCCACCCAGGCGCCCCTAATGTAAAATTTTTAATATCATTCACCGAATAAGAAAATTTGAACTGCCACAAAATCTCACAATCCACATATGAAAAAACACTTCATAGAATATTGCTGAATTTTTTTTCCAAATTTGACAGGCATCTTAAAAACTTACATCGAAGTTTTTAAACTTAAAAGTTTAAAACTTTTAAGTTTTAAAACTTAAAAACTTACATCTCCAGAAAATATTACAAAGAGTATTGTCATATGAAGAAACATTCAAAGGGTATGCAGGCCAAGAAGTGTAAGAAAAATTTTATAAAGGGATATCAGGCCGGTTACAATAAAAATGTCATATTTCTAGTGTTTTTGCTGTTTTTGATATATATCATTTATAGTTCATAATTTTTTAAATTTCTTATCTAATTCTAAATAAATAATCTTATCCTTGGTTGGGGAGAGAGATCAGGGGTGTGATGTGATTCTAGCACCTATAACTGTGGAGAGGTATTACAAATGGATGGACAAGTACTTGGAGAAAAACAGGGGTGAGCAATGAATGGCCTCCCCAGTGACATTCAGACATGTGCATACACGCATGTACTCCCATAGACATACTAAATCTCAAGGTTCCAAATGAAATATCTATGGGTAGTGTTCAAAATCCTCTCTTCTTGGGTTTTAACAATAATTTAATAGTTCAGAGCTTCAGCTTTGGAATCACAATTATGGGATTATAACTGAGTTCTTACCTACATTGACTTCCATATTGTTTTCCATATTGGTAACATAGGGATCACAGGGTGGTCATGAGGATTACTTAGCAACCTCATCATTATTGACTCTTTGCATAATCATTCAGTTGTCTCTTGTGAAGAAAGAAATGGAGGAGGTCCTGGAAGAAGCATAAAGTTCACAGGCAAGTTGTCTTCCTTTACCTTATCTTAGGAAGATTTTCAGTAGGAAGAAGAAGAAGAAGAAGGAGGAGGAGGAAGAGGAGGAGGAGGAGGAGGGGAAGGAGAAGGAGAAGAAGGAAGGAGAAGAAGAAGAAGGAAGAAGGAGAAGAAGAAGGAAGGAGAAGAAGAAGAAGAAGGAAGGAGGAGAAGGAGAAGGAGAAGGAGGAGGAGGAGGAGGAGAAGAAGAAGAAGAAGAAGAAGAAGAAGAGGAAAAAGAAGAAGGAAAGTACGTTTGTGTTAAAATCAAATATAGCCCCAGGACTATCAGGCTGAGAAACAGGGGTAACTTTTGATAGCATAATGCAAAATAATGTAAAATTTTGGGACCCTAGCACTAATTATAAAACAGCCATAGTTTATTAGGTAGTTTAATTATAGTGTGATATATTTTGTCTTTTGAACATATATTATTATCTAGCTATATAGATAGTTCAGACTTTGACTTAAGGTAGACTTGATTTTGAATTTATTAACTTTTTTTAATGTTTATTCATTTTTTGAGAGACAGAGAGAGACAGAGCATGAGGGGGTAGGGGCAGAGAGAGAGAGAGAGGGAGACACAGAATCCAAAGCAAGCTCCAGGCTCTAAACTGACAGCACAGAGTGTGACACAGGGCTCAAAGTCACAAACTGTGAGATCATGACCTGAGCTGAAGTCAGACTCTTAACCGACTGAGCCACCCAGATGCCCCTATTTTGAATTTCAATTCTGCTTCTCCCTTGTCCTCTGAGGTTGACAGGTGTGCCTCCTAACTTCCAGAAGCTGGTAATAATGCCAACACTAGGTGAACCCTTACTATTCCAGGCACTGTGTTATGGAAGAGCTTATGATGTTATCTTGTTGCATAATCATACTACTCCTATGTGGTAGATTCTGTTGTTATCAATATTTTGTAGATGAGGCACAGAAAAATCAGGAACTTGCCCAACGTAAAAGAACTAGCAGGTGAAATGTACGACTTGCAGAAATTCTGACTACAGAGCACATGCCCTACATACCGTTTTTGGCTGGGAAGGAAAGAAAGAATACGAAATAAACAATGGAAAACAAGAAAGCATATTATGAAGCACCACTTTGTGGCCTCGTGTGTAACATTTTTAACTGCAGCAAAGGCAGAAAAGGCTATTGAAGCCTGGTCTACACTGAGGAAGCCCTCATGAGGGAAATGACTCAAACTGATGCCTGCAGGAAGAACCAGCATTTAGATAAACAATTAAAACAACCAAATTACAGAAAGTGAGTGGGAAGACATGCCATAATCCCATCACTGTTACATTCCATGGAGCCAGACCTCAGCAATAAAAAGAAGCAAGGCTTTGCCCCAGCACATATTTTGACCCAAATTAGAGAAAGCCAGTAGAAGTAGGCCCAAACAAGCCATTGTTTCCCACTGTCTTAAAACAAATGGAATGTCCTGATGCAAATCATAAATCTTGCTGGCTAAGCTCTCAAGAGTAATAGCAATAGGTTATTTGTGTGTTTAAGGCACAGATGACCATTTTTTTCCCTCCAATGGGAAATTATTTCACAGTCATACAGTAAGGCCGCAGAAGAGTCTGAGTCAGTTTGTGCCAAATCACACTTCAAGGAATGTTTCAGTATCAAAATGTACCTGTACTTCCCCTGGCAAGAAAGCTGTTATTGAGATATATGAGCCTGGTTGTACAAGAAGGAGTTCTACCAGTTCTGGGGAAATCATGACTCACAGTAACTCAGTCCTCAGGAGATCTTGGCAGAAAGCTAGCATTACCTCACAACGGCGACACAATCTGCATGGGATACCTCTGTGAATGGTCAGTGATGAATGGCCAATGGGAACATGGGGCTTCGCTTTAGCTGAAAGAGTTCTGACATAGCACACCTGTGAGTACTGCTCTTTATTTTGGGAATAGCAACAAATGTTTTTGATTCTTGGCTCCCAGAACATCTAGTTATATTTATTGATTGAATAACTGAAACAAGATGACTCTGGCATCTCAAGGCATTGTTAAAGTTGGGGGATATTTTTTTCACATCTCAGAGCCAAAACCTTCACTTCATTTTGAACTCCAAAAGAGCTGAATATAATATTTAGCCTGACATTCATTTTTAAATGTAAAAGCTTAAATTATCTGAGTTCATGTTAATTCTGCAATCGTGCCCAGTGCGGCTGTCTTTGTGAGATGCCTCAGGTTCAGATGAGGAGGAATTTGTGTGGCAGAATGTCACTAAAGATTTATGGCTTTACTTTCAAATTACGTGACTGGGCTCCTAAGACTATAATTTGACCTCAGTTTTTCTTTATATCTGTCTGGCTGTGATATCTTCATGAAGTCCATCAGGAATCAATAAGGATATATAGGTCTTTGGTCCTTGAATTATAAAATTTTAGGACCTTACAGATGTCAAGTCCAATTTCTTCCAGTGGTGTTTCCCCCTACCTAAGGTAATAGTCGAAATATGTAACTACTAGGATGTCCAAGAGACAATGACCACTAAGAGACAAAAAGCATTCAGGCTAGCCACAAAGTAGTAACCCATACCGGTAAATTTATTGCCTAAATATCAACTATCTGGTCTACTGTTGCATCTAAAATACTGCCAACAATTAATAACAAGAAAAAATATCCAAAGAACTCACATAACACAAGTTTACATTGCTAGTTGTTAGCAAATGAGTACAAGAACGATCTTTTACCTTCCTAAAGCAGAGAGCCTTGAATCTGAGATCTACAACTTAGTATGATGATAACATATGAACCAGTGAGGACAGTGATTGTGTATACATTCATTCATTCACTAAATAGTTGTTCAATGTCAACATGTACCTGGCTTTTAAACTAAACCTTGAAGGACAGGTCAAAAAGCACATTTCAGATAATTAATTAATATTGGTTAACTGACTTGATGATTGAATGGACAACACTATTTCATAAGGTTCTGGGAAGATTAAATGAGGAAACATTTGTATTACCTACAAGAGAGTACATGCTCAATATATATTTATTTTTTAATTAATTAATTAATTTTTGTTTGTCAATATATATTTAACACATATTTATTAATTAATTTTATTTCTTCATACTATTGCATTCTTTCTAAATGTATATCCCCATTATGACATATAAAATGTATATTTCTCCAGCTCACAGAGAATTTTCAATATATCCTCTTTTTCTGTTTTTCTTTCCCCCAGGGGGAAGTTCAAAAAACTAGTTAATGATTTCAATAAACAGATATCCATATGTTTAAGTTTCTACTTATAAATACCTACTTCATGCATTTTATCACTCAATGTTCACTTAACTCTTAGCTCTAGCATTTTCTACACTTTGTGAAAAACAAAATATATAAGGCATAATGATGTCTTTGTAGTACCTTCAGTTCTGAGACAAAGTAAAACTTACTTTGGCTAGTGTAACATTTTCTACACTATGTACTGCAGAATGCTAGGGGGGTTGCAAGATGTTCGTGGGCAATTTTGACAAAACTCTAGGTTAAACAGACTTTTAAATTATAGGACTTCCCTGATTTTTTAATATCTCATGAGTGCTGTGAAATTCTAACAACAATGGTAAAATACATAATGCAGTGTGTCTCAAACTTACTTGACCTTAGAACACTTATATTTATCAGAATGCCTATTCACATTTTTCAGGATGCTAGTCCTTCACAGACCTGATTTTGGAAAATGACTCAAGGGTTGGGAATCAGGAACACCTGGGCACTCATCATTTCTCTGCCGCCGACAACTGTATGACATTAGGAAAGTTGTTTAACTTTTCTGTACCTCTATTTCTTAAACACTTAAATGGGGGTAATGAAACCAACAGCAGCATCCTCTCACTATTGTCTGGAAGAGGAAGTAGGAAAACAAATGTGAAAATAATTTTGAAAAGTTACATTGGTATACACTCGTACACCCTGGTAAGTCAGCTGGAAGCAAATAATATAATTTACAGAATTATACTAACTACTTTATTGTGTGATTCTGCTGAAGCATTTCCTGTGATGATTATGAAAATCTTAAAAGGATTGATTTTCATTAAAAATTAAAAGAATAGCTACAGATTGTCAAGCAATGATTACAATGCTTGTAATTTTTCAATATCTGCGTAAAAGGATTCTGGTTTCTGCATTATTACTTTAGCAATTTGATAGAAAAACTTCAGAAGCAGATGTCTCAGAGTTGCCAAATAGCTTCACACAAAATTGTACTCATATGTAGAAACAAGCAGCATGATGTAAGTTTTGGATTATCTTCATAAAAGAATGTTAATGTGTTTCACTTAATTCCCAATGCATATTCAACTGAGATTTTTTTTTTATCAAAAAACAATATGTAATAGTTTTAAAATTCTTTATAGAATCATGGACTAAGACCAAAATAGTTAGGCATCAGTCCTTTGAAATACATGTAGAAATGTGTATGGGATGAACAGTTTTAGGAAAACATAAGTTTCTCTTTCAGTATGTCACAGGGAAAATGGTTATTATCTTTATTGTGATCATGGGTTGAAAGTTCTCAAAAACAATATTGGTGTGTTGACTTGGGTATTTCATTGCCTTTGAGGTTTTCCTAGAATGTTGTACATCCAGTACAAAGATGGTGTACTTTCCCCCAGACAACTGAGAGAAAGTAAGGGCTAATGGGAAGAGAGAAAGAAAGCTAATGGAAAAGGTCAGGGATGCTCAGTGACCAGAATGAGTGTAATGAAAGCAGACAGTTTAGGCTTGTCCTTCTGTGCTACAAAAGGCAATGCTAATCTAGGAGAGAAAGTCAGAATGCTGCATTAAAATTCAGGATGACGTAAATAAGAACATTGGCTTTCTCACATTCAAGCTATATGGTCTTGGAGGCAAGTCACATGTTGCTTGAACCCTAGTTTTCCTTTTTGCAATATGGAGAGTTTGTTATTTACCTCAGAGGTGGAAAGAAGTATTAAACGAAAAGATAAATCAGTAATAGTGTCTGGTATATGGTAGTCACTTAATATATATTCATTTAGAAACATGTGTTGGGTAGAGAAACCCCTGCTCTTTGACCAACTGAAGGTACCCTTCTCGTTATTTCTAATATTCATTTCATATGCACCATTTTAATGAAAAACCAGCCCCCTTGAAATCTTTCAAAGCAACAGAAAAAGAATGTAGGAGTGCAGTGTTTACTACCGACACTCTAAACACTTTCTTCCCTTGTGCATGTGGGACCTCCAGACTGGATGAGGAAACTCCCTGTTTGGTTCTACCTTTTGAGACCACCCAGAAGCTCCATCTGGGGTAGTCAACTGTGGCTCATTTTCCCTGGACTGGGAGCCAAGAGGAACCTATTACACATCTGCTCTGCTCTCTGTCTTGAATACCTAGTCTCTTTATAGTGTAATTCTAAGAAATGGACCCAAAGTCTGAGCCACATGTCTTGAAGCTGGTCTATCTGTGAGTTTTTACCTCCTGGCTCTAGCCAGAGAGTCCTGTCCCTCTCAAAGGAATACAAATCACTTTCTTAAATTTCGTCTATAAGCAACATCTGCTTAAATGTTTTCCATTAAATTGACCCATCCAGAAATTAATTAATACGTATTTTATGATGTTAAAAGAATCCCCCAAATCTC
Organism: Felis catus; assembly: GCF_018350175.1. Taxonomy (NCBI): domain Eukaryota; kingdom Metazoa; phylum Chordata; class Mammalia; order Carnivora; family Felidae; genus Felis; species Felis catus. Next base: position 81,597,002 of record NC_058377.1, on the reverse strand, counting down.
TACTATTTAACTCATTAAAGAATCCATCCTTCCATACAGGTTCATATTCAGCTATCCCACTGTTTTACCAAAGACAATCATACCTTTCAGGTAACAATCAGAAGGCGGTATCATGCAATAATTCATATTTAGAGGATTTTGAAGTGCTACAGGTCTGAGCTCAAATTTCAGATTCACTAGTTATTATTTCTGTGACACTCAACAAGACACTTGGCTTCTCTTCATGTCACTTTCATAATCAATACATGAAAATAACAGTATCTGTCATAGGACAGTTGTGAAATTTAAATGATAAAATACATGTAGAGGGCAAAGCAAAATGCTGTTGTCACAGTAAATTTTCAGGTACTGTTACTTATTCTGATAATAATTACTATGTTTTTATTTTTTAAAATTAGGCATAGGGAGACAGTCAAATGTAAAATTGCCTTTGGATACATTGAATTAGGGAAAGAGAAGGTGCAGCCTAAGTTAGAAATCAACTAATGAAGAATTTATTTTAAGAAAATTGATCCAGTTTTGGATAAGAATTCAAAAATGCAAATTAATATATAATGGAAAGTAGCTGGCTGTTTCTCACGAGTTCTCAAACTTTCGTTGGCTACTCCAAAGTATTTTTAAAAAGCACTTCTAAAGAGGATAGTTCTCTAACTCAACCACTAAATACATTATGCTAACTGAATTATTTCAAACCTAGTTTAGAATTGCGTTTTGTTGTATTTTTTAGGTTAAGAAAGGTGTCACTAACTTTTTACAATTCTGTTTTCATGTATTTGTGTAAAAATACTTCCTTCAAGTTGTCTTTTCTCATGGATTTAAGAAAATTATAATTTTCTTATTTGTTCCTTATTGCAGCTGAAAATGAGAAATTTAATATAAGTTTTTAGATATTCTCATATACAGTTTCAACAAACCCGACAACTAAAATCTAAGAGTTCATAAATATCAATATAGTGTATTCAAGATTTCCATGGTTAAATTCCATTGTAGATATATGATCCCATAATCACAATTCCTGGATCTCTAATTATATAATGGCTATGGTTAGTGGAATGGAGACTAATGCATTTTTTTACAATGCAGTTTAGAAATAGGATGATTTCACAGATATCCAGTGTTGCAATATATTCAAGGGTAGAGAAAGCTATTTGGATATTATACACTAAGAATAAGACCTCACCTAATATATTCAGACACATGCAGTTAATTTTTCTGTATCTCATGTGATTTAACTCTCCAGTTTGCTATATTTGGACAGAGCTACAGTCAAACTGCTCTTGTGTGACTATCATAGACACATCAAATCAACTGAAGCCATATTTCGCAAAATATGTAATCCCAATCTGAATGTGTAGTAAAGGTATCCTTCCGTTTGTGCCCTATTCATTTTGCAATATTGACAGCCAATGTGAAGAGAATTTTAGGAATGATAAGATTTGACAGATATGACCTACTCCCCCCCTCCCCCACTTTCATAGATTACTTATCTGTGGAAAGTAAAGAATAATCAGTGAGTCATGTAGTCACAAATATAAACTATCGCTCTAGTAGAGTGCTTAAAATTACAATCTGTGTCACTTTTAAAGAATTTTAAGAATGATATACCTTATTATTAATTGGCATAATTTCTTCTTCTTTTTTAATGTTTATTTATTTTTGAGAGACAGAGACAGAGTGGGAGCAGGTAAGGGGCAGAGAGAGAGGGAGACACAGAATCTGAAGCAGGCTCCAGACTCTGAGCTGTCAGCACAGAGCCCGACACGGGCCTCAAACTCAACAAACCACAAGATCATGACCTGAGCTGAAGTCGGCCACTTAACTGACTAGCCACCCAGGCACCCTTGGCATGATTTCTTTTTAAAGGAATTTGATCCATGTATTAGGGAGTCACAAAACTGCATATTTAAGGGCCAGTTTTTTAATCTCCTAGAAATGTATACCCTATATGAGATCAAATGACACTAGTTCAAATATATTCATTGCAACATTATACTAGCAAAGTTTGGAAAACAATAAAATTCCTAACAGTACAGTGGTTTAGGTGACACATGTTCTTCAATTTAATGAACTGTAAAGAGCCAGCAGACATATGTAACATGCCTATATCTATGACTAAATGTTTAATGTATGATATGGAATCAAAGTGGTATTTATTTATGTCCACAATGCTGAAACTATTCATATAGAGAAGAAAATATAAAATTGAAGATATTTAGGACACTGACATGCAGAAAAATGAACCTGGACCACTTTCTTACACCATCCACAAAAATAAACTCAAAATGGATGAAAGACCTAACTGTAAGACAGGAAGCCATCAAAATCCTCGAGGAGAAAGCAGGCAAAAACCGCTTTAACCTTGGCCACAGCAACTTCTTACTCAACATGTCTCCAGAGGCAAGGGAAACAAAAGCAAAAATGAACTACTGGACTTCATCAAAATAAACAGCTTCTGCACAGCGAAGGAAACAATCAGCAAAATTAAAAGGCAACTGACAGAATGGGAGAAGATATTTGCAAACGACATATCAGATAAAGGGTTAGTATCCAAAATCTATAAAGAACTTATCAAGCTCAACACCCACAAAAAACCACAAATAATCCAGTGAAGAAATGGGAAAAAACATGAATAGACACTTCGCCAAAGAAGACATCCAGATGGCCAACTGACACAAAGAATGCTCAACATCACTCATCATCAGGGAAATACAAATCAAAACAACAATGAGATACCACCTTACACCTGTCGGAATGGCTAACATTAACAACTCAAGCATCAATAGATGTTGGCGAGGAGGCAGAGAAAGAGGATCTCTTGTGCACTGCTGGTTGGAATGCAAACTGGCGCAGCCACTCTGGAAACCAGTATGGAGGTTCCTCAAAAAAGTTAAAAATAGAACTACCCTCCCATCCAGCAATTGCACTACTAGGTATGTACCCAAGGGATATGGTGTGCTCTTTTGATGGGGCACATGCACCCCAATGTTTATAGCAGCACTATCAACAACAGCCAAAGTATGGAAAGAGCCCAAATGTCCATCAGTGGGTGAATGGATAAAGAAGATATGGTATATATACATATATATACAATGGAGTCTTACTCAGCAATCAAAAAGAATGAAATCTTGCCATTTGCAGCTACGTGGATGGAACTAGAGGGTATTATGCTAAGCGGAATTAGTCAGAGAAAGACAAATATCATTTGACTTCACTCATATGAGGACTTTAAGACACAAAACAGATGAACATAAGGGAAGGGAAGCAAAAAATAATATAAAAACAGGGAAGGGGACAAAAACATAAAAGACTCTTAAATACGGAGACAAAGGGTTACTGGAGGGGTTGTGGGGGGGGGGGATAGGCTAAATGGGTAAGGGGCATTAAGGAATCTACTCCTGAAATCATTGTTGCACTATGTGCTAACTAACTTGGATGTAAATTAAAAAAAATAAATTAAATAAAAATTAAAAGAAAATGGAAGGCAGTTACTTATAGTATTCAAGTTATGGATTTTAGGAAGCTTTTCTCTCTTTATCCCTCCCATATTACCATTAACATTTTTTAAGTTTATTTATTTGGGGGGGGGAGACAGAGAGAGAGGGAAAGAGAGGGTTCCACACATGCTCCTGTGCTGTCAGCATGGAGCCTGACACGGGGCTCCATTCCATGAACTGTGAGATCATGACCAAAACCAAGAGTTGGATGCTTAACCAACTGAGCCACCCAGGTGCCCCTATTTATTTAAGTGTTATTAAATGTTATTTGTAAAATACATAAAAATTAGGGGGGAAATAATGTATCATCCCTCCTCAAAAATACCTTTATTGAATCCACAAATGAAATGCATGATTGATTTGCTAATCAGATAGTACCAATCTTTCACCTACAATATTCAATATTGACATAAATGCAAAAATATTTTTGCCTAAATTATTCACATAGTTGTCTTCATTTTTCATGCCAATATCTCTGGGTAAACAAACAAACAAACAAACAAACAAAAAACAGCCATCAGGCAACTATATACTACTCTGAACGAGCAAATGATCAGGAAAACACTAAATTAACTGTTTCAAATACTACATGATAACAAATTAAACTGGACAATACAACAAATCCAATGAACCAGTTAGATAATTATATTTATGGTTGATACATATTTTTCCAGAATAATTAGAATGTTTTTATTCTAAGGACTATTGAAAAATATTTTGAAGGCTAAATTCCAAACATCTGTAACGTATCTTCTGTTAAAATCTCCTAATTCTGTATGGCTATTCTTTATATTTTGTAATCTTATTAGAAATTTCCAATTTAGCAGCAGGATATTATGGAAAGTATGTTTGTCAGGGGAGCCAAAGACCTGGATTCTAAACCCAGTCAGTCACATACGTTTTCATTGATCTTGGGTGATGTAATAAATCTCTCTGGCACTTGGATTCTTCCAGAATCCATGGTTTAATTTCAACTGTGAAATTAAAGAAATAGCCCATCTTCACCATGTAGGTTTTAGGATACCAATAATTATTAATAGGACTCCAAAAATAAAGGCCTTATTTGGATCTGGTTTTTCCCATGGATGAAGTAGATGGTTACCTTCTTAGTCCATAGAAAGGTCCCTGGAATGAAAAATATCTCTCCTTATAGTCTTAGGGAATAAAATTCCTTAAGAACTTCAGCTGATCAAGACATATTATTTTCTAAAAGGACTAATTAGCTAATCAAAATTTTAGCAGGTATGAGCTTTCTGATTAAGCTATCTCTTCTCTTTGTCTTTAGTGTGAGTTTGGGACCCTGAGGTCCCCAATATATTTTGATGATAAACAGAGAGCCAGGATATAGGGCATTGGCAGGCTGATGGCAGGTCTTGCAATGTTGGAGATATAAAAGTTAATAGGAAATGTGATTGGAGAGAAGTGGAAACAGCAAGACAATACAATCCATTCAAAATATTGCATTTTACTGCTCTTTTCCTGGTCCAAAAGAAAAGTTAACAGGAGAGTCTGGTAATTTTGAGGGATAGCCTCAGAAGATCAGATTAAGGAGAGTGGATTAGGAATTTTGTAAGCATTAAAGTTGTCTCAAGGACTTTCAAAACAAGAAGGGTACATAATCAGGAAAATTATTTGTCTCCAAAATAAAGTCACATTATTCTGTCTCTGGTCAGAATAATTATCCTTTTTTTTTTTTCTTCCAGTCCAAGCTAATCTTTGACTCCTGAATACATTTCATTTCCAAATTGCATGAAATTGTGTTGTAGAAACATTCCCATAGCTTGCTTTCTTCCAGCTTGGCTCCCTTATAAAGTAAACAGCCCATTTTACCTTAAATGACTGTAATAGTAAGTGCCTGCTTGGGTTTGAAGGACAGACAGGTTGCATGAGAAGGTAGCAGTTATTCCCCAATGGGAAGGGGTCTTACTGTTTTCTTTTCCTAATCCTCCATGGATAAAGTATTTAAGAACCCTGACAGAAATAATAGATTACTTTGAAATCCTTCGTGCTTTGCCCAGTATATATATATATATATATATATATATATATATATATATATATACATATATATATATATATATTATAGTATTAACCAGGCATTCTGAGATCAGGGAACTCATTAAACTTTTAGGATTTAATCCTTGCCATTTATGTGTTCATTTATCATCTCCCCCTAAGTTTTAAATTCACCTAAAAACCAGACTGGAAAGCAAACTGAAAACTGGAGTTCCTGTTCCCTGGAAAAGGTTTCACAAGAAAAAATGAATTGCCTTTAATTGCTCCAGAATTGCTATTACTTAACTTTTATTGGGGAAAAAAATCTCAGTAAGGTAAAATCCCATCACCAGCAGCTGTTTTGTTTAAACAGAAGCACAGAGGTTAAATTGGTCAATTATAGTTTATTGGCTTTCCTCATGGTTGATTCGAGTAATTCAGCAATTTTTTCCCTAAATTATATTATATATGAAGTTTTAAAATTTATTAAGTAGTTATATTATCTTGCAATTTTCTTTCTACACATATACAAGCAGTAATAATAATTTACACCAGAGAAAATGAATAGTTATAGACTATTATGGTTAAGAAACACATCCAGCTGTTTAAAAAATAAAGTTTTATACAAAGGAATTTATATCAAGTTTACATAAGGCAAATTTCAAAACTATATTATAAAATAATTCCATTTTTTATAAATATGCATGCACAGAAAATATTTGAATAATAAAATTATGAGTGGTTTTAATTTTGTTTTTGCATTCTAAAATGTCTGCATTGTCAACGTACTGGTTTTATAATAAAAATAATTAAAGTTTTCATTTAAAAACTGAGGAAGGTCATTATAATGGTTGTGAGTTTTTTCAGCTGTTTTATATTTCATTATGTATAGTATAGTCTTGACTAAATTAAGCATACAATCAGGGAGAGAAAAGTAGTAATCTTTACTGATAAACCAAAATAGTATTTATTACTTCTATAACTTCCTCAAATGCACTTTTGGATGTACCGTTTCTCCTTCCTTCTTTCTCTTTCTTTCATATTAAATATTTCAAATTCTTCACATGCATGTCTGACATGTTTGACATTGTCTATCACCTCAGGAAAGGCTAAATGATCAATAGTACTGGTCTTTTGATTGTGTGACAGATGTTTCCCCTTGGGCTTTGATTTAAGAGAATTAAGTTGTAGCATTACACAAGGTTGGCCAAATGTTTTCCCTATTGATCAAGAAGGCTATCCTACAGGTGTGGACCATAGGGAAACAATCTTCTCAGAATAGATCTTTCTTCTACTGATGAAGCTTTCATTAAGTCATTATCATTTCATGCACTTTTATCTCATGAAATTATTGTGTCAGTTATCTGGGTTTCATACTTCTTTTTTTAAAAAAAATTTTTAACGTTTATTTATTATTGAGAAACAGAGAGAGACAGAGCATGAGCGTGGGAGAGGCAGAGAGAAGAGGAGACGCAGAATCTGAAGCAGGCTCCAGGCTCCGAGCTGTCAACACAGAGCCTGACGTGGGGCTCGAACTCAAAAACAGCCAGATCATGACCTGAGCCAAAGTCAGAGGCTTAGCCAACTGAGCCACCCAGGCGCCCCTCATACTTCTTTTTAAATGAGACTTGTATTTGAATTCTAATGAAAATTAATAATTTTTAAAATACGTTTTGTTTGAAAATAAATTCAAACTTGTCAAAATGTTGCAAGAATAACAAATTAAACATCCAAATACCCTTTGAATGCCAAATTCACCTATTGTAAACATTTTGCCCCATTTGCTTTAGCATTTGTGTCCCCTGTCCCCCCAGATGACCTAGGTTGTATGTATCATGTCCCTTTACTCCTAAGTACTTCAATGTATATTCTAATGATAAAAATATCTTACATAATCACCAATTAGTTACCAACTTCAGTAAATTTAACTTTGATACAGTACTTTTTATCTGTATTATGAATTCTCAATTTTGTCAACTGACTCAAAAATGATCTTTATAGATACCAAAATGTGGTACCTCAATGTTAGGAAACTGATTCTCATTCATTGAGAAAAATTATCATAAAGACAATCAGATGAGACTTTCTGTAATATTTACAATGAAGATGTCCATTGTATCTCAAGGTATGTTTATGAGGATCTATAGCAGAAACTTGGGTTGAGTCTTACCAGAAATAGCTATGTGCCTCCTGAATACCCATGGGCAATGATGGTGCATTCATCTTTACTTTGGCTACCAAAAAATCTAAAGCCAGGTGGCAACTCTTATAACAATATATGGTTTGGGTTTTTTGTACTATCCCCAGATTTATTATTTGTTTTCTCTCATTGTCTTAGCTTAGGCTGCTATAACAAATTACCAGAGATGGGGAGCCTGGGTGGCTCATGCAATTAAGCGTCTGACTCTTGACTTTGGCTCAGGTCATGATCTCAATGTTTGTGAGTTTGAGCCCTGCATCAGGCTCTGTGCTGAGAGTACAGAGCCTGCTTGGGATTCTGTCTCATTCTCTCCCTGCCCTTCCCCGACTTGCTCTAAATAAATAAATAAATAAATAAATAAATAAAAATAAACTTTAAAAATTAAAATAAAAAGACAAATTACCAAAATCTGAGTGGCTTATTAACAACATAAATTTATTGCTCACAGTTCTGGAGGCTGGAAGTCTGAGATCAGGGTGCCAGCATAGTTGGTTTTGGGTGAACACGCTCTTTCAGGATATAGATTGCCCATTTTCCTTGCATTTTAACATGGCAGAAATCAGCTAGTTTAGTGTTTGCTTAGTGCTCTTCTTATAAGGGGAGTAGTGCCATTCATGAAGGCTCCACCCTCATGACCCAATCACCTCTCAAAGGTGCCACCTCTAGATACCACCATGTTGGGGATTAGCTTTCAACATATGAATTTTGGGTGGACACGAACATTAGGTCTACAACATGTTCCTTTTGTTCTAATTTTCTCACCTATTGAATTTACCCTTAATACTGATTTTTAAAGTTTCCTTAATTTCTTCTAGAACAAAGTCTGGGTATAAATAAAAAAATAAATGAACTGAACCCATCCGTGGATAAAAAATCTATCCATCCATACATACATACTGGGCAAAGAAAATGTCACGTATATAATATTGTAACTAGACTTTAGACAAATAGTCTCTGTATACTAACCAGATGTCTGATGAGTAGCTTCTCCACACATACTCCCCTTCTCTCTCAGCTGCTTCCATTTCCAGCAGAAAGCAGGTGCCAAAATCACATCCTTTCAGAATAATCTGTGATTCTTTTACCAATCTCAGGGGTCCTAGCAACCCATGCAGAGATTCCAATCACAGCCCATTGCCATATAGGTGACGTTTAGATGTGTAGACATAGCAAATGTCCCTGACAGTTTGGTAAAGAAGGTGTTGGTAAAGAAGGTTTTGTAGCATTTTTTTTTTGGTAGACTTAATTCACTTTCACATTTCAGACCCCTTTTGGTGCCTGGCCTCATTCATACTGTAAGCTGCTCAATGAAGGCTGAAGTCACACACATGTGAGCCAACTGCAGGAAATGGAGACCTTTCCGTTTTCCGTAACAATTCATTCTTTTGTTCTCCTTTTCATCTTCAAAAAACCTTTTTGGTCAAACCCCTAAATGGAGTTGATTCAATCCAGAACACTGGCAGTAACAAATCAGAGACTGAGGTCAGATATAAAATGTGATATTTAGAGAACATTTCCTTGAGATTCTTTACTAAACAACCCCTCTCTTACAGGTCAAGGTGTTGTTTTATGTGTGGAAAGCCCCACGCTGACTTACACAGAGTTGTCTCTGGGGGCAGAATAGGGGATTTGAATGGTTTTATTGATCCCTCACTTGGGAATGGATTTGACAGTTTAAAAAATACAGCCACACTCATGACCTTGCTTGATTTTCACAGCAACCCAGTGAGATAATCACAACATGAATGATGATGCCTATGTTATAGATGAGGAAACTGTGATCCAGTGAGCTGTAAGCTACCCAAGATCAGGAAAGGTCTGCCTGTACTTTATTTGTCCTATTAGAAACCCCAAACCAAACTCATCACTTACCCGTTTCACTGATGGCATTGCCATGCTTCCAGTCTTCCAGGATAAATAGCTGAGATTAATCTTCAACTTTTCCTTCTCTGGAACTCTCTGCACTTTGTGAAGAAGCCAAGCCCTGTTGTCTCTGCTTCTAAATGCCCCTGCCATCTGTTCCTTCCTTCTGTCACTTCATTACCCTCTGACTATTGCTATATTACTGCGGACCTGAGTTATAGTAACTATTTTCTAACTAGTCAGCCTGCTACCAGCTTCTCTCCAATTCCAATACAAATCTATTGCCAGGATGGTCTCTCTAACATATACAGATAAATATGACCATTCTTGCTTTAGGATCTACAATGGATTTCCATTGCAAGACAAAAATTCAGATCTCTCAAGCTGCCAAGCATAGCCTCAAGTGTTTATATTCAACTTTGTTTATAATCTTATTTTCCAAATACCCCGTACATTCCCAACCTGAAACTTATATTACCATCACCATATTTTACTTGCTATTCTCCAAAAACACTATTAATTCTTTAGTGGCTGGCTCTTTACTCAAGCTACTCATTCCTCTCCCCAAACCCATCTTTACGGATTCAGCTCAAATATGCCTCCTGTAAGAAAAGCTCCTATATTTCTCCAGCTGGAATTCATCTCCTTCTCTCACATACTCCTATGACTCTTGGTTCAACTTCTATTTTAATACTCTTTGGAATCTAACATTTTAATAATTATTTCTGTGTGTCTGTCTTACACATGCCCACCAGACTACAAATTCTGTAAGAGTCTTTTTTTCTTTTTTATTCCCTACATCCACATCAGTGTTTTGCATTAGTGAGCATTCAATAAATGTTTGCCAAGTTAAATGATTTGAGGACCTCAGGACTTTGGGTTAAGGTATATCTCCATTTGTGTTAAAATGAGGATGTCACCAGAAAGAATTAACACATTGACCAAGTGCATCCAGTTTTCTCTAACTGTAGTTATGTTGTTAGAACAACAAAAGGTAGAGCAATGTTCTGGGCTCCTGGGAAAGGAAACAGGTAAATTAGGAGCGGAAGGCATGGTGTCCATAACATTTTTGCATAGGTTAGGACAAAAGAAAATGGCCTATCAAGGGATACACAGGCTTACAGAGAAAATGTGATGGACAATACAAAGGCATAAGGGAAGGAAAAAAGGAAGCTAGGGATTTTTGTAAGCATCAATCATGCACCAGACACTGTAGCATAGATTTATATTTAACTCTCACATTAGCCAAGAAAAGATGTTCCCATGCCACATAGTAACTTATCTAAAAATAGAGAGATTGAGACTCAAAGAGTTTTAGTGGATTTGAACCCAGGTATATCTGATTATAAAGCCTATTGTGTTCTCTGTCTTATTGACTTGAATAAGATGGATAAATAGAGGTGCTAGAAGACACAAACGGGGTGGACAATTGGGGGTTAATGGGAAATTTCTATTTTATGTATGATTTTGCCTTTGGTCTTATTTATTTTTTAGAAGAACAAATGAAACTATATTCTGAGTGGAGAAACGGACCTCAAATCAGATTTCAAATGCATATCCCATTAAGCGTCTGCTCTTTTCACCATATAAAGCCTTCCCATTTCCAGTTGTACATTCTGCAGCTTGTCTTGGATCTGGGGGAAAGTGGGGGGGGGCATAGCGAGAGAGGTGACTTTTTTATATAATCACTTTCTTTTATGGAATGAACTATGGTGTGAACGCTAGTCTTGCATCTTTTAGATCATAAATCTGAGTGGGGCATGCTGTCTTGGCAAAAACCAGTAGCAATGTGCTAAGTGTTTATTGCCAAAAGCAATAGCATCATGACAGCAGATAATTATGAGCAGTGCTAGTGAGCAGTCCTGAGAAGAGAATGTTCAGAGAAGGGAGCAGGGGCTCTTGCTGAGACCAATCTGATTCTCAATCCATTGTCTCTGATCTACTTTTAAGCCCAATTCACTTTCTTCCTTAAAGAGCAAGGGTTTTGTCTGGAGGGAAGAAACCCCTCGAGAGTCATCTGGAACCAGGCATAGAATGATGATCAAGGGGGAAGAGAGTTTGTTTTTTTAATGCTAAGCTCAAACCATCTTTATACCCCCCAAACCTGTAAAAAGTGTTGGTATTCCAGCGTGGGTTTCTGAGGACCCTTGTTATTTAGGATCTTTCATCCAATTTTCGCTCGTGATTTCCAGTGGACGCATTTTATTAGGTGCAATAGCTGGAGCTTGCTGTCTCTTTCTCTTGGTCTGGAGTCAACTTATGAATGAGGGCAATTCAACCTCCACAGCGTGGTTGGGAGAAAAAAACTCTAATGAATTCAGGCTGTGAGGGAAAAATCTGTTCTGGGTCTCTCTTTCATAAGGAAGGGAGAAGAAAGGAGGCAGTCAGGCTGTTACCTGGCAGTGTCTGGAAGGAGGGTGTCGTCTGGACATAGGGTTTCCTGCTGGAGTTAAAGAGGCCCTCTGTTACATAAGACCCAGCTGGCATCGCTCTTTAGGCAAAGCTACTGTCTGAAGGCCATACCCCAATCCTGTTTTCAGGAGCCTTTGCCTTGGCGTGTTAATGCTTAGCTCATCTCAACAAAACACTCCTGTTTACAAGGCTTCATTTTATCTGAACCCATGCCCTTCCTGTGAGCAAATTTCTCTAAAAGTAAATGAGGCATAGCTACTACCAGAACATTTCGTTGATCTAGCCTCATCAGGGATTTCAGTATTCTAGCAAGTGAATTGTCCACATAAATCATGACTAACCACTTGATCTGCAGAAAAAATTTTATTCTGAGAAGATCATGATGTTTTTTTAATAGTATTACCTACTTCTTAGAACATTAGGGTTACATTCCTACACTTTCCTTGATGACCTGAGATCACAATTAAATGTGTTGATTCATTACAATGATTTCTTTAGGCAGAGGAAAGAGGTAAAATATTTAGTATTGTGCATAATGGAACTAACCAACAGAATGGGTACTCACCATGAATAGCCCATGTGGTCTAATTAGTGAGCACTCAATGATTATCAACCCTATCCTTTGGGATCAGTGAGTGCCCTCACACTAACGACTCCTTATCCGACAAGCATTTATGAAGTCTCTACTTATTTTAGCTAATCTAATCCTCAGGGGACATTATGATACAGGCAAAATTTTCCAGAGGAAAAGGGACTTAGGCCAAGCAAACTTGCTTAATGTCACACCCAAGTAAGTGGCACGCTCAAGTACCTGCCTAACATCAACGTCACCTACAACACACTGTTTTGTTCATTCCTCTTATCCCTAACTGTCTGTTATGGAGAAACTACACAGTCAAGTTTATTAAATTGGTGGTCTCATTGGAATATCACATGGTTCTTTTTCCTTTATTATTTGGTAAATAAGCATTTATTGAATGCCTACAATGTGCCAAGCACAGAAAAATCAAATAACTCATACAGTGAACAAGCTGTGAATCCTGGTCTTATTAGCACCATGTTCTACATCCAACCTATTCAGGTAATCTTTCCAACTTTGGCCAAAGGTGAATGCTGTAACTTCTCTTAAAAGGCTAAATTGTTAGCCTTGGCCTAATGGAGACCCTTTAGGTTTTAATTTTCAATTTCATGTTTAGTGCATGAGACAGTTGGAAGACTAATTCTGGAAAGGCAGACTTTTTATTGATAAAAGTCCTTCCTTGCTTTCTGGCCATTTGCCTGATTCCCCTCAATCTAAAACACACACTGAAGGAGAATGTACTGAGCAATCCATATTCATTGGTATCAGTAAAGGTGTGAGGGAAACATCTCTCTTGGTCTTAATTCACTCCATGTATATTTGTTGAGTGCCAACTATGTGTCAGATACTCTCATGGGAACCAATCTTGATGTTTACTTCAGGTCTAACTGTGCTACCCCATCACTGTTCTATTTGCAGCAACATTTGTAGTTGTGTAGTTCCTATGCCTGCTTTCAAGCCTTTTCCCCAGCTAGAGCCAAGGGCAACATGAAATCTTTGAAGCAGAGTTTACAACCTTGTTTTTCTAGTACTAATATAGCATGCTGTTCTCATCATAGGTCTGATTTGGCTATCAACATGGTGACATTTTGGAATGTTTTCTCAGAGAGCCAACATCAAAAAGGAAGCAACAACAACAAAAAAAGCACAAAGAGTTCAGAACAAGTAGGTTCCTTCCAGAAAAGTCTACATCAAGGAATTTGCTTCCTTTAGTGCCCTAAAAACCAACTGTTTGGCATCATAAGATTTTCTGAATCCTATGGGCTCGGTATTTCTGAAAAAAAAAATGAGGAAGCCTGGAAAGGATGTGAGGCTCACCCCATCACTCTTATTTTCAGTTCTTCAATTGCTTCTTGCCATCTTTTGAGTAGATACAATCTCCTTAGCGAGATATATAGGCCTTGATGATTCTATAATTCTCCATTCTTTCAGAATCAGCTGAAGAATCACCTCTTCCAAGAAATATTTCTGGATATCCATGCCCCAATAAAACTAGCCAGTCCTTTGTGTTCATACTTTACTATTGAATAACATTTATCATGCTGCATGTCAGTATTGATTTGGCACTTAGAGTTCATAGTCAGATTGTGTGGGGTTTAAATCTGATTTCCACACTTAATTGTCTGACTTTCAGGGACATTTTTCAATATCTTGGAATGTTTGGCTTAAAGAGGCTAAGAAATTTCCTTATTATTATATAGTTTCCTTGTCAATAGAATGGGAATAATAATAACAACAACAGTGATAATATCTAACAAATTTATTATAAGGATTAAATGAAATAATAACAATGAGGTGGCTATCATAGTATGTGACATGTATATTTCAACAAATCTTACCCTATATTATTGTTGCATGCCTATTTTTCCTACCAGAAAGTGAATTATTCAGGTTTAAAATCTGTGACACCTATATTTTTATTTAGTTTCTGATGATGATCTTACCTAATTCGTGGACAAAAGCTTCATAGAATAGGGAACAATTAATTATGAATTATATTGTTTAAGATAGCACCAAACAATAACAAAATACAAAAAAACAATAAAATCTCAATTCTTACAAGTTTCTAATCATCAGGTATTTTTCCTCAAAAGTGTGATACAGAAACCCAAGGTGCTTCCATCATGTGGTTCCTTTATCTACAACATATGGCTTCCAAAGCTCATCTACATGGCAAAAGGGGACAGAGTGGGGAAAAGGCACAATTTCCATCTATATAGCTAGTAAAGGAAAAAGCCAGGACCATTGGGTTAAGGATTGGTGTTCGCCAGCAGGTAGTAGTTGGCTGACTTAGTGAAAACTACCTCCCTTCTGGGACAGTGACTAAAAGCATCAACTCTTCCATATTGAGGCACAGTCTTGGAATGAGCCAATAGACTCAGTTTCAAATACAGCCTTTAGCATGTTCCAACTGATACTTTGGGTAGCCCATTTAACTTTACCTACTTTGGCTTTCTTACCTATGAAAGGGAATTATGATAGCTACTTTAAAGAGTGACAGTTTAAAATTGAGTTAATTTATGCAAAGAACCTGACAGAACATAGACTGTCAATGAATTACAATTGATATTGTTACCATGACTACTCAGTTTTGCCCAAAATGGTTTGAAGACATTTTTCTTGTCCTTATAGAAATGAGGTCCCAATGTTCACATGTAGATAAAATAGAAAAAAAAAAAAACAACTCCCTACTCTTTCTCTACTTACTCTTCATTCTTTTATATATGTTCTAAATAAACTATAGATGTAAAGAAATTAGATATCACTGTGAAAACGAAAACATAAGAGAAACAAAAAGGTAAGCACTCTTCAATGCTTGTTACTTTAAAAATATCATGATCTTCATCAGTTTTGTTTTCTAATGACATGGCTATATCCATCTTTCCTAGTGACTTAGGTACTTGTTCCTATCAAATAAATTAAAACAAGAATACCAGTTTTAAATTTTTATTTCTTTGTAAGTTTATCTATTTTGAGAGAGAGAGAGAGAGAATCGGATTTCCTGTTGTATCACTTCTAGGAAATTGAACAGAGTCAGTCTTAATTATCTTTCCCACAACAATGTCAGTGTTGATACAATTGAGCCATTTAATAAATATTTGTTCAATTAATGATTATCATCATTAGGTAACTAATATATGGCAGTGACTAACACCTAGCAAATGTTCAAAATATTAACTTGTTTTCTATTTTTATTATAACCATGATCCTTACCTGAGCGTGCAAGTTCATAGATCCTTCACTGGGAGGTGGGCTTGACTCTGTAAGCCCCCAATTGAGTGGGCTCTGTATTCCAAAAACTGAGTATCTAAAACTTTATTTCTAACTGGTTTAAGAAGTCCCTAGTCAACCAATTGGCTCTACTTTCAGATATTAAAAAGTAGCCATCATAACTGGATGTTGTTATTTTTTTCAGGGATAAAGCTTCTGGAGGAATATGGCAGATTATACTTTCCAGACATAACCAATTCATAGGTTCCTCTTATAGTATGACATTGATAGACCTCCAAAAAGAAGTAGGGTTTATGCCCTTCACACCTGGATGGGCCATGGTGACTACCCTAAGCAACAGTGCATACCAGAAGTGACATTGCATCTTCCTAGCCTGTCTCTGTCTCTCTTGGGACATGCACCTTCAGAGCATTAAGCCCAGCTATCTTCAAGCCCCCATTCTGGAGAGACTATGTGAAGAGAGATGCCCAAGGTGCCCCAGCTGTGCTAGCCTCTAATCTTCTCAGGTCAGGTATAAAAACATGTGAGTGAGAAGCCCTCTGTATGGTACCAGTTCCAGTCACTGTCTCATTACAACCTCATTAGAGACCCCCAAGTCAGAAGGTACATATGTGTTGCTCCTAGATTCTTATAACAAAATTGCGAGTAATAATAAGTGATTATTACTGTTTTAAGCCAATACATTTTAGGGTGATTTGTTGTGCAGCTGTGGTAACAGAAGCAGGGCAATTGGGGAAAAAAATGTCTGTAGCCCAGTTAGGTCCAAACTGTCAGACAGATGAGCCATGTCTTAGAACATTCCATCCCTAATCGAACTGACCACACTGTAACGGGCAGGCAGGGACTCTGCCCAGTTTGTGAGGTTTCCATTGCTTCCTGGGGTTGTGGCAACTGACGAGGTCTAGTTCTGTCTTGAAAAACTCATGTCTCTGGAAGGATAAAATATACTTTCTTCTGAATAGCTTTTCCAGTAATTAAAGTTTTATTTCCACATCCTTTTTAGTAAGTGTAAAAATACATTCCAAATCACTCTTTCCCTCAAAGTAGGAAAAGGAGGGGTTGGGGAAACAGAGTCTATATGTCTCCAAATAAATGTAATTACCAGCCCTGCCTTCACTGAGGTCACACACCTATATGCAGAGGGCAAAGGGTGGGGGAAGGAGATTTGCACATCTGGATTATATCAAATCATATTGGTTGCAGCTTGTAGACTGCAATTTCTTGCCAATTTCTTGTTATTAATCCCTTGGTACCATGAAAGAAAAAAAATGGTTCTATACTCTTCATAAACTGGAATTTGGCCATAGCCATGGTGGACGATAGGCAACCTAGACTTGCTCCATGCTAACAAAACTACCCCTCTCCTGACCATAAGGTGAAACAAAATGTGAGGTCTACACACCTGGGAAGAAGTAAATAGGATGGCTTTACTCCTGGCCATGAGTGATGAGAATGAAAACAAAATGTGCAAACCCTAACGGGGCTGAGATCCAGAAGCTCCCCACAGTCCTTCCTTGCAAAAGGGGTTGAATGGTCCCTGGGCCGATTTGGAATTGCACCAGAGGAAATTGTTTCCTGAGGCCTTGGTGTGGCAGGGCTGACACAGCATGCTGATAAATGATTGTCAGGCCTGGAGTTAAGGGAAATAATTGAGGAAAGTGAATTGGGGCCAATTCTTTTTCCATGTGTTTTACCCTGCCAGTGAGTAGAGTAAGAAAAAGAGAAAACATGCTTCTCAAATGCAGTGTGGGGTCTTGACATCAAGAGTTGGCATAAACTTTTACAAATCTAAGGATAGAATTGAAGTGATGGGGGGAAAGAAGTAGGTCCTGTTTTCTACCTCTTGTCTTTAACGTATAAACACCCTTGGTTTACAGTTAATGCTTAACAGCTTTCTCAAGACATTTCACCCTAACCTATTTCTGAACAGGTTAGTACCTGATGCTCCAAATTTGGTCATTCAGTGTTTTCCTTTATCCTTAATGTAGTCATGGTTAAGAGAATGGGTCATAGGCTTATATACAGATCCCCTATAACCTGGCAACTTGAGCAGGCCTGTTAATTTCTCTGTGCCTCAATTTCCCCATGTTTACAGCTGGGATAACATGGGCCTACTGCAGAGTATTTTGCGAGGATAAAGTAAAATGAAACACATAAAACCTGGTACTTAGTTCTCAGTAACTTTTAGGTATTCTTAAGTTCAACTGTACTTGCCTGACCCACTCTATACCTACACATAATTTTCTAGGCTGGCTTTTAGTCTGTTTTCCTATTTCCTCCCTATGATGTAGTGCATTGACTATTGCCACTTGTGGCATTTGCTGTCAGAAGTCACTGGTGACAACAAACTTCCATTTCCTCCTTTTTCATTAGTCTGAGAGAATTTGTCTGCAGTTTAAAGACAGGTTTTGGGTTTTTTTGTTTTCAATCTTACTAATGGTATTTAAAAACCAATTCTTTAAAAAACTAACCAACCAAACACAAACCTCTGGATATGATTGAAGAGGTAATTAATTGGTCATGAGCTCCATGAGGCCAAGGACCACTGTTGTAGAGTACATATAGTCCAACAACATCAGCTTCATTTTTCTTTTTGTTGTTGTTGTTGTTGTTGTTTTTGTTATGGTTAATTCCAGAATAAATTGGCCTTCTACAGAAATGGAAGTTATGTCAGTCAGAGCTCAATCACACAAAACAGATGGCTCCCTCAAATTGGGTAATTTAAGGAGAAATTAATAAAAGCACTAATTTGGAAAATGTGGGTGGGGGTTAGGGAGCATAACAGATCTTGTGTGTTCACTCAGAGACACTAAGAGTGAGGGAGCTGGGACCACTCATTGACCTGAAGAGACCAGAGCAGAGCAGGGTTACTAGGAGCCAGAAACAGGGTGGCTGTATAGAAGCAGGAGCCTTGGTCTTGGTAGAAGGACACAGGGAACACATGGAAAACCAGCAAGGAACCAACCAAGGAAGTTAATCCCCCACCTCACTGTCTCTCTACTTTTGGCCTCCCTTTTGTGCCTCCTGTTGGCAGAGCATAGCTGGAAGCCAACAGTTAAGGGATCCCAGGCTATTATCTCTTAAGTTTAGGCTCCTGGAACACAGAGGAGGGAGGGAGAAGTGTGGAGACTGGGTTTGAAAAGTAAATGGAAGACATCCAGCATTGGATTAAATATTGCCATCTGTTACTTGTATGCTGTTTCTTTATACTCTCTAAGTCTAACTTGTCCCACTTGACCTTTAGGCACCCATCCTCTGTCTGTCCTCCAAGGACTACTGGGTGATGAGGAAGTCATAGTTTTGGTTAGTCTAACAAATACTCAGGGAAAGAGTAACAGCTCTCACCCCCATGAACCTCTCACCTACTTGGGGGAGAGACGGGCATGCCAACAAATATTGTAATCCAGTGTAATAGGGAGCAGGCAATATAGAGCTGGCATTAAGCACTATGAAAAATAAAGAAAATGACTGACTTTTTCTTTTGTGGTGAGAGACAGAGAGGTCAAGAAAAGTTTTATAGATGAGGTGACAATTACAGTGGACCTTGAAGAACCATTAAGTGCTATGATTCTTCCTGCCAGGGACCTTATTTTAGGCCTTATTTCTAGCTGTTATCTTAAAAGCTTCCTCTGTTCTGTGGTAAGCAGCTTCTAAGATGGCTTCCAATAATTCCTACCTTCCGATATTCATGTCCATGTGTAATCCCCTCCCTTTGAGTATAGGCTGATCTAATGAACAAAACATGGCAAAAGTTATGGGTTGTCACTTCTGAGATTAGGTTCTGGCTTTCAGCTTGCCCTGCCTCTCTCCCCCTCACTTTCTGTGAAGAAAGCCAGCTACTTTATGGAGATGCCCATGTGGCAGGGAATTCATGTCTGTCAGGGTCAAGGGCCATTGAGGACCCAAGGCCTGACAAGAGCCACAGAGGTAAGTATAGAAGCAAATACCCTTCTATTGTGTCTTGAGGGATGATCATGGTTCTCAATAATAGCTTGGTTGTAGCCTTATGAAGGACTTAGAGCCTAATTACCCAGTAGGCTTGGCCTGGACTCCTGACCCATAGAAACTATGAGATAACAAATGTGTGTTGTTTTAACCTGCTAAATTTCTCAGTAATTTATTATACAGAAATAGATAACTAATAGAATTTTAGATAATCAGCCATCATTCATTAAGCAGAGAATGAAAATGCAAAGCAGCACTATCCTGAACCTCTGGTATCTATCTCATTAGACTGAAGCACTCCACACTCTGTGTGTGCCTAAGGCCAAAACTGACTGGGCTCAATCTTGTCATAGCATGATATTATTGATCTTTTTATATGTATTTATATAATTTTAAAATGAAGATTCTATTTTAGAGCAGTCTAAGGTTCACAGCAAAACTTGGGGGAAGGCACAGAGATTTCCTATACACCCCTGTCTGCACATCCACATAACCTTCCCTATTATCAACATCTCCCACCAGAGTGTTATATTTGTTACAACTTATGAACCTACATCGATACATCATAATCACCTAAAAGTCCATAATTTACATTCCAGTTAATTCTTGGTGTTGTATATTTTTCAGATTTGGACGAATGTATAATAACATGTATCCACCATTATAATATTACAGAGTATTTTCCTGGCTTATTCATCCCCTCCCTTGACCCCTGATGTCTGATCTTTTTATTGTCTTCATGGTTTTACATATTCCATAATGTCATGTATTTGGAATCATGCAGTATGTAGCCTTTCCAGATGGGCTTCCTTCACTTAGCAATAAAACTAGACCTAAACCAGAGATGGAATCATAAGCTAGACCAGACCTAGTCAGAGTGTCTATATTTATATAGGTTATATATTAATATGTTTGTATATTTCTTTAAAGAAAGAAGAATTTTCATGCAATGTCATGTAAGCCTATGGGTTTGCCTATTGCTCATTTGTGAACAAATATCCGAGCATGATAAGAAATTCTTTTGTTGAATTTCAGGTATAATCCACAGTATTTTATTCAAAATGTCCTAAGGTAACTAAATGTCTTAGTTTGCAGAGGGGTATCCCAGCTTTAGCTAAAAAATCCCATGTCACAGGAAAATCCCTCAGTTTCAGGAAAACTGGGTAGGTTGGTTACTCTGACAGAAATCAATAGCATTGGTATTACCTGGGAGTGTGTTAGTAATGCAAAAACTTGGCCCCATCTCTAACCTTCTAACTCTGAAACTGTATTTTAAGATCTACAGGTGGTTCATAGGCACATTACTGTTTGAGAGAACTGTTCTAGAAACAAGAGTTGAGAATCTGCATTGCATACCTGAAATCTAAAATTCCTGAGACATTTTAGAAAGTGTTTTCAGGGGTGCCTGGGTGGCTCAGTTGGTTAAGCATCCAACTTTGGCTCAGGTCATGATCTCTCAGTTTGTGAATTCAAGCCCCATGTCGGGCTCTGTGCTGACAGCTCAGAGCCTGGAGCCTGTATCAGATTCTGTGTCTCCCTGTCTCTTGGCCCCTCCCATGCTCATGCTCTGTCTCTCTCTGTCAATAATAAATAAACGCTAAAAAAATTTTTAAAAAAAGAAAAGAAAATGTTTTCAAATGTCTATATTTTTCATACTCTTTATTCCAACACTAGCCTTAATCAATTTACGGGCAGATTCTTTTATGCATCCCAGCAGGACTTACTTAGTTCATTATAATTATCCTTTGGAAGCACATAATGTCAATTGAATATCAACTATTTTAACTACACCAATTTTCTGTGTGTATGTGTGTCTGCTTTCTAATTAATTTCACTTTTTAAAAGATATTTTAATTCAGATATACCTAGGTCTCTAGAGAGTGATAATTAAACTCACTAAAAGAATAAGCAAATAACTATATTAAAGGGCTGACTAATCAATGAAACTCTAGCAATTGTCTTTTTTACTCTGATAATTTGGGGTTGGAAAAATCATTAAACTTATCTGTACAAATGAATGAAATTTTTCTAATCTACTTCTTACTTCTTCATGTTAACGATTATCTGATTTCATTTTGTGTTAATGATTATCTGATAACTATATTTAAACATTCATAAAACAAGTAGTCAAAATGATAAATTAGATCATTTGTATATAATAAGAGCTCTTTGTGGGTCCTCCCAGCTCTATATGTAATCTAATCCTGCAGATTCCCTTATTTTTCCCTTTTGGAAGGCAGTATCTATTCTACAGAATATAGAAAATTAGTTTTCAATGTTTTCATTTTGTCCTCTCTAAAGTACTTTTGTTTAGCATCGTGGCTTTTCCGCCTCTGCTCTCGGATCTATGGGATACTCTTCTGAACCTCCAGAGTTTGTTTAAGTTGGCAGAAAATACTAGAAGAATTCCAGCAAGTCTCCGTGTGGCCACTGTCCAAAAACAAAGCCCAGATTCACTACTGGCCCATTACCTGAAACTTTCCCTGCTAAGTGGAACTACAGGGTTGATTTCAGCTCAGGAATGAAAGTGTGGCTTTGTAGAGTAATTAGCTTTGTCTGGCTTTTGCTTCATCCATGGTCATCTTCATTCCATTTTAATGAAGGTATTATACAACATAACTTGGTTAGACAAAACACTCAGTTTCTTTCCAAGGCAAATGGTATTGTCAACCTACTGTAAGATTTAAGTCAAGACAGACCTGAGTCTGCCTTTACTCTTGAGGGGAAAAAAATCACAAGAGTTTTATGAACCTCAGTGTCCCCATTCATAAAATGAGTCACAATAAGTATACTGCAGAGCTATTTTAAGGGTTAAATGAATAAGTATATGAAAAGCACAGAGTGCAGTGCCTCAGCATATGTTAGTTTCCTCTTCCTAAATGTTACCATGGTGGATCTCCATGGTATTTGTAAAATGATAGTGTACTTGCAGTTCTGAAAATAAAAGTAAAATAAATCTATAATTATGTACATATGGATAGGCATATGTATTTAAACATGTTCATATGTTTTCCACAACTATGATTTATTTGCACAATCTTTTCCTAGTCTGTTGCCCAAAATATTAAATGTCTTTGGGGAAAGAAAATAAAACAACACATGCTCTGACTTGTCCCAGGCCAATTTCTTATTTTTTAGACAGACTATATCAAAATAACATTGTTTTCATGGAATATTTATAACTGTACATGAAAGTTCACACCAGAGCCTTACTCAATCCTGAGGACCGATCTATATTCTTTTCATGTATGTCATGTGATGAGTTTCCCCTTGACACCATTTAAGACAAAGCTTTCAAGTTTTACAAAGATTTAAACCTATATTCTACCCTCCTTACACATGGGACAGCATGATAAACGGATTTGGAGCCAGAATAACTGTCCTTTACAACTATTTGATCCTGGGAAGGTAATTTAATCTTTCTCAGCTATTATTACAATAATAAATATAAATTGCATTAGCATTCCAATTGAGTGCTTACTAGGTCCCAACCCACATAATTTCTAGTCTAGTTTAAAGTTTACAATGACGAGGCTGGTGTTAGTATTAGACCTACTTTATAGATGATAAACTGAGGCTCAGAGATGTTAAGTGGCATGGCCCCAGTTTTGCCAGATAAGAAGCCTTAGAACTGGTGTTCACAGTCTATGCTTCTATGTACTGCAATCTACTGGTCTCCACCAAATGAGCACAATGGTTATATTTGCCTCTCAGGACTGTTATTAGAAGCTAATGAACTGATGCAGAAAAAGAATACTTTCTATAAGGCTATACTATACAATTATGCAAATATTGGTTATTATTAGCTTAATTAAAGGACTCTGGTCTCTAGAGTAAAAGCTACAATAATATCAGGGACAATTCAAGTAGTTAAAAAGCCCTGCAGGTGCACCTTGCCAGGATCCTAAAGAATTGGGTATTTCAGACATGTTGATTCCCCAGCCAAGGACCATTTTCAATTTTTTTCTTTATTATAGGCTGATGCCATTTCCCCTATTAAGATCAAAATAGTGGATACAGATTTCTATTTTTCTTTCATTGCAAATAAAGATGGTTATATCAATTTCCTAGAGCTGTTTCAACAAATTACCACAATTTAGTGTCTGAAAACAATAGAAAGCATTCCTACATAATTAAACATACTCTTATTATTTCATCCAGTAATCTTACTCCTTGGTATTTACCCAAATGAAATGAAAACACATGTCTACACAAAAACCTTCACACAGATGTTTATAACCACTTTATTCACAGTTACCAAAAATTTGAAACAACCAAGATGTCCTCCAGTAGTTGAATGAATAAACTATGGTATATCCAGACAATGGAATATAATTCAGGACTAAAAAATACTGGGCTATTAAGCTATGAAAAGACATGGAAGAAACTTAAAAACACTATGGCTAAGTAAAATAAGCGAATCTGAAAAGATTATATCCTTGTGATGGTTGATTTTGTGTGTGGACTTGACTGAGCCCCAAAGTACCCAAATACTTGGACAAACATTATTCTGAGTATTTCTGTGAAGATGTTTTTGGATGAAGTTAACATTTAAATCAGTAAAGTGAGTAAAGGAAATTGCCCTCCAGAGTGTGGGTGGGCCTCATCCAATCAGTCAAAGGCTTGAGTAGAACACAAAGGCTGACTCTCCCTTGACTAAGAATTCTTTCTGCCTGATGACCTTTGAACTGGGACATTGACTATTTCCCTGTCTTTGGACAGGGAATTGGAAACATCAGCTCTTCCTGGGTGTTGCGCCTGATAGCCTTTGGACTAGATCTGAACCTTGGATCCCCTGGGTCCTCAACTTGCTAACTCACTCTGCAGCTGTTGGGATTTGCTAGCTCCATAATCATGTCAGCCAATTCCTTACGATAAACTTTTCTCTCCCTCTCTCTCTCTTTCTCTTTCTCTACACACACACACACACACACACACACACACACCTATACATATGCTATTGATTCTGTTTTTGTGAACTCTGATGAATAAAACAGTGTATGATTTTAACTAGATGAAATTCTGGAAAAGGTAAAACTATGGAGAAAGTAAAAGGATTGGTGGCTTCCAAGGGTTAGAGGGAACAGAGGACAAAAAGGGGAGTACAGAGGATTTTTACTCTCTATGATACTGCAAGGGTAGATACATATTATTATTAAACATTTGTCACAGCCCATACATAGACTGTTCAACATCAAGAATGAATCCTCATGTAAACTGTAGACTTTGGGTGATAATGATATGTCCATGTAGGTTCATTGATTGTAACAAATAATGTACCACTCTGGTGTAGGATGTTGATAACGGGGTGGCTGTGCATATGTGAGGGTGGGGAATGTGTGGGAACTCTGTACTTTCTGCACATTTTGCTGTGAACCTAAAACTTCTCTAAAAAGTAAAGTCTTATTAGACAAACAAACAACACAAGAGATTTATTCTGCCATTGTTCTGGAGATCAGAAGTCTGAAATCAAGATTATCAGCAAGGCTGCCCTCCACCTAGTGGCCATAGGGCAGAGTTTGTTTTTTGCCTCTTCCAACTTCTGTAGCTATGGGCATTCCTTGACCAGTGGCAGCATCATTCTATTTTCAATCACTTCCTTGGTCACATTGCCTCCTCTTACTCTTTTTCTCTGTATGTTTCTATAATCACCACCACGCAGATCACTTGCCATTGAATTTAGGCCTCCTCACCTGGATCAAGCAGGATGATCTCTTAAACTCAAGATGCTTAACTTAATTTAAAAACCTGCAAAGATCTTTTCTTCCAAGTAAGTTAAGATTCATAGGTCCCAGAGGTTTCAGCATGGAAATAAATCTTTTAGAGGCCACTAATCAGTCACCTACAATGGCTACTTACCCACCAATCCTAGACAATAGTTCTTAGGGAAAGTCTACTCAGTGACTTCTAGGAAAAGTTTTCTCCTTTATTGTTCCTCTGTTTATTAAGAGAGAGGCACAAGAAGGAACAACTTTCTATATTTCTGTATATTTGAAAGAGGACAAGATGCCAGGAGCAGCAGCAGCCATCTTGGGTCCAAGAAGTAACAAGCCTGAAGACTTTGTTGAGCTACTGAAATAAGCCTGAAAGTACTCATCTCTGAATTCCATTCTTTTTTAATGTTTGTCTATTTATTTTGAGAGACATAAAAACAGCACAAGCAGGAGAGGGGCAGAGAGAGAGGGAGAGAGAGAATTCCAAGCAGGCTCCATGCTGTCAGCACAGAGCCCAACATGAGGCTCAATCTCATGAACCATGAGATCATGACCTGACCTGAAACCAAGAGTCAGACGCTCAATCTACTGAGCCACCCAGACGCCTCCTCTGTATTTCATTCAAACTGAGGTTATAAACGTCTTTACAGTTTAAGTGGTTGATAATTGTGATTTTTGTTACTTGCAATTGAAAGCATCCTAACTATTAAAATGGTAAAATATATAATAAAAAATATAAATATAATATATAATATATATAAAATATAATATAAACAATAATAAAAAATAAAAATAAATATAATATATTTATATAATAAAATGGTAAAATATAAATATAATATAATATATAAATAAAAAATAAATATAAATATAATATATAAATAAAAAATAAATATATAAATAAAATATAAATGTAAATATAATATATAATAACTATTAAAATGGTAAAATATAAATATAGACATAATGTATGGAAAAATAGAACTAGTGTGATATTCAAAAGATGACAGATTTAGAATCCAGGAAAATAAGTAACTGAACTGTGAAATTAGCTGAAGAGAATAGTTTTGGGGTTATTCTAATAATACAGATAGAAAGAACCATATTTTTCTTTAGGAATAGGAATGAAAAGAAATAGCATTGCTGGAGAAAAGAAAAGTTGAAACCCACTTCCAGACTGAAAATTTCCCTGAAGTCAATTAGAACTGTGTTCAGATGAGTTTATGCATAAATTATACCAAACATAAAGTATCCACTTGTCTTACTTCCAAAGCTCACAGATCACATGTGCAACTTTTGAGATCTTACTAGGTATGATAGCAAATACATGTATTCATCCCATTGAAGAACTTGGACTTTCAGGTAGAGCAACATATGAAAACCATCATGAAATAGACAGAGCCTGGCATAGCTAACTGCATAATCACAGCTGGATTCAGCACCGATCTTGTGTAATAAAACGCCCGTCCATCTTCTGTTTCTACTCCAACCACCATGGGATCCCTTTGCAGTAATGTAAGGGTGACCTAGACAAATTCCATTATGTACACATAGCCTGACATACAAGCAGGGGAAGCTTGTGAAAATTATAAACTAACCCTTTATTGGGAAGTTCATGAAGTCCCCCCCTCACCTTGATGAAGTGAGCTTTAGTTTTGACTCCTGTCTGATTTTACAGCTTTCAACACCTGCAGTTCCCTGGTGGACTTGAGGCAGGTCTTTTGTAAAATTGTTTTTCCTCTCCTACATCAACAGAACATGCCTTCACTGGGACCATGACAGATCTGTGTTGCAACCAGCAGTTCTTTGACTTAACTAGACAAATGAACTGGCTGGTCTGACAGTCAGGGTGTCTTTTTTTTGTCTTCTCCACATTCTCCTCCATCTCTGCTTCTCAAAGCTGTCTCCACTCTTAACCCATCAAAGAAGGAAAGCTGTGTTCTTGCCCCATGCTAGAATCATGAGGGATTCTCAGGAGCTCAGTCTCAGCATCATGAAACCCTGTTTTTTTGGGGGGTGGGGGGATGTTCCCCATGCCATACCTAACAACCCTAATCACCACCACTCTGATCACCAAAATGATACCCCTGTAGTTTTGTTAGTACCTGAAGAATAGTCCCTGACCAGTTTCAAGTTTTAGGGCAGAGAACAGCCAGCCTCTGTTTCAGAAGATATAATATTTAATCAAGATCAGTGTCTTGCCTTAAAAATAGCTGACATTTACCGAGAATATTATGTCTCCTTTAATCCTTACAATCACTCTGTTGAGTAAAGACCACCATTATCCATTTGCTAGCTGAGAAATGCCACTTACAGGTCAAATCACTTAAGGTAGTATCACATAACTGGGAAATAATGGATGTGAGGTAAAAATTGAAGTCTGCTGTGCTTTTAACTTCTATATCTCCTCCCACTGTTGAGAAGATTACTGGAGCTACATGTATGCTATAGTTCTGCCATACTATGCTCTCATATAAATTACCCACAGAGGAATCCCTACCTAACCAAACCTTCACAGGAAGTAGGAAATACTTTCACAGGGACCTACAAAAGGCAACAATCTATCGGTTCGATTTGGCAAAGGTGAGCAGCTCCGATTATGAAATTGTATTCCAGGCTCTGTCTACTTCATAATACTTTTCACGTGTCGCCAAAGGGATAGGACCAGAGGTATGACATGTAAGCAGTTTGAGTCCAGGTGAAGACGGTCCCTTGGTTTTGAAGAGAGGCTACAACTCCAAGCAGGAGGAAAGTGAGTTTGAAGCTCTAGATGTGAGACCAAAGTTGTAGAAAGAAGTCAAAGAGGAAGTCCCTCATGTGTGGTACGAGTTGGGCAGACGATGTAAGTAGAATTCATCGTCTTCATATACAAACATACTAAGATCTAGGACTCTTAACGGCGTGTCAACAAGACAGTTGGGGAATAGAATCTAGATGGGGGAGACCACACACACCTATTTTCATGGCAGTAAAATATACTTCAGCCCATTTGCTTTAACAAAATGGCTGCATCTTTTGGGTGCTAACAATGTGCTATGTACTGTGGTAAGCAAAATATACAAGTTATTTCGTTCTCATGATTTATCCACACAGGACACAGTGCTATATCTTTTACTGTTAAAGAAGCTGAATCTCAAAGGAATTAATTTCCTTAACCTCCTTCTGGGGCTTATATTTTAATTTTCATTCTGATTTAAGAGATGACAGAAAGTACCATACTTAAATGACATGTGTTCATATCTAAATGCATGTTCAACTATAATGCACAATGTCCACACAAAATAAAGAATTGGGCTCCAACAGGTGTTCCCAAATGTTTGGGCCACAGATGATGATGATGTGACTATATCAGATATGCCTGGATAGATTTTTTTTTTAAGTAGGCTCAAAAATCTTACCTCTCCACGATATGGGGAATGTGGTCCTCTATGCATAGCACGGTATAAGCAAATGATGGCTTGAGAGTAGCCCATTTAAAAACTCAAAACATTTAAATAACCTTTAAGTGAGTCTGTGATGTAAATAAGGTGCCAAATGAACTAATTACATTTAGGTTTCCTCAATAAATGGAACAATATTTAAAAAAAATGTTCTTCCCAGAATGTGCTTTTAAAAAACAATCCCTAAGGAAAGTGTTCCTAATAACTTCTTAAATCCGATGCTTAACTTAAAATGAAAACTTTTTGAAAATATTTATTTATTTTGAGAGAGAGAGAGAGAGAGAGAGCAAGAGCAAACATGCATGAGTAGGGGATTGGCAGAGAAAGACAGAGAGACAGAGAGACAGAGAGACAGAGAGTGAAAGAAAATCCCAGTCTCTACACTGACAACATAGAGCCCTACGTGGGGCTCGAACTCACAAAGAGTGAGATCATGACCTTAGCCAAAATCAAGAGTTCAACGCTTAACCGACTGGAACCCCAGGTGCCCCCAAATGAAAACCTTTAAAAATCAAACGTATATTCCTTTTATTTGAATCCTAGACACTGAACTAAATGAAAATGGCTGACCTACGTGTCACAGAATCACCCTATATACCCCTGTGTTTCCTGAGATGCCCTATTCACTAAACACTCAAAAACCATGCCTGGGACTTTCCAGGTGCCTCAGGAGCAGGCTTTAGTTTATCTCAAGTTCAGAGATCTATTTTCTTCACTGGAGCCTTTCTGTAACACCAACTGTCGCTTCTGTGCAGTTATGAACATTTCTCTAAAGTCCAAAGCTCTTGAGAACCTCTCGGAATGTCAGAAGCACACTATGTGTGCTGGTATGTGTAAAATTTGGGGAACAGGACTGTTTCAGCATGACATTTCGTACCAGTAACTGATTTTAAGAAACAAATCCCATTGTATTGAAATCTTTTATTAGAAAATACATCCCATAGTTTACCCAATTCATTCTAGGCCTTCTAGCCAGTGAAGTGTTTATAGTTTTGAGTTGGATAAAATGAAATCTTTCAGGAATATGTCAGTGTTTCCATTACACTCCTTCTTTTTTCACCCCGAAGTAGCACAAGTTTATTAGTGTGTCCATAAAAATTAATATTCCACTGAACCTGGCACCAGACCATAAAGTAAATGTTTACATATCCCTTCAAATATTAACTCAGTGGTTTTCACAAAATGGTAGGGCTGCCAGGCATGAAAATTCTCAATCCACAGCCTTTCTCATCTAATTTAGTTGGGTTATTCTTTCAGTGACTAAACTGAGCTTAAAACCGGCACCTGAAATGGACAGGAAGTGAAAAGAGGAGTGAGAGAGAACTTTATTAACTATCCAGAAGCTTCTAACATGAGATCATCCTGAAAACTATCAAACTAGGCACGCATAGCTAAACATGTCACTTGCACCAAAACATATGTCCCTGGTCTCTCTCAGCTGCATGTCATCTGTCAGGAAATGGCCTGAGGGACAGCCCACACGTGGCTGCTGTGGGGGAGGCGCTTGGGACACAGTTGCAGATGAAGTGATGACTGAGCTCTCAGCTTATTTCGTGACCCAACGGTGGGGAGCCCAGGCCTCCAGCGGTGTGTAAGACTTAAGGCCCATTATAGGAAGACTGACAAAATGATTCTCTGGATTATTCAGGGGCCGGTGTGTGAGTGGGGTGAGCTCAGGGCATAGAGAGAAACAGAAAAGAACCAAGAAGCGTGAATCTCTTCTTTTGTCAGTCCGTATCCTGGTTCTACTCAGAGTAAATCCTTATTCTCAGTTCTGCCTCCTTGACTCTTCCCATAACTCTAAATACTTATTATATATATTTTTTAAGTATCAGAATTAGAAGACTTAATTTGATTCAAGACCTTCCTCTACCACTTATCAGCTGTTTGGTTTTGAGCAAGGTACTCCTTTACCTGAATATTCCTTTCTTTACCCTTAGAGTAAATAGTAAAGACCTCTCAACAAATACTTGATGATACTAAGTGCTGCCCCTTTTATCTTACATAGTTAGGGTCAGAATCACATGAAATGACACATATAAAAACTATTTGGTTAATAACAATGATAACAATAGCAATAATGATAACCACTTATTATGTACAAGGCAAGGTTAAGAATTTGGCATAAAATACCTTATCTAATCCTTACAACACACATTTAAGTCATTATTGTTTTTTTTTTAATTCTTTTCAGGTAAAAAAGCAGAGGCTTGGAATATTTAGCATCTTTCCCAAGATGTTCATTATCCCCAAACTGACCTATAAATTCAGGCATCAAAATCTCAGATGGATTACTTTTTTAGCAGATGTTGACAAACTAAGTTTAAAATTGATATAGAAATGAAGAGGACCTAGAGTAGTCAAAACAATTTTGAAAAAGAAAAAAACAACTTCCAGGGGCACCTGGGTGGCTCAGTCAGTTAAGCGTCCAACTTTGGCTCAGGTCATGATCTCACAGTTCGTGGTTTCGAGCCCTGCATCGGGCTCTGTGCTGAGAGCTTGGAGTCTGGAGCCTGCTTCGGATTCTGTGTCTCCCTCTCTTTATGCCCCTCCCCTGCTGGTTCTCTGTCGCTCTCTATCTCCAAAAATAAACGTGAAAAAAAACCAACTTCCAGCTTATGATTTTTTTTCTACTATGGTGATGTTATCAGTGGTGACCTCATGCATAGAATAGTCAGGAGAAGGAGCAATGTTTTTTTAATGTTTAGTGTTATGTGTCTATGGAATACCCAAATAAAAATGTCCACTAAATAGTTAAATGTGTGGGTCTGGAGGTCAGCAGAGATATCTTGGCAGAATATGCAGATTTGAGGGTCAGAAGTTCAGATAGTAAATAAGCCATAGATGGATGGGGTCACCCTTGGAGAATTCATGATAATAAAATAAGAGGACAGAATTACGAAGAATTACAATTACAGAACTACAAAGAATTTATGGAATAGGCAGAGAAAGCAATGCCTGCTAAAAAGAATAAGTTTGTGTAGCTAGAGAGCTAGGCTTAAACCAGGAGAGTAAATTGTCACAGATGTTAAAGAAAGTGACACATATCACTTTAACTAGCATTTAACTTAAAAAAGCAAGTCATATGGCCTCTCTGACTTCATGGGGGCTGGGCAGTACAATCCTACCAGGTGCCAGGAAGAAACAAAACAGAGATAGGAGTGAATGCCACTGATGTCTATCACGCTTTGTAGTACAGTTCCTCCTCCTATTTTTAGCCCTACCTCTCATTCCTATCCTCCACTGTTAAATCTATCTTTATTGGATTCCATGACTCTCTAGTCTTTGTGGAAAATCTACTCCCTTTTTCTCTGTATTCTTTTTTTTTTTTTTCCAACACTCTAGCCTGTGCTCCAAAGTACCATGCCTTTGGCTGAGTTTTATTGCATTGTTCATCCACTGAAGTTATTTTGTGTCATCTTCATTATTTAGAATTAAATAACTTTATAAGTTCTCATATACCAATTTTAGTAGGGTCTCCAGAGGGAGAAGATAGAAATGCATAGATCTAGTTTATTGTCTTTAAGTGGACACTTAGTAATGATATTTACCATTTTTTCCTTTTATGCTTATTGCTTTCTGTGCTCTTGAATAAGAAATATTTACTTACACCCAAGATGCAAAGACATTTTCCTAAAGGCTTTATAATTTCTACTTTTAAGTTTGGTATATCATTCATATAAAATTAAGATGATGTATAATCTGAAGTGACAATAAAGTTTCAATGATTTTTCCATACGTGATTATGAACCATTTGTTGAAAAGCCCTTCCTTACCCCATTTGGATACCTTTGTCACTTTATCACTTGACTGGAAAAGAATTATTTCTGGATTTTGTATTCTATCCCATGATATATTTGTCTATTCTTATGATGGTATCACATGCCTTATAGTAGTACTTGAAGCCAGGGAATGTAAATCTTCCAACCTTATTCTCATGGTAAAAGATGCTGTTATAGAACTGAGATTCCCTAGTAGCAAAGGGAATGATAGAATGCCGAAACAGGAGAGACAAGGTGCCAACACTTAACCATCAGAGACAAGATAAACATGATTCTTATAATGGGCAGTAAGGTCCTAATGACCTTCACAAGGTCCTGATCATAAGGTTCTAGGAATATGATTTGTAGAACATGGTGTTCCTAAAGTTATAATAGATGGAAAGCCAGTTGAGGTCAGCCACCTCAGTAACAAGTCATGATCTATCACTAAATTTCAAATCTTGGCTTGTTCTATTTCTCAGAATTCATCAGCTAAAAGAGACATCCAATCACCTTAGCTGTGATTTTCCCAATCCTTCCCCAAACAGAATTTTTGACCATTTATAATGAGGTAAGGGAAAAGTTCATGTTTTTAAGGTTTGTTGTATATAAGATCCAAGCTGATATGAATACCCAGGGAACCAAAGTGCCATTGTGGTTCTCCTGTTAGAGTAGACATGTATGAGAGTCAGGTAATAAATGGAGTTCTGACACTGGTTTATCTCACAGGGAGTCTACTGCATCCAAGGGTGCACCCGGTGTCTCTGGTTTCTGAATATATACTTGGAAAGGACATATACGTAGCTGGCAGAACCCACACGTTGATTTCTTGGTCCATGGAGTAAAAGCAATTGCAGTAATAACATTACTATACTGGCTTAGAACCATATGTAGCTAGTTAGTCAAAACTGGTCTTACTGAATCCAGAATAGAAACTTACAGTCTGACTGCTCAGTATAGATGTCTATTTTGAGATGTGGTAATTCAACCCAAGACATTATTTAATCCCTAATTTCTCTATTTTCAAGATCCCTTTGAGTAAAATTCTATTTGCCATGAACACCAAGAAATAGTTAATCATATGGTTATTTTGAGGTCTAACTAGAAATTACTTGTGAAGAATTGTGAAGGGTCTGGTTTCACCCTACTTGTAAGGTAACAAGTTAGCCTGCCACAGTTTCATGGTTGCTGGCAGAAGATGTGATATTTTTAGGTCAAAATTGGATTCATGGCATAACACGTAGTGTGAACTTTATTTTTGCACTAGTTCTTTTTGCCCTCCAATTTCCATGGCAACCAGATGGAATGGTTCACGTGGATCCTGCACACATAGTTGGTTTGCATCACATCTGAGGAGATTTTGAGCTCAAGAGAGCTTATTTAATGCACCCCAAGAAAATCTGCCTGATAGCTGCCTTAGACGGAGATATTATATTTGACATTAAACTTGTCCTCTATTCTAGAGGAAGACATTATCTTTATCTAAGGCTTTTCAATTTCCTTGAAAAAATAACCTCAGACAAAAGGCAAGGTATGCAAAAAACATGGGGAATTATTTCTCAACATTAGCATAACATTCTCTTTCAAATTTTAGTAGAAGAATTAATATATTACATGAGACACGGGGCTACTGATATTCTCTGGATTGTTGAGACATCGTTTATTGCAGTGGAATGTTACTCCTCCGTGTCAGCCTTCACCACTGACAAAAACGCAGGTACTCTTTTGACGTTAATTTCAGCATTTCTTCAATACTTTGCACTCTTTATATTCTTACAGTTTCAAATACCCTTGGACCAAATTTACAGCGTACATCGAGGTGGAGAGTGATTGTGCAGCTGAGACCATCATTTTAGGTCCCAAGAGAATCCACATGGGGTTAATGTTGATGTATTTATCTGTCATGCCGTTACATTTGAAAATTCAGAGCCATCAAATGAGGGAGAGATTTTTCCAAACGAACCAACTGAAGTTCACATTTTTTTTCCCCCCAAACCATTTCAGCCGAGGGATAAATTGGCATCCTTTCTGATGTGAGCACATAGTGGAAAGAACATCAGACTGGGATCCAATAGACTCATGTTCTAATCCCATTCCTTCCATTAGCTTGTTGTGTAACCTTGGGCAAGTATGTGGGGTTTGGGTAGCAGAGGATAAGAATCACTTATAAACAAATCAAGCAAAAATAAACAAATAAACAAATAAATAAAAGAGGTTTTGCCAATTTCAAATTACATATGTGGCCTAAATTTTAAGACAATTTTTTTCTGTAATAGGCAGAGCAATATTCTTCCATGTGAGAAGCAGACCACTTTACTGTGGTTCTCTTTAATACACAAAGATCAAATGAAAAATATAGACATTCTGAGATTTGTCTAAATCTCTGTGGAATGATGCAATCTACTATGCCATCTATATTAGGCCACAAACCTAAACTATATTAGAAGTTTTAAATCATAAAAATTCTTAAATTTTATGTTTTAAATAATGTATATGAAGTTTTTTCCTTTGAAAATATTACATTTCTTATTTCAAAATAAG
This sequence comes from Felis catus, assembly GCF_018350175.1. Taxonomy (NCBI): domain Eukaryota; kingdom Metazoa; phylum Chordata; class Mammalia; order Carnivora; family Felidae; genus Felis; species Felis catus. Next base: position 81,561,826 of record NC_058377.1, on the reverse strand, counting down.
ATTTTTTTAAAGTATCTCTCTTCCCTTATTATTCCCATGGTTGCCACTCTAAATTGGCCTAGAAGATTAACCATTAATCTCTTAATTTATTTCCAAGTTTTGGGCTTACCTCCAGCCTCAATCTGTTCTTTTCATTTAATATTCTTAAAACTTAAGCCACTTCTGTCTGTTGGATCAAAAACAAACTCTCAATCCTGGAATTTCTAATATAGGACCATCTAGTCAACTTTCATCTTCCTCTGTCCAAAAGAGAACTTTCATCCCAGTAAGATGAATATACTTATATGTGCCTTGACTACAACATTTTCACAATTTCACCTCAACATTTGTGCCTTTCTGACTTAGAACATTCTCCTCTATCATGTCCACCCATCTGACTTCAGCCTTTCCTTAAAGGCTCAGCTCTATATCCACTGCCTCTCTGAAGAATTCCTTGATTTTTCTCCTATCTTTGAAAATCTGTTAGCCTTTTTATAAATGGTGGTAAGACAAGGACATGAACTACAAGCATTTTTGAATTTTTCTTATTTTTTCATAGGTTGGGTTTTTCAGGGCAGATACTTAACTGACTTAGTTATCTCTCCTCAAAGCCTTTTACTCCCCCAATTTTTCTTGATTTTATTGGTCAAATCAAGTGGTCTGACTGTGTTTTCCATGCCTTTCATGCTCCATCATAACCAAGTTGGAATATTCCTTTGTTGTTCTTCTATGTCATGGAGGTGATGCAGAGTGGTACTGCTTTAGTGGACTGGACCTGGAGTTGTATTCTAAGTTTACGTTGAGACCTTCACTTATAGTTTCAATAATCTAGATGAGGAATGAGTAAAGGTTTTTAGATTGAGCAATTTGAACTATTGATTAGTTTAAATTGCAATTTCAATAGAGTGGTAGGAAATAAATCCAGATTCAAGTAGGTTAACTGGAAAACCAACAGGGTATCTACTAATTTATTCATACGATCATTATATTCAATAAACTCATTTTTCAACTGAAGTGTTATAGTGGTCTCTAATTGTCTTCTGATCTCTAGTCCTGTCTCTTCCCAAACCTCTATCACATAGTTGATTAGGTAGTATTTATAAAACAGAAATCTACTATGTCACTCTCTTTCTTGACACCCATTACTGGTTTCTTACATCCTGGGTGCAGGATAAGATCTTAGCTTCTAAATATAGCTCATAAGAGACTATAATCTACTTCTCTAATATTGTCTCTTACTATTCCCTGCCTCATGCTTACTGTTACAGAAATACCAAACTTTTTGTGACAAATAAAATATAAACTCTAAAAAATGCATTATTCATCTAGAAAACAATCACCAGAGAGAAAGCCAGATGTTATATGCCTCCTATGAATTACTGTTGCCAAAAATTTAGAACCTGGATCTGATCATGTATTTTAATCTAACTATAAGTTTCAGGAAATACAGGGTTGATAAAGTTTGTGAAGCTATTCTATTAAAACAAGTCATTAAAATCTAGACTATAAAAATCTCTAAGGAATAATAACTTGGTTTCTTCCACAAATTACAAAAAAAGGAAGTGATTGAAGGAAAGCTATGGATTCAGAGTAACAGAAGACATATCGATCAATTGTAATGTATCGACTTTATTTGGATCCTGAATCAAGCCAAGAAACTATTAAAAAAATAATTTTGACAAATCCAGTGGCATTTGAACATTGACCAGATAATAAGGAATTGATTTTTATAACAGCTGTTGTGATTTTGGATTTTTTTTAAGTTCTTATCTTTTAGAGATATATACTGAAATATTTACAGATGAAATGATATGGTATCAAAGATTAGTTTCATCATAATTTGGTTTTGGGGAAGAGGAAAGTTGAAGAAAAATGGAGGTAAAGATGAAATAAGATTAGCCAAGGGTTGGTAATTATTGAAGCTGGGGGATGAGCTAGCATTCTTTTCTCTAGTTTTTAATATATTTGAAATTTTCTGTAATATCAGACAAAAAGAAATTTAAAAGCATTATCAAAGTTAGCAATGATTTTATAAAGTGTATATTCAAAACAAATTGATAACAAAGCATAATTACTTGAACATTAAAGTTTAAAAGGCAGTTTTGCTATTTAAAATACTGGGAACAATTAGTCTAGCGTCTACTCTCACATATGGTAGGAAGAGCCAGGAAGAGACTGTGCTCTGATGCAGCCACTGCCATCTTGACAGCCAAGTGTGTGTCCTTCCGAGAGCCCAGGCCGCCTATGTGGATCTTTTCTACAAAATCATAACCTGCCTTTGCTTTGAATTATTCTGAAATGGTCCACAACCATGAAGACCTCAAGGCTTTAAAACTTATCTATTATAATAAAGCAGACATTTTCATACATTGAATGTGTGTATGAATATGGGTAAAACTACTTTTCAGCTTATATACCCTTTTACCAAGGATTTATATGTTTTACAATTTGTACTAATTAAATAATATGACATGTTCTCTCAGATGCATTCATAGCATGTTCATCAAGGCATAGTTTAAAACATTGAATAATTGTCAACTTAATGACCAATGTGTTATTAAGAGTAAAAAGCAGGAGCTAAAACAATATTTTTATAGTACGCCTTATATGTTAAAATAAATTTGCATGATATGTGTGTGTACACATAACTGAAATGCATTTTAAAGTGTGCATCATTGTGAGGTGCCTCAGTGGCTCAGTCGGTTAGGTCACCAACTCTTGATTTTGGCCCAGATCATGTTCTCCCAGCTCGTGACATCAAGTCCCACATTTGGCTCTGTGCTGACAGCATGGAGCCTGATTTTCTCTCTCCCTCACTTTCTGCCCCTCCCCCGCTCACACTCTGTCCTTTCAAAATAAATAAACATTAAAAAAATAACAAAGTGTATATAATTGAGTTTCCCTTCTCTTCTCCCAGTCTTCACATACAGACACACACACACACACACACACACACACACACACACACTTCCTTGTACCCAATGGTCTTTAGACCAGGAAATTAACTTTTCCTTTCCACTGTTTTAAACAGTCTAACAGACCCATACAATTTGATTCCAATAATCATTTTTTAATTCAGAAGGGCAGATTTAAATCTCTTTTGCAAAAGGATAACTATCTATATTGCTACCCATATCTACATTATGATTACTATAGTAATAAAATTTTCACCTTTTCATTTGGAACACACAAAGAAGATTCTATAATAGGCAACTTCTGTTCTCACCAGAAGGTCATAGCCACTAAGAGTGATTCTGAGGGATCCTCAGAAAGTTAGATCATGAATCTCTATGTGGATGAAAGTAGAGAGGGATGTAGAGGGGGATCCAAAGAAACTATATGAAAGAGAAAATGATGGGAATCCTATTCCATCCTCCAAGTTGATAGTGGAGTGCCACACCTGGATGGGAAAACAAGTACAAAAACATAGTCATGAACAAAATAACAGCTAGTTTTGGGAAGATATTGCTGATGTAAGGAGTTTCCAAAATTTGGCTGAATTGGGAGGAGATGATTATATTAGCAATATTAAGGGTCAGGAAGGGGGAATGAGGGGACAATTGGCCTAGTAGCCAATGAGGTCACCAAGAAGGGAAAATTGAACATTGTATTTGAAAGACAAGACGTTAAGTGAACAAGAGACTAGAGTAGTAGAAGCTGGGAGTATCGGAAGCACTTCATGGAGTAGGTCAAGCCAAGCAATTAGAAAGTAGATGAAATTATGTCCAAGAGAAGGATGCCAGCATGGGATAGCAGGGCTTGACTAAAAAGAGTAGTTTTATGGGACAGAAAATGGGAAGGGAGTTTTAAGGAACTCTACCTTAATTCATAGGTGATTGATTCCACAGTTCTACTATTGTGGGTTTGGCTTCTGTTTCAGTCATGATACTTGGACTTCTTCTTTGTTCCTGTGACTGTGTCTTTACTATATGTCTTGGAATTTGGGGCGTTGACTTGCTTTGTTACCTTTGGTACCATTCTTGATTAGCTAAACTAGTAATCATCTCAGGCTCTTTAGGAAATTGGCCTGAATTTCTTTGCAAAAGACAAAAGTTTTATACTTGAGCCTCAAGCCTGTGTTCCTGAATGTGTAATAAATAATAAAAAACTGATAAAAAAAAAGGCAAGAGAAAATTATTTCCCTGCTTGTTTATCACAGACATTTGTTGGCAGGATCTTTGCATATTACTTTAAAGTTTCTGTTGTTACTATTAACCCTTTGTTTTTCTTTCTGGGTTCCATGGGCCATGATGGGTCTTTTTGCCTTGCTAACAATTCAGTAATGTCACAATACATCCAGATACCATATGTTATGGGTTAAATTGTATTTCCTCTCAAATTTACGTGTTGAAGTCCTAAATCCCATTATCTCAGACTGTGACTTCATTTGGAAATAGGATTGTTGCAGATGCAATTAATTAAGATGAGGCCATACTAGAGTATAATGGGCCCCTAATTCAATTTAACCAGTGTTCTAATAAGAGGGGAAATTTGGACATAGAGACATGCACACAGAGAGAATGACACATGAAGATTGGAGCAATGCTATCATAAACCAAGCAACTACCAGAAACTAAGACAAAGGCCCAGAATAGATCCTTTCCTAATGCCTTCAGAAGGAACATGGCCCTGCTGACAACCTAATCTCAGATTCCAGCTTCTAGACCTGTAAAATAAGTTTCTATCATTTAACCTACTCAGCTTGTGGTACTTAGTTACGGCAGCACTAGCAAACTTATATGCTATTTTCAAAGTGCCTGGATTAAATTCTTCCTTGTATTATTATCCATTTACACCCTCTCTAGAACATTGCTTTCCAAAGAATTTTTGGTCATGATGTGTGATGGAAACGTTCTGTCGTCTGTCCAAACATTAGACATTATCTGAATGTGATTATTAAGCACTGAAAATGTAGCTACTTCACCTGAGGAACTAATTTTTTTATTTTAATTAGTTTACATTTACATTAAGTAGCTACATGTGGCTAGCAGCTACCATATAGAACATAGCAGCTCTGGAAATAACCCTAGGGTAGTAGGAGTATCTATTTCTGAGTCTAGTTCTACCTAGTTTGTGTTTGGGCTTCTGTGGTCTGCAACATCATAGGATAGAATAAACCATGAATGCCAAAACTTGTCACTCAGGCCGATAAATCCTGTTGATAAGCTTTCTCTCAGTGGCTGGAGTTCAACCAAATTGAAGGAAACCATCAGAAAAGAGAAGGTTGCTGGATTCTAGTCCATGTCCCATTTTCATTCACTAGTCACTGATTCTGTTTAGCCTGTTATGAAATATTCCCATTGTGCTAGTGGGTTTTAATATGAATCATACTATGAATTAAGAACTAGGCAATAATTGCTGGATACTTTCAACCAAGTCATGTGACCAGCCACAGAGATAATTTACTAGCTTACTAACCTTATTTAACATTAACTTGGTGCCCAGAAAATATAAAGTTATAACTCATATTTTCAACTGTGCATGACTTTCATGACTCAGTCAAGCCACAGGAAGATATTCACTCTTCTTTTATATTCTTATTTTTTTATATTTCTTGTCACTAGGAAATTAGTTGCTCTTGTTTTCCTATAAATTTTTTTTTGGATGAAAGTGTTCTCGGGGCGCCTGGGTGGCGCAGTCGGTTAAGCGTCCGACTTCAGCCAGGTCACGATCTCACGGTCCGTGAGTTCGAGCCCCACGTCAGGCTCTGGGCTGATGGCTCAGAGCCTGGAGCCTGTTTCTGATTCTGTGTCTCCCTCTCTCTCTGCCCCTCCCCCGTTCATGCTCTGTCTCTCTCTGTCCCAAAAATAAATAAACGTTGAAAAAAAAAATTAAAAAAAAAAAAAAGAAAGTGTTCTCCCACATTTCACTGGTTGCAATGTTTATTTCTACTATTTGAGGAACTTGCTCTATTAATTTTTTCATCATAATAGAAAATATGCATGTATCTTCTTAACGAGTCTGGGATTTTGTGCAACTCTATTATAATTTCAAAGAAAATCAGTGTTTTAACCATTGGGGAATTTACCAAAAAACCTTAAGGAAAATTATTTCTTGACACCTTGCTCTGTATTTTAAGTTTGTAATTGTTTTACATAAACATTTTTGTTTTTCTTTTCACATGTGTCATAATATTAAAAAGTTTGTTTTGATTTGAAAGATCCCAGAGGATATTTGACTTCTGTATGAGAGAACTGTTTAATAAATATTTTGTTTAGAAAGTATGACATTGAAAAAGAATTTGATGTTTATTTATTTATTTCATTTATTTTTTATTTAAAATTTTTTTAATGTTTATTTATTTTTGAGAGAGAGAGAGAGAGAGAGAGAGAGAGATCGGGGGAGGGGCAGAGAAAGAGGAAGACACAGAATTCGAAGCAGGCTCCAGGCTCTGAGTTGTCAGCACAGAGTCTGATGAGGGGCTCAAACATACAAACCGTGAGATCATGACCTGAGCTGATGTCTGAAGCTTAACCAACTGAGCCACCCAGGTGCCCTTGATGTTTATTTGTGAGGGGGGGAGAGAGAGAGAGAGAGAGAGAGAGAGAGAGAGAGAGAGAGAGAAAGGATCAGAGAGAGGGAGACACAGAATCCAAAACAGGATGCAGGCTCTGAGCTGTCAGCACCAAGTCCAACATGGGGCTCAAACCTGCGAACTGTGAGGTCATAATCTGAGCCGAGGTAGGATGTTTAACCCACTGACCCATTTAGGTTCTCCTTTGTAAAAGTAATTTGAAATGGATGAGCAATATCGATGTACTTCTAATCTGTTAAAAATTACATAACTAAAGTGAAAAATAATGGTAACACACAATGCTGATGACGATGCAGAGAAACTAGACCGTTTATATATTTCTGGTTGGAAAATAAAATTGCATAGCTACCTTAGAAGAGAGTTTGGCAGTTCCTTTCAAAACTAAAAATGAACTTGCTGTATGACCCATCAGTTGCACTCTTGGGCATTTATCCTATAGGATTGAAGACTTATTTTCACCCAGGAATTTATAAACAAGTATTTACAATAGCTTTATTTGTGATAGATAAAATTGGAAAATACTTTTAAACAAACTGTGGTACATCTATACCACAGAATACAACTCAGTAATAATAAGGAACAAATTATTGATATGTGAAATAACTTAGATGGACCTCAAGGAAATTATACTGATAGAAAAAGCCAAAATCAAGAAGATATACTGCATGATTCTATTTATGTTATGTGTATAAAATAACGTAATTATAAAGATGGAAAACAGATGGATTAGTGGTTGCCAGGGGTTAGGAGTGGAAGGACACGATGGGTATGGCTATAAAGGATAACACCAGAGAGTCTTGTTGCAATGGTATAGTTGAGTATGTTGATGCTTATGTGGTTATACAATGCTACACATGTAATAAAATTGCATAGGACTATACACACATATACACACACAAGTTCATGTATAATTATTGAAATCTGAATAAGCTCTATGGATTGTAGCAATGCCAATTTCTTAGTTTTATACAAAGTGAGTGTTCATGGGAATTTGCATACATTTCTTTTCAACCTCCTTTGGATTTATGATTATATATATAATATATATTTATTTAATATATTTAATTAATTTATTTATTTAATATATTTAATTAATTTATTTCATTAATATATATATTTAATATTTATTTATTTTTGAGAGAGAGAGACAGAATGTGAGCAAAGGAGGGGCCGAGAGAGAGGGAGACACAGAATCTTAAGCAGGCTCCAGCCTCTGAGCTGTCAGCAAAGATCCTGACGTGGGGCTCGAACTCACGAACATGAGATCATGACCTGAGCCGATGTCAGTCACTTAACTGCCTGAGCAACCCAGGGACCACAAAGATTTATAATTATTTTAAAATGATAAGTTCTGAAACCATTTTATTGTAAAATTTGATTTTCTTTTCCATAATGCTTATGCTTAATTTCCTTGACTACGCCTAACACATATTATTTTTTTCCAATATTTAGAGCTTTATTGTTTTGTTTTTCACATTTAGTTCTATGACCTGTCTGGATTCAGAGAGGTTTTTGTCCAGCATTATTGAGGCATCATTAACAAACTCAAACTCAAACTCAAAGGAATGGAAAATAGAATGGCTGTAGGATAGGGGACATGGGGAGAGGTTGGTAAAAGAATACAACCTTTCAGTTATAAGATGAATATGTTCTGATGATTTAATATATAGCATGATGACTATAGTTAATAATACTGTATTATATACTTGAAATTTGCTGAGAGAGTAGACCTTAAACAGTCCCATAAAAAAGAAAAGGTAACAATGTAAGGTGATAGACATGTTAATTAACTTACTTATGGGAATCATTTCACAATAAGTATGTATACCAAATCATCAAGTTGAACACAGTCTTCTTTTGGTATGAAGAATAGAAAACAAACAAATTGTATATTATCAGGCATATAATATTTTACTTTTATATTTAGTTATTAGTATAAAACCAATACATTTTATAAGAAAAATAATTTCAGATAGTGTAGAAGAGTAGAGTAAGATCTCTATTTCCTCAGGAATGTCATTCATTGCCCCAAGAAAACACACTATAAACAAATTTTTATTAATTATTGAGAATCTAGTTTGCATGGTTTTATAAGTTTGTACAATCCATGGTAAGCAGGGCAATTTATCTCTGCTTGGAAACAGAAAATTAACAGTACACAAATTGATCAGTAAATAAGATAATTCCAGATCATGAAAAAGATATAGAGAAAACAGGGCAACATGAAAAGCAATATGTAGGCCAGGAGAGAAGCAGCATTAAATAGACTGGTCAAGGAGGGCTTCTTCCAGATGACATTTGACCAGGAACTGAATGACAAAAGGAGCTAAGTAGATGAAGATTTGGGATAAGATCTGTTTCAGGCAAAGAGAACAGGTAGTACAAAGGCTTGAGGTGGCATTCAATCTGGCATGTTCTAGGAACAGGAAGAAGTTCACACAGCTAGAATATACTGAAGGGTGGGTTTGGGACATGAGGCTCAAAAAGGAACAAATGACAAAACCATGTAGCTCCTTGTACACATGGCAAGCAATGTGGATTATTATAAGTGAAATGGAAACCTTCTAGAGGATTTCAAACAGGAAGATGACATAATGTGATTTTAACTGTTAAAAGATCAATTTGGTTACTGCATGAAGAATGGGTAATAGTGGAAACAGAGAGGCAAGTTAAGAGCCCAATAATAAAAGTAATGGTAACTTGGACCAGAGAGATAATAGCCATAAAATTATTGTAATACTCCAGGCAAGAAATAATGAAGACTAAGTTTAGGGCAGAAACAGTGGTGACAGAGAGGTGGACTTTAGCTGAAGATGGATGTAATAAGTTGAATCAATTGTACTTTTGACTAATTAGATGTGGAAATGGGGTAAGATAATGAAGAAGTTAAGCTATCAGGTAACTTGTGTAGGTAGTTGAATGGAAGAGATTACTAACCGTTGTAAAAAATAAGAAGAGCATGTTGGTATCTGAGAAGGCTGATTAACAGTTCCGTTTTGGATATATGGAGTTTAAGGTACCTTAGGACAAGCAGATGAAGTTGTATGGTAGGCAGTTGGATCTGAAGTTCAGGAAAAGACAAAGATTGGAAATACTAATTTTAAAAACATTAGCATATTAATGTAAAAGCATAACTGTGGGTCTAAGAAAAGGCCAACTGGCCTTAATACTGTATCATGTGTACACTGAAGATGAATGGTGATAGTTAGGTGATACTTAAATTTGGTCTCACTTCAACTATGGGTGATATATATACACTCTTACATTCTCATTCACATCTTGTTTTTTTTTTTGTTTACATTTTACAGTCTTTAATTAAGCACATAAAACTGTACTATTTAATATATTTCTCCATGAACTTTTTGTGAAATTCAGATCGCAGTGTATCATTTCCAAATCTTTTGTCTTTCTTCTGATTCATCTACACCTTTTGCACAGTTCTTGAAAACAACATCATCATCCCACCTTCTTTTAACTTTGAAGTTGGCCTGAGGCTGGGATGGGCCAGTGAGATTAAGGAGAGGGTTTCCACTCAATATGTTTTCCATACGTATTCTTTCTTCTTCAGCTTTTTGTTCTTGTTCCTTCCTGGCCTGCTCTTCAGTTCTTTCTTTTTTAATTTTTTCTAGCTCTGCAAGAAGAGCTGCAGTATCATCATCATCACTCTCCTCTTCAAAATCTTCATCTTCATCTTCCTCATCTGTTAGAGGATCATCTGCATCAAGGTTGGCAGCAGGAATCTGGTCTAACCGAGGTTTCTTGGACACTGATGAGGAGGTTGTATGTTCTCGTGTTGGACGATCTCTATTTTTTTCTCTGGCGGCAGCTCGCTCTCTCTCCTCCAGCTCTCTCCTGAAGTCACGGTTGCGAACCTCTTCAGGGGCATTCTGAGTGGTTTGTGTATATTTTATCTTTGTATGAGAAGGTAGGTCTCTACTTGAATACTGCTTTGAGAGTTGGCTCAAATCACCTTCTCCTTTTCTTCTCCCCCCTCTTGCAGGTTCAAAAGTTGGCCTAGCTGCTGTTGTCATCTTTTATGCTGCTACCCTCCTGCCGCTCACGTCGGCCGGGGTCTAATGCTGCAGCTTCCGGAAATCATACAGACACCATTACGACTGGTACCTCCCAGGAGCCTCTGCCTCATTCACATCTTTTAAAGTTACCATGGACATAAGACTAGCAGCCTTTTGTAATCAAAATGCCAAGAAAATTCTGAACTTTCTTAGGAAAGTAATGAGGACAAAGAAAAAATATGATTTTTTCCTCAGGAAAAACTATGCTGCATGGACAACTGGAATATTGTATGTAGACTAATTGATGACATCTTTAGGATATTGGGAGATGAATGGATTCTAAAGAAAGTCTTATTCTAAAAATATATCTTGACTATTATTGGAAGACAAGGAAAATTAGGCTCAGAGATCAATGGGCTGAACCAAAATTACATAACAAGAAAATGATAGTGTGGAGAGTAAGATCCAAATCTCCTGGTTCCTTACTTACAGCTTTTAAAAATATATATATAAATCATATAAAACGGCTGGAGCAAAAGGCTGGAAAATCTAGCTTATAAGTTCAGGATAAAATAATTAGACTTCTTCTAGTTTGGAACAACCTAAACTAAGAGGTAATGGCCAAGATTATGAAATAATATTGGGTTTGATAGGATAGGATCAGATACTGGACTGTGGGGCATAAACTACTACCAAAGGGAATGTTGTGAACAAAGGAATATATAACTAGTCAAATTTCCTTTACAGCTGTTCCCACATCCCTGTTTTCTACTGCAGTGTCTTATCCTTCTAGTTCCTGATACTCAACCTGTCATGCAACATGAATCTTGACATGTCCCAGAGTCATTTCCTGTTTTGGGCTTTACTATTGACCTAAGACTTTAGTCTCAGAATAGGGACCAAAGATTTTACTGGCTTGCCTAGATTGACTTTTCAGAACCTCTGGATTCTTCATTATCTCCAAATTCTATCCTCAATAGTAAAGGTCAAACATTAAGTTTCAAAATTCTAAGATACAGGGGACAAAAGGGTACTCTGTGAAACCCAGAAAAGATCAATTTAGGTCAATTTAAAGACCTTGCAAATTTTATTTGCTTTATCATTATTCATGTTATAGAAAGCAATTTTTGTACATTACCGTGAAGACACAGTAAGATACTAAGTGACTTCATGTAGCTTTACTTAAATAGCTCTGCATGAACAATCACAAGGAATAAAAGTAAAAGAAAAAAATTAAGATGAATAATTCTAGAAGAATTGCTATGTGCCAGTCACCATGCAAATCACTTTCATATACATCATCTAATTTAGTGTCAGCAAATATATAAAAACATTACTATTCTTACTTTATTAATGAGGAAACTGAGGCTCGAAAGTTAAGTGACTAGTCTGAGATCTACAGCAAGTTATTCCTAAATGATGCAGGAAACAGAATATCTGGAAGGATCCAGAACAGAGTGGAGTTGGATGAATGATGTAAAGAAGAGAAGGCCAACAAATAACCTAAATATAACAGTATGAGGATATACAGACACTAGTGCTCAGATGTTCTCCATATTTGTTGATGTCAGAAAAGGGAAATTAGCTAAGTTTAACTTAGGATACTAGTGTCCAATAGAAGGCTGGATTTGCTAGCAGATAGGTCTGCAAGATACTAGAATGAGTAACTAAGAGATGTTGTAAACTCTTTACATTCTCTCAAAGGAGTTACTTTAAATAATTTTTAGAATGCTTTCTTTATTTATGAGGGAGAGAGAGAAAGAGACAGCATGAGTGGGGGGAAGGACAGAGTGTGTGTGTGTGGGAACACAGAGGAACCAAAGCTGGCTCTACACTAATGTCAGTGACTGTGGGCTCAAACTCACAAACCGTGAGATCACGACCTGAGCTGAAGTCAGACGCTCAATTGACTGTGCCACCTAGGTGCCCCATCAAAAGGAGTTACTTTAGATGTTCATCTTTTTTCAGAAGAGAAGATATTTTACACATGTGATTATATGGAATATATGGATGTTCATTCAACAAACAATTTTTTTTAATAATATGCTAGCTGCTATGCTCAGTAGGTCTGTGGATAGATTGTTGAACATGACAGATTGGGCCTCAGTCCTCCCATCAGATAATTCAATAAGCAGTAATCATGAAGGGTGCAGGGAAACAAGTGGGGTGCTGAGGGAGTATCTGATCTAGCCTACTTTTAATCAGGGTATGCTTCCAAAAAAAGTTCTGTCTAAACTGAGACCTGAAGGATGAATATTATCCAGGAAGAGAAGAGCAGAAGTATTTCAGAATTAAAACCAAGTGCAACGTGGGAATTGTGTGGCTTCTCACAAACCCTTCCAGGGGTGGAATTTCGTAAATCAGTCAATTGCTTAGGTCCCTCATGTTGTCATAATGTTCCTGAAATCACTGCCTTCTTTATGGTTTCTGGGTAAGCCACTGACACACTCTAAGTTTCCCATGTGATGAGTGAGAATCTGGGGAGTGTCCCTCCAGTGTGCAATGTGGAGCTGACGTAAACCCACGGGAGCGAGTGATGAAATGGGCAACTCGGGGTGTGGACTCAGATGGCCTGGGTACAAGGACTGGCTGTGCCAGATACTAACTTGATGATCCGAGAAAAAAAATCCCTAAAACTCAGTAGCCAAAGAACAGTGACATGAAGATGAGCAGAGACGGAATGCTATTCCCTGACAACAAAAATGAGGAATTTCATTCCAGCTAAGAGGAAAATGTATTCCTTTAAATTGTTTTCAAACTTTATTGGCATCCCACTCCCCTGGGCTTGTTAAAACAGATTGTTGCGCCCCATCCCCAGAGGTGCCAATCCAGGAGGTCTAGGGTGTTAATTCTGGAGCATTACCATTTCTACCAAGTTCCCTGGTACACTGATGCTGCTGGTTCAGGGATTACACCTTAAGAACCGCCTTTGTAGAAAATGTTGCCCATTAACCAATCTTCAGCTTGTTGCTTACTAAACCAGCAAATCCAACTATTTCTTCAGTTCCCATTAGCTCTTCCTCTCAGGTAACCTCAACTACCAACAGAAAATGCTGCAGTGTGAAGTTACAAGCAAGCACATTGTTAACCATTTTAAAATGCCAACCTCTATTCTAAGAGGCTATTTTGGCTGAGGTCTTCCATTTGGTCATTTTTAGAGTAAAATAAGTAATGGAATATACCATCAGAAGCTCCAAAGGAGTTAAAACTACTACTGAGTACAAGTGCTTATTTTCATTAAGAGCAAGGACGTCACTTAGGATTATTTTCTTGAGACTTTAAATGCCAACAAATGCAGCCGTATTTGAAAGGGTATCTTATCCCCACCTTGGCTGCTTTTTAATGTCATATGGCAATTTCCACTTTCCACAAGGTGAGCATTCACAAGCCTACATTTCTTCACTAAATTACTTTTTCTTTCTTGCACTTGTTTTTTCTTCCATCCTGGAAGAGTGACTCCCAAAAAGAGTTACTTTTCAGATGACACCATTAAAAAGTATGGGCATAAAAATCAAAACCTTAGGCATAAATCATCAATTGTTAATTCTCCATTTGAAACAAGTATATTCTCAACATCAGTACAATCCATGTTGATGCAACGTAGCGTTAGGATAACATCAATGAATGTAGGAAAGGACTGGGTCTGAAACCACAGTATCTTCATCCTTGCCTTTTCTAGTAGCTTCAAGTTGACCTGCATCCTCCTAAAATTTGGAAGATGTGACTGATGACCACACATCAGAGAGAGGATCAGTTGAGAGATATAGACATAGCTTGACATGTACTATGTAGAAGAAGGTTATCTCATTGTACTCAGGAGGCCTTGAAGCATTTTTACAGGCCATGTAGGCAGATTTGGAACTCTAACTCAGTACCCCAGGCTCCTAATCATACTGCCTTCTGAGTTTCTTAAGTGTCTCTCAATACTTATTTCAATGTCTTTTGCTCTGCTTAACACCATTTTCCAGGGCTTTCCTCTTTTTCCTGCCTTGCCCCACCTAATAATGTGATTACCTTTAATAACTGCTTCAAAACTTCAAAGGTTTTCAACCATTTTTATAGGGAACTCACAAAATTTAACAGCTTTCAAGACCTAGTAAAATTAATCTTTATTGGCCTGTAAGCCCTACGTAGAGCTTTCCTAAACTGTGCCTGTCAGCAAATCAGTCTCTTACTTCAGATCATATCTGACTTGAACCTGCAACTATCTACTTTCCCATTCTTCCATTCTCAGTGCCCAACAGCCACCAGGGTTTCTAGACTTCTCTTCTGCTATAATAAACAGTGCACACTGTCTCTTGTCTCCAGGAGATAAGACCGCATGCTTCAACAACAAACTGTAACTGTTATTCGAAGTGACTGTTCAAAGTGAGAAACTCTTCATCATGGACAAGGGGGAAGATGAAGAAAACATTCCAAGGATTAAAGAAGACCTCAGCCCAGAGCAGGAGGACTAATATTATAGCAAAGACTATTTTCAGTGTGACTTGATTAACCACTGAAGAGAGGAGCAAGTTTGGAGAGGAGCATAGTAATTCCTTAGTGCTTAGTTAATTTGAGACCTCTAACAACTCCCAGAGTCATGGTGGGTCACATCCATTTTAATAGAAGTTTTTCCACTCACCTAGCTTCTTCTTCCCTATATTCACCTTGGGGTACACATCATGCAGACATTGCTCTGATGGAATTAAATGCCATATTTAGTGGTCAGTTAAGTCCACCATACGCACTCACAAAGAGTGATATTCTAATAAATATTTTTTTAGTATACTTGACACACAATGTTACATTAGTTTCAAGTGTATAGCATTAGTGATTCAACAAGTCTATACTTCATGCTGCGCTCACCACCAGTGTAGTTACCATCTGTCCCAATACATCACTATTACAATATCATTGACTACATTCCTTATGCTGTGCCTTTTGGCCTTGTGACTTATTTATTCCATAACTGGAAGCCTGTATCTCCCACTCTCTTTCACCCGTTTTGCCCATTCCCCCACCCCTAATCAATAAATCCTGATAATGTAATTTACTTATTATCGTAATAGCCTTGGGTATCCTTAAAGTTTATTCATTTATCTTTTAGTAATCTGTATACCCAATGTGGGGCTCGAACTCACAACCCCAAGATCAAGAGTCACATGCTCTTCTGACTGAGCCCGAGAGGAGCCAGAGAGGTGCCCTTATCTTAATAACAGCTTAAAATCAGTAGTAAATCAGTAACAAACAAAAACTTCTGGCCTTATTTATGGGAAAACCTGAAATAAGTGTAACAATGAACAATTTACAAAGTTTGTCTTGCATATGCTACTCTAATTGATGTCCATTACAATCTAACACATGAGAAGAGATTATTACTCCCATTTTAAAGATAGGAAAGTTTTAATGAGTTACCCAAGCTCACACATTTAGTTCATGACAGGTAAAGGTATTAAAAACATGTGTCTTTTTTTGAGCTTTTATGCTTACAATATGTACAAAACTATTAGAAGCATGAAGCTAAAATGGCTATATTCTCTTGGTTTCCATAACAATATAATATCTTTTTTTCTTCTTTTTAATTTGATATTTTTTTAATTTGATATTGTCTTCTCTGTATCTTTACCACTTCATCATCCTGTGCTCAACTACTAAATATTGGAATTCCTCAGAGTTCAGGCTTACCCTGTATTCCCACCTCCCCTCGCACTGTGTGAATTACTTCATCCGTTCACGTGGATTTAAAACTCTATCTCTATGCCAACAATACATGAGTACGTTATTTCTACAATATTCTTCTGAGTCAAGATGCAACTCTGTTCTTAAAACTCTACATGGTAGTGCAAGTTTAATGGGCCAAACGTTGATCTCAACAGGTCTTAATTCTGTCCGCTTCCCAACATTCTCACCATTAATGTAGTCTAAATCAGCAATAGCAGCTCTTTTCAACTTGCTCCCTTGAGTCTAATTAAATGAATGTATATATATTGTCTTTTAAATGTCTTTTAATGTCTTTTAAACATGGAAATTAGATCATGTCACTTATACTCTGCTTATGATCTTTTGATGGCTTCCTTTCAGCTGCTAGAAGACAAATTATTGACATAATTTATAAGGTCCTTCTCTTATTAGCTATCATCCAAATCTTATCTCATGGCTCTTCCCTCCCTCCTTCACTCTACTTCTGCACATTGGCCTTCCCTCAGTTGCTCTAATGTGTCAGCCTCTTTAATGCCTCAGAGCCTTTCTGCGTGCTCCCTTCCTGTGTTGCCCAGTCACTCACATCTCATCATTCTTCAGTTTGCAGCTTAAGTGTCATTTACGCAGAATGGGCTGACTCTCCCGATTTAAATTAAGTCCTTATTTTATACACTTTCAAGCATCCTATTCTTATCTTTACTAGTACTTATCACAGTTTTAAATTATTTAAGTCTTAATGTGATTATCTGTTTATTTAAAAAAAATCTTAGTAAGCTATAACATTCATGGAAGCTCATGGGCTCTCCTCTGCACAGTATTCCTGGTGGAATATATATTGATATTATTTATAATTGAACAAATAAGTTGAACAAGATTTTATAACTTATTTAATACTGAGCTGGAAGTCAAAACCCTTAGTATCTAGTTCTTATCTTGAAGCCAACAGGCCCTATGATCTCTCTTCCTCTCTGGGTGCTGTGGTTTCCTCATGTGCATAAAGAAAAGGTGAGAGTCTTTGTTTTCTAAATTTCATCTCATCTATAAACTTCCCTATATCTATTGCACAGGCAAAAATACATCTAGTAACCATGATTGGGGCCTCAGAACACATTGAATAGGTCTCCAAGAGAAGGGAAAACGTTACTTATTTGTACCATCATGACATTTATCCCAGTTGTGTTGCTATTTTTGCATATTTAGAAGCAAATTTAGGATTGTATCTTCTGACTCTGCCTTGCTCTTTTGCAAGAAATTTTAATGAGATAAAGTTACACTTATTAATCACAAACTGGATTTGTGTGTGTGTGTGTGTGTGTGTGTGTGTGTGTGTGTGAGATACTTTGTGAGGGTGTGATGTCCTCTAGGTCTCCACTTCAAAGGGCATCTTGGCCCAATAGGATAAATTTCATTCAGAGATTTAAGTTTATCATCAATCTAGTCTATGTCTTCCTTTCTTTGTATGTAAAGTCACTGGCCATCAAGTTAATTGAGATCATAAAAATTATAAAATAATCCAAATGCTTATTTTGTAAGCCATTAGTGATCCCAGCAAGGAGGAATCTGTCATGTTGATTTTTTTATTAGACTCTGTCTGGAAGACAATACAATGAAACAGACATCCTCATCTTTATAAGTACATATTCAAACAAGTCAACACCACTCAGAAGACAAAACACTCCTTCCAAATTACCAGTGTTTATCTTCCACTGTGTTTCCATTCCTACATATGGTATCTTCTCTCCGACCCAAATCTTGCTTTTTTTTAAAAAAATTTTTTTATTATAGATCACAGATGTTGGGCTAGTAGGTTTATAAACTAGTCCTTACTTCTGGCTTTAAAATCAGTTCCACATTTATAGGACACTTTTGGAATCGTGTATGAACTCAAATATTTATGATTGCTGCTAACCTCAGAATTAAATGTTGCCTTCCCCTTAGAGCACGAGGAAGCATTTTTTCATTAGATCCTGGAAACTAACTGGCTCAACTCCCCAAGAAGCTTGGGATCATTTATCCTAGAATTATCTGGTAGTTGAGAAAACTAACATAGACATTGGGAAAGCCAGCCTTCCCAAAGAAAGAGTAATGAGCAATGAATGGCATGCCTCTGATTCTGTAACTGAGCCATTTAGGCTTATCTCCAAAAGTTTAAGTTACATACAAGATATTTTTCCTCTGTGTTTAGGACCTGGGTAAAGGAGTAGGTGTCTTTTCACCTGTGTTGGAATAGTTTCAGAATAAGACGTGTATGGTGAGTTTTTACGGACTGTGTGTGACTTCCATTTATTGTATTGTCTTGCTACATTTCCTTTATAAAGATTTTTTGTTGTTGTTGTTGTTGTTTGGTTTTTGGCTTTTGGTTTTTTTTTTTTTTAACCAGCAAGGTATAGGCTAAAAAGCATGTATTTTGAAGCCAGGTAGAACATGTACAGATATCGGTACTCCCACTCTCTGCTCTAAGCCTTAATGTTCTTATTCATGTGTTGACAGTGCTGCCTAACTTACCACGATGTTGTAAGATTGAAAGAAGGATGTTCTAAATGCCATGCCTTGGAAAGGCATAAGGTGATGTTCAGCGGTTGCTAGTTAGAAAGCTTTCTTCCAAAAACAGTTAATTTAAGTTTGGGCACTTAAATGAATAAACTTAGTGGAGTAGAAAATTGAAAAAAAAATGCCATGCCTTAGAATATAATAAATGTTTACTAACTAGCATTACTATCAACATAGCTATTATATATGGCTTCCAGAAAATCATGGTTCAATAGTGTGTGTGTAGAGTGAGGAGAAATGAGGGGTGTTTCACCAACTATTGGGTTATTATTCTTGGTTGAGAACTTAAGTGCTTTCACATCTGCTATGTCATCTCTTTCAACTACTTTTCTCATGTACTTGGAATAAATGATATGCCTGTGGACCCACAACTAGTAAAGTAGTAGAGCCAGGAATTAACCAAGACTTCTCAGGTCTGGAGACCGAATGTGAATAAGCACCACTCAGTGCACCAGGGCATGCTTTCATACAATTCACAGGGCCAAATTAGAGCCAAGAGTTGTCTGACTGATAAAGTTTGCACAGACAATAAATAATTGACATAAACCTATCTTAAAATTTTTGCAAAAAATACATGTATTACTGCAGGTGAAAAGAAATTAAAAAAGAAATTGATAATACATAAATTTCACACTTAGCTTTCATGGTAAATATATAAGTTTTTCTTTTAAAAATCTTAAATTCCAGGGGCACCTGGGTGGCTCAGTAGGTTGAGTGTCCGACTTTGGTTCGGGTTCAGCTCGTGGTTCTGAGCTTCGCGTTGGGCTCTGTGCTGACAGCTCGGAGCCTGGAGCCTGCTTCAGATTCTGTGTCTCCCTCTCTCTGCCCCTAACCCACTTGCATTCTGTCTCCATCTCTCTCAGAAATAAATGAACATTAAAAAATTTTTAAATCTTAAATTTGATATGTACTAAGAAGCAGTATGGCATAATAATACTTGTTGGTGTAGATTCTGAAGCCCAACTGCTGAGTGAGTGTCCTGACACCAGCTTGGCCAAGTTACTTAGGATCTCTGTGTTTCAGCTTCCTCACCTATAAAATAGAGCTAATAATACCTACCTGACAGGTGGTTTGGAGAATTAAATGAATTATGCTACCCTTAGACATTACTTAAGCAAGTTCTGGCCCATTGTAAGACCTCAATAAATGCTAACTGAGGTTGTAATGGGAATATTACCAGAATGCTTTGGATACACAAAAGACGGAATTTTTTTTCTTCCTTGAAAGGTCAAAAAGGCTTTTTCTCCTCTTGAATGCTCTTCCTTCACCTTTTCTCTGCCTGCCCACTCACTTTTGTCCCTCAAAATCCACTCAGATGTCATTTTTTTCTGCAGAGCCTTCTGATCTCCCTGTCTCTCTTCTTTACCAGAAGGAATCACTTTATTCTTTATGCTACTTCTGGATTCTGTATCTCACCACCATCCATTGAATGGTTTTTATTTGCTTTACCTTTCATTCTCAGCTTTGGTGAAAATGCTA
Organism: Felis catus; assembly: GCF_018350175.1. NCBI lineage: Eukaryota > Metazoa > Chordata > Mammalia > Carnivora > Felidae > Felis > Felis catus. The sequence goes on along the minus strand of NC_058377.1, from coordinate 81,541,588 downwards.
CTTTGCACTGAATATTTAAGATTATCTTTTGAACATTCTAGGAACTTAGAGTATAATAAAGAAAAAATACAGAGGAAAAGGACAGATGAATCACAAAAAGAAAGAATACACAAAGAAAGAAATGGTTATTTTTTTCAGTAAATGAATTTAAGAAAGCTGGATAACCATTTTGAAAAAAATTGAGAATCTCACATCACAACTTAAAGTAAAATAAACCTCATTATGAATTTAAGAATGTAATATTTGTACTGAAAAATAAAATGCAAGTAAATATCTTATTAGGAGCTCAGGAACAAAATTTTTCTAAGTTTACAACAAAGGAAGAAACTTTTAAATTGCAATTGTTAGAATAATAGGTATAATTTCTATATAGCAAGAAAAGATGAAAAAACTATATGAAAGATGTGAGCTGGAAAGATATTTTTAACAAATACAATAAAATGAGCATTAATAACATTGACTTACAATAAACGATTTAAAATAAATAAGAACAGACAAACTCATGTACAAAATCAATAAATAACATATTAAAGTTTTTAAAATAATAAATATTAATCTCTAATAAAGGTATTTAATCAAGTGTGTAATCAAATGTATAAAATTTATCCACATTGAGATGTCAGTTTAAAAGAATTTAAATGAGTATCTTGTTTTTTGTGGTTTTTTTTTAAAGAGTAAAGTTCATCTTTGGCATGAGTATGGCCAAACAGGTCTTCCACAAATTGTAAATGGGGATGTAAATTGATACATCTTTTTGGACAATAATTTGATAATAGTTTAAGAAAATTTTTCGAAAATGTTCATTCACCTTGAGGCATCACCTTCACTTCTAGAACTTATACTAAGGAAATAATCAGATTTGTGTCAAAATATGAATGTACAAGGACAACAGCACAGCATTCTCTTTATGGTGCTGTCATCCATAAGCAACTTTAGTATAAATTCTAGAGTACCCATATATTTGTTTGTGTTCATCTACATGCCAATAAATACAGACCTTAATGGCTTTTAATGGCTGCTAACAAAGTATTGCAAATTTTAAAAGCTGTTATGAAAATATCTCATTTATTATGATCAAATGTTAGTAAGAAATTTATATATATATGTTGGGGTAGAAGAAGGGAGTTTGTATAGAAGTGTGAAAAGGTACATAAAGATTATGTGTATAGTGGTATTGTGATTTTTATCTTCTTCTCTTTATGTGTATATAAGACCGTGTTGTCTAGAATAAATTTGCAGTGCATTTATAACTGGAACATGTCATTATTATGAAAAAAGGACAATATTGCCCAATAACCAAATGGATTTATACACACATGCACACACACAAACACACACACACACACACACACACACACACACACACACACTTCTGTAGTTTCCAATGGCATTAACTAAATACTTGGAAACGGTCATTTAAAGGCCTCCCCCTGTGTAATTAGAAACACAGCTGCCCAGGCTTGCACAAAAATAATTCTAGACTCCAGATTATGTTTTCCTATTTTCTGTCTCTTCTTAATTTTCTAACGTCTAAAAACACCCCAAAACACCATGAATTATTAGATCATGAAAAAATTACCAGGGGGAATGGACCATTTTTAAAATCTTCATTTTTTATAAATAATTTGTTTTAGGACCTCAACATTCAAAACACTCATGATTTACAGTTTAGAATGCCAGATCTATTTCCCATGGAATGCCAGATACATTTTCCAGATGTGTTGTTTATGAGGCTAGATTATTTATCACAGGTGTCAGGATTTTTTTCCTCTTTAAAATTCTCTAATTAGCCCAAGAGGAAAGAGGAAACGTGTGTAATTCATTTGAGAAACAGGATATAGAAGCAACATAAGCTGCTCAGTTTTAGGACAGATTTTCTATAAGCTGCCAGTAATTGACACTTAACATTAACACGTATCATATAAACAAATAATAGTAGAGATCTAGCTGCTATTGAGACAACATCTTTACCTTTATTTACAGTGTTCATCCAGTACTATCCTTTTAATATTTATGTCATGTGTCTCCTCTATTTTTTTGCTGGAAAACAACTTTCTGTTCCTCACTAGTAATTTTCCTTTAGATAATGATGTTGATTTTGTTACTGTGGCTCATGGTAATGACAACCACCACCATTAAAACAATCACAATATTTATTAAATACTTATTTTAGGAGAAACACAGCAATTCTATCATATTTTTTCCATTTTAAAGATAAGGATACTTCCTGATAAAAAATGTCTAGGTAATAATTAGTGGAGATAGAAATCAAGCTTGATAGAAATCAAGTTTGTCTAATCCTGGTTTAACCCTGATGTGATCCTGTTGTCTTTGCCAATGCATTCTGGAATGGAGAAAACATATTTATTTTAAGCAAAAATACAATGTAAATGTAAAACGCCTTTTTGTACCTATAAATTGTACCTAGTATATTCTTGGTTTTACAGTCCCATTTTCTTCCAGGTGGTTTTCAAGATGTCTCACGAATCCTTATATACCTACACATACCAAGAGTAGAGACAGATTACACAAAAGGTGACAGGTACACTTAATACATAAAACACCAACCCTGAAATAAAATGATGCCCAGGTTCTGTAAGGCTTTTGCTACAAGTAGGTTACTGCCTACCTTACATGAGGGAGACTTTTTGACTTTTCTCCTTTCTTGGTTCGAAGAAGTAACTACCACCTGTGAAATGCCTATAGACAGGGCCCCGTGGTGAGAAACTGCAACTCCAGGAGTTGAGTGCAGCCTTCATCCAATAGCCCACAAAAACTGGGAACCTTGGACCTACAACCACAAAGACATGAATTCTGCCAACAACCTGAGGAAGCTTGGAAGAGGATCTTTTCTCACTGATGCCTCTGGTGAGGCCCCAGCCAGGCAGACACTTTGCAGCCTTGTGAGAACCTGACCAGAGCACCCGATTAAGCCATGCCTGGACTCCTGATGCATGGAACTGGAGGTAATAAAATGTGTGTTCTTTTAAGTTAACTGAGTTTATGGCTGTTTGTTACACCGCATAAGAAACCTAATACAGGCCGTCAATTTGCATTTTACTTATCCATGCATGCAAATGATGGCTCACATAATTCCAGTAGATAACCTGTTAGATAAAAGGGAAGTAAATCTACCAGAATGATTTTCTCAGTCATTGGCTTAAATTTACAAAGAGGTTGGCTTTTTTGTTTGTTTGTTTGCTTGTTTGTTTGTTTGTTTTGGGAGGGGGGTCAAGGAAAACTAGCTTCAATTTTTTAAACAGGAACAAAGATACTTTTTCTATGACTTGATTTATGAATTATTAATTGCACTTCTTCATTTCGTCTTATGATATGGCCTCATGAATTTTTAAGTCTGTCTCTGAAGTGTTTTATAAGCTACATTATGTGAAAAGTCTACTATTTGTAAGCTTTGGGAAAAGCAGAAATGCATCTTTCTAGGTTTTTTTTTAGTCTTTATTTATTTTTGAGAGAGAATGACAGAGTGTGAGCAGGGGAGGAGCAGAGACAGAAGGAGACACAGAATCCAAAGCAGGCTCCAGGCTCCAAGCTGTCACTACAGAGCCTGACGTGGAGCTTGAACCCACAACCATGAGATGATGACCTGAGCCGAAGTCAGACGCTCAACCGACTGAGTCACCCAAGCACCCCACATCTTTCTAGTTTTTAAGGACACTAATTTTGATTAAATAATCTCCATGTGAAATTATATATGGGATATATATATTTTTTCATATTCTATGGCTATGAAATGAAAAGAATTCTGTAATTTGTAAATCAGTTCATGCAGGCATAAGGTTTTTAATGTTTAAATCTTTTATATTAAAAAATTATAAGAAGAAGTTCTTTTCTTGGGACTGCTATTTGAACAGCTTTAATGATCCTGGGTTTCTCTTAGGGCCCTCACATTGCGGATCTTACAGAGACTCTAAAGGTGTTTTGTGGGGTTTCTGGTTGGGGAGAGGTGAGGGAGTTCATATTCTGAGTGAAAGCAGAGATTAAACAGCCAAGATAAAAGCATTTGAAACGGATACATATGTAAGCATTCTTGCTTTCATCCCTCTGGTTTCAGGAGAAATTCCCCTACTTTTTTTCCAAAAAAGTATCCTTTTCCCCATTATCTGGTTTCTAGAAACTTCCATCTAGTTTTGATCTGCTACTTACCGTTCCATTCCCTGGATCTTTAACATTGGTTTTGTTTCGCTTGGTTTGGTTTTCTTCAGCATTTACTGTGGCTGCTCCCTAGGCTTTTATCTTCCAAAAATCCTCTTCCAGCTCTGCCCCCAACTCCTTGTCTAGCTACTATCTTCTACTTCCAGCTTCAGTTGAAGTTTCCCTTAATTCTTGCTTGAACTGGTCCTTAAACTCTCCCCCAGTTCTCTCCGCTCTCCAATCCATGCTCTGCCTTGCTCAAAGGGTTATCTAACACAAAAAGGGTAGTTCAGGGGCTCCTCTTCAGGCTGATGCTAAAAACAATGCCCGTGCACATTCTGTAGAATGGGTTGCCTTTAAGCCCGTCTATTCTGCAGCTCTCACTCTGCCTCTCCCCTGTACACCCCACCAGAGTCTGTGTCCCAGGAGTCTGTGTACTTACCTCCTCTGGCCTATCAATCAGTGCTTATTAAGAAAATGAATGACTTAAATTCTGAATCTAACATTGGCCTGGCAAGAAAAGGTGAATATGGTTTATGCAGCCAGTGAATCTGAGGAAGATCATGACACAGAAGTAGAACTTTGCCAAACAACCACTCTGAGACTTTCAGCAAAGCAATATCCACCCTTGTTCTACAGAATTGATACCGTAAATTCTCTCTTGGGGTCAGATTTCTGTCACCTTTCGTGCACACCAAGGCTACAACCTATTCTCAGAGCGGCTCTGCTTCTTATGACAGTGTCCGTCCTTGGGCTCTGGGGCCCATGAAGGTCTAAGACAAGTGTTCGTTTCCTGCATTTCCAGTTTCTCTTCTAATGGGAGAAAATGAATAAAAATATTTGCACTCAGAGAAAGACTGCCTTGGGTCTTAACTAAATAACCGAGGAGATAGAGCAGGCATGCCTCCCGAAAAGCTGAATAGCACGACATAAGAAACTCAGTGCATCTATGGACTCCACAGTCTGGCAAAACAGACTGTCTTGTGGCAGCTGCTTGTCATTGTATACTGCCATTTCTCAAGTTTACTTTTTGTTTGTATTCCCTCAGGATCAAAATCTTCTCTGTTAGCTTTGAACATTCAGAATTTCATAATCCAGAATTTCCATAATCCTTCATCTACAAGCAGTGCAATCAGTTCCATGAGTGCTAGAACCAGCTGCTTATCAAGCTTCTGAAGACACGATGCTTGGCATTGGGGTGTTGTGGTGCGATCCTGCTCGAAGATACCCTACAAGATGGGATGAACATATGGTCTGTGTTTTCTAGGGTAGCTTTCAAAGGGTTAGCTCTGTGGTGGTTATAATTAGTGTTTGTCAGAAATAAGATTCTTGTTCATAGAGATCTGGTTATCATTAAAATAGTGGTAGCTATCCTAGAGAATAGTTTACATTTTGGAGGGAGGACAGAGTTTAAGAGCATGAGCTGAGAATCGAACTAAGTGGGTCCACTTTCTGGAACTCCTGTTAACAGTTGTGTGAGCTAGAACAAAGACAGTCCACTAAATTTCTCTGATCTTTGCTTCCTTCACTGTAAAAAGGGAATGAAAGTGTGTTTGCATCATAAGGTCATTGTGAAAAATAAATAAGGTGATTCATATAAACCATTCAGCACCAAGTTTTATATGTTAATGCATGAATGTATGTTAGCTATTTTGATTATTATTAAAAATTCTATAGATGAAGGAACAGAGGCATAGGAAATCCGGAGAAGTTGCCTGAGATAGACAGCTGGTAAAAAGTTAGAAATAGGGTTTGGATCCAGATCTCCCTAGTACCACTTCTCTTTGTTGTTTTAAACAGAAGCATCCCAGCCACGTACTCAACCATATGCTTCACAATTTCTTGCTGTGGCAAACCCAGGGTCAAGTTGATTATACCTTCTTCCTTTTCCTATGAGAAGCTGGGGGTAGGGTGGGAGGGGTTGCATGGCAATGATCTAGAGAAGGCACACCCATCATTCTTTCCTTTGTTTCTTATGGCTGAGCCTCAGTTGGTTAGTGAAAGAGGCAGAGGACACCCTATTCACTGGGGTGGGTGCTGGGGTACTAATTAAAATATGCAGTAATTGATTCAGCATGGAGAACAAGCGATTGGAATGGACACTGTGGCTTGCTCCAGATCAACATCCTGAAGGTCCCCTGCTATGCGAGGTTTGTGTCCTTCAGTTGCTAGCTTGTGGGGAGGTCTGCGGGCTGGCTTGGGGTAGAGACTCTTCCAGCCCACAGGAAGTATTCCAATATTTTAGCTCTGGTACAACCATGCAGTAGCATGCCAGCTGAAGGTCAGCCCTGGAGGTGTGTGCCTTTCATCCTGGTTATTGGTTTGGCTTCTAATCCTGGATACTTTAGTGCTTTAATTCAATGGTGAATTTTAAAATGAGTTATATTCAGTTCCTTGGCAAGTGAGGACTACTTCAAATCCAGTCAAGTCTGATTCTGTGGACTTGAGTCCTTAATCCTGTGTCACACTACCCCAACCTCAGGATAATAAAATGCAACAGCTTCAGTTGATAGTCGAAAAAGCCAAGACCTACCGGACTGCTAGTGACAGAGCTAGAACTTGAACTTAGGGCTCACTTTTCATCCAGAGCCTTCTCATCACATCACATTTGCCTCTCTAATCGACACCAAAAACATTATTAGTCTTTCCCATAAAAATCTCACCCCCTCATTGTTTTAGCTCCCTGGTTGGGAGAATTCCCGAGGGCAGTACCCCATGCATTTGAACCTTATCAAGCATATGCAATGATCAAATATCAACACATACAATGACTCAGAACTTCTTTTTCCTGTGATTTACTATGTTCGAGCAGGATTGCTTTTAAGAGATTCCTGTTCAGTTGAGCCTCTCAAGCTATTTTCAAACTAACCACACTTGCTCAGACCAGATAAAGATTGTTTTTTCATTTCTGTGTGATATGAATAATGTGTGAGATTTTTGAAATTCAGAACTTATTGCAATTTCCCTCATACTTAGATGAGCAACCAGCATATTTGCAGAATGTATTAGCTTAGCCAAATACATGCTCAGTGAAATGGTATTCTCTGGGTCCCTGGTTGGGGGGGGGTCTCCCTTGCAGCAAAGGGAGAGAATTGGGAGATGAACAGGGTGTACATAAGCACATGGGTTAGAAAAGTATCTGCATGGGGAAAATGTGGCTCCAAGTATGTTTTTTCTTTCCTGACTTGTCATATCATAATTTTAATTAGGTTTAATTTTTCTTTATCCAAATTCCTGACTTCTAATTGCCACCCTAGTTTCCTAAGAAATGAAAATGACACGTGACAAGTCAGGCCACTAGCAATGACATTGAAATGGTCCACGAGTCCCTTTGAAAGCACATGTACGTTCAACATTCCAGACAACTGCACACAACTTCCATCAATAAGACAGTTCTTAATGATTTCCCTCTTATTTATTTTACAGATTTTCTAAAGCATATCATTATTCAACAGTCCACCTTTTGCTTATACTGCTTCTCTCACTCAGGTTTAAGTTGAATTCACATTTCTGTAGCAGGTCATGTGTCCTAATAACTAAAGCAATAGGATTTCAATGTATTTCTTTATGTATCTATTTATGTCTGTATCTCAGTTTCCTGCAGGGTATTCCTTATATCAACATTGTAAGTTTATTGTGAATTTTTTAAATATTTATTCATTTTGGTGGGGAAGGGGCTGAGAGAGAGGGAGAGAGAGAATCCCAAGCAGGCTCCACACTGTCCATGGGGCTCAATCTCATGAACCGTGAAATCATGACCTGAGCTGAAATCAAGAGTTCGATGCTTAACCAACTGAGCCACCCAGGCAACCGTATTGTGAGTTTTAAATAAGATTCAAACAAATCACTTAGGAAACATGCCAAAACTCATTATTTATTAATAAATTTTACTTTTTAAAATAGATTTTAGGTGTGGGCTATGAAAAGAAGGAAGGGTACCCTAAGGGATCCCCTTCCGCTGTTGGCAGAGATCTCTTCATGTAACTTGGGTCTCTGATTCTAGAATGAACCCTGAGAACCCAACCTCTGGTTGTACAAATTGTGCACTGCATAGATCTGGGAGGCATAATTCACACACAGCAACCCTGACACTCCTACAGCTCCCTCCTAATTGGTAGGAAAGTTGGAAAAATGTCATGAAGAGTTCTTGGTATGTACATTTTGGTTCTCTTCTGTTCTCTCAAGCTATGTTCTCCATCTTGCTCTCCCCTTGTACTTCCATTGACTTTGGTTTTTATAACTCTGGACTTTAGGACTGACCCTGGTTTGGACTATTTACTTGTTTTGCGTTGGACTTTTTCTTTTTCTTTTCTAATATAATTTATTGTCAAATTGGCGAACATACAGTATGTAAAGTGTGCTCTTGGTTTTTGGGGTAGATTCCCATGGTTCATCGCTTGCATACAACACCCAGTGCTCATCCCAACAAGTGCCCTCCTCAGTGCCCATCACCCATTTTCCCCTCTCTGCCAACTCCCTATCCACCCTCAGTTTGTTCCCTGTATTTAAGAGTCTCTTGTGGTTTGCCTCCCTCCCTCTCTGTTTGTAATTATTTTTCCCCTTCCTTCCCCCATGGCTTCTGTTATGATTCTCAAGATCCACCTATGAGTGAAAACATGATATTTGTCCTTCTCTGACTGACTTATTTCACTCAGCATAATACCTTCCAGCTCTATCCACGTTGCTGCAAATGGCATGATTTCATTCTTTCTTCAAATACCTTTATTTTAATGTTTATTTTTGAGAGATAGAGCATGAGTGGGGGAGGGGCCGAGAGAGAGGGGGACAGGATCAAAAATGGGGTTTTGAACTCACAAACAGTAGATCATAACCTGAGCCCAAGTTGGCCGCTCAATCGACTGAGACACCTAGGCGCCCCTCAAACACCTTTAACACCATGTCCTGGTGCCATAACTTATCCCAACACACACATATATCTGGATCTAGCTGCTGTTACCTGGATTTTCTTCTTGCCTGAAAATGAAATCCATATACCTACCTTTTCATCTTTCCCAAGTCCCTGGAAAGAGTCACAATCCTTAGAATTTATGGCTGTTATGCTGCCCAGTCTAGAGAAGGACATCCCCTATTGGCCTATTTTATTCTTATTAACTCAAGACTCCTTCAGGTGTGATCCATAACTGTGTGGAATTAATTATCTGGGCATAGACCATAGGAATTTGGATATTAAACTCCCTGGTGATTCTTCTGCACTTTAATTTATGAAGGAGACTATTTAAAAACTTATTCTACTTCACCATCAGTATTTTACACCATTGTTTCTCTTTTCAAAATTCCAATATCCCTTCTCTCCCTTCCTCATCATCTTACTACCTAACTTATTACCCCACCTGCATCGATGTTCATACGCTCTGTCTTCTTTCTGCTACTTTGAATGGACCCTTGTTGCTCTTACAGAACCCAACCATGCCACAAGTGTCCTGGGTAGTGTTCAAAATGAATGGTTATTCCTCTATCTTCCCCCTATCTTCCCCATTGTTAATTTTTCCTTCTCTACTGGGTCATTCCCATCAACTCAAACATGCTATAGCGCCTCACATCAAAACAACAACAACAACAAGGAACAAAACAAAACCAGCCAACAACAAACAAAAACCTTCCTAAATCTTACATCATGTATATTCCCATGCACCTTCTTTCCCATTTATCTTCTTTACTTTATGGCACAAGTCCTTCAAGGAATTGTCCATACTTACTGCTTCCAGTTCTTCACCACTCATTTTCTCCTGAACTTCTCCCAACAGGTTTTCTTCCCCAACCATTCTACTGAAATTCCACTCATCATCATTTTCAAGGACCTCCACGGTGACAAATGCAGTTTCTCATGGTGACAAAAGTTCTATTCTTGTCTTCCTGATTTTCTTAGCACAGTCTGTGAGGCAGTTGAATGTTTGCCCTCTCTGGAAACATTTTTCTCCTTTGGTTTCTGGAATATCACAATCTCTTGACTTCCTTCCACGGTCATCAAACTCTCCTTCTTGCTCTCCTTTGCCGACCCCCCTACTAGTTCTGACCATTAAATGCTGCAGTGCTGAGACTGTTCCAATTATATTCACTCCCTGGGTGATCTCACCCAGTCTCACGATTTTAAAGACCATCTGTGTCCTGACAACTCCCGAAGTCATTTCTCCAGCTTCCAACATTCTCCTGAGCTCCAGACTGCTGCAACTAACCTTCTCAACATCTCCACTTGGATGGCTAGCAAGTATCACAAACTTAAGACATCCACAACTGAATTATTACATAGGAGGTAAAATGTCCACCAAGATGTCTAGCATGTGGTAGGCACACATTAAAATAGCTTTTCTCTGTAAAAGTATATTTATTTTAGGAAAAAAAAATCAGGTAAGGACAAAACAATAGAAATAAAAACCTAATTCTTGATTTTTACCTCCCTCACTCTCCCTCCTTAGCTTTTCCTTTCTCATTAGATGGCACAAGAGTTGTTATTATCACTTTCTCTCTCTCTCTCTCCACTCCCTATTTATTAGTAATTCCTATACCTTTATAGTCTGAATATACCTTGAATCATAACATTCCTCCTTGCCTCCACCACAAGCTCTTCATTCAAGGTGCCATCTTCTTTTATTCTGAACATTGGCGATCGCCATTTATAGAGCTTCCTAACTTCTTCTCTTGTCTGATCTAGAGCCAAGACTGAAGCAAATATCATACACAAATATAATAAATGCACATGTATTTTTGTATGATACAGGAAACATGAAAAATCACTGGGACAAAATACATTTTTACTTCCAAGTTGTTGGGGAAAAAAGACTCACTGTGTAGATCTCTACTTCACACAAGACACAATATAAACCATATGCAAATGAGAAACTAAATATTAAAAATAAATCTACAAAACCAATAACCAATAGAATAAAATGTAAGAAAATATATTTCAAAACTTCAGGTGGGAAAGTATTTCTAAACAACACTCAAAAAAGTACACATTTTACGGAGTAAAGGGGATTGATTTGACTCCATCAAAATTTAAATTCTCTAGTTGATGAATGGTATGCTGAAAAGAGAATAATATTTATGGTAGAAACTCAACTAGAAGAAGGTAAAAATCACAAAGAAAGTAAAGTATATGAATAAACAAATCAGAAAGGGAAAAGCAAACTCAACCTAAGTTTATGACGAGATACTCAAATTTATAGTAATCTGAGAAATGCAAATTAAAACAAGAACTTTATACCCATTTAACAAAAATATAGAATTGGATTCTGGCAAGTGTTTTTGCAATTGTGAAGGAATCCTTGTGCACTGCTAGTGAATGGTTCATCAGCTGCAGCCTTTCTGAATAGTAATTTAGTAAGGCTTAGTGAAACAAGTGATGGTATCACTCACAACAAATATTCCTACTCTTCCTCTATGTATATGTTAGAGAAACTCCCTGATAGCTCCATAAGAGAACAGGTATGAGGGAGTTCATCAGGGCACTGTTTAGCGAAATAGGGCACTGGGGTCACCTAAATGTCTGTTACTGCACATATGGTTAAGTCAACTGCAGTGGCTACATTTGTAATGAAGGCATACTCGGCAGCAGTTAGAAGTAAGGAACTAGACTGATAGCAACAAGGATACATTTAAGGGGGAAAAACAAGTACTGAGTCTAAATAAAGAAAGAAGAACTACAACAAGATCTGGAAACTAATAGTTATACAGATTAAAACATAAGTACACATAAAATAATGCTACATTTCTTTCAAGGTTATATACACACCTAAGACCACATTGAACATTTTAGAATAGATTCAACCCAAAGGTAGGGAAGGTAGGGAAATGACAGTGGGGTGGGTTAAAGGAGAGTATAATAATAAAATGAATACAATTAAATAAAAATTTAAAAGGATCTTGCTGTGATAACTAAGTATCACGTGCATTGAATGAGAAGCCTGAATTACTCATTTCTCTGTATTTGCTGCCCAAGAAATAAACTTGTCTGAACAACCTGCTAGGACATTTTGCCCAGAATAATTCAGTTGTGAAACCTGTGCTCCACTTTTACTCCGTGCCATCAGAATTGCCATCAGTTTCTAAAAGTATTCAGGCTTACGTTTCTCTTACGCCAAAGAATAAGCTTTTTTCTCCCAACACATGTGGAATACCCATTAATATTAACAGAAGTGGAGGTTATACTTGAGAGAACTCAATAAATATCTGGTGAAATACTGACAAAACCTGTCTTCTTTTGTGATGTAACTTTTCTTCCCAAATTTTGCACTTCTAAAGAGGTTATGCACTCCCACGAAAAAACTCTGGCTGGTTTAAACTACATGGTATCCATATAAGGCTACTTGGTAGACACCAATAAAGATACAAACCCCTAGTGTCCTAGTTCTTCATACATATATATATATATATATATATATATATATATATATATATATTGTGTGTGTGTGTGTGTGTGTGTGTGTGTGTGTGTGTCCTGCACCTTGAAAGTGTGTGGAACAGATTCAGAACAGTTCATAGTAGTCTGAATATAAACATGAACATACAAAGTGATTTAAAAGACAGCTGAAATATAGAATAGAGAAGTAATTTCTGTGCTCTTCTCTGAGGCCCTTACAAGGCCTGCTGCTACAAAAAATAAGGACCGAGTTGTGTATTACAAGATGAAACCTGTGCTAGAGTTACAGAAGTCCCCTTGCCAAGTCCTTGAGATGATGGAAACTGAAACTTTCAAGGGACCTTCTATAGTTGAAAGAAATCTGGGCTAAAACCGTGAGGACTTGCCTTAGACTCCCCAGGCTGCTTCTTTCTAACAATTTGAGAACTCTCATGATATCCCTGAACCTAATTTCTTCATCTACAAAGTAGCGAATAAAGACTTCTTACTTGCCAGAGTATCACAGTACTCCAGTGACATAACAAATGTGAAGGAGCCTAGCAAATTTCACCTGCTACAGTGTAAGGGAAACTAGCAACTATCATGATTGTTTACTTCCCCTAACCACGTCACCTCCTGGCTGTGACAGTGAAAAAGAAAACAAAAGGTCAGAATGGAATAAAATAATTTGGAAAGTCCGGCAAAACAGAGGAGATTCTGGAGATTTCTGCCTTCAGTTAGAAATTGAAGTGAAATGTTACATAAGCCCAAGAAGAATTTAGCACCCATCTCCATCTGTTTCTTTCCAGTGGCAAGCTTTGTCAGATTAAAGCCCTGAAGTTGATACAAACTTCCAGACCCTGTAGGTTTGGTGTCTGCAGCTAGATCAGAGTTGAACATCTCTCATCTCAAGAGGTGAATATTATGGTACGTAGGGAAGAAAGAACCAGGTGAGAAAGTGTAATTTTTCCTCCACACCGGGACACTGGGACAGTCGGTTACAGGAGTGGTGCACACACTGGGGCTATTTCTGACAACTGGGATGTGTAGTCACCTTAGGTAAAACTCACAGTCATGTTTCCCAGGTTTCATCAGACTGTGGGTTAAATCAATTCACACAGTAGCAAAGTTGAATTTCTTTCATTCTATTCTCAGCACAATTGTGAGAATCACGGGAACTTCAATGCTCTTTGAATTTTGCTCTTTCCCAGCTAATTTAGGGAGACCCCAGAGAGAAACTCCTGTGCTTGTGAATTCACTGTTTTTAGACAACCCTGGATTTTTTTGTCATTTCCTCAGGCAAGTGCAGTGAATGTAGACAATGTAGCAATTTCCACTGCCACATGATGGTGCCAGCCAAGTTCACTTTCCTCGGACATTCTGAGTTATGATGTCTCTCTGTCACCCCTGATATTTCTTGGCTTCTCTTCCATTCCTGGTGTGAGCTTCATGCTCCCCATTCTGTGCATCCATGGTATTTCAATCATCCTTCCTTGTCCTCTACAAACTATAAAGCATTGCATTCAAGGTCACAATTGAAATTTTAGCAGAATCATTTTTCTTTTTAACTGCTGTTTCTGCCCAAGGTTTTGGCACAGTTCCTGGAGAAAAACACTGTGTAGATAATAAGAGTAGCTCAACCACTACTGCACTAAAATGAATTCCTCCACTCTGTAACAGGGTATCCACTTTATAATAGTTTGGATGCCTTATTTCTCTCTCCCAGACTGACTTTTTCAAATTAAGCCTTAGGTCTTCATAAAAATACAAAGCAATGGAGAGGGTATTTTCTAAAGATGACAAAGCTTGATTAAAGACATAATAGCAAGAATACTTGTGTCCACACTGTATGATTCCGAGCCTGCTCGCATTGAAGGATGCATTTTGGTAGTCACGAAAACCAGACTTGCCTCAACTAACAGTTACTCAATTCATGCAGAGTCTTAGAGTTGAGGAATCAAAGGGAGGCACTGTAAATTTCGTGCACTTGATAGCCACAGACAGTCATGGTTACAGGATGGCTGGGAATGGGTAAAATTTGTAAACAGAGAGAACAGCTAGGACTATATGAATAAAACCTATGTCTGAGATGATACAAATTTAGATTCTAAGTTGGTGGTAGGGACAGCCAGTAGGCATAGGAAGGAGGATAAAAGACATTTTAAAGGAATAACAGACATTGCTAACTGGTCAGGAAAAAATAAAAATTCCAAGTCCATTTCAGGGAGTCGGTAAGCCCATCTATCTTCCCCTTAGATGATTTTCACTGAGAGGAGGCTCATCTCAGAGTTGCTGTCTTCCAATTTTACTGTCCTAGAACAGAGGCTCAAGTCCAGCTGGGTTCAGGTGAGTTCCACGGGATCATATTAAGATGACTGGATTTAAGTTTACAAGCGGTAGGCCCTCCTGGCTCAAGGCTTAAATGTTAGTTCCACCAGAACAGTAAAGTAGAAAGTCCTCAGTGGCCTCTATTTTACTCACAAAACCCAGAAAATATAAAGCAGCCATGTGCAAAAATGGGAAGTAGACAGCATCAACACTGAAGGCCGAGCTATGGCATTGAGTTGGGATATGAGGTTTGATATGCGGTTCTGTGGTGAAATGTCCAGTCGGGACTGGCAATTAACATCTGAGTCACTGGCATAGGGGTAACAACCAAAAACATTGAAAATAAATACCTTTCCATGAAGGGAAAGGTAATGTAGAGAGGAAGAGAAGGCAAGCCTGAGGTGAATCGTCTCATTGCCTACCATAAGCAAGAAAGTACCTGTGGTTCCCCTACACCACATCCAGCCACAAACACAGGCTCTTTGGACTACAAGGCTGTATCAGAGATGTCATGTACGAATCGAATCGCTGGCTCCCTGAATTGTCCTAGTCACCCAGCTTGTTTGGGTTATGTTGACCCTCGTGGTCTCCCACCGCATCTGATGTAGTGCTTTCACCAGGAAGTCGGCACCATGGTACTGACTCGTGTGTTCCTCTAATGTTGCCCCAGTTACTGCTTTATACGGGCTTACTCCAAGGAGGAGAGGAGATCTATTACTCTCTGATGTTTGCAAATATAAGGAAATCCCATCATTTAGTGAAATAATGCTAATAGTTTCCCTCGCTTACTACACATATGACCTTTTTAGCTTTCCACCTCCGAGTCAGAGAACTCAGTAAGTGGACAGTAAGTGTCTCAGGGAGTGGGAAATGAGCAAACACTTTCACTGGGAACCGCCACTTTCTTCAGTAGGTCACAGCAGTTTTTCAAAATGCCAGGTCAGCAAAAGACACATGCTTCGGAGACCACAGTGCACGATGTAATATGTGCAACCACAGTGAAGTTGGCTCAAATAATTTATTTTGAAAACTTCCAGACTGGGGCCAATGTATAGAAAAATAGCTACATAATTTATAGGTCGCCTTTAAGTCTTCTCCCTGTAAAATTAAATTCCACCCTTTTCCTACTTCTTGCAACAGCAGTTTCCTGGTACTACTGACAAGCATTGCACTTGAGAGTTCTACTCCTTAGAGAAAATGAAAGGCTGTCTGCAGGCTCCTGATTAACCTGCCAACGAATGGGCTGTGAAGCCATCGCTTAGGAAGAATCAAAACAATCTCTGCTCCGTTTTCCAGATGGATTGTTCCAAGAGCCAGAGCATAGCTGGCCTAAGAGAAATCAGTTGTGGTTTCAGAGAAGGAAAGCAAAGCATGGGTTTTGGAATGATATAATTCTGGAACCTAGTCCAAACTGTTTACTGCCTCAGGGTCTTTGCACTGCTATTCCCCATGCCCGAATCATGGTTCTCTTAGCTTGTTGCATAGATGACATCTTCCCATTTCTCACTTCTCGGCTTGTCACTTCTCCAAAGAGGTCTCCCATAAGTCACACCCTGCCTAGTTTCCATCTAGTTATCATCACAACCCTGTGCTTATTTCCTCCAAAACATTTTTTCAATGATAACTATTTTGTTTATTTATATGTTTATCTATTGTTTAGCTTTTCATTCCCTCTAAGAGGAAAGTTACCTAGGGTGGAACCATAAGCACATCTGTTTTATTTTTGAGAAGCAGGATAGATATAGTGTCATGGCTCTCAAACGTTTTGGTCTCAGGATCCCTTTAAATTCTTAAAAGTTATTGAGGATCTCAAAAAGCTTTTACAGTATTTATGTAAATTATATCTATCTATATTTACTGTATTAAAAACTAAAGCTGAGAAATTTTTTACATGCTTACTGAGTCATTTGAAAATAAGAATAGCAAAATCCATTGCATCTTAACATGAGTAATATTTTTATTAGAAAAAAACTGTTTCCCAAAGCATACAGTTAATGCAATGAATGGCATTGTTTTGTATTTTTTGCAAATCTCTTTAATATCTGGTTTAGCAAAAGAAAACAAAAGAAAGCTACATTGTCACATGGGCTCTGCATTCAGTTTGTTGTGATACATCAGTTTGGTTAAAGGACATGAAAAGAATCAAAATATTGCCTACAATCTTTTTGATAACATACAAAAAACTGACAATGGGTAGTTCCTTAAAGTTAGTTGCAAAATGGAATCTGAAACCATATTCATGAACTTCTCATAATCTGTTACATTATAACTCAATGCCTTTTACTTTGCAAGAATCTTTTACCTATGGATGATTTTGTAATGTCATGTACTAATTACCTAAATCGATATTTGTTAACTGTTTTTATGCTGGTCTCTCAAATACTGACATAGTTCATGACAGGATATCAAAGAGTTTCATTTGCTAATATCATCATTAATCTCATGAGAAAAATCTTTAAGTTATTAGGATGCTATTAAGGTCATAGTGACATATACAAATTTTTCAAAATCCTAGCTTTCACTTAAAAGCTTAAATTTTGCGGATAGCAACAAATGCCATCAGCCATTTGCCTTACAGTGACATACTCATTTCTTTTTTTAATGTTTTTTTGATTGAATTGTTAGCTTTTCAGAGTAGTTTTAGGACCACAATAAAATAAAGGGGAAGGTACAAAGATTTTCCATATACTCCCTCCCCACGCACACATACATGCACACACACACACACACACAGCCTCCCATTGTCAACATCCCCCATCAGAGTGGTACCCAAAGTTCATAGTCTACACTGTGGTTCACTTTTGGTGTTGTACATTCTATGAGTTTGGAAAAAGGTGTAATGGCAGTCATCCATCATTATGGTATCATATAAAGGGTACTTCAACGGTCCTTAAAAATCCTCTATGTGTGGCCTATTTATTCTTTCCCTACTGACCCCTGGCAACCACTGATTTAATAATTTTTGAGGAATTTTGAATCTACTATGTTCATGAGAGACATTGATCTGTACTTTTCTTATACTGTCTTTGTCTGGTTTTGGTATTTTGGTAATGCTGGCCTCATTGAATGAGTTAGGAAATATTTCTGCTCCCACTCTCCGAAAGAAAGTGTAGAGAATTGATTTAATTTCTTCCTTAAATGTTTGGTAGAATTTGCCAGGGACACATCTGGACCTGGTGCTTTCTGTTTTGGGAGGTTATTAGTTACTGATTCTATTTCTTTAATAGATATTCAAATTGCCTGATTCTTGTATAAGTTTTGGGATATTGTATCTTTGAAGGAATTGGTTCATTTCAACTAGGTTACTAAATTTATGGTCATAGCATTGCTTATAATTTTATTATCTTGTTAATGTACTTGGGATATACAGTGAGGTTCTCTCTTTCATTTCTGATATTAATAATTTGTGTCCTCTTTCTTTTTGTCTTGTTTAGCCTGCCTAGAGGCTTATCGATTTTATTGATAAGCCTTTTAGACAACTGGCTTTTGGCTTCTTTTATTCTCTTTTAGTTTCCTGTTTTTAATTTCATTTATTTATGCTCTAATCTTTTTTTCTTCTTCTGCTTTCTTTGTATTTAATTTGCTGTTACTTTTTCAGTTTCTTAAGGTGGACACTTAGATTATTGATTTTAGATCTTTCTTCTTTCTGATACATTCATTCAATGCCATACATTTCCTTCTAAGCATACTTTCACTGCATCCCATAAATTTTGATGGTTGATTTCATTCATTTTTGAGAAATTATCTACAAAACTTCAGGAGTGAATAATCTTAATTTGACTCTTATTCTTTTCAGTAAAATGGTGTTTCATGAAAAAGTTGTTAGTTCATCTCCCAATTCAATTACATAATTGCTTTTCCTCGACAAAACTATCATATTTTGTAAGCTTCATTAACACTTTATGTCACTTCTCTTTTTGTCACATAGCCTATTAAAAAGATGTGTACTCACGGGTTGAGGGTTAATACAATTGATTTGACTGCTTTATCGAGGACTTGTTTTTTTTTTTTTTTTTGAGAGACAGAGAGACAGAGTGCGAGCAGGGGAAGGGCAGAGAGAGAGAGACACAGGCTCTGTCAGCACAGAGCCCGATGTGGGGCTTGAACCCACGAACCATGACATCGTGACCTGAACCAAAGTTGGATGCTTAACTGACTGAGCCACCTGGACACCCCTGAAGGACTTTCTTTTTTTTTTTTAATTTTTTTTAACGTTTATTTATTTTTGAGACAGAGAGAGACAGAGCATGAACGGGGGAGGGCAGAGAGAGAGGGAGACACAGAATCGGAAGCAGGCTCCAGGCTCGGAGCCATCAGCCCAGAGCCTGACGCGGGGCTCGAACTCACGGACCGTGATATCTTGACCTGGCTGAAGTCGGACGCCCAACCGACTGCGCCACCCAGGCGCCCCTGAAGGACTTTCTTAATGTCCTTGACATTAGAATTTTTTTTTCTTCAGTGGGTGAAAATAATGATTAATGCACAGTTTCATGCCACTGCAATGACACCAGCCATTTACCCACCATCATTTTGCACCATGAGTACAGATGCCAACATGGTGGAAAAGGTAAATCATGTGTTTCAAAATTACCTTGACTTAGTGGATCTCATAGAAATATCTCAAAGACTCCAGGGTCTGGCACTTAGAAGACCACCGAAGCTGTGCCTAGGAAGATAGATGTTTGGCTATAGACTCCCTGGGGTTCATATCTGGGCTTTAATCCTTCCCATTATATTCATCAACAGGTTGTTCTCATCTTTCCTCAGTTTCCTCATTCTCTGAAAAAGGGTATGCTGATGAGGGATACATGTCATTATATATTAGTACAATCCATTATATATTTATACAATCATTAGAGTGAGCCCTAATGCAAATTGCAGACCTTGGGTGGTTATGCTATGTCAATGTAGGTTCGTCAATTGTACATTCATCAAAGGTACTGCGTTCTTGGGGGATGCTTGTAATCAAGGAGGCTCTGCACTGGGGCAGGGAGGTGTATGGGAAATCTCTGTACTTCCTCTTAATTTTTCTATGAACTTAAAACTGCTCTAAAAATGTCTTTTTTTTTAAAGCTGGGGATGGCTAATAATAATACCTACATGAATAGCAGGTGAATTAGGACTCTTGGTTACAAGTGATCAAAACACAGCTGAAACTGTAAGAAAAAAAGAAAGCCAGTCAAATAGAATATCACTTCACATTTCCTAACGTACAGTTTCAGGCACAACCAAATCCAGGTATTCACATTTTGTCATCAATCATGTGTCTTTCTCCACTTTGCAGCTTTGCTCTCTCTGGTATTGCATCATTTTGTAGGTTGGCTCTCAGGATGTAGTGATAGAATTAGTCACCAACAGCTTTAAGCTTGCACCACACCAGCTTAGAAACTATGATGAATCAAACATTTATTTCCCAGTTGATCTAGTACGGTCCTGGGTAGAACTCTCACTGACCCAGCTTGGGTGGTCATATGCCCACTCCTTCACCACTCACAGAGAGGGTTACATTCTCTACTAATTATCAATTACTAATGGACAGATCTGGATCCAATGCACAACTCTAGAAGCAGAAGGTAGTTCATGAAGTCCTACTTTAACTCTATAGATTGAAAATGGAAGAGGGATAGTTTCCCCAAGGAAATTTGATAAGCTATTACCAAAAGAAAGGAGAAGATGGTGGCAGACAAAAATTAGCAAGTGTTTACGAAGGGTGGTTTCAGACAAATGTTGGCATGTTATCCTTATAGATTATATATAAGTCGTGCATTTTAATAGTACTCTTTCTTGCCAAAGGAGTGAGGTCCTAGGAGACAAGGCAGGCAAGTTGAGGGGAGTGGTTCAAAGAAAGAAGCTTTGCTTTGTTTACCTTCAAACCCCATTATGTGAGTGGCCACATGCTCCATCTTTGCAGAAGGCAGAACTTTCCTTGGCCAAATTGGTTCTTTCATTTTTGTTACTAAGTGTTGTGGCCTTGAAAGAACCATTGTTTTCTTGTCTTCCTCATTTTTCACTTTCATCCAGCTTCATCCAGTATTCAACCAGAGAATACTCTCTGAGTTGCTCTCAGAGAATGCTATTCTTATGGCCCTTCTTCCAATCTGACTTGATCTTGAATTATTCTGTTGAAAGGAAACATGGTATATCAGTATGGCGATTGATGGATGTACAGGATCAAGTCTGGCTCATTTTTTATTATGTTCAACCTCTGTAAGCATCAGTTTTTTCAGCTAAAAAGTGGAGAAGGTATTAGTGACTGTGAGTATTAAATGAGTTACTATAAAAGTCCCAAAATAGAACCTTGTCCATAGTGTATGTCTGGTATCATGTAGCTCTCTCCCCTGACTCTCTGTTCCTGTCTCCAGATATACATTTCTTCTGTGTCCGTCATTCACAATTCCTGACTTTTTCATCATGCTGAGCCATAACTCTCTTCCAATGAAGTCAATGTTTCCAGTACTAAGTATCTTTGAAGTGTCCCAGAAAATCCCCATTTTCAACATATGTTCAGGAAGACAAAAATCTAAGGCCAGACTTAAATATAAGTAGAGCAGGTGACTCCTTGGAGGCAGACAGTGACTTAAAAAGTGAAAGTTAGAGGTCCTCTTGCCCTAAGCCTTGTTTCCCAACCACCTACCTGCTAATTGTAAGAAATTTCCATTTAGGACAATTTTTGACATTAAACCAATGAAACTCCATTATGATCCTGTGTACATGAAGATAGATATTCATCCTCATAGTCGTAATTTATAGCTACTAGTTGTCAATGACAGCACGAATTTGTTAATTGGGTTAACCTAGAAAGCAAAGTGATTTGGAAGAAAAGGAAGGGAAGACAGGATTAGAGTCTGTGATACTCTAGAGATGGCAGAAGGTAGTCGTGGTGGTGGGCATTTTGGGGCTGATCCTCATGGGAACACATCCACTCATTCAGGTTTCACTGATCCAATAAGCCAGAATGTATGAAATACCCATTTGGGGCCTGGTAGAATCCTGGTTGAAAAAGATAGGCAAACTCTGGGCTTTCATGAAACTCATTGTCTGGTGGGGGTGACTGATATTAAACAAGCAGTTGCAATACAGCTCGGTGAGTTTTATAATAAACCAAGTCCAGGAACTCTAGAAACATAGAAATAGAGTACCTCACCCACTTAGCCTGAGGGATTCAGGTGAAGCTTTCTGGAATATGTACCATTTAAAACCGAGACCTCCGGGATGGCTCAGAATGGTTCCAGAAAACAAGAGGGAGAAAAATCTCCTCAGAAGAAAAAAAACAAGGTTACACAGGCTTGCAGATTAAAAAGAAAAACAAAACAAAACAAAAATGTGTGGTAGATTTAAGGTACAGAAATAATCATTTTATATAGCCCAAATACAAATCTGGGGAGAGACAAGGCTGGAGAAGCAGGCAGGGATGAGAATCACATGAAACTGGTTGTGGGACAGGAAAGGGAACATGTGAGCCTTATCGAGGCAGTTGCCATGTATCCAAAATGAATGCAGGGCTACAGCAAGATTTGAAGCGAAGAGTTGTATGTATCACCTTTGCTTTTGTCAAGGTCGGTTGGTTGTGATATGTTGGAGGGAAGCACGAATGAAAGCAGAGGGATCATATAAGAGGTTGCTGCAGCAATCCAGCGAGAGGTGATGCTGGCCAGAGCTAGTGTGGCAGTGATCATAATGATGGTGGCAATGAGGGTGAGGGTGGGGAGGACACCAGTGCTGATGATGGTGGTGGTGGCGGTGATGAGGCCATCTCTAGGCACTATCAGGATTTTCTGTCTCCAAACCTCTATAGCTGCATTGTCTAGTACCGCAGCCAGTGGCCATGTGCACCTATTTAAAGGAAATAAAATTATGGGGCACCTGGGTGGCTCAGTCGGTTAAGCATCTGACTCTTGATTTCGGCTCACGTCATGGTTTTATGGTTCCTGAGATTGAGCCCTGTGTTGGGCTCTGTGCTGACAGTGTAGGACCTGCTTGGGGTTCTCTCTCTTCCTCTCTCTCTCTGACCCTCCCCTGCTCGCATTCTCTCTCTCTCTCTCTGTCTTTCACACACACACACACACACACGCACAATAAATAAATAAACTTTAAAAAATAAGGGAAATAAAATTAAAAATTCAACTCCTTAGTTACACTAGCCACATTATAAGGGCTTCTCGGCTATATGCAGCCTAGTGACAATCATATTAGGTAATGCAGGTATAAAACATGTTTCCAATGTTGTGGAACATTCCATGGGACACCTATACTCTATAGAGTTCCTCTTATCACATTTAGAACTGCTTGACTTCCAGCTGTATTTGTACCTAGCACTAAATTTAGGACTAGTATTTAGCAGAGATATAAGCATAGACACAACACTTAGAACACAGTAGGGCATATTAAAGCACAATAAATGTGTTCTAAATGAAACACATCTGCCAGATATAACTCTTGTCTTCTATCAAATTACTTTTGCTTCTAGGCAAGCTCAAATTCCACTTCTGGAAACCAAGCTTGTATCTGTACTTTTTTTTTTTTTACATTTATTTATTTATTTATTTTGAGAGATGGAGAGAGACAGCATGAGCAGGGGAGGGGCAGAGAGAGAGGGAGACACAGAATCTGAAGCAGGCTCCAGGCTCTGCGCTGTCAGCACAGAGCCTGATGCGGGGCTCAAACCCATGACCCGTGAGATCATGACCTGAGCCGAAGTTGGATGCTTAACCGACTGAGCCACCCAGGTGCCCCGTACCTGTACTTTTTGACGGGCTATAGCCACTTAAAATCCCATCCATTGCATCACAAGATAGTGTGTTTTGGAGCAGGGGCTTTTACTTTTTAAGTTAGGCACAAAACTTTTACTCAAATATGTTAGGGAAGCCTCAAATACTTAGGTAATAAAGTTGTAACCTCTCTGGTTAAGTTTGGTAGAGAACTCATTTGCCCTCTTGCTCCTCCCAAATTTCTCTTTAGACAGATTTGTGAAATTTTAGGGCTGGACAGAACACAGCTTGAAAACAACTGATATAATAGAAAGAATATGCGGTTTAGGGTCACAAATTCTAACTTGCAATTACAAGCCCACTATTATTAGTTAACTACACATCCTTGAACACTTTTAACATCTCGTGTGTTTATTTTTGACCTAAAATAAATGTATCACTGACCCCTTGTTCACAGATTTCTGTGCAGATTAGCTGACATAATGAATGTAAAAGTAGTTTGCAATCTGTAAAGTGAGATTTCAAAAGGAAATGCTGCTATTATCGCTTTTCTTGTTAGAATTCTATTCAGGAATTACAGCCAGTTACCTACTAACAGATGATCTCTTCATCAAAAACTGACATACTGCACGACTAATTCTAAGCTCTTCCAGACCTTGTTGGCTTGTGGGAACAAATGAGGTTCTAATAATACAATTTAATGACTCTTGCTTTGTTTGACCTGCTCACACAGGACCTCCAGATTCCCTCAAATTGTTTCCCAATTATTTCAAGGAGTCTACCAGGCGTTTCTCCTCCCATGAAAAACATGGTTAGGTGTTAGAGTGACATCACAAAATGTGAGGAGTCTGGATCTCTGACTGAGAGCTGTCTGGGGAAGCTGTCCATCAAACCCAAAGCCTTTATCTTGTTAAACTGCAGAGTTTTCAGGTAATTGTTACTACAACATAATCTATGACTAAAACAGAGAACTTGCCACTTGAGTTCCTCTGAGGATTATAATTCTCCAAGAATATACTCATACCCTTAGTCATTAATTCCAAAGCATAGTCTTTCTACTAAACTAGCATAGTTAGTCATAGGCTATGTTACTGTCGGTTCTCTTCTCCAACTGTTTAAAGGTTCAGGCCAATAATCCAGAAGTCTTCTCTCAGAGGTAGTCCAATTTTGGAACCATTGGTAAACATTCCAGCTATCATATCTCAGCTGGGAATAAACCCACCAGAGAGACTGTAACAAAATTTGATCTCAAAAAGGTCATATTCGAGGTCTCTATTCCTTCCTTCCTAGGAGGGTCCACATTTACTCAAATCCTCCCCAGGGATCAATTCTATATACCAAGGAGTATTAAGGGGACAAGGCTTGTCAGTCATTGTGAAGTCATATGAAATACTTCCCTTGGAGCAGGGATGAGCAAACTATAGCCGGCTGACAAAATCTGGTCAGCGCCCTATTTTTAGATGGCCCAGAAATTAAGAATGGTTTTAACATTTTTTTTTAAGTTTGTAAATGAATGGGGGGGAAAGGAGGAGAAGAAGCAGCAACAACGGAAAGCATAGCGGCCCACAAAGCCTGAACCAGTTACTTTATCTACTCCCTGTCACATCACAGGAAAAGTCTGCTGACCTCTGCTCTACCTAACTATGAGGAATCAGTTAGGTGACATTTCCTGGGAAAAGATCTACTACAACACAATTCTTTTGTGGCCATGTTCAGAAATAGACCGTGTGAGTTTCTTTTCACCCAACTATCCTGCTAACATTGAATAGTGTATGTCTCCGTGTGAATAATTTTAAAGGATTTTACGTCAGACTACCAAAAGCAGCCCATTTTTTGCATGGAAATTTTTCAAAGGTAGGGCGCTTGGGTGACTCGGTCGGGGTTAAGTATCCAACTCTTGATTTTTGGCTTAGGTCATGATCTCACCTTCCCAAGATTAAGCCCTGAGTCAGGCTCTGAGCTGGGCAAGAGCCTACTTAAGATTCTTTCTCTCTCTTCCTCTCTCTGCCCCTCCCCTGCTCATGCTTGCTTTCTCTCAGAAAGAAGGAAAGAAAGAAAGAAAGAAAGAAAGAAAGAAAGAAAGAAAGAAAGAAAGAAAGAAAGAAAGAAAGAAAAAGAAAGAAAGAAAGAAAGAAAGAAAGTTCTTCACAAATAATTTTAAAACACTTTTTGGATACCCGTGTTTTAATTTTTTTCAGTGAATATTTATTACTTGTGCTATTTTCAGAAAGGATTGTGTCTAGTTCTGGGTGATATGAAAAATAGGAATTCACACATGGAATTCATCTAAGGGTGAGTCTTAGGAGAAACAATTTCAGGAAGCAAGGACAATTTTTCCTGGAGAAGAGAAAACTCAGAGGAGCTGTGATAACATCTCTGAAATTTCAGAAAGATCCATTAGAGGAGAAAGGCATTTCACTTATTCTATATGAGTAAAAGGAATAGGATTAGGAGACAAGGGGTAGGTGGTCCACAGGGAACCAACTTCTGCTTATTGTAAGAAAGTCTTTCTAAAAGTCATGGAAGGCACTAAGGAATACATTGTATAAATACTTGGCACGGAAGTCATAAAACATTTGATCATAGGATTTGGGACTATATAGAAGTTTTTGACTTTTCCTTGCACAAGCATGCAACACTGAGTATTTGAAAACACAGCTGATAGAAATTCTACATCCTCCATCTCTCTACTCAGACCATGTACTGTCTGCACATGGACAAAATTCTCACTCATTGCAAACGTTTTCCTGATCATTCATTCATAGCATCTCTGGAATCAAGCTCATAGGTGCAAAATCAAGCAACCTGATTATATTCTCCCTTTGCACTGAAAGGAATTCTTCAATAGAAACTGTGTACCTAAAATGCCTCCAGTCCTATTCACACAGAATGGACGACAAGAGCAGGCAGGCATGGAGTAAAGGAGAAGGAAAGAAAGCAGAGGAAAAGCAGAGAAGGGGATGTGACATAGCCAGGGCTCTTTTCCCAGAGCTAAAATGAAATTACCAGGCAACTATGTTTTCCCTCCAGGAAAATCAACCCTGTCTTGGTTCTTTCCATTGTTTTCTGTTCCTGGGTTTTGGTTTTGTTTTGGAGGGGGGTGGGGGGGAGGGTGTTTGTGTGTGTGTGTATGTGTCTTTCTGATCTTTTTTATTTTTTAAATTTTCCTTGTCATGGTTACTTAAAAGTGATCCAAAGAGAGCAGTAATGTGTCCAGATGGCAGAGTTAAAGCAACCTGGGGAAATTAGCTAAGCACGTTGTGGAATCAAAGACAGCTGCTTTTTTTCATATAATTAAACACTTTCAGGGAAAACCCTACAGACAAGCGCAAGGCTCAAGGGGCAGCCATTGGCCTTCTGTCTATTAGTCAGAAGCCAGACAGCATGTAAATCAGCCTCACATTCTAGGGACACAAGCAACCACTGAAATAGATTGTAAGATTGGCCTCTTTCCCTTGGCCTGAGAAGCTACTTAAGATTAAATTATAGGATGTTGAGGACACTTATTTGTCCTTGGAAGTATTCCCCTTCTCCATGACTCATTTTCATCTGAAATAAGGTTAGAACTACTGTTCCTCACCCAAGGTTCCTGTGATCCTTTAGGATTTAGTAATATACGGTAGTGACAAGAATCAGTATATTGTTTTCAATATCTCTGAAAGTTTAATGGAAATCATAAGGCCATAAAAGAAATGACTATTGAGTTTGATTTTGTTTGGAATTTATCAGTGTATTAAGATCATATTGGTTATTTAAATGTGATGAAAAGCCTGGCTATTGATAACTTGAAGGGCTTTCTGAGATGTGGCTGGTGGACTAGACATTGGTAATAAAACACGGTCACCTGGGTCATGACCAAAGAGCGAAGCTCTCTGTCAAATGAAAAATAAATACATAAATAGAAGATGAAATGCATAAGAAACTCTAAATTTTCCCTCAAGACCTCACATTCTGTAGTTTGAAGTTTCTAATTTCTGTGGCCTGAATTTGTCATGATCATATTTTAAGTTGTTTATTCAAAGCTAATTTCCCAAGATAAACTTGTAAACTAATTTGCTCCCACGAAGGGGCAAATGGATGACATTTTTCTCTACAAAAGCATTACATTTTATAATTCCCCCTCCTTTGACTGCCCTGAGGGTACAATTTAAAGGACAAAAGAGCCTTTGGAAATGTGAACGTCAGGCCTTTACGTGGCCAAGGCTTTCCCTCTTTGGGGGCACTGTTGCTGTCCTCAAGCTCACCAAGATGCTTTTTCTGTGTGCTTGTTTTTATAAAGCTCTTTTTAAATGGAATCGTTTATTTTAAATCTTCTTTGTGAGCAGTGACAGTGATGGAACTGACAAGCACAGGAAAAATCTCAGCACCCACCTTCTCAAACTACAGATGTTTTTGTGGCCGGGCCTAGTCCTTCTCTTTTCAAAATGTACTATTTTAGGTCTTCGACATCTGCCATCGGTATTATTTTGGTAATTGGTTTCCTGGCTTCTGATCTTACTATCTTACTGTGGCTGCCAGATAAATCTTTCTAAGGCATAATTCTGAAAATACTTCTTACTCAAAATCTTTCAATGGCTCCTTGTTGATTATAAAAAGAAATGAAATCTCCTTAGCCTGGGATTCAGAGCTGTGTATATTCTGGCCTTGAAATTCTTTTTAGACTTTCTCTCCATTACAGTCTCCTCTACTTTCAACTCTAGAACTATAGTCTACTTATCGCCTTCCATTTACCATATACTTTCCATGTCTCCAAGCCTTTGCTCATACTGTTCCCTATGGCTGGAATATTCTTTCTTTCCACTCTTTAAAACATTTTAAAACTATTTTTTAAGGGTCATCTGGGTGGCTCAGTCAGTTAAGCCTCCAGCTTTGGCTCAGGTCATGATCTCATGGTTTGTTTCATGAGTTTGAGCCCCACATCAGGCTCTCTGCTGTTGGTGTGGGGAGACTGCTTTGGATTCTCTATCTCCCTCTCTTTTCCCTTCTTCTGCTCTTGCTCCCTCTTTCTATCTCTTTCTCAAAAATAAATAAACATTTTAAAAATAAATTAAAAAATTAAAATATTTTCAAATTGTTGTTGCTGTTGACCACCTTCATCCATTTTAATAAAAAGAAATTATTAAATTTCTGGGTACCAGCTCAAATGTTTCACTAAGAAACATAAAATCTTTCCAGCAATTCTGCCTCTGTACTTCCATAGAATTTTGTGCGTGTTTTAGTCAACCTTATGTTGTAGTATATAGACTGGTTTGTCACATTTGTAATCTTCTAGAGATCAAAAATTAAGTTCTTTCATCTTGAATCTTTGCAAGGCCTTAAAAGAGTCTCTACAATAATTTAGTTGTCCCCCACAGTGATCAATTGGTAAATTACCCTCTAAAAATTCTCCTGGAGAGATACAGTGCCTATGCAAGAAGGGATATCTTCCTGTGACTTCAGAAAAGGTAAGACTGGACATTTGATGTTTATGTTTAAAATAAATCCCCACAATCTTTATTAAAAGTTTTCCTGAGCCACCTTCACTTTACCAGCTTCCCAAGTGGTATAATCAATAATCTTTTTTTTTTATGTTACTAGATCGGGAGTCTGGGTGTCTGGGGGCAGCTGCTAGACAATTACCTCTATGCCAGATACTTGCCAAGGATCCTGAGCAAAGATTCTGCCTGACTGTAAGAAAAAGCATGTTCTCAATAGAGCAAAAGTAGGTTGTTTTTTTTTTTGTTTTTTTTTGTTTTTTTCAACGTTTATTTATTTTTGGGACAGAGAGAGACAGAGCATGAATGGGGGAGGGGCGGAGAGAGAGGGAGACACAGAATCGGAGACAGGCTCCAGGCTCTGAGCCATCAGCCCAGAGCCTGACGCGGGGCTCGAACTCACGGACCGCGAGATCGTGACCTGGCTGAAGTCGGACGCTTAACCGACTGCGCCACCCAGGCGCCCCACAAAAGTAGGTTTTATTCCACTTCTGTAGGAAGAGAGGCCTTGAATTCTGGGTAGGTCTTATCAAAGCTGCCCAGAGGTGTCATGTACAGATGAATGTCCTGAGGCAAAGCCAACACGGCCAATTACTAGCTGGGACGAGGGAAGGGAAATAAACTGGAAAATTAAACAAAGGGTAGAGTTCAAGAAATAGATGAGACTCCGAGTCACAAGTAGGGTAAAGATTGTATTTCTTGAGCAATTGTTAATTATTTTCCCTTTGTTATTAAAAACCCAAGAATTTCTATGTGAGAACTTAGCATGGTGTATAAAAATGAGCTGGAAATGTCCCAGACAAGGGAAAACTCTTGATATTTAGCTCAATTATTGCAGCCTTACTGTGGTAAAATATGTGATTGCCATTAGATTTTAAGAAATATTGAAAATGGCTTGCAGATCCCTATTAATCTTTGGAGATTCCTAGGAGCCCACGATCTAAGATTTGGGGGAATTGTTAGAGTAGGTCAATCCTAGTTCTTTTACCTTTATTTCTGAAACACGAGAAACTTAATATTTTTCTTCGCTTTACTTTCTCCTCCTATTGCTCTACTCACAGAAATGAAGGTCATCATTTAAAAATGCTCTGTTCCCTCTGAAGCCTCTTGTGTGCTGATGACTCAGGTCTTCTAATCCACCTTATTCTTTCAGGAAACCCAATGCTGCCAGCTGCAACTGTCTGAAGATAAAGAGCTCCAGATACAAGCCTCACAAAGAATTTTCTTCAAGGGAAGCTTAAAATACACACCATCACATGAGAGTCACATGACATCAGCCAAGACTAAGGCCTTTGGAGACTTCTGGAGAAAGCACTCAATGGAGTGATACCAGAGGGGCTGTTCCTGTCAGCCATGATTTACGGATTCTGCAAAATCATCTCCCTTCCCTTCTTGTCATGAATTAGCTGTGCTCAGCTGGCTGAACTTCTTTTTATTAGTTTATTTTTGTTTATAGAAACAATACATGATGGGGCCCCTGGGTGGCTCAGATGATTAAGTGTCTGACTTCGGTTCAGGTCATGATATCACCATTTGTTAGTTTGAGCCCTGCATCAAGCTCTTTGCTGATAGCTCAGAGCCTGGAGCCTACTTCCGATTCTGGGTCTTCCTCGCTCTCTGCCCCTCCCCCACTCACACTCTGTCAATCTCTCTCTCAAAAATAAAATAAAAAAACATTAAAAAAAATACATGGCTTACCACTGAAATAATCAAGTGAAAAGCCAATTATTCTTTTATAATCCCTTTACACCTCTAGTTTCATAGCCAGTCCCAACTTAGTACATATACTGACACATCTTTCTGTCTACATGTCCTGGAATGTGTATGCTTGTGTATTTCTCATCTACATTATATTTTTTTATTTTATTAAATATAACATTTCATGGAAATCATTACATACGAATTATCATGTCAGGTATGAGTGTTCTCTTCACAATCTTATTGTTGAATTAGAAGTAGAAATATGTTTTTGTGTCTCTTCTCCTTCTGGAGATTTGGCCCTCTGCTTAATTCCAAAGCATGGGTTGACAGTCCACTGATCCATAGCTGCAACCAGAGAACAATTTCAGGATTCATTTGTGTCTTATCATTCCTCTACAATGCTCTTCAGTGAGAATTTGCCAGCCTTTGAGGTAAAGAACAACTATATAGCACCTGTTTGTCAGCAGCTGAGTATTTCAAAGGGCAAAGATAAAAGCTGATAATCTGAAACCTCTAAGCCATATGAAAAGCCAACCACTGGTTGATGGTTAACTGCAGATCATTTCTGCTTTTTTCCCCTCTGTTCTTTCTTTTCTTATTTCTATCTTTCACACATTCTTGATTTCTTCACATTTGTGTCTTTCATTTCTTGGTTATCTCTTTCCTCTGTGTATCCTTCCTTCTCTTCTAATCTATATCTTTTCTTCCTTCACTCACATTATTCTTTCCTATCCTTTCTTCCTCTCCTCTTAAACTGTTGTTTCTATAAAACTATAGCATTTTTAAAACCATGTTTGTTGTAAAGACTTAATGAAACATACTATCACATATTGACACAATGGAATAATATATAACCATTAAAATTTATTATGTGGAAATACATGTTTAACATATAAAATGCATAAAATACACCATCAGATTTTTTAAATCTATAAAACAGTATCTTTGTATAGTAAAATCCCATCTTGGAAAATAATTTTATTTATATGTTGTAAAACAGTTAACAGGGTTTATCTTTGGGTAGTAATAAGATTGTGTAGTTTTATGTTACTCTGTTTCACTTTTTTGTATTTTAAATTATTTTCCTGTTTGGTATACATGGCATATCAAAATGTGTTTCCTCAGGAACTTCCAACATATATACTTCCTTTACTGAATGAAATTATTTTGCCTTTTCTAAAATTTTGGTAAGATAAATTATGTAGTCAAAAGTGTATCATAAGAGGGGACAATTAAGTCAAAGTTAGAACTGAACATCAATAAAAAATAAATTGATTTCTCAACCACTTAGAAGACTAAAGAGAAAAAGGAAAAGAATCCCATACAAGGGCAAACGGGACCTCTGCATTGAGGAGGCAAGCACCAGCAGCAAGAGACTCACTCATTGCCTCCTGGGCTTGGATGGTCCTATCTGGCCTCAGGCCCACCAGAACCAGCAGCGTCAAGCCAGATGGGACTTTGGGGCAGAGCCCTGCAAATTACATGTGTGATTTCAGTAGCTTCCTGAGGACAAAACAAAACAAAATAAATTTAAAAATATATTATATATATAATATACACTTTAAAAGGAAAATAAATTGATTTTCATTTATTTGTGGCCCTTGGTTGAATCCTTACTCCCAGGTGCCCCTCTACCCTGAGGTTCTTGCCCCTAAACTCAAAACCCAGCAGATGCAGGGAAACCATAGAAGAGTCCAACATGATGAGGCTGCCATCTTGTGGTTCCTTAGAAGGCGTTTCCACTGCCTACTTCGTTGTACTGTGACACAACACAGCTGGTTCACATTAGTCTTGTTTCAAACTATGGTCTGTGGACGATGAATACAAATTCTATTCATGTGTTAGAGCAGGATTGGGGTCTTATGTAGTCATTTTTTATGACTTTTTAAAAGAAAGGGTCATTTGAGTTAGGGCGTGTGGCCCATTTCCGGCAGTTTTTCCATTAACGTTATTCTGAATGACCTACTGTCTTCAGTTATGGGAGGCCTTCAGAAATTCACAGTGCACCTTACTGTGTGTGTTTGCTGCATTCTGAGGACTTTTCCTGGACAACCATAGAAAGGGCAGACACACACAGAAAGCTCTCTGTATATTAGCTGAACAGAGAAAATATTATAAAGAAGTCTTACAATTTCATAGTGTGCAAAAAATTTTTATCTGGAGGCTCTGCTCAAACACACATGCACACAAACACACAATTCGCCTATTCATCTTCTTTTCTAATGTTCGAGGAAAAGGCATGGTGGGCTTCAAATTGCCTTGCACCATTTTGTCAGATGTTGCAATAATTAGCATTGAAATTACTAAAAAGTCTTCAAATCTATTCCAATGTAAGCTTATCAAATATAAGAAGCACTATACATACATACCAAACATTAACCAATGCCTGAGAGTTGGAGCTTCTGGAGACAAAAAACTTTAAAGAAGTGAGTTAATCGTTCAAAGGCTCTGTTCCTGACTCACCCTCTCTCCTCCTTCTAATTCAGTTCTGGGGTCAGGACCTACCCATCAGCTCACACATCATACTAAATTCTCCCTCCAAATCTCTCTTGATCCCATGTTTCTAATTCTCCCTTGCCCCTTCAACCATCTTCCTTTTTCTTTTTTTATTTCTTTCAGCAACTTTCCCCTTCATGTATAAATTAACTAAAACTCCCTTATCCCCCAAAATACAATGAAACAAAACAAAATAATAAACTAGTTTTGCTCAATCATGTGTTTCCTTTAAGTCACCATTCCTAGTCTTCTTTCCCCGCCAAACCTTTCGAAGATGTAATTTACATTTCTGCCTTTCTGTGACTTTGGTGATGGGATTCAGACTTAGGCATTCAATTGGATACAGATACTAAGATGTCACCAAGAGTGAGGCAATATTTTAAGTCATCAAAAGGAAAAAGTCACCCAGGGAATAAATATAGTTTGAGAACAAAAGAGGGTTGAGATCCAATAATTATGAAATGCCTGGATATGAGGGGTGGATAAAGACAGAGGAGGCAGAAAAGGATTGATGGGGAGGGGCCAAAAGATGAAAGAACCAAGAGAGGTCAGTGTCACTGAGTGTCAACAGCAGTACTATGAACAACAACCAAAAAACCCAACAATAGTAACAAGTATATTGACTGCTTTCTATATTGACCATCCATCTTATACTAACCCCTCTTTTAGGTATTTGCACCCTTTTCATTTAATTCTCACAGCATTCCTCAAGACAGATATCATTTCTCTCTTGTACAACTGAGGAGTCTGAGGCTCAGAGGATTTATATTATTTCCCAGTTTTGCAAAATGACCTAGCAGAGACAGAAATAGAATTCAGTTCCCTTTGTAATATTTTATGTGCCCCAAATGACAATTTATATAAATATATATAGAGAGGGGCATTTCAATATGTTATATACTATCTAAAATATGTCATATATTTTTATATAAAATGGTTTTGGTTTGCTATATAAATTGGCCTTGGTTTTATTGTACTTCAGCAATGTGTTGATTCCCAGATGCACTACTTTGGTTCTTTTTTTTTTTTTTAAGGTTTATTTATTTATTTTGAGAGAGATTGGAGAGGCCCAAGCAGAGATCCCAAGAAAGAATCTGCACTGATAGTGCCCAACCTGGCACAGGGCTCAAACTCACGAACCATGAGATCATGACCTGAGCCAAAACCAAGAGTCGGACACAACTGACTGAGCCACTCTGGTTTTTCATCTTCACTTGTGTTATAAATCAAGTGTCCAAAAGGTGACAAATTCCATAGACAGTATCTTACCTTCGCAATTTACTTTCAGAGATCACATTCTTAAAACTCATTCTCATGATAATTTTGTCTTCTTAATCTTTTATTTTGAAAAAAAAATGTGCATTAGTTTTCTATTTCTGCTATAGTAAATTCCACACACTTACTGGCTTAGACAATATAAGTTTATTACTTTACAGTTCTGGAAATCAGAAGAAATGGCTCTCACTTAGGTAAAATCAATGTGTCGGCAGGGCTATATTCCTCTGGAGGCTTTAGGAAGAATCTGTCTTTCCAGCTTCTAGAAGCCATCGGAATTCCTTGGCCAGTGGGCCCTTCTTTCATCTTCAAAACCAGCAAGTTCAATCTCAGGCCTTCTCATGCTGCTATTTCTCTTTTTCTGCCTCTTCTGCTTTCCTCATCCACTTACAGGAATCCTCAGATTAGAAAGGGCCCGCTGTAATAATCCAGGATAATCTCCCCATCTCAAATTCAGCTGATTAGCAACTAATTCCATCAGCAATATTAATGGTTCTTTGCCATGTAACCTAACATGTTTATAAATTCTGGGGATTAGAATGTGGACATTTTTAGGAGGTCACTAGTCTGCCTACCACATGGAGCTGGAGATAGTACTCTGAGCTTCTATATTCACTGCACACCATGGCTTTTCTGTCCACATACCTACATATTATATGTGTTGATATAAATATATGTACATTATATGTGTAGATTGATATATATGTATTAAATCTACACAACTATACATATTATATATATATTACCTATGAAATGTTTGAAAGTAAGTGACATTTTGACCCTTTCTATTTCAGCACATAGCTCTTAAGAACAAGGACATTCACTTATAACCATATAATAGTAATAACTTATAATTACAATAACTTATAATTAGTAAAATGCATACAAAATTAACAATAATGCATTACTATTATCTAATATTCACATTTTGCTAGTTGTTCCAAAATGTTATTCATAGCAAAAACAAAAAAAACAAAAATCCAACCCATGATCACTCATTGCTGACATGTTTGAAGAGTTCAAGACAGTTATTTTACAGAGCATACTTCAATCGTGGTTTTTGAAAAAAATTCTCCTTACATTTAGACTCCAGTGACACATTTTGGCTCAATAGCCCATAAGTGATGCTCTGTCATCTCAGCACACTACATAGGCAGGCACATCCTATCAGGTTGTTCTGTTGTTGGTGATGTTGATTCTGATGAGTTGACTAGTGGTGTTTGCCTGGTTTCTCCACTACACAGTCGCCATTTTCCCCTTCATAAGTGATTCGTAGTCTGTGGGGCACAGATGGATGCTAATCTCTATCCCGTCAAACGTTCACCTAAAGTTTTAAGAGTCTACTGCCGATCCTTGCCTGAATCAATAATTAGTAAAAATGACTGCAAGGTAAGGATTTGTAGAAAACGTTATTAATCTTTCTACACTTATGAATTGGGATTTTGTTATAAAAATTACATAAATCGTCCATTCAGAAATCTCCAGTGGGTACTCGTGGCCTACAGAACAAACTCCTAACCAAAGTCATGAGAACAAGTGGGGATTACAGGGCCATAAGGACGTAATTTTCCACTTAATGCAAGTCCTCACCTAAAGAGGCTCTAGCTGACCTGTCAGTTGTTCCGTTTGCTCTAATTGCACCTTGGCTTATGTGATGAGAAGAAGGGTCCTTGAAGAGGAAAGGATTAGCATGACCTCTTACCAAGCTGGGCCTCTTGGTCATAGTGACACGAGTGAGGCCTATACCTACATTGAGTGTGAGGAAGGGAAAAATCATAGCGCACATGCCGTATACCAGACTTCCTGAGAAGCAAGGCCTAGGGCCTATGAATCTTGAAAATCTCAGATTAACTTTTCAAACTCCTAAGAAGGAACATGAGTCTCCTGTACATAAAAAGAAAACAAATTCATTTTTTTGAAAGGTCTTTATAGAGATATTTCCCCATAACCACATTCAATCACAGTTTGTAGTCACCGAACACAGACCACAGACATTCTCATCTATATTGTGTTGGAGACTCTGATTGTATTGCAAATTTGACTC
Source organism: Felis catus (assembly GCF_018350175.1). Taxonomy (NCBI): domain Eukaryota; kingdom Metazoa; phylum Chordata; class Mammalia; order Carnivora; family Felidae; genus Felis; species Felis catus. The sequence continues at coordinate 81,505,054 of NC_058377.1, read as the reverse complement.
TGTATTATCAACATGAAATGTTTGATTGGACAAATCAGACCATTAAAGAATCCCTGAGGTCTTTTATTTCACAGATTCTCAAATGTATAGTCCTGGCTGAGTGCTCGATTACAGTGTGATCATGGCTTAATGAGTTTTTACTAATTTTATACTAACTCTCAATGATGTGCTTAGTGACCTGACCTAAGAAAATGATACAATAATATGCTTGTCATCAAGAAATACATAACTCATTTATAGAAAGTAAATATCTCTATCTATGTATCTATATATCTATCTAGCCATATATATATGTTTATAAATATATATATATATATATATATATATATACACACACACATATATATAAACAATTACACATTTGATGGGGAACAACCTCCAAGATTTAGGACCTTTGTGAAGGAACTATGGCTTGAGTCTTAAAATTTGGATGGGATTTGAATTGGAGGAGAGGAGCAGGGAGGATATTCCAGTAATGGAAACTGAATGAACATGTAGGAAGCAGGAATGAAGGTGACATGGCTGTGGAAAAATGAGAACAATGGCTGAAGAGGAAGGTCCATGTTGGAGAGCAGAGGAAAATAATTTGTGGGAGTAAGACAGGGCTCACCAGTGAGAGCCGTTAGAGTCCTACAAAGAAGCTTCGTCTTCATATGACACATCGTTGTTCTTGAGAAAGATAAGAACAGGATTTTAAGAAAATTTTATTGTATGTGTTCACAGGATAGATAAAGACATGAGGTTGGGATAGTGCTTAACAGGTATCAGGAAATGCTTAGTAAAGTAGAAGTCATGATGCAAAGGCTTACAAATGTGAAGAAGAACCAGAAACATAATAAAATTGTTTGGAATGTTGAAGCCAGAGTGAGTTTAAGAGATTTGAGAGGAAGAATCAAAGTAGGTGAGAGGGACCTCTCAGACTAATGGCTAACGTCGATTCCTGGCCTCTAGCTGACAGTGGGTACACACAATAACTTGGCATGTCTCCAAAAAAAAAGTAAATAAGTATATGGATAATTATTCAGTTCTTCACAATTTATAGACCTTCATATTGACTACCTATTTATTATTTCAGAAGGCTTAGCAATGACTTGCAGAGCACAGTAAAAGAATAAATTTGCCTGGGTTAAAAGTAAGTAAAAAAAATACAGAAAAAAATCATGAAAGACTGGATGCAAGATGCCACCATAAATAAGGTTAATCATTCAACCTATAATGAGTCACACATTTAATATGTGTTTGAGCCAGCAATTTAGCTTTAAACTTTCTGGCAGCTAATGTCGAAAGAGAAAAAGTTGGCAATTAAACAAACCAGTGTCATCAGATAAAACCATATGGATTGCTAGATGGAATTCTAAGTAATCTTGGTTTTAAAGTTAGCAAGATAACCTCTCATTATATGTTCTTCAGGTGAGAATTATTTTTCTGTGCCACAAGACTGTCTCTCTGTGTTTCTCTCTCTTTTTCTCTACACCCTCCCCATCCCCGACATACATTCTACACAGATACGCAGAGAAAAGTACTAAAGCTAGTAGTAATTAAAGAATAGCTAATATCTAACATTGGCCATATGAGTGAGCTTTGATGGATAATTCAATACTTCTCCTCTTCACACACACACACACACACACACACACTCATCCTAGGAAATATTTCCTTGAGATACAAATATACAATGTCTTGTGTTGGACTTGATAAAATTAAGAATTTATAAGTAGGGGTGCCTGGGTGGTTCAGTTGGTTGAGCTTCTGACTCTTGATTTTGGCTCAGGTCGTGATCTTGCAGTTCCTGGTTTTGAGCCTCACATCAGGCTTCTCGTTGGCAGTGCAGAGCCTGCTTGGGATTCTATCTCCCTCTCTCTCTGCCCCTTTGCTGTGCTCATACATCTTCTCTCTCAAGGTGGCTAAATAAACTTAAAAAAAAAACATATATATGGGGTGCCTGGATGGCTCTGTTGGTTAAACCTCTGACTTCAGCTCAGGCCAGGATCTCATGGTTTGTGAGTTCAAGCTCCACGCTGGGCTCTATGCTGACAGCTTGGAGCCTGGAGCCTGCTTCAGATTCTGTCTCCCTCTCTCTCTGCTCCTCTCCTGCTCATGCTCTGTCTCTCCCTCTCTCAAAAATAAACATAAAAAATTTTTAAATTATATATATATAATTTACATATATAGAAGAATTTATATACATATATGTAAGAATTTACAAGTAGACGTGGGTAGGGTAAAAAAGTGAGAGAAAAAGAAAATGGGATTCTTTTTAGATTTTTCCTATGATCTGAAAATTTATCATAAGCCAGTATTTGACCTTGATCATAACAGGGATCCACCATGAAGTTTAACTGAATCTGTTCCAAGAAGTTATCTAAATTTGGCAGGCATATAATGTTGCATACCTAAGGAAAGATTAGAAAAACTCACACAAATCTGACGTGAAGGAGATCAAGTACCAGTTGAAATAACATTTAGAAATAAGAACGCAATGTTATTTGCAGTAAAATAGCATGGACTGCTTAATTAGGTACTGTGGTCTTATAAGAGTGAAGCATTTCTGTGCAAACCCATGCCAAGTGTGTTCCCCAAATGAGAAAGAGCTCATTAAGTATACTCTCCCTGTGCTATATTTCTGTCATAATGATAATCAAGGACTTCACAACAAGCCCTGGTGGATTCTTGCTTTTATGGGCAAAGCCACTACAAAGTCTTGGGATGTTTTCATTTTTGTTACATGTAAGCCACAGTCCTGAAGGACTCTGTGTCTCCAATCAGAAGAAGTAAAATTACAGCTTATACAATAGAAACAAAGTTGTATTTTAGCAAGGGGAATTTTTATGTGCTGAGGAGTCATCCAAGTGGAGATGTGCAATACATAGTTGTACGTTTTGGTCTGATGCTCAAGAGTCAAATGAAGATAAAGGGTGAATGATTATAAATAATTATAACAGCAATATAGTCACTGTTATATTACATGACAGTCATGATGCTTAAAAGTTTTAATATTGTTGTTTTATTCATTTCTGTCGATATCTTCTTGTTTAATCTGGGGAGTCTCAGAGAACCTAAATAATTATACATAAAGAAAGTGGATTTTGTTACTCAGAAGGTATATTGAGTCCGTTGAAAAGCTCATAACTGCAAGTAATAGGAAACTAAACTCAAACTCTGTAATTTATTGATTCACATCATTGAAGTGTCCCAAACTAGGGTAGGTCCAGTTGAAATTTGGCCTGAAACTCACCAATGTCTCATAAGAACCAGATTCAATCAATTCCTGCTCTCTTCCACACATTTGCTCTAATTGACTAGTTTAAACCATATGCTTACTCTGTCCCCAGTTAATTTTGGAGGAACATGATGTACTGACTCACACCTTACTTCATGTGTATCCTTGTGAACCAGCCACTGCAGCCAGGAAAGAGGATGAGATTATGCTTATTGGTGAAGACCTAGAAAGACCTATGCTTGCTTCCTTGATATGGGTATCAATCCTCTTCAAACTTTAGAACTGGAAAAAGTTGAGTTCTTTTGGAAATAGAAGGGAGCTGTTGGGGAGCCAAATAACAAGATTCACTAAGCAGAGTGACCAAGAAAGAGGATCAAAAATGGAATTCTGGGAAGGCAACATACTTAAGAGACAGGCTAAAGAAGTCATGTCATTAAAAGAGAATGAAAAAGAAGGTTTGAAGCAAGAGGAAAACTGGGGAAGAGTAATGTCTCAGACACTAAAGAAAGAATGAGTTTCATGAGTGCACTTGAGACTGATTATGTTAAATTCCCACAAAGAAGTCAATTTGATTTAGTTCTTGGGAAGTGAGTAAGTCATTACTAAACTTTTCCAAAGCAATTTTAAATGAGTGGAAATAAGGATTTACTTTAATATGACCATAAAACCTCACTTGATAGTTTATAATTTTCTCATGCTCTTGAAATATTCTAATTTTTTTCCCTTTAAAGGAGGAAATATTAAGAGTCTGATCCCAGGAATATTGGTATGGTCTTTGTTGTGGAGGGTCCTCTGACATTCTGTGCTGCCGAGAGGTCTCTGTGGTGCCTCTGAGATGCATGATCTCTGACCTGACCCTCAAGACCTTAGAAGGCACAGAGGCTACAGCTACATGCTTGTAGACAAAGCATTCCCTCCAAGATTAAAAAGGCAGAATAAACCCAAATTTTTATCTACTGGATGGGATTATTCACTGCAGCTAAAGATAGATCATTGCTTTGTTCATAGGTTTGGGGAAGTCCAACAGAACTAAGTTGGGATTTGACTTCTGATTTCAGCCATGTGACCTTGACCAAATTACTACATCCTCTTGAGAAATGAGAAAATTACTACTACCCTGAAAAGTGTTTTTAATGTTGCATAAGACAATATATGTACATTAACCAGCATGACACATCTATTTGTTCAATAAAAGGCAGTTATAAAGTCTCCTGTGCATCATCTTTATAGTTGCTATTGCCATCTGCTACCACAAGAAGAAGGCAATATGAATAGTGATCAAGCATGCAAGAATGGAAATCAAGTTGCCTAGGTTTGAATTCTGCAACCATTTTATAAAAATTGTATGTCCTTAGGCAACTGTATCTCCGCTTCCTCATCCATAGGCTAATGCTAATCAATGGTACTTTCTCAAAGTGTTGTAAGGAAAATTAAGGCATGATAGATATAGAATTCTTAGGTCTGCCCCTGATGCTCAGTACTGAGCTGTACACATTAGTTTTAATTACTATTGTAGGAGGTGATAATGGGAAGATTTGTAAATTGAATACACTATCTCAGAGTGTTCCACTTCCCAGGGCATTTTGTATTACCTGACCTCATCTCTTGAGAATGTAGTTGGGTTTCTCTTTGGTTATCTTGAGTCACAGTCTCACGAAGAGCGTGTGACATCCTGGCAGGTCCACACTCACTTTTGTGCCCAGCACTTGATGTACAATGTAGTTCGGAGAGCAGTAGGCCCCCACAGTGCAGCTGTAAAAAATTACTCATGACATCTTGTAACCCTGAAGATACAGAGTGATTTAACCGGAGCTCCATGGTACACTGCCTGGAATTTCTAACCCCTTCTCAGATGGGACAGAGTTTTGTATTCTCATGGTCCGTTCTGATGCTGGGCTTTTCACTTTTTCTGAATTTGTTCTGGAATGTGAACAGTCTTGCTTTTTCTCTCAGGTTCTTAGTTCTGTGATGGTTTTCTCAGAAACTCAGTCCTCTCCTTGAATATCAGAAGAGAAGAAAGGAGAAAGAGAAAGATGATAGATGACTGAGAGAGAGATCAAGAAACAAAGCACTTGGGTGCCTGAATGGCTCAGTCAGTTAAGCACCTGATTCTTAATTTTGGCTCAGGTCATGATCTCGCGGTTCATGAGTTCGAGCACTGCATCAGGTTCTGCACTGATAGTGTGGATCTTAGTTGGTATTCTCTCCCTCTTTCTTTCTCTCTCTCTCCCTCTCTCTCTCTCTCAAAATAAATAAACTTTAAAAAAAAAAGAAAAGGAAATACAGAGCACTTACGTGTGTAGTAAAAGTCCCTGAAGATTTGGGAGAACAAAAGAGGGTAATATATGGCAAGGATTTTAAAACTTTCTAATTAAACATTAGATATTTCTTTTGTTTAAAGTCCTCATATTAAGGGACTTTTTTCAACATTATATAACCTTTCAATATATACTAGCCTCAAACCATCTAGCTGATTTCTCTCTTTTCCCTCTGTCTCTTATTTCTTTAGTCTTTGCAACTTGATCCACCATCCTCCAATGTAGTTTATTTCTCTTTTGCTTCTTTGTCTTCTATTGAGATACAGCCTTAGGTTTTCACCTTCTCTAATATGGCTTACTTATCAAAGGAGTTCGTTGAACAAATCTTTTATCTTGTTACCTATGAGCAACATTTAGTAAAGTTCTGGCATATAATATGTGCCCAGTGAATATAATATTTAGTAATAATGGAGGTAGTAATTATCATTATTATGATTTTACCAAGGGAGAAGGCACTGGTTATGGGAGGGATATATGGTTGCAAAACATCATTCTACTGCTTACTTAGGTAGGAAATTTGGACAAGTTACTTAACTTTCTTATTCTTATATTCCTCATCCATGAATTGAAGAATAAAATTAGTATCTACCTCAGAGAGTGATTGAATGGATTACAGGAGAAAATATGTAATTTGCTTAGCACTATGCCTGAAGATACTTAACATTGAATTTTGTTAGTTATTATTATTCATGAAGTACATATTTGTTTAATAAACACACTGTCAAACTGTCAAACACTCACAGTCAGGTGTACCCATGGCTTTCTTTCCCAGCCAACTTCTCCTTTTTTTTTTAAAGATTTTATTTTTAAGTAATCTTCTATACCCAGTGTGGGATTTGAAGTCACAACCCCAAGATCAAGAGTCACATGTTTTACCTACTGAGCCAGCCAGGCACCCCATGCCTACTTCTGAATGACTAGTACAGTAGTCTGCAAATGGGAGTTTTTTTCACCAGTGAATTAATTAGGACACAAGAAAAAATATTAAGCAATTATCGTATATATGTTACATACACACACATATATATGCCTATATATTACATATTATGTATCTAATATCTATGTCTCTTCTTTCTTATTAGCCTAATATGTATAATATGCTAATATGATTTATATTATACTATTATATATAAAGTACATAATAATATAAATATAAATAATATAATAATTATTATAATATAAATATAATATTTATCTTAATCTATAAATTTATATATTATATCTTCTATTAAATGTCTGTATTTAAATTCTATAATTAAATTCTATTAAATGTGTATATACTTTAAAATATGCATAATATATTAATGCATGTAAATAATTTATAAGTAGACAAAATATACCTATATAGAAGTGTGATGGAGATCTTTACAACTTTCTTGGCACAATAATATTTAATTTGCTACAACATACCAATTTGCGAACCTCCAGCCAAACTTGTAGGAAGGATGGCAGTTGATATTTGGTACAGGAGAGTCATGGCATAAGCTACTACTTAAACATAATAGCTATCTAAGCTGGAAGGGCTCCTATAATAATAATTACTCTAACAGCTAATATTTATTAAGTGCTTAGCATGCCTCAGATATTGGGTAAGCACTTTGCATATGTTAGCTCATTTAACTTCATAAATACTTGGGAATACTATTAAAATTTGTATTTTACAGATGAGGAAAAATGTCCTAATGAGACTAAGTAATTGCAGAGTTACAAAGCTAGTGAGTAGTAAGGTCAGAGTTTGTACTCAAGCTGTCTGGCCATTCCACAAGTTATAACAATGACTGTCTGGTTCTAGTAATTCTCTGTCACACTTGACCAAATCCAATTTTTAAAATCCATTTACAGATCCAGTCTTATTTGAGCCTCATGGCAAATCTTTGAGCTGTAATTAACCGTTTTCATAGTGCCATTTCATAGAAGTTGACGTGCCGAAAGCAGGGGGCCACTAGATCACTGGTCTGCAAATTTTTTGTGTAATATTCTTTTTAATCTATAACCATTGCTCTCAGGGAAAGCCCGAAATCTGGCAGAGCTGAAAAATCAAAGATTTGATGTATTTGTCTGATACTAACACTTTAATTCCAAATGCCAGTGTGAGTGTGTTGGTCTTTTCTTTCTGATCAGAAGTGATTTTTTAATGAAGTCTAAATTCTATGCATTACATGACTCTGAATTACTTGTGAAATGGAAATTCCCTTTCTTCTGTTAAGGGCCATTAAAGTCCTTTCCTCAAGTTATAACATGTTGGCTAAAGAAACGAGCAGGCACCAACTCCTTTTTCTAAAGCATGACCAGGGGATGGTTTCATTACACCTCTTCGCTGACACCTTCATTCATTTCTCAGCTCTGGCAAAAACACAAACCTGTTCTATGCCTTTGTTAACAGGCACACTGACTGCAAAAAGAGGCAGTCGTCTGATAAATAAAGGTGATGGTGGGTATAGACATACACCTTTATCGGGCAGGGCTGTGTTCTAATAACACCATATTTATAAAGCAGGCAAATCAAATGAGGGTTGCATTTGGCCTGAGGGCCATAGTTTGCCAATCTTTGATCTATAACTACTGGCTCCAAACAACCTTCACCTTCAATAATTTAGAATATAGAGATTAAATACACATAGAATGTCCATATGCGTGTTATGTACAGTACATAATAATATCTCTGATGATGGAAGTCTTATTAAAATCCAAAAATATTTAGTAAGCTGAAATACTTCTAAACTGTTTCTCATTTTCAAAATAATGCTCTCTTTTAGCTGTCCTATCAGTGTCATGAGGCAGGAAGGGCTGACATTTTTATTCATGTGCTTTCATTTGTAGAAGGTGAAACTAAGGCACTAGCTAATTTGTAGAACTTGAACCAGGTCTTCAAAAAGCCAATCATGGGTCTTCTCTGGATGATTTGAAATATATCAATTACAGCAATGTTTGACCTCACTCAAATATATTTATGCCTGAATTTTACAATGTTACCTTTTAGGAAATATGGGTACTGGTACACCTAAATCAGGAATCAGAGGAGAATAGGGGCTTGTGGGTGACCCGTCGGTTAAACATTGAGACTCTTGATTTCAGCTCAAGTCATGATCTCACAGTTTGTGGGATCAAGCCCTGCTTCAGGCTCTGCATCTACTTGGGATTCTGTCTCTTCTTCTCTCTCTGCTTCTCTATCTCTCTCTCAAAATAAGTAAATACACATTTTAAAAAAAGGAATCAGAGTAGGATATAATTAAATTTTATACTAGTTTCTATTTCCTAATAAAGAGAGTTCAAAGGTTTTGTTAGAACATCATCAATATGGACTTTATTATATCTGTATCTGGAAGATCAAACACCCCTGCTCCCATACCAGACAAGGACTGGGCTCTTAACAGAATTAATTCAAAGTTTTCTTTACATTTTGTATTGGTCAATGGGGGGGGGGGTGTGTGCAAAACTGGATTAGTGGGTAGGAACTGAAAAAGAGCTGAATTACTCTAAAGAAGAAAATAGGAGGACTTTTATTTGATTAGTTGGCTGATGGATTTGACTCCTGAGGAGAAAAAGAGAGAGGAGTAAAGAGAAGAGGAGGGGAGGGGAGACAAGGAGATGAATAACCAAAAGTTGTTTTCTTTTTCTTTTTTTTTTTAATTTTTATTTATTTTTGAAGGAGAGAGAGCATGAGTGGGGAAAGAGCAGAGAGAGGGAAACACAGAATCCAAAGCAGACTCCGAGCTGTCAGCACAGAGCCCGACAGGGGACTCCAACTCACGAACAGTGAGATCATGACCTGAGTTGAAGACCAATGCTCAACTGACTGAGCCACCCAGGCACCCCCAAAAGTTGTTTTCATTTTGCTGATGTAAACAGCCCTCCCATCTCTATCTTCCCCAAAGCTTTAGTGAAGTCTACTCCACATTACAATTAGTGCAAATTTATGTGTATGTAAATCAAGGAAAGAAGGCAGTTTTCCTCTTTGCAGTGGTACAGTCCGTGGACATGAAAGAAAAACCCACACTTGAATTAAATGTCCATTCTCTGAGAACAAATCACTGGCCTTTCCAAGTTGGAAAGGGCCTTCAATAATCAACTTGACACCCAGTAGTTTATTGGTCTACTTGAGCAACAGTGCTACTCTGGAGGCCACCCTGAGTGAGGCTATATTGTAGTTACTGTCCATTTTTGTCTTCCATTCATATACCACCTTGACTCATCTTTAAACCAAGCTTTGCCCTACTTATGCTCAATACTGAATTTAAAATTTCTACCATGGGATTCCTGGACAGCTCAGTCAGTTAAGCATCCGACTTTGGCCCAGGTCATGATCACATGGTTCGTGGGTTCAAGCCTCACGTCGGTCTCTGTGCTGACAGCTCAGAGCCTGGAGCCTGATTTGGATTCTATGTCTCCCTCTCTCTCTTTGCCCTTCCCCTGCTCGAGCTCCATCTCTCTCTTTCTGTCAAAAATAAACACTAAAAAAACGTTTTTTAATTAAAAAATAAAATTTCTACCATATAATGAATTTCTGCTGGAACTACTGTCTGGCTTTATGATTTGGTCAGTCCAACAGGAGCCAGGTCATGATGGGGAATTCTGTTGATGGGTTCCTTTGCTGTGCAGAAGCTTTTTATTTTGATGTAGTTCCAATAGTTTATTTTTGTTTTTGTTTCCCTTCCCTTAGGAGACATATCTAGAAAATTGTTGCCATGGGCAATGTCAGAGAATTTACTGCCTATGTTTTCTTCTAGGGGTTTTATGGTTTCAGACGTCACATTTAAGTCTTATCCATTTGGAGCTTATTTTTGTGTATAGTGTAAGAAAGTGGTCCACTGTCATTCATTCTTTTAATGTAGCTGTTCAGTTTTCCCAACACCATTTATTGAAAAGACTGTCTTTTCCCCGTTGTATATTCTTGTTTCTTTTGTAATAGATTAACTGACCATAAATGCATGGGTTTATTTCTGGGATCGCTATTCTATTCCACTGATCTATGTGTCTATTTTCATGCCATTACCACACTTTTTTGATTGCTATAGCTTTGTAGTATATCTTGAAATACACTGATAGGGGATATCTTGAAATAGCTGTATATCGCTTTGGGTAGTAGGGACACTTTTAACAAAAATATGGTCACTTGGTCTCTGAGGCCAAACTTTGTATCTCTACCAGAGTCCAGACCCAGCAGTCTTCCCACTGATACTCCCACTAGGATCTGATATAAACTCATCAATGCACATTTTTCCACAACAACATCTCCAATACCACAGATTTTGTCAGATCATGTGACCCAAGTGGCTGGTCCACTTGTACTGCCACTTAGGTCTGCTGCAGAACCCTTTCTTTCTATGGGCCCCAATCAAAGATGACATGCTTTCATGGCATGCAGTGTTGAGTCCAGAGCAGTATTCCTGGGTATGAAATGAGTTGTCTCAAGGAAAAAAGAAAAAGAAAAAACAGACTTCCAGAAATTAGATTTCTTCGTGAAAGAGGATGCAATAATAATTTGTGTTTTACTTTAAGGAAGTATCTTGATATATCCCTGATTTCTGGCTTCCTAAAATGTTTCACTGAAACATCAAAGTGGGATATCTCTCAATATTCATAGGATCTATCGAGTCATCTCTGCAGCACTTATATCTTAAAGATTTTTGCATTTTAGTCACCTCCAGTTTATTCTGTTCAAACAGCATGATGCCAATGTTGTACTAGATCAGTATGATATTCTTCAGTGTGTCAGGATAGCTCAGATTTTTTCACTATATTATGACATAAAGAAGGAAAGTTACCCTAATCTTGGGCTAAAATTATTGAATATATTGTCATCTATTTATTGTGAATGCCAACTGTTTCAGATCCTCAATCCTGTTTCAATAGAAAAGAACACTCACCAAATTAAGGGTCACACATCAAGTACTGAAAAACCATACTATATCAATCTATGGTTTTATAGATATCTAGATAGACAGATAGATAGGTAGGTAGATGGATAATCTTGTTTGACATGTGATGTGGCTACTCCTTGGTTAAGTGTGTGATAATCTATATAACTGTCCAGGTTCCACCTGCTTTTTACAGGAAGCCAGACTAGAGTTCATATGAAACAGAACTATGAGAAGGATTCTTACTCCTGCTTTCTTTAAATCTTTTAATGCTTTAATCTGTCTACCATCTCTTTTGGGATGTGATGTTGTTTTTGATGTGCTATGTTGGACAGGTGTGGGAGGCAGTTTCAGAGGTTTCCGTTTGACTTCTCCATTGTACTAGCAATTACTCCATAAGCCAAGGACCCAGTGTGAGGGCTACTCCAATTTCCCAGGATGTCAATCACTAGTACACAGTCACGCATTGAGGAAACAGCCACCAGGTGAGTTCATGAACACAGTGGACTCATTGTAATGCAGACTTTGAGGAACATGCTGATAGACATCCTGGTATCAGTGTTTTTAAGACTTTTTTTTTATGTTCATTTATTTTTGAGAGAGCGAGCATGAGTGAGGGAGGGGCACAGAGAGAGGGAGACACAGAATCTGAAGCAGGCTCCAGGCTCTGAGCTGTCAGCACAGAGCCCGATGCAGGGCTTGAACCCACAAACCGTGGGATCATGACCTGAGCCAAAGTCAGATGCCCAACTGACAGGGCCACCCAGGTGCACCCTGATATCAGTGCTTTTAGAGACTGTGTTCTATTTACTATCTCCACAACTCTCATTGACTTAAGACCCTGTGACTGCTACCTTGACCTTGCAATTTGTTATAACAATTGTGACACCCTAGTTTCTGGCAGTTAAGTCTGTCTTCTAGCTTTTATTGGTTTAGAGCCCCATCATCCCCATTGCCATCAACGAGCCAAGTTCAGTTCCAGACCACTGCAATAAAACAAATATTACAATAAAGCAAGTCAAATGAATTTTTTGGTTTCTCAGTGCATATAAAAGTTTATACTAGACTATGTTAGGTTTGTTATGTTAAACATAATTTTATGTTAGACATAACTATACTAGTAATGATTATGTGTACAATGGCATTATGTCAAAAAATCAGTGTATATACCTTAATTTAAAAATGCTTTATTGTTGGAATGCCTGAGTGGCTCAACTGGTTAGCATCCAACTCCAGCTCAGGTCATGATCTCACAGTTCATGAGTTTGAGCCCCACTTCGGGCTTTGTGCTGATGGCTCAGAGCCTGGAGCCTGCTTCAGATTCTGTATCTCCCTTTCTCTATGCCCCTCCCTTCCCCTGCTCTCTCTCTCTCTATCTCTTTCAAATAAATAAACATTTTGAAAAAGGCCTTATTATTAAAAAATGATGACCATCGTCTGAGCTTTCAGCAAGTCCTAATTTTTTTGCTGGAGGAGGGTCTTGCCTTGATGTTGATGGCTGCTGACTGATCTGGATGGTGTTGCTGAAAGTTGAGGTGGCTGTGGACATTTAAAAAATAAGACAGTGAAGTTTGCCACATCAATTAACTCTTCTATTCATTAACAATTTCTCTGTAGCATGAGATGCTATTTGATACACTTTTACTCACACTAGAACTTTTTTTCAAAACTGGAGTCAATCTTCTCGACCATTTTTATCAACTAAGTTTATATAATATCCTAAACCTTTTTTGTCATTTCAATAGTCTTCACAGCATCTGCACCAGGAGTAGCTTCCATCCCAAGAAACCGGTTTCTTTGCTCATCTTGAAGAAGCAACTCTTCACCTACTCAAATTTGATCATGAGATGAAGCAATTCAGTTCCATCTTCAGGCTCCACTTCTAATTCTAGTTCTCTTGCTGTTTCCGTCACATCTGTAGTTACTTTCTCCACTGGAGTCTTGAAACCATCAACGTCTTCCATGGAGGTTAGAACCAACTTCTTCCAAACTCCTGTGAATGTAGATATTTTCACCCCTTCTCATGAATCACAAATGTTCATAATGGTATCTAGAATGGTGAATCCTTTCCAGAGGTTTTTCAACTTACTTTACCCAGATGCATCAGAGGAATTAACATCTATGGCATCTATAACCTTATGAAATGTATTCCTTAAATAATGTGACTCGAAAGTTGAAATTACTCCTTGGTCTGTGGGCTACCGAGTGGATATCATGTTAGTAGGCACAAAAACAACATTGATCTTGTTGTATATTTCCGTCAGAGCTCTTGGGTGATCGGGCACACTGTCAATGAACACTACTATTTTGAATGGAATCTTTTTTTCCTGAGCAGGACATCTTAGTGGACTTAAATATTCAGTAAGCCAAGTTGTAAACAGCTGTGCTATCATCCAGGCTTTGTTTTTCCATTTGTAGATTATAGGCAGAGAAGCTTTAACATAATTCTTAAAAGTTCTAGGATTTTTGGAATAGTAAACGAGCATGGGCTTCAACATAAAGTCACCAGCTGCATTAGTCTCTGACGAGAAAGTCAGACTGTCCTTTGAAACTTTGAAGCAAGGCATTGACTTCTCCTCTCTAGCTATGAAAGTTCTAAATGGCATTTTCTTCCAATGGGAGGCTGTTTCATTTACACTGAAAATCTGTTGTTTATCATAGCCACCTTCATTAATTACCTAAGCTGGATCTTCTGGATAACAAGCTGCAGCTTCTGTATCAGCACTGGCTGCTTCATCTAGCACATTTATGTTATGGAGATGGGTTCTTCCTTAAACCACATGAGCCAACTTTCAAATTTTTCTTCTGCTTCTAATTTTTCTCCTGCAGCTTCCTTATCTCTCTCAGCCTCTGTAGAACTGAAGCGAGTTAGGGCCTTGCTCTGGATTAGGCTTGGCCAAGGGAATGTTGTGGCTGGTTTGATCTTCAAACTTCTCTATGTCAACAATAAGGTTGCTTTACTTTCTTATCATTCATGTGTTCACGGGAAAGCACTTTTCATTTCCTTTAAGAATTTCTCCTTTGCATTCACCTCTTGGCTAACTGGTGAAAATGTCTAGCTTTTAGCTTATCCTGGTTTTTGACATGTCTTCCTCCCTAAGCTGAATCACTTCTACCTTTTGATTAAAAGTGTGACTTTTCCTTTCACTTGAACACTTAAAGGCCATTGTTGGGTTACTAATTGGCCTCATTTCCATATTGTTGTGTCTCAGGGAGTAGGGAGGCCTGAGGAGAGGGAGAGAGAGATGGAGGAATGATTGGTCAGTAGAGCAGTCAGAACATACACACTTACCAATTAAGTTTGCCTTCTCATGTAGGCAATTCGTGGTACTCCAAAACAACTATGAGAGTGACATTAAAGATCATTGATCACAGATCACCATAATAAATATCATAATGAAAAAGTTTGAAATACTGACCATTACCTAAATATGTCATAGAGACATGAAGTGAGCAAATGATGTTGAAAACGGTGCCTATCGACTTGCTCTAGGCAGGGTGGCCAAAAACCTTCAGTTTGTAAAAAATACAATGTCTATGAAGCGCAATAGAGCCAAGCGCCAAAATGAGGTCTGCCTGTATTTGGGTTCGTTCTGTGGTACGTAGCCTTTTGACTGGCACGTAGTAAACAGGCGGGTCCACAAAGGTCCATTTCATTTCTTCTCTTGTCCATTCTGTATGTTCTTTCCCAAGGGCTAGACTTGGGAACAAGCTTACATAAAATGCTCCCTCAGTGAGCCTTTAATTCCTGGGAAGGATGGCATGTGAAATCGACTTACAAAAAGGTCTCATCCAAGACGATTCAGATCCTAAAAATTGTTGACCATGTTGCTTTTATTCTAAGAAGGAGTACTATCTTTTTCCTTCACACTCAATGATTGACTAGCCCCTGTGATAAAACTTTACAATTCAAGAAGTCGTAGAACTTCAGCTGTATTTACATTTATGTGTGTGGACCTGTGAACTTTAGTGCAGGTAGGTAACAACATCTTAATAGTAGATAAAATAATGATTAACAGAAGCCAAAGTCCAAAAACAAGTCTTTAGCTGAAGAAAAAGTAGTCTAGGTTGTGTGAAAATTGTTAAGTAAAGATTTAAAAAATTTTAATTAAATTGAGATTTTCTTATAAGTTTCTTGTAAGTTACTGTATTTATAACTTTATAACCTCAGCAGTAAGACCATTTATTGAGTTATCATTTATTAAACCTCACCTGCACACCTGGTAGTAATTATCCATATGACCATAATACTATTCCTAATATTAATTATCTTAAGTACTTTACAGGCGTTGTCTTATTTAGTCCTCACAACTACCCTTCAAATTGTTCCTATTTTACAGCTAGGGAAACAAAGTCTCAGTTTTCACAACTTTCCTCAAACTTGTAGTGTGGAACAGAGCTTGAAAAAGAATCCAGATTTGACAAAAGCCATGATCTATCTACCACGATACCCTGTCTTCATAAAAGTAAACATTTATTTCTGCCTTACAAGGTCACAAATAGATTTTTAAAAGCCCCCTCCCTCCTTTTTTTTTTTCTTGATTTTATGCCAGATTTGCAAGTTCAGTGGTTACTCAAGACCAGAACCCTTTAATCAAGTATAAGACGTGTCTCTCTTAAGGAAAGAGAACGTCGGGCATATAATAAATGGACAGACGGCTACGCTTCCTAAAAATTGAAAGGTTCCTGTTGAGTAGGAGCAGAGTTAGTTGATTCTTACGAATATATCATATAGAAGCTCCTAAATTTAATACACAGACAAAATCAAACACAAATGTTTCTATTTTTAGGTATTGTGAGATCTACTTGCTCTTCTGTTTTTTTCCCCTTTGACAGTGAGGTTGACCTTAATTCCACGGGCAATTAGGGCATTTTCACTCTTTGGTGACTAAAAATAAACACATTAAGAAGTCAGTCTCAGTAGAGCATCAAAGCATATCAGCCACAGTGTAGGTGTTCCTCCACCTGGGTGGGAATGATGTGTGGGAGGGTGTTTTTTCACAAGATGTTGGAGGATGGGCCCCTTCTTGAGCTCAAGCCTTTCCCCAGTGGAGACACTGCCAGAGAGTGGGGGCTGGAAACCAGAACATTCTGCAACCTCTTGTGATCAGAAACAAAGTACCAATCTCTGGTTTAAAAGTTGGCCTGAGGCAGTTGAAGGAATTCAGCTGAATTTATTTTCTCACTTTCTAGTGGCCAACTGTTTATCCCCTGTATAGAGGGTGACCATTTGTCTTGGTCTGCTTGGGACAGCCTCAGTTTACATCTCTGCCCCAGTATCATAGCACTACCTTTTTCACTAATAGCAGTCCCAGTTAAGACAATGGATCATAAATTACATGAAGTCTTTATTTAGAAACAGCCCTCCTATCTTCCCATCTCCACACCCCTTCTGGATAATAGATATCTTGGGAGTAAGAACCAGGTTTCATTTGCCTTGCATACTTTCTGAGCACTTCACTCTGACCCTTTTATGTAGTTTGCACTCAACAAAGGCTTACTTTATTAAACTGAATCCATGCTAATACTCCCATAGAAAAGAAAAAAGAGAGAAAGAAAGAAAGAAAGAAAGAAAGAAAGAAACCATATGTATAGAAAAACTACTGTGTGGTAGACACTGCCTTAGACAATGAGCTCATAACTACCCTGTCAGGTATTCCTGTTTTACTGAAGAGGAAACTCAGACAGATTAAGTAATCAAGCTAAGTTGCATGGTCAGAAAATAATATAGCGAAAATGCAATCCAGTTCCATTTCACGTCTAAACTCAAGATTCTATTATTATTCTCCCTGCCCCCCCCGAAGGCATTATGCCAGTACCCTGTAATGCTTTTTCAGTTTATAATACATAATAGTAAGGAAACCTCAAAACAGCCTCTTTGAGGTAGGTAGGATCATCTTCATTCTACAAGTTTAAAAAATTTTTTTTAATGTTAATTTATTTTTTTGAAAAAGAGAGACAGAGCATGAGTGGGGGGAAGGGCAGAGAGAGAGGAAGACACGGAATCTGAAGCAGACGCCAGGCTTTGAGCTGTCAGCACAAAGCCAAAGGAGGGGCTCAAACTCAGGAACCTTGAGATCATGACCTGAGCCGAAATCAGACGCTTAACCAACTGAGCCACCCAGGTGCCCCTCTACAAAGTCTTTTTATTTGTTTTGCTGACGGTCACACTGGAGATTAGCAGTAGAACTGGTGTCAGACTCAATTCCTTTTACTTCAAATCCCAAATTCCTTTGATCTAATATTTTTAAAAATACTGAAAATGGAGAAATAGCTTACCTGGTGATATCTTCAACATCTCGGAATTAATTGTGCCCTCACCTCTTCATCCCAACCCTCCTTCCTCAGTTATGCTGCACACAACCTGTTAATTTGTACTGGTGATGAATTCTTAAAAACAAACATAGCGCACTTCTTTGGCTTGTAATGTTTTCCTAAAATTGTTATCAAAAGTACTTATGGTTAAAAATGTCACAGTATCATCTCTTTCCCAGTGGATAAGTTTTGCTACAAACTCATGCTTTCCCATGAGGAAAACCTCAGTTACGCCTGACAGACCTCACAAACCTCAAGCAAAATCTATTTATTTGAAAAGATACTTGGCAGGGACTAAGAGTGGGATTTTGAACTTGAAATGTAGTAGGTAAACACATGAAAATCTCATCCACATACCCATTTCCATACAAAGATATATTTTAATACAAAAAGAAAGTAGCTTCTTGAACCCATGTTTGTCCTGCAAAGGCACTGGTATTATAAATGTTTTTCCATGAACCCTTCTTTCTAATCCTCCAGAATTTTAAAGTACAAGATTGCCTGCAAATGTGCTTTCTTGCACATTCTTCCTGAAGTCCTAGTTGTTATGATATTCCATAACATTTTTAGCTTCATGAGGGGACTGAAATAATCCTGATCTGTGAAAGCTTAAGACATTTATTTGTAAAATAGGCCATACACTTGCTTTTTAGAGTGCAAAAGTGGCAAGAAGTTACTTAGAAGCCATGAGGGCCACAAATATCTACAGAATCACAAAACAAAGGTAGCTGCAGTCTTGCCCGACAGATTTCAGCTGAGCTACAAGTTTTACCACGTTTGTAAGAACAAAATACGAAGATACAAAAAGTTCACTTAAAAAGAAGGAGAAAAATTATATAAAATGTCTAACATGATAAACTATATCAGAACAATGAAACTGGGGGATTTGGGTAATTTAGACGTTGCATATACAGAATAAAGCAAAAACCAGGAAAACTCCAAGTCAGGAATCTGACTTCTGTTCCCCTGAATTGGGAAATAAATATTTACAACTGACACTATGGTTCCTCCTATGTTGTCTCCCCATAGTCGTCATTCTTTCCAGAGTAATGTTGTATGTTTCAAGTACAAATGCTGAAATGTGACAGCTGTCACTTATACAGTGACAGACGTCAGTTTTGAAATTCTTGTGATGTTCAAACCCTGTGTTTATCTTATCCCTAATATTCACAGCAGTCTAGCGAAAAAGGGTCTTATTTCTATTTTGAAGATGATCAGTTGAGTGCCAAAGAAATGAAACACCTTGTTTAAGGAGATAAAATTATAAATGACTGAGCAAAACTGTGAGCCTAGCTTTAGCTCAAATCCTCCAGTCTTCGTTATTAATAATAAGACCTTCCACTTATTGACACATAAGTATGTGTCTGTCTCTTGACTCTCACGTTTAAGTCTGTTAGTATATCCCAAAACCATAAGCAGAGGCACCAAGAAAAAGCTTCAATAAAAGGAGTCACTATTAGAAAAACTATATGTTGTAATTACCATTGCACACCATATTTGCAGTTTTCTTTTAATCTTGCCTTTGAGGCCAGGATACATCTGTATATTCCCAGTGATGACAAATGTTCATGAAATACTCAAAAGTCATTTATTCATAGTGGTATCTGATGGTGGCAGGGCTGTCGAGAAAAACCTGGAATTGATACGGAATTAGGAACAAAGGAGTTTCCTCGTTAAACGATAACATTACACCAGAACTTGCCGACTATAGGGACGCCTGGGCGGGTCAGTTGGTTGTCTGCCTTTCGCTCAGGTCATGATCTCATGGTCTGTGAGCTCGAGCCCGGTGTAGGGCTCTGTGCTGACAGCTCAGCCCCTGGAGCCTGCTTCGGATTCTGTGTCTGCCTCTCTCTGCCCCTTCCCTGCTCACACTCTGTCTCTCTCTTTCTCTTTCAAAAATAAACATTAAAAACATTTTATCAACGTTTTTATTTATTTTTGGGACAGAGAGAGAGCATGAATGGGGGAGGGGCAGAGAGAGAGGGAGACACAGAATCGGAAACAGGCTCCAGGCTCTGAGCCATCAGCCCAGAGCCTGACGCGGGGCTCGAACTCACGGACCGCGAGATCGTGACCTGGCTGAAGCCGGACGCTTAACCGACTGTGCCACCCAGGCGCCCCTAAAAACATTTTAAAAAAGTAAAAAGAACTTGCCAACTATACGATATTGTTCAAGTGCATTTCCAAAGGGACTCAATAATAAAAGTCACTTAATATCAAAACTTTCTTGAATTGAATTGAAGTTTTATTTATTTATTTATTCATTTATTTATTTACAAGTTTCTTGAGAATATGACAGTACTGCAGGACACAGGGAACCTTGGTTATCACTGCTGTATTTCACTGGAGATGTACTGATTGTCACTGTTCAGATTGCCAGGACAGAAAAACCTAGATTTTCCTTCAATGCTTTTGCAAAGTCTCTCCATTAAACCTGGAAAGTGCGTAAGCTGAAAATGTCTTTGTCAGAAATAGCACAAACAGCATAGATTTCAGAATTATCCAGGCTGTGCTCGGGTCTAAAACCACTGCTCAGCAGCTATATGACCTTGCTCTGGATCTTGGATAAAACCCTTTTCCGTACCTTTTTTCTTTCCATTTGTAAAATGAGACTATTGACACTAATTTTTACAGATTTTTATTTTTTTATTTTTTAACAAAATTACAGATTTATAGCCAGAAGGACCAAAGTGGCATCAAATATGAAAGAGTCAAACACAAGCAAATTCTGTCTCATTTTCAAAGCTTATTCAAAAGTTCTATTTTAATGCCTAGAAGCCTGAACTAAACAAGAAATGTTTTTTTTTTCTTTATGCCTATTTAGCAAATCAAGCCCATAGCAGATCATGCAAGTGTTTTTCCTTTTTGCTGTCCTATAATGGAGGGTTTGCTTGGTCCTTAGGGCAGTTAGTGAAGGACCTTGACCCTCTTGCCCATTTGCCCTTCCAAGTGGATATTCCTTTAGAATGTTCTACCTGTGCGATGCCAGTAGTCTGTTTTAATATTAAGTAAAATTATCTGCTGGACTTTGAAATTTGCTTCTTCAAGGCTTGAGTCACTACCTCTTCAGCTTTGCTGAGTGCATGGAGAATGACTGAATGAAGTTTTAACTACAGTCACTTTTAACTACAGTGACTTTGGGAACTTGATTGGACAGAATACACATTTCAGTTTTATGTGGAAAATGTGAATGGAGGTATATCAATATTTCAGCTTTAAAAAAATTCTTGAAAATTTTTCTTTGAGTTTTTTTCCTTTTTTTTCTCAGTAAAACAGGAATTCAACATAGGTTATGAAGGTATAATTGATCCCTAGAATTTATACAATTTAATTTAATTTATTGAGTACCTACAATGGGACAGAAACTTCTAGGTACTGAGAGTACCTCAGAGAACAAAATTGACAAGGCCCTTTAGAAAGCTTTCACTTTAGTGGAGGGATGTTGATATTTAAGATATTATACAGTATATTAGTAGAGAATACATTTTTGAAGAAAAAATAGAGCAGAAAAAGGAGATTTGGAAGTGGTTGTTTGCATTTTAAATAGGTTGATCAAAGAAGGTGACATTTAAGCAGACTTGAAAAGGTGATTTAGTTACTTACATTAATCTAAGTTTCTAATTATTAATATGATATACCATCACTTTTTACAAATGTGATAACCAAGAACCAGATAAAACAGCACAAAATCTACCCTTAGAGTCAGGGTAGAGAAAGAAATTTGGTCTCTTGTTGCAGGTAAGTGTTTTCCATTATATTACGGTAGGGCTTGGGAACACTTTTCCTTGTGAAAGTATGTAAATGAAATTCAAGCGTCAACTTCTGGTTCCCCAAATCTTCCAACCTTCTCAGATCACCCTTCATTTTTTTGTTGTTTTTTTTTTAAGTTTATTTATCGAGAGAGAGAGAGAGAGAGAGAGAGAGAGAGAGAATGCATGTGCTCACACATGAGCCAGGGAAGGGGCAGAAAGTGAGGAGAGAGAGAATTCTAAGCAGGTCCCACACTATCACATGGGGCTTAATCCCACCATCTAGGAGATGATGACCTGAGCCCAAATAAACAGTCAGAAGCTCTACAGACTGAGCCACCAGGGGCCCTAGGTGGGTAAAAGAATATTAAATTCTTTTAATATTAGAAGAAGAAAGAAGAAAGGAAAGAAAGAAAGAAAGAAAGAAAGAAAGAAAGAAGAAAGGAAGGAAGGAAGGAAAGAAAGAGAAGGAAAAAGAAGAAGGGAGGAAAAGAGAAAAGGAAAGGAGAGGAAAGGAAAGGAAAGAAGGAAAGGAAAAAGAAAGAAATGCAAAAACACAAACACAAGACCAAAAAACAGAGACAAGAAAGCTTAATCTGACTTTGATAGACTGTGATACCAAGTGGTCTTTCCTGCCTCAGTGGCCAAGATTATAAAGATTGTCAGGAGGTCTTTCTCCAGTTTTTGTTTCTTCTGGGTTCTCAGTCTCCCCTAGGTGTCATACTTCCTTCAACAGTTTTTCTTCCTTATCCCCCATGTTGAATCCAGAGATGAACACAACATCCTTTCCCTTTAGTGTAATGTTGAAACACCATTATAATATCAGTGATGTAGCAGTGTTTCCATAAAGGTTGCAGGTAAAAAAAAAAAAAAGGGAATTACACTCCAGCACAACATGGTTCACAATACAGTATTACTTACCTAAAAGTTGATAAGAGAGTAGATCTTAAATATTCTCCCCCACTGCCCCCAAAATGGGAAATGATGGAATCAACTTACCCTACTGTGATAATCATTTTGCAACATATAAATGTATCAGATCACTACATTATACGTCTAAAACTTATACAATGTTATATGTTACCTATATCTCAATAAGCTAGAAAAAATAAGATTTAATATGAGTTACTATCATTGTTAGAATCCCTTTGGTTCTCCTTATACTGGTTTTGAGAAATCCTCACTGGTTTTGAGAGATGTCTGTGCCACCAGTCAGATTCCTGTACTCTGTCTTCACTCCTATTCCACGTCCCCAACACCATTCCCCCAGGTGTCTGGTCTTGCCAGTTTCTTCGCCCTTTCCTCCCTTTGGTAGCATTTAATTTTCTCAAATTCTCTTCCCTTTTTCCCATTAGAACTTGTTCCAAGCAAGATGCAGAACTATTTTATACTAAGGAGACTATTAATGGTAACAACAACAAATCTAACCTATTAGGTGGTGGGTAAATTGGATAGTGGAGCATCTTTAGGGAAGAATGTGTGGGAGGGCAGGCCTTGACATTTTACCTTCTAAAAAAGGTCACAGCACATACGAAGGAATAAGGCACAAATGTTTGCATTTGGAGCACCTGCAAAAGGGAGCTGGGGATATTGGGGTTTCTTCAGATCAAAGAAATACATTTCCTCTCTCTTCCATGTTAATATTTTTGATATAGGGATGCACCTTCTAATTGATATAGCATTTGAGTGTGCTGGTTCTTTTGTTTTCCCTGAAAAGTTATTAATAAATTGGTTCTATGCTTTATAATCATCATGAACCTTGCATAGAGTGAGCTTCACTGGGAAATAGAGGATTTGAAGACATCGAATGTTACCAAAAGGAGAAAAAGCTTTTTGAAAAATGGGAAATAACTGAGAATGAAATTAATAAGTTGACGCTGTGACTTACAGTCAGCAAAATGTTGAAAGCAAGGAATATTATACTATGAGACGCGTGCAGCTTCCTCCGTATGTCAAACAACCATTCTGCTTCTTCACTATTTTGAAATCCAAGACAAATGGAAGTTATGTAGACAATACTGTTTTATTTATTTATTTATACAGAGAAAGAGAGAGAGAGTGAGGAAGAGAACCCAAGCAGACTCCACACCACCAGGGCGGAGCACAATGAGGGGTTTGAACTCCGGAACCTCGAGATCATGACTGGAACCGAAGTCAGATGCTTAACCCGCTGAGCTACCCAGGCATCCTGACAATACTGTTTCTTGATGATGGTTCATTAAAAACAGCAGCACTCATTGCCTCGTCAGCTGCAAGCTTCTGGTAGTTAACCCTGGGACCTCATAGATATAATGTTGCGAACACGTGTTCACCTGACCTGAACAAGTTGTTTACACACCTTGTGGATTGAATATTAACACTTAGTTGGTGTTAATATTAAAGTATAATGTAGTCAATTCTCTGAAAGTCAGAGTTCTGATTTTCTGCTGAGACCATTGCAAACAAAAACCTGTTATATAATTAGAATACCTCATGGTAAAAATAATTAAAAGCCTCGGTTAAAATAAAAATACTAAAGACCTAGTTTCCCATTAAAACTGATCATACCAGGTCTGCAGAGTTAGAGAAAGAATTTCAACAACAGGACGCCGATAGCTCCAGGCAGAGACTTTTTTGTAACCAGAGTATTTATTTGTAACTAAAAGCATATTTTGGCCATCAGAGCTCCCTGTGGCCTAATTCAAATCCATGGAGCAAAGTCAGGAGTGAAGACAGTATCCAGGCTAAACAAATAATCAAAGATTTATTCTTTTATCCAGATGTCAAAAGCAAAATCAGAATTTCCTCTGTTTGACAGAAAATCTTTCTGGTTTGGGCCATATTGAATAATTTATATTTTCTTCTTTTGTTTTTTTAATTATATCCTTATTTTCTATAGTGGCCACTATTTCCTGGGCACTATGGACCAGGCCTCATGCCTATATCTTCCAGAAGCTGGTCATCTACAACAACTGACCAATTCAAGCAGATCCTCATATACGTTCATTAAAATAGGTGAGGATTCTTTCAGAATTCAAAGTATCATAGGAGGCTGCTTCCCATAGGAGCTGAGATAGAGCAGGTGCGAGTCGGAAGGTTCCACAGAGCAGAGGAGACAGGAACTAGACCCTGTGGAATGACTAGGCTTTGTAGAGCTAGGGTCAGGGAAGACCACTGAGAAAGAGGGAAAGTATGAACAAAATGGAGAAATTGTCACCCCAGAGGCTTGCTGGGGACACTCAGAACAATTGGCAGTCTAACAAGATGAGAAACAGGAATTTATAACTGGATTTTCACCTTCCTTTTCTCATTTGTCGGAGTGCTAACTCTGACTTAGCCTCTGGGTACAAGTGTCATAAATGTCCAAATGAAGGGGAGACTGGGAGATAAAACTGAGGACTACAGATGCTTTATTAACAGTTAAAAAATGGTAAATCCATTTTCTGAGTCAAGAGAGAAACGACTATTTGTTCAGGAGTACCCTACTATAAACACAAATAATGGCCAATGAGGTAGATATTATCTTTCATTTTACAGATCAGGAAAATTTTACAGATTTTACAGATCAGCAAGTTTGAGACACTGAAAGACTCCTAGTAACCCTTGTAAGGTCTTATTACCCCCTTGCTCCAGATGAAGCTCAGAAAGATTAAACAATTTGCCAACAATTGCACAGCTTGCTTACTATCCAGCCAACTTGAGCAAAGGTCTCCTCAATACCAGTCCTTTGCTCTTTTCCCTCCTCACCTGATGCCTCGGGCAATCACAGGTACCCATCCCCCACCCTCCCTTGCTCAGGGGTAAGACACCACTAAGGGTGGTGTTGTGTATTACAGATTCCATTTCACTAATTTAAAATGCTGAGATGGTCAACTTGTATCACTTCCATTGTTTCCCCAGTAATGTTTAACCTTAAGTCAGAAAAAAAAAATCCAGAAGATAAAAGAGCATGTTATCTGGCGAGTCCATTCCACCCCCATGGTTATTAATTTCAGAACACATCTGAATTCCTTCTCTGTGGCACATGCTTTAGTCCAGCAGCAGACAGCTCCTGGCTGGGGTCAGATTTCAAGTTCTCATCTGTTGGTACCAATACCACTACCAGAATCTTCTTTGTAGCCAACTCTTGAGGTCTTCTCTGAATACAACTTGGTGTCTGAAGATCCACTCAAGTACCTGTGCTCATCAATCTTTTCAGAAAATTACAGCCTCCTCTCTTGGCAAAACGTCTACTGTACTGAGTTTTGCTTTTGGAAACAACCTCCCTGAGACCCGGTTGAGAGCAACCTTCTGGTGCCATAGCTTCCAGCATGGAGGTGAAGAACTTCGCAGTTTGGGATTACGTCGTATTTGCAGCCCTCTTTGTCATTTCCTCTGGAATTGGGGTGTTCTTTGCTATCAAGGAGAGGAAAAAGGCAACTTCAAGGGAGTTCCTAGTTGGGGGAAGGCAAATGAGCTTTGGCCCTGTAGCGTTGTCTCTGACAGCCAGCTTCATGTCAGCTGTCACTGTCCTAGGGACCCCCTCCGAGGTTTATCGCTTTGGGGCATCGTTTCTGCTCTTCTTTATTTCCTACCCATTCGTCATCATCCTCGCGGCAGAGCTCTTTCTCCCCGTGTTCTACAGATCTGGTATCACCAGCACTTACGAGGTAAGACAACCGTTACCTGATGTGGGAAACAAAGGCACAAAGAAATGTAGATAAAATTAAATTTTCTTATAACCTGCAGCCCACTGACAAATACTTCAGGCAGGCGGACTAGAACATTTCTCCAGGGACTCCCAACTGTCTTTCTGTTCATGCTTTGCTAGAGGGTAAAATAACCTTAACTTGAAATAGCTAGGCCTGGAGGATCCTGTGAGTCTCCTTTAACATATGAAAGTCCTTTTGGAAACTTCCCCTGTCTTTGCCTCCCCCAGCTCCCAAGGATATAATCAGTCACTCCTCTCAACCCCAGGGCAGCTCTTTCTGCCCCTGGGTCCTGGCCTGCTCCCATGCTTAAAAACAAAACAAAACAAAACAAAACAAAACAAACCCAAAAAACACCTTTTTGCACTGAAGACATCTCAAGAATTCTTTCTTGGCCATTGGCTCCAAACCCCAACACTTCAAAACACATCATTCTCTTCCTTACTTTGGAAGGAGTTGCTCTTTTCTCTCCATTTGAACATTTTTGGTTATTCTTTTTTTTTTCTTCTTCTTCTTCTAATAACATATATCGTCTTAATAACACATTGTAGTTGAAAAACACATTTATTTTCAAGACAATTACACATCACGGTAAAAATACATTTTATTTTTATTGGGACAAGGTTACCTTTGGACACACAACTGTTTTACCATTTGTTAAAATGAAAGTCTGGAGCCAATCCCAGAGGCATTTCAATGATTAGATGAGAACCTATCTGTAACCACATTATGCATTGCCTGACTTGTAGGAGAGTTTCAATGAGAAAGAGTTAATGTTATTATTTGTATTATTGACATCATTATTCTAAAAAGTATTCAGAACATATACTGTAAATATTGTCATTTTCCAGATAAGAACACTGAGATTTAGATAAATGGCTTAGTGAAATTGTATAGTAGATAAAGCCTACCGAGAGCCCATTTTGTCTTTATCCCTTTCCATTATATAATAGAGCTGAATACTTTAATATAAGTTATTACTATCCTCCAATTTTCAGTGGAGAAATGGTAATTTTTTAAAAAAAGTTAGAAAATATTTCCATGGGGGGAAATGCTAAATGATATCAGTAAGGGGATTATGTTAATGAAAAGAAAATGAGGCAGTTTTGATTTTGCAATAATTCTCTAGAAAAATAGCATGTTAAAACTTGAATTTGTGTGTCCAATATTTAAGCATGATCCTAAGTCATTTTCTATGAGAAAGGTATTTATTTTCCTTATCCAGTACCATCCCTACTAAGTCACAGCAGAGGATTCTTAAAAGACCTCTTTTTTTTTTTATCTCCCTAAACTAAATGATTATAAAGGATTACTCTAGACTTCAAAAGCCACTTAGGCACAAACTTTCCAGAAGGTTTTAAAACTTATGATTCCATAGATAATCACACCCCAAATATCCAACCTCTAACTCCCCTCCCCACCAAAACTAGGTAATCAGAATTAGGTAATACAACAGTTACTATTTAGGATGTCATTCAAGGGAAAATGACTAAATTTATACTTAGTCCTAAAATACATATACACATATCCTCATTGCTCATCAGTGTATTGTTGAAAACATAAATATATCCTTGGTTTTTCCAATCAGCTGTTAAGGTTTGACTCCCAAAGGCATTGCTAGCATTAAAAAACAAAAACAAAAAACACACACACAAACAAAAAACAAAAAACAAAAAACACAAAAAAAAAACCCTAGGTAACTGCTAGAGAGAGAGAGAGGGGGAGACCAAGAGATAGAGAGAGAAGAGTCAGAAAACATGAATTCGATTTCAAAATTCATCACTTAATAATAGGATGACCTTGTGCAAGTTACCAAGTGTTTATCACCTTCAGCTTTCATGTAGGAAATCATAATTCCCTTCTCTCATGAAGGTTTCATTAAGTGTAAAAGAACTTTTCAAATTATATATATAAAAAAATAGCCAAATGTGGAAAATCATTTTTACAACTAATTCAATAGTCCATTCAATACTCATTAAGCATCTATGTTCCAAGCACACTCTAGGTCCTAGAGATGAAGCACTGAGTCAGACCCCTGCTCTCATGGCACTTGTTTTATAGCAGAGAAGGTGATCAATAAACATACTATGTAGGATGGTCATAACAGAAAAGTATTTGCTGTTTAGCTGTGTGCTGAACACTGCTCTAGGGACTTTACACGTGTTAAATCATTTGGCCTTCAAATAACCTTTTTAGATAGGTTCTATTATTATCATCTCCATTTAACAGACTAGAAAAATGAGGCACATAGAGTTAAGTAACTTGCTCAATGTCACATAGCTAGCAAGTGACAGTTTTTCAAACCTGGGCAGTCTAATTTTAATTTTTTTTAATGCATATTTATTTTTGAAAAAGAGAGAGGGCAAGCGAGCGAGCCAGGGAGGGGTAGAGAGGGAGACAGAATCCGAAGCAGGCTCCAGGCTCTGAGCTGTCAGCACAGAGTCGGATGCAGGGCTTGAATCCACCAACTGCCAGATCATGACTTTAACCAAAGTTGAATGCTTAACTGACTAAGCCACTGTGGGGGGGGGGGGGGGAGGGAGGGGCAGGGCAGTCTAACTTTAGAGATTGAATGCTGCATCACAATGATATCCTGCCCTACTAAATACAATAGAGAAAAGGTGTTAGAATAAGGTAGAAAATAGGAGTTCTGCTTTGAGTGCAGAATGTTGATAATTCACATAGGGTGGTTAAGTGAGACTTCAATGATAATAAGGCATTTGTTTCAGTGGGGACCTCTAGAAAGCAAGCAATTGCACCATAGGAGGGAAGAACACCGCAAGCTAAAGTAACCACAGACACAAAGGCCCTAAAAGGGGAGTGTGATTAGCATGTTTGAAGGACAGCAAGGAAATCAGTGTGCTTGGAGAAGAGTGAGCCAAGGGGAGAAAAGAGAAAGATGAGATCAAAGACATAGAGGACCCCATTACAAGGAGTAGCAGTTTTAGTGGGTGCGGTGGCAGACACAGGGAGCTTTAAATATTTGTGGGGCAATTTGGCAATGAGTGGGGGACACTACTGAAATTTAGGGAGCATGAACAGGGACACTAGGTATCTTGAAGTATGTAAAACGCATATATGTAATGAATACTTGTACCGTGTGTTTAGTGATTTTTTAATGCCCTCATGTTCAAAAGCTACTGCAAATGGAAATTAGTAGTACTTTGCTACATAATAATGTTAACTTTTTAAAATAAAAAGTTATCCACACACACACTATAAATTAGTATATTTTCCCCAAATTAAAATGGAATAAAAACATTGTCTTGAAACTATTGAAAAATTTGCTGAGCAATCCATTCCAGATGTGCTACTCAATACACAGTTGGTTGTAACTGGTTTTAGTCAAGTGGTTCATTTACTACATTAAACCACTTGCAAATATGTAACTGAGGAGATTTGAGGCTGCCTTTCAATTATTAAATTAATACAGATACAGGAAATGCAAGGGTTTCATTGATTTTAAGTTATAGAGTTTGTTGCCCTCTACATATTTTATTTTATTTTTAAGTGTTTGTTTATTTTTGAGAGAGAGAGAGTAAGTGGCGGAGGGACAGAAAGAGAGGGGGATAGAGTATCTGAAGTGGGTTCTGCGCTGACAGCAGCAAGTCTGATGTGGGGCTAGAACTCGCAAACTGCCAGATCATGACCTGAGCCAAAGTCGGATGCTCAACCGACTGAGCCACCCAAGTGCCCCTGCCCTCTACATATTTTAAAATTATTAGTACCCTAATAATAAGAAATTCAGATTGTGTAAAGTGCATATGAGTTGAGGATTGGCTTTTGCTTTATAAGAGTTGGCAATCTGGTGCCAGGATTAAAAGCATGGACTCTTGACTCTGTCTATTTGGCTTTGAATGCTAGTGATGCCACCTACCAGTGGATGAGTGGGAAAATCACTTAACTTCTCTGTACCTGATTTCCACATATGTAAAATAGTGACAATAGAAGCACCTGCCTCCAAGGATGTCTGTGAGGAGTCAATGAGGTGTTACATGCAAATGCTTTTAACAGAACTTGGCAAGTGGTAAATGCTGCATAAGAGGTTTGTATAATTGTTGTTGTTGTTGTTGTTGTTGTTGTTGTTACTGTCCCCACATTTATACCACGTAAGCTCTTTATAGCAACTTGAATTTACGTTTCTTTGCTCATCCTCCATTCCCTGCTATCCATCCATAGATATCCTTTCCGGGGTCTTTAAAGTGCTAAAGGCTTGGAAGAGGTGGGGTCTGTTTCCCCACCCCTTGAATCTGTGATGGCCTTGTGACTTGCCTTGACCAATAGAGTGTGGCAGAAGTGATGTGGGTATTTGGGCCCTAGGCCTTGTGAGGTAGATAGCTTCTGGTTTTGCCCTCTTGGAATGCTGTTCTGGTACTGCTATGTCAGGAAGCTGGGCTAGCAGGGCTAGCTTCTGGAGGATGAGTGAACACAGAGAGGAGAACAGAGGCACCCCATCCAGCAGCCAACACACCTAGCAGACATGTGAACGAGGCCATCTGGACCTCCTCACCCAGCTGACCTTGCAGCTGATCGCAGCCCCATGAGAGGCCTGGGGAAACAAGTAGAAAAATAACCCAGCAATTCCACAAAAAATGATGAAAAATATTAAATCCTTTTTTAAATTTTTTATTTTTAGTTTTTTTTTCTTTTAATTGCAGAATAGTTGATTATGTCCTTTGTTTTGAAGACAGTGAGTTTCTGGGTGAGTACTATACAGCAATAGCCAACTGATTTAAATGCTTTGATATAAAGTGGGATTTTTGAGACTAAGATGTGCCATCTGTGTGACATTATCATTATTCTGTCCCGTGTCAAAGCATAAGGAATTGTTCTCACCCTCACGTTATAAATTAGGCTCAGCTCATTTGCAATATCATACATTTTTGTTATCTCTACTTGGACAGTTTATAATTAGTCTCGTCATGTTGTCTTCACTTCAGTTAAAATTATTTCCTTCTTTCTCTTATCACACGCTAATAAATACAGTCTGTTATTATTTGCCCTTCGCACTAGTTTATAGGCTGGTGTTTGCCTGCCTTCTCATTTTTCTTGGACTTCTTAAAAACTAAATGGCTTCGGAATTACTTTTCTTTAATCCAAACTTTTTCATTATAAGAAGGCATAGGCTACTACTCTTAAAATTTCATCCTTTATAGTGGTTTTTAAGCATTATAGATGACATACTTTGGAGGGTAAGTTTGTTCCCTTTTAATTCTCCTTTTACACTTGTCGTGTTGTAGTAACTATATTTAAATTTTCAGAAATTAGATGTGTGGGTGTAAGATGTCATTATCGAATATTATTTCAGTATAGTAAATGCTGTTATAATATGTTTGCTTTAAAATGGATATTCAGGGCTTGATAGGGTTTTAACCAATGCTATAAAGCCTTTTAGGTCATTGTGAGGATTGACTCTTACTCTCTGTGAGATGGGTCATTACAGCATTTCGACAGAGTGACATGATGTGATTTGTATTTTGAGTGTTGCTCTAGCTGGATGTTGAGAATGATTCTAAGGTTTTGATTGTGGAAGCCAGAGGTCTAGTTAGGAGGTTCTTACTGTGACCCAGGCAAAAGCTGATGTTATTGCAGTGTTAAGAGATGATGCAAGTGGCTATATTTTGAAAGTGGGCATAGGCACCAGGATTCTTGTATGAATTGGATGTGGGGAGTGAGAGAAAGAGAGGAGTAAAGAATGGATCCATGTTCTGTGAGTTTGAACCAACATAAGAAGTTGACTTACTATTTACTGAGATAGAAAAGAATGTAGCTTGATCAGGTCTGGGGTTTTGAAAATATTCGAATATAATGATGGTAAGTGTCACCTGTGCTATTTTTGAAAACGGGCAAGAAGCATGCAACCCTTTGGTTGAACTTTCATTTTTACTTAGACTGTAGCAATAGATAGATAGACACCAAAGAGGACCATTGACGGAGGGAGGAGCTAATTGAAAGACTGGGTAAATGCATTCATTCAGATACAAACTTATGCAGTTGGAATTGTCTCTCTTGTCTCATGTAAGAGAAACCAGAGGGTTAGGTCAGAGTGAGACAGCGGCAAAGCTTAACCTAGAATTCAAGGAGTCTTACTTTTGATCTACATCTTTTTTTTTTCACATATATTTTTTCTCAGTACTGCCTCTGCCGGTTAGACTGAATGGACTGAATTTCGTGAAACTAAACAAAGATGTTAAAACCCTTGACTTCGTCCAGATTTCTGTACCAGTTTCTTCACTGTCTTTTCATTTTTCAGGAACAATCTCCCCTTTGCTTTCCCAAACTTCAGTGTCATCCAGTCCCAAAGTCAACACCAAATATTTTGGGGCTTTACTACGATATTTTCCCACTCCTGGTATGATTTTTTATATCAGTTATCTAATGCTGTGCAACATACCACCCCGAAATAAATTTCTTAAAAAATAATTTTATTTGCTCACAATTCTATGGATCAGCAATTTGGTCTAGGCTCAGTAGAGTCCAGTAAAATAGTCAAGTTCTCCTCCTGGTCTCATTTAGGACCTTGTATATGACTGCCATCAGCTAATTGGTTGGCTAGTGGCTCGTGGGTCTAGGGGAACTCAGTCAAGACAGCTTATCTATGTTACACTTGATCTCATCCTCCAGCAGGCTACCTTGAGTTCTTTTATGTGATGGGGAAAATATTCACATCAGCAGGATACACCTTTTTTCACGAGCATTTTTAAAGTTGCCAGTTGGATTATACTTGCCTTAAATTACATTCCTCCAGAAGCAAACCTTGAGACAAGGATTTGAATGCAAACCATTTTGGGGGGAAGTAATTTCATTGAACATAGCGAAGCAAGTGGCAGTTAAGGAAGGAAATGAAGCCAATAGAAGGTGCGTTTTTGAGCAGGTCACCACTGTGCGCAATTGAGGTTCAATCTTACTGAGGATCTCTGGGAGACATATGGATCATGTCTCAGGGTTGTCCTTCCTCAATGGCAAAAAAGCCAGAATATTTATTTGTCTAACTCCCTTTTGTCACTGGCTTTTGGCCAATAACACCCCCAAGCACTTCTAGCTTTCCCTGTGCAAGAGCTGAAATAAAGCCCATAAGCAAATGATCACAGGTACATTTAGATGCCATCAACATGTACTGGAAATGTGAGCGCCAATAAATTCAGGTGTTGCATCCACAGTGACAGCTACAGTCATTAAGATCCCATTATATTCCTGTCGCTATACTTGGCTTTATCATATACTATGCCACTTGAGCCTTATAAGCACCAGTTTTAGAAAAAGAAAGCCATTGTTTAGTGCAGTAAATGAATCTTCTCAAGGGCATATGATTTGAACCTAAATTGTCTTCACCACAAAAGTTTTGCACCATTTTCTATCCTATGACATCTGAGAATTAACTCTTCACTGACTTCCTTACCTCTTTAAGAATATTTTCCTTATATTTGGTGCCCTTAGTTACACACCCACTAGACTATTTCCTGACTCATACAGAGTGTACTGAATCGATCATCTGAAGAAAGAGGGTCTGCAAAGAATATGGTTATTTTCTTGGAGTAAGGGTTGATCAGGGTAAACTGGGACATGTGTATTAGTATGAAGTTGAGTAACAGTTCTGCCAAGGGAGTTACTTTTAGGGTTTCAAAGAAGGACCCATTTTATGCCTTGAAGCAACAGTTAGTTATCATTTCCAGGAAAAGAAGAAACCAGTAGTTAACTTCTGATTTAATAAAAAATTATTTTTTCAATGCGGGTAAGACAGAATTACAACCAATTCGAAACCACTACCAAGAAATTGAAACCTCAAGTCACATTTTCTACTTAAAAAAATATATATATGTGTGTGTATTTAAATAAATAAATAAATATTTATTTTTTTTTTGAGAAAAAGAGAGAGCAAGCAAGCAGGGGAGGGGCAGAGAAAGGGGGACAGAGGATCTGAAGTGGGCTCTACGCTGACAGCAGAGAGCCTGATGTGGGGCTCAGTCAGACCCACAAACCATGAGGTCATGACCTGAGCCGAAGTCAGACTCTTATCTCACTGAACCACCCAGGTGCTCCCATTTTCTACTTTTCACATTTATTTTGTTCACTCCATACATGTTTATTATGCAGGAGAAGACAAATGCTAGTGTAGTCTAGAATATTTACTCAGAAAGACCTTTCTTGACTTCCAACAGTAAACCAGATCCAGCTATTAACATGTGCACAGCTCCTGGTAGTTCTTCTAGAACATATCATACCTGAAGCATCACTTGTTATTAGTATAAATTTGTTATTGGTCATCTCCTTTAATCTGTAAAATCCCCTAGGGTTCAGATTATATCATATTTGGTATTATTGTATGTCAGAATGCAGTAAGGAAGTCAGGTAATAATTATTTAATAAATAAATGAATATATGAAAGATGAAAATAAAAGTGAATAAAATAGAACACTGTTTACATGTATCAGGGAAAGTAAGTGTGATAGGCTGAAAAATGCATCGCTTCCCCTCTAAAAAATAAAAGTCAATATTCTAATCCCTAGACCTGTGACCATTACCTTACATGATTTAAAAAAAAAAAAAAAAAAAAAAAAAAGGTCTTTGCAAATGTGATTAAATTAAGCTTCTTAAAACAAGAGATTATCCTGGATCTATCCAGGTAGGCCCTCTGTGCAGTCATATGTACCTTTCTAAGACAGAGATAGAGGGAGGATAGCCAGGAGATGAGGCAATGTGACCACAGAGCCACATTGGGATGGAAGCGATGGAACCAGAGTCTCAGGAATAAAAATTATTTTAGGGTTAAGTGAGTTAAGATTCTCTTCTAAAGCCTCTATCCTGCCAGCACCTTGATTTGGGCCCAGTGAAATTGATTTTGTACTTCTGGTCTCCAGAGTCTCTAGAGAATGCATTTCTGTTACTTTAGGCCACATCAAATCCGTGGTAATTTGTTATACAGTAGCCTTAAGGAACAGATACAGTGAGATACATGAATCCAACATCAATACGCAAGACAGCAAGTGATCAAGTTTAATGTAATAAATAGTGTAATATAATTGCTCTCAGAGCTCAGAGGAGAAAGTATAGGTAGCAATAGGCATGGCTGCTGGGCCAGTGTTCTTGAAAGATGACTAAGAATTGGTGAATGGGTTGGGGGGAGAGTTTCTCTCACATTGAAGGGTCTGGCCAAACAAAAAAAAAGTCTGAGAAGTACAAAGCATGTTGACTGAATAGCATACAGTGATTTTATGTGGAGAATAAATACAATGGGAGGGTTAGTGGAATGACTTACAGTAGGAAGGGTGTATATATATATATATATATATATATATATATACACATATTGGTAGAGAATACCCAGTGTGCACGAGCACTTTATCAATGATAATCATTGACGATTTTAGGAAAAAGAGTGACATGATTAGAACCTTGCTGTAGCAGAACCAATGTGCCAGATGTATGGTTGATGGAATGGACGGGCAAGGATTGGAATTAGGGAAATCATACGAGAATCTTCTGAGCAGCTTTTGTGTAAAACTCTGACTCTTTGCTTGTCCTTCTCTCTGTTCTTTCTAGTACTTACAACTGCGATTCAATAAACCAGTACGCTACGCAGCCACTGTCATCTACATCGTGCAGACGGTAAGGGGAAGAGGACCACTACAGATGCAGAATGTGTGGGGTGAAAAGAGATGGGTTTGTTTGCTTCAGGGGACAATTCATGAAACTAAGGGACAGACTTAACGCCAAGAGGAAACTACTTTCTTCCAAGGATAGCACTTGTGAGACATGTGATTACATTGAGAGTTATCCACATTGTACAGATCCCGTATATCCACCCAAATAATAAATAACAAACAGGTGTATATTATAAACCACAAAGGAAAAAAACGTTAGCATTTTATTTAAAACTTTTCTTTCACTTGTAAACATTGCTTTGGATATGAAATGGTCCAGTAACTGGTTTTTCACTGGTGAACTGTGTTGAAACAGGAATGCCCATTTTGCTGAAAATAATTTTAAGACAATATTCCCTCTCTACATTTTGGACTTCTCTCCTACTTCCTAGGCTCTGGGCTCCTTCATGCTGCCCCCCGTTTGAGTGTGGCACGCTGTTGGTACACTTCCTATGATTCACCAAGTACTTTCTGCTGGAAAATAATCTTCCCTTTCTTAATCAAAACTCCCACTTACCAACTGAAGAATTTAAGAGAGAGAAAAGGACAAAAGCAGCACTCCCTGACATGCCCATACACCTTTGCCTTTTAAAACCCTCACACCAGTCTCTAAATGTTGAAATCCCATTTAAAAGGAAATGGGGCTGCACTCATTTCCGTCAGTGTAGTGGCTACAGTCCTGGGAGTCCAAAGATGAGCCCACCCACGTTGTTATAGTCATCCCTGCACTGTACTCTCTCCATTCTAAAATCCTCATTTCAGCAAGCTGCAAACATGAGGCTGAGTCATTGTGATATATGCATGGAGGCGGGGGCGGGGGTGGAGAAAGCTTACATCAAAAACGTACCTGGAAGCCTATTTTTATATCCTTCAGAAATACACCATATCTAGCCATAAAATCTCAACATTCATAGCACTCTTGAAAGTCCAATGCTCTTCCTCCATCAAATGCTTATTAAACCCTTTGCAAACTGATGACAGTGATCGATGAATTCAAGATCAGAGTGGTTGCCAGTGACACGTCTAGTGCACATGTTGAGGGAGATACCTCTCTGAGGTCAATAAGGAGACTTTGAGGCAGCTCTCTCTTCCGTGTCCCTGTTCACACTGTTCACCTGATTCTTGTCTCCTCACCAGATTCTCTACACAGGAGTGGTGGTGTATGCCCCTGCCCTGGCACTCAATCAAGGTGAGTTACCCATACTCCCGTGGGTACTTCCCATTGTCCGTATGCTTACATACACCTTGAGAAATATGCATACATCTCGGGGAGACATTCCTGTGGTTAGGGGGCTCTAACGACTGCAGTGGTCACAACATAAAGCTCTAAAATTCCAAAACTGAAAATAATGGAAATCATTAGTTGCTTCATTTTGCCTATGTGGTTTCAAACACCAAGTTTGACTGCCCTTTGTTTGTTTATTTTTTTAATCACTGAAAGGGTGGCGATTTTGGTATTGCATGCACATAATCATTAAATTAGTTTATAATGTATGATCCTGTCTCAGTAATTTCATGAAGTAGTTGATCTGAATATAGGTGTAAAAGGTAGTTGTAGTGATTGTTTTAAGAATTATACGTGACATTTTTGAGAGAATAGGATCCTAGAAACAAAAAAATTTAAAAATTAAAATAAATTTCATAATGTTACCTATAATATTAGAAGTATTCAATATTTAATTTAATCATTCTATGTGCTTATATCAAGAAATATTTACATGGCTGATGTTCAGGTGGTTTCAAAGCACTCAGACAAAATCTGCTAAGAAAAAGTTGGTACAAAAACTTGAAGTTGCAGAATGTTAGGAGAAAAACTTTGGCCGTTAATATTATCTAAAAATTAGACATGGAGTTGAAGTATAACAATGCAAAACATAATCTTTATCAGAGGTGAATTTAATAAGAGAAAATTCTAATTTGATTTCCATTTGCCCATGAAGAACATTTACAAAAATATTGTGATTTTTTTCCTCATATAACTTGCTCTTCTACTTTTCTCAGAGTAACTTCTTTCAATATTTTTCTCCTTTTCTAGTGACTGGGTTTGATCTCTGGGGCTCTGTGTTCGCAACAGGAATTGTTTGCACTTTCTACTGTACCCTGGTACGTATCTAACTGTGAAAAAGTATTTAGCACCAACTCCTAATAAGGGATAAGGGCAAATCTCCAACAACAGGGTGTCTATTTATAGCAGAAATTACTCTTCCAAAGTTCAATAGAAATATGTTGGCTTATCCGTCACAGTTTCCTGAGGAAGGTGCTGTTGTTTTATTTAAATTTCTTTTCAGTACCATTGGCAGAATTGGGGTTCTGGGCTCATTCGAGAAAGTCATGGCAAAGAAAAGATTTAATGAAAGAAGTACCTCCTTGATCAGAGGATAAGTGACCATATGCAATTGCTGAGAAAAAAATGTGCTTGTTAACAGTAATTATGAACTATAGGTAGCATATACTTCACTGCCTAGTGATTGAGAAAGACAAAATGCATGTATGAATGATCAAGGATGCTGGTATTTTGTAAACTTGAGGATTCCAGAGCTTTTGTCTGTTATTTATGGATAATCTTGGATTACATTGACATTTGACTTAACACATGCTCGGCTTTTAATCAAGGAAGCTGGGTGGTATTGGCACATATTTATATAATTGTTAAAATCAGTTTAGTTCAAAAAACATTCACTGGGCATCTGTTATTTATCATGCTCTGAAAAGAGAATCTTCATTCTTCGGAGTCATTGGCAACCATATACAGAGGCTGTAAGGAACCAGTTAAAAATATGACAGTTTTGGGGCACCTGGGTGGCGCAGTTGGTTAAGCGTCCGACTTCAGCCAGGTCACGATCTCCTGCAGTACTGTCATATTCTCAAGAAACTTGTAAATAAATAAATGAATAAATAAATAAATAAAACTTCAATTCAATTCAAGAAAGTTTTGATATTAAGTGACTTTTATTATTGAGTCCCTTTGGAAATGCACTTGAACAATATCGTATAGTTGGCAAGTTCTTTTTACTTTTTTAAAATGTTTTTAGGGGCGCCTGGGTGGCACAGTCGGTTAAGCGTCCGGCTTCAGCCAGGTCACGATCTCGCGGTCCGTGAGTTCGAGCCCCGCGTCAGGCTCTGGGCTGATGGCTCAGAGCCTGGAGCCTGTTTCCGATTCTGTGTCTCCCTCTCTCTCTGCCCCTCCCCCATTCATGCTCTGTCTCTCTCTGTCCCAAAAATAAATAAACGTTGAAAAAAAATTAAAAAAAAAATGACAGTTTTCAGATAGCTGGATTCTCTTTTCTCCTCTGTAGAGGAAAATAAAGTCATCCTATATTATCATAGAGCAGACCATCCATGGAGTTTGGTATTGTGTGCATGTCAGATATTTTTTGAACATACATCATGAAAATATACAACTTAAAAATGCTCCTGTCTTTTTCATACATTTCAAATTCCACCATTTCTTTGCACTACTGATTTTTGTTGTTTTTTTTTTTCATTCCATTCTCACTACCCTAGTTCGTTCTATCCCAGACACATATCTCTTACCTAGGTTAAAAATAAGCTCCTGGTCCGTGTACATCGGGCCAAATGTGACAGATTAGTTGCTCCGAGGCACCTACCCATACAAGGCACACTCCTTAACAACAATAATGGAAGGCAGAAATGGTGAAATAATATTTTCAAAGCATTGATGGAAAACAATTGTCTACCTATAATTGCGTATTCAGCAAAAAACTAACTTTCAGGAACTGTCAAAAACCAAGAGAATTTACCACTAATATATCTTCCCCTGAGAAAAACCTAGAAGAAGTACTGTGGGAAGAAGGAAAATTATCCAGTTTTAGATGGAGGAAGTAATGATAAGAAAATAAAATAGTAAACATTTAATAAGTCTAGTCAAACAGTTTTTGGTGCTTAATGATAAAGAATAATTTTTTTAGTATGGTATAATTTACATATCTAATTATGCATTATATTATAATATATTATATATTATAATTTATAATATTTT
This sequence comes from Felis catus, assembly GCF_018350175.1. NCBI lineage: Eukaryota > Metazoa > Chordata > Mammalia > Carnivora > Felidae > Felis > Felis catus. The sequence continues at coordinate 81,465,286 of NC_058377.1, read as the reverse complement.
AAAATACACCAATACTACCAGTTACTATTATATGTAATTTGAGGATTAAGAAAAAGAATAACCCTCATTTGGACAGCATAGCATGTAAATCAGGAAGAGAGTAATCAGACTTGGTGGTTTTATAATCTTTGAATTGCTGGGGATTAAGACATTCTTTAAATGTAGACTCTAACTTAAAAATTTATGGCAACATTTCAAGAAATCCCATTTAAATAGGATGGTCAAAGTGGAAAAAGGGAATTAAAACAACACAAAACAAAAACCTCCAGTGATTTAAGCAAGAGGAGAAAAAAGGAAAAGAAAAAAATAGGGCACAAATAGAAACCAAAAAGTAAGATGTCAGAAACAAGTCTGGATATTTTAATAACTACAATAAGCTAGAATGAACTAAATTTACTGCTTCTTAATTGTTTTCAGTGCTACCCTCCACCCTGCATGCCTGTAAGATTAATCTTAATCACCCATTTCGTCATGCCACTTAACTGACCCAGTTCTCTTCTTGCTTCCCATTGTTCACAGGATAAAGTATAAGCCTCTTAGCCTAGTCTTGGAAATCTTTCCTGATGTGCATCAACCCGCCCATTTAATAATCCCTTAGCACACCTGGGTCCCATCTCTTCTCTCTCTAGCCAGGTTACAGGCTGCTGGATCTCACTACAATGGTGGCTTATTTATCTAACACTTGTTGCTCATATTGCAAACTCTTTAGAATCCTGTGAATGCATAGCGTACCCAAGATAACCTTTGGAAGATTAAAACAATAAGTGATTCCTGCCATTCAGGGATTTGCAATCTACTGAGGTAAACATTAGATTTCAAACATCACAGACTGATTAAATACATCAGTGACATCTCATGATCAGGGTTATAGATCAGTGGGGTGTGTGTGTGTGTGTGTGTGTGTGTGTGTGTCTCATTGTATGAAAGAGTTATAGAGTCAGAGAAATTTTCATGGTGGCTATAATCTGCCTTTTGATGTACATTTCATAAAGTGTTTTGTTCTTTTGCGTCATGTCTAACTGAAGTTCAGCTTTATGCATATTTTTGCATAACCAATATCAAGTAGCCTCTGGAAACTGACATCTTTGCATTTGGTCTTCATATCACTAAAATCTGATGTTGTGATTTGGGTTTAGAAGCCTTAATGTCTTTAAAGAAAATCAAAATACCACTAATTGGCAGGTGGGAGGTAAGTATTGATTATTCCTCATGTCAGGATGTGAACACAATATACAAATGCAAGGCCTCTGGAGGGGCTTTGATGACTATTTATTAAGTTACATTTTAATTACAAAAGAAATGATAGGGCAACCCCAATGTCTCCTTTCTTCTCCAGATAAAGTTGAAGCCTGTCATCTTTTCACAGAAGTTCTTGACACTCTGGAGGAGTAACCGGGGATGATAATTCTATTTTTCAATGTTAAAAATACCACGTCCTTCCATTCTCATAGTACTTATTCATCCTCAAAGCACTTTTTTTTTTATATCACTTCATTTGAGCTTTCCCAGTTTGCTCATTCCACCTTCACTGTGGTCATGAGGGATCCTACACCTGGATTACTCTAGCAGCCTCTTTGTCACCTCCTTTCCTCTGGACCATGTGATCTCAACTATAATTGTACATTAGAATCCCTGGGGAGCTTTCAGAGACCATGCAGAACTGGGGCCCCACCCACACCTCAATTTATTCAGAATCCTGGGGTTTGGGGCTGGGACGTTGTTATGTGTTTATTTTCAAACTCTTTAAGTGACTCTAAAGAGGATCGGGTTTGATAACCACCATGATAACCTCTTGTCTCATGCCTCTGTCCTGAGCTCTACTGTTAGATTGATCCTCTGGAGAGACTGCCTTGTTTGCTATTTGATCATCCTCTACCTCTTAAGCTCCTTTCTCCAGGAATGTCTGGAATCTATCATTCTTTCTTTTCTTCTTTCTCAGCCTTGTACCATCTCAGTTCCCCCAAATTTATTTACTGTCACTCAATTAAAAAAAATAACTTTCATGCTGTATAAACCAGACCCAGGTGATTGTCCTCAATTCCTTCACTTCCTCAAAATCTGTGTTCAATTATTCACATGTTATATTGATTTGGCCTCCCAAGTATCTTTCAAATCCACCCACTTCTTTCCATCTCTACCCTGCTCCGAACCTCTGTCATCTTGAGCACAGACTACTGATGTCAACTCTGAGCGTATCTCTTGCTCCTTCTTTTCTTTCCATGGCCCAGCAATCTGCTGTCCACACAACCACTCCTGACACCACTATGAAGCCAACAAACAAAATCTCTCATCATGTAAATCTCTTTAATGCTGTCTTTTTTAAATATTTTTTTTAATGTTTATTTAATTTTGAGAGAGACAGAGAGCGCGCGACTGGGAGAGAGGCAGAGAGAGAGGGAGACACAGAATCCGAAGCAGGCTCCAGGCTCTGAGCTGTCAGCACAGAGCCCGACACGGGGCTCAAACCCACGAACCACGAGATCACGACCTGAGCCGAAGTCGGACACAACCAAATGAGTTGTGGCACCCTCTTTAATGCTCTCTTACTGCTCTTAAGAAATCATTTAAGTAGACTTGTCAAAATCTGTGTGTTCTGGCCTCTAGCAAATTCAGCAACCTCCCTTTGGGCATTCTGTATACGTCTCGATCTATATATTCCAGCATTCTCTCATTTCTTCAGCCATACATCTCCATCCTTCAAATGCCACTTCTTCAAGACCAGGTCAGGATTCACTGCTATATGCTGTCATAGTAACCTGTCCTTCTTAACTTCACTGTCCACAATCTTAAATAATTAGTTATATTATTGTCTGCTATCTGGTCTCCCACCAGGTTATAAACTCTATGAAGTTAAATAACGAACCTGTCTTTTTTACTTGCCATTTTTATTCCCATGCATAACATAGTGCTTGGCACATAAAATACCTCAGTGACTATTGAAGACAGAAAGATGAAAGAACGAAAGAATGAAAGAAAGAAAGAAAGAAAGAAAGAAAGAAAGAAAAGGGAGAGAAAGAAAGAAGAAAATAAGAAAGAAAGAGGAAAGTAGGAAAAGAAAGAAATGGAAGGAAAGAAAGAGAGAAAGAAAGATTGCATCAGCGGAGAGGTTGTAAAGAATTGGAAGACTTGTAGCCTTCCTTTTCAATAACTCACATCCATTATCTCCATTGCAGGGAGGATTAAAAGCAGTGGTGTGGACAGATGCATTTCAGATGGTTGTCATGATTGTGGGATTCTTAACGGTTCTCATTCAAGGATCAGCTCATGCTGGTGGCTTACACAATGTAATAGAGCATTCAACAAATGGATCTCGACTAAATATATTTGAGTATGTCCAATACTACTTTTCCATGTTTTATAAAATTTAGCTGCATGACCTCAACAACTAAAATAATATCTGGCATTAAAAGAGCATCTTTGTTCACTCACTTCTCTGTGCCTCACAGCTTTGATGTGGACCCTCTCAGGCGGCACACTTTTTGGACCATCTCGGTGGGAGGAACTTTTACATGGCTCGGGATCTATGGTGTTAATCAGTCGACCATACAGCGATGCATTTCTTGCAAAACAGAAAAACATGCAAAACTGTAAGTTATAGATAAATGTTTCTGTTTTCTTTTCCCTTACTGGGTAGTTATTATATGCTTGTGCTCACGCACGTGCGCGTGTGTGTGTGTGACAGAGAAATGGAAAGATTTATTTAACCATTTCAATAATTTGAGGCAGGCATTACTATTCCCATCTCAGCAGGGAAGTGAGTTTGAGCTTGTGTCTGCCTGCCTTTGCTCTCCATCATTTGTTACCTCCATTTATTGAGAAATTACTGGGTTAAATCAGGTGCCATGACTGACAATGCAGAGGTAGATAGCATAGATTTTCTACTTACAGTTTCTGTGATGAGGTGGCCCCTATCACTTATTTGATCCAGCTTGTGGTCTCTTGAGCACTTTTTTTCTTTTAAATATCCTTAAGTTTTCCAAGGATAGGTTTAAAAAAAGGAAAGCCAAGGTAATGAGGTAAGACATAATAGGGCTTCTGCCAATTCAACTCTTGCTGAGCTAGTAGTCACCAGTCTTGCTGGGCGTGCTTACCCTGAAGGACTCCAACAGGGGCACAACTTATGAAGCCTTTTCCAAACCCTTCAAGGCATCCTGCTCTGGAACGGGGATTGAAGGAAGTGATGTATTATTCTGCAGAACTGGAAGCAATAGGCTAGAATTACATCTAAACCGGACATTTTATTCTCATTGTTGCTGTCCAAATACCAGCATCCCCAGATTTATCATGATGACCTCCATGTTTCTTAGAGTGAGAAACAGCACTGTGAATATTTCCACAACTGATTTTAAAATACTTGCAGTGCAGTTTTTTTCTTTAGACTGAATACAAGATAACATTGCTGAGACATGGTTCACCATTTTGAACTTGAATTCCAAAAGAGCACGTATTACTTCTATATTTCACACATTCTCAGAAGGAAGAATTGAAAGCATTATCTAGTATTCCATTAATTCACTGATACTGTATTCATATCCTATTACAATAAATAATATTAACAAATCCTCCACACAAGATCATCACTTTATCAAATAGCTGCATTACTTAAAATGTAAGATCAAGTGTGACCTTGATCTCACAGTTCATTTAAAATTAAAATTCATGGGGCGCCTGGGTGGCTCAGTTGGCTAAGTGACCGACTTCGGCTCAGGTCATGATCTCACGGTTCGTGGGTTTGAACCCCACATCGGGCTCTGTGCTGAACGCTTGCTTGGAGCCTGGAACCTACTTCAGATTCTGTGTCTCCTCTCTCCCCCTCCTCTGTTTGTGCTCTGTGTCACTCTGTCTCTCAAAGCTGAATAAATGTAAAAAAAAATTTTTTAATTAAAATTCGTTTAGGGACCCTTGCCTGGCTTGGTAGGTAGAGGATCTTGGGGTCGTGAGTTCATGTTGGGCATAGAAACTACTTAAAAAATAAATAAAATTAAAATTCATTTAAAATTCTGTTTTAAAATGGAGTTGACTGGAGATGCCTGGGTGGTTCAGTTAGTTGAGATTTCACCTCTTGATTTCAGTGCAGGTCAGGAACCCAGGGTCATGGGTCAAGCCATGTGTCAGGCTCTGTGCTGAGCATGGAGCCTGCTTGGGATTTGCTCTCTCTATCTGCCCCTCTCCCCTGCTTGTACACCCTCTCTGTATATAATAAAAAAATAAATAAAATGGAGTTGACTGTATCTCTACAGGGAAGGATCTTATGGTGAAATAAATAATAATTCTCTGTTACATCTAGATTTTTTTAATCTTATGTTTGTGTTACATTATTTTTTCTTGTGAACATGCCTAATTTCTCCCTATTACTACGATAGTACCTGAAAATAAGGAAATGTATCTTTTTCATAAGTTTTTTCCCACAAGGTCAAGAATAATATTTTGTGCTTATTAAATATTTATCACTTATTTGAAAAGTGATGCTTCAAGAAGGCCATGCTTACATGTGTGTATGTATAAATGCATACCTGGAAACACATATTTATGTAGAAATACACATATTTGTGTGTGTCTGTATACAAAGGAGGATATGTGTATATGTGTAGGCACAGACATATACATATACACACACACTCCCAACTATGTGTTTGTATTTGCATATCTTTAAGCCTCGTTTAGTGAGTTGAAATCAAACAAAAGTCAATACAATTACATTTACAATAGTTGCCTGGAGTCTGGAATTTGTTGCATGAATATTTAATGGGTATGAAAACTGTCAGAAAAGGAGAGATACGCATGGAGAAAAAATGTACATGATTTCTTAAGCATTTAGGATTGCAACTCCTGGTTCCACCCACCCCCACTTCTGTGGAAAGACCAGAGCTATGATGGGATTTTTTTAAGTTTATTTATTTATTTTGAGAGAGAGAGAGAGTAGAGCAGGAGCAGAGAGAGAGGAAGAGAGAGAATTCCAAACAGGCTCCCTGATGCTGGGCTCGATCTCACGAATCTTGAGATCATGACCTGAGCCAAAATCGAGTCAGATGTTCATCTGACTGAGCCACCCAGCCACCCTGCTATGATATGAATTTTGTGAGAATAAGGAAAGGTGAAAAAATAAAAATTCTCTTTAGAAAACACTTCCCTGAGAGAATCCAAATTGACTAAGTTCATACAGTTCAGGAATGAAAAGTCAGTCCAAATGGTCAGGACAGTTGAAGTGCATGCAGCTGGAAGGAAGGCTGTAGTGAGGATGTGGTGAGGCCTCTTGTTTGTCACACAATGGAAGGCTCGAGGTTCACCACGGAGTCAGCTGGAGGCCACGCAGAGCCAGCTGCCCATCGGCTCTCACCTAGGAGGCTCTGCAGACTGTTGATTAAATGCTCTGCTTCTGTTCAATTATGTGAGAGCCTGGAGCCGTTGAAACATTCCATCAGAGTTTAAGAAAAGCTCTTCTGGTTGGGAAAATACATCCTGAAACCTTTGTAGGTGAAAATAGATCCAGAATGTTCATACTGAATGTGTCCATGGGTTAAAACGAGGCATTTGTTTATGATATAATTTCATGGCCAGGAATGCTGATTACTCACTAAGGATGATTTGATTGATCTTAAGCCCAATCGATTTTTCTGGCGCTTAGAAATAGTATCACCCACCGTGTCATTTTAGATGTGCTCCTTGGAAACTGACTTCCCCTCCTCTAGACTCCAGTTTATCTTTCAAGACTACTGATCTTAAATAGTGCTATGAGGGTAGTAGGGGCTGATGCAGCTTCTCAGGTTCCTTCCCATCTCCATCCCATCTCCTGACTAAGATAAGCACACACGCACACACACATGCACACACACACACACACACACACACGTCACTTGTGTTCTATTCCTACTGCCTTAGTTTGTTTTCCTCAAATCTCTTATCACATCTAAAAGCATCTTATTCATTTCTTTCATTTCGGTGATCATCACCTGTCTCTAATCCCAGAATGTAATCTCCATGGGGGTGGGTTCTGTGTTGTTCACTGCTATGCCCCAGTATCTAGAACAACCTCGTACATGGAGATGCCTGATAAATATGTTTTGAATGAATCAGTGGAGCCGCTTAAGTTACAAGTAGGAGAATTAGCTTTTAAGGAATCACAGTCAGTTTCTAATAAAAAACAAATTCACAACACAGGGCTTTAATATTTAATACAGTCTCACCATTGGTTTCTCATTTCCCACAGTTGACTGGTGAAGCTTTAAAATTGTTTTGGATAATGTGTGAATGTTCTCTATATGGCTATATAGCCTACATTTATTTTAACAAAGTGTAACTCATTCAATCCTTGTACTAGTCCTATGATAGAAATAAAGCAGATGTGTTAACACTCGTTTTACAGATGATTTAACCGCCTCAAGGTGTTATATAACTTGTCTGAGGTCAGATGGCTATTAAGGATAAAGTCTTCTGACTCTGGGATCAATGTTCTTTTTTAAAAATAAATGATGTAAAGAGTACAATCGTATTGTACTCAATTTCTACCATTAATTAATTAATTCCTTCAATTATTCATTACCCCAAATAAAAATAATTTCATGTATGCTATGTGCCAGCACTATTCTATAGTACTGTGTTTGTTTGGATGGGAGAAAACAATAATAAGCAAATAAATATATTATATACTTTAGATTATCATAAATGCTGTAAAGATGTAAAATAGTATAAGGAATGGAAACAGATAAGACAGCTGAAAGTGACTGTTTCAAATAAAGAAGGTCAGGGAGGCCTCTCTCGAGGTGGCCTAAATAAAGGCTTGAATCCAGTTGTCTGGAAGGGAGGAAAGCAAGAATATAAAAATGCAGTTAATAGGCATTGGCCACCTCATGTGTCACTTCTATTCCCAAACAGCTGTCTTTAACTCAACCCCTCTAAACACAAACAAACAAAAAAACTTGTAACTCAACACCAAGCATTGTTAGAGTACTCTCAAGGAAGTAACTTCTGGGATAAGTCCCTTTTCTAACGTAAATAGTAGAAAATAGAAACTTCCAAACAAGATAATTATTTAACCATATTTGCTTCATAAATGAATAGTTTGACTTAAGTGTTTTATGAAAGCTAGGTATACCTATACATTATGGGTGTTAAGAGGCTTTGAAATTAGTGTGTGTCCTTATATTTATCTTTTCTAATTACAAAAATTTTTTAATGTTTATTTTTGAGACAGACAGACACAGAATGCGAGTGGGTAAGGGGCAGAGAGAGAGGGAGACACGGAATCAGAAGCAGGCTCCAGGATTAAGCCATCAGCATAGAGCCCGATGAGGGGCTCGAACTCACAAACCATCAGATCATGACCTAAGCTGAAGTCAGAGGCTCAGCCGACTGAGCCACCCAGGCACCCCTCCTTATATTTAAATGTGGATGTATCTGATTCCCTTTGAACGATGACTGGATCCAAGAAATTTCCCACTGTTGCTCTCCTGGCCCTTTGAAACTCTCTCCAGAATGAGATTGTTTATATAAGTCTAGTCCACTTTCAAATCTTCCTTGAGATAAAGAAAATTCGTAATAATTTGACTTTCAGAAATCAATAATGGCTACAATATAGCCATAGCATACTGTCAAGGCACTCAGACTGGAATCAAGCATACCTGTGTGTTGTACAATATAAAGAAACGCTCCCCAGAATATGGGGAAAATGACCTAGCCTTTGTATACTTTCTATTCTCTCTAAAAAGAAAAAACAAATCAACTTTAAATTTCATTCGGATAGTGAATGAATATAGTGAATATTTCCAAAATGTGTCTTCTTCTACATTTATCTCATTATCCTCCTAGAAGTAAAGATGTTAAAATGTAAGTTTACTTTTTGACAGTTTTATGAATTGAGTGGGGTGAAAGTCACTGGCAGTTACATAATATGAGTGATCGGTATGTGAAATTTCATCCAAGATCTTATACCACACATGGAGACTATGCAGAAAAACTTATTTCAAGGGAAAAGCCATCAAAAGTCCTCATTCAATTTTTGTAATCATTCTAAAAATGTAACATTCCCAAACAAAAAAAAATTGCAAAAGTGTAAAATGTAATGGTTCTTGAAAGCTGTGGAATTTTATTTTACAGCAAAAAGCCACCAAAATTTTCACCTTGAATTTTTGGTGATGTCTTCATCATCCTGTAATATGGCATAGAGGCTACTGATAGATCTATGTGTTCTTCTCTAGAGCCTTGTATTTTAACTTGTTGGGTCTCTGGATCATTCTGGTATGTGCTGTCTTCTCTGGCTTAATCATGTACTCCCACTTCAAAGACTGTGACCCTTGGACTTCTGGCATTATCTCAGCACCAGACCAGGTATGTGTTCCCTTGGGGCCAGAGGAAATGGCTGAAATCAGTGTGCTTCTGGCCATCAATGAGTAATATGGGTTCTTTCTCTTTTTCCACCTGGATGTCAAGGTACTTAGTAAGCCCCAGAGAGTTGATTTCTTTCCTTTCCTATTGGGTGATATACACACCAGGTTCTAATAGTGGAGAGTGACGTGTAAAAAGGTATCTCACCTTGTCCTTGAAGACAAGGCCAGGGGCCAGGACAAGGCTGAGGAGCATGGAGGTTAGGCTTGAACCCATGGCTTTGGTTGTCCATGTGGCCTTTAAATTCTTTTTTTCTATATGTCTCAAGGTTCATTAAAGATGCTTTATTCTCAGATTGAACAATATGACCCTTGTTTCTATAATGCTTCTGCGCATGTGTTCTCACCATAGCTTGAACACCCTCAACCCAATGTACTACATGAAATGTGCTTTCAAAAACTTTATTTATATGGGGTACCTCGGTGGCTCAGTTGAACATCCAACTCTAGATTTTGGCTCAGGCCATGATCTTGCAGTAGTGAGATCAAGCCCCAAGTTGGGCTTGGGCTCTGTGTCGAGCCTGGAGTCTGCTTGGTATTCTCTCTCTCTCTCTCTCTCTCTGCCCCTCCCCTGCTCATTCTCTCTCTCTCTCTTCAAATAAATATATAAACATTAAAAAAAAACCCTCCATTTATGGAGGATATGCTCAGGAGGAACGATCACCTCTCTCCCCTCTGTATTTTTCACTGTCCCCTCTGTCCTGTCGGGGGGGGTCCCCCTCTCACAAATCTGGCTACAGAGTGGAACCATAATACCTACATTCTCTGAAGACCTGTTTTAAGCATTTGTTGTTAGGGTTTAACTGCTAACATTAAGGGTAAACAGATAAGGGAATGGCATACATTGCAAACATAAGAAAAACAAAACAAGTTCCTGAACTTTCTAAAGCTGATCCAACCCTTTTTCCTAGTATCCACTGCCCCTTCCCGCCCTTCCTCCTTCCCTACAGCTGGAGCTGGACCTCAGGTCCCCTGAAATTGGATTGATTATAACCTCAACTGCAAGTATGTAACAACCTTAGTCTGTGCAAACTCCTGTATTATTTTTATTTATTTTTTGTCTTTTTTTTCCCACCTTCTTTTGCTAAAAATAGACATTCTCACATTTCAGACTCTGCTGATAAGACCACTAATTCTATCTTGTTTTACCTCCAAAGCTGATGCCGTACTTTGTCATGGAGATATTTTTCACAATGCCAGGACTGCCTGGACTCTTTGTGGCTTGTGCCTTCAGCGGAACTCTGAGGTTAGTATATGGACAACACCCTGCTCTGATGATGCTGATGATAATGACAGTGGTGATGGCAAGGGCGTGAGATGACAAGGGTGATGGTTGTAGTAATCACCAGTACTTACTGAGTACTTACTGTGTGTCAGCTGGCTTGCTGAATGCTTTACTTCACACAATGTATAGAACTTTACTCAGAAAACTTTATGAAGTAGCTTGGAGCATTAAAAATAAAAACCGACAATTATCTTACCAGCTAAAGATGTGCTTATTGGGGCTTATTGGGAAATAAAAGAGAATTATAATCCAGGACAAATAAGCAGTGGCAAAGCTTTATGCATGTCTGGGGAACAAAGGAGTGGTATGCTTTATTTTAAGGAGAAAAGGACTAAGTTGGGAAGGCTGTTATGAACTAAAAGACCATTTGAACTGGGAGTTCAAAGTGTGGCAGCTTTTCATTGGCTGAGTGGTTGCTGAGGGGAAAGCGTCTCTTCCTCAAGCTGGAATAGAGAGTAGTATCCAAGTGCAAGGTCAAGTCCCTGTCTTCCTCATGGATCTGCAATTGACCACAAGTGGTAGGGCATGAGATCTCCTGCTGAAACCTCCTGACCTCATTTTAGTGAAGTTTCCCGTTACTAATTTTCTCAGAAGGTTTGAAGCTAGAGAGTGAGCGATGCCATACAATTAAAGCCTCAGGCTCTGTCAGGGCCAGGGACTGTGATAAAGCAAGAGTGGCGAAAGTGGGGGACCAGTAACAGGCATTTGCTTTGACACAGTTGAGAGATGATGGTAACTTGAAGGGTCGAGGTAACAGTGTTGAGATCAATGTAGTATCATTACCTTCCTTTATGCCAGACCTTTGGCTCTATGAACTCAGCTGGTTGGAAAAGCCTCACTTCCCTTCCTGGAGCTCAGTTGCAGATAATCATTGATAAGGTTTGTCAAAGGCCAATTTTAAGAGAGTAAAATAGAGTCAAAATTCAAACAATAGCAGAAGATCAAAGTCAAAGTTTTATATCTTATTCCTCAAATCCTTTGTCTCAACCCACAGAGTTAACTGCTGTTAATAATTTCTTGTCAATGAACCCGAAAATTTCTTTGCTTATGGGAACATATATACCTTTTAGTGAATGAAAAAAAAGGATCATATTGTATATATGGTTTCATTTAAGGTAATATAATTTAGAAATCTTTCCACATCAGTAGATGTACCCTACTCTTTTTTAAAATCTGTGATTTATTTGACCAATCCTTTAATGTAAGACATATCTAACAAATCTGTCTTAGTCTGCTCAGACTGCTATAACAGAATACCATACACTAGGTGGTTTATAAAAAAAAAAAAACAAAACAATTTCTTACAGTTCCCAAGGCTAGGAAGTCTAAGATCAAGGCCCTGGGAGATTTTGTGTCTGGTAAGGGCTCAATTCATGCCTCATTTATGACCATTTTCTTGTTGTGTCCTTACACGATAGAAGGGTTAAGGGAGCTCTCTTGGATCTCTTTCGTAAAGTCACTAAGTCCATTTATAAGAGCTCCACTGACATGACTTCATCATTCCTAAAGGCTCCGGCTCCAAATACTATCACCTTGGGGGTTAGACTTCAGCATATGAGTTGTGAGGGAAGACAAACACTTAATCCATAAGGTATTACAACGTATATCTTTGTGAAATTGTGCAAGGATATATGTAGGCTACATTCCAAGAAGTAGAATTACTGTGTCCAAATACTTAATAGTTTAACCTTCTCATGGACATTGCTAAATTCAGCTGCAAAAATTCTCAACAATTTATATTCTAAAAAGAAAATACTAGAGCATCTCTTTTCTCACACTACCACCAATATTGGGTGCTATCAAACTTTTCAACTTGCCAAACAAATAGGTGAAAAATGGTAACTAATTAGGATATGAATTTAGTTGACCATAAGTGGGATTGGCTACATTTCCCTACTTTCACTGGCCATTTGTATTTCTTTTTCTGTAACATGCCAGTTTATGTTCTTTGTTAGTTTTTTAAAGTTTTCCTCTTTATATACAAGAAAAATAGCCTCTTGGCATATATCTCATGTTTTTTCATTTGTTGTTTGTATATTTGCTTTATTTCTGAGTATATGGAGATTTTAATTTATATTGACCAATTCTTTTACATTATGGTTTCTGGATTAATATTATTCTCAGAAAGGCTTTTCCATTCTATCATTATAACTAACTATCCAGACACCATTCTAGTATATGTATAGTCTTATTAAATAACAAACCTTCAAATCATCTAGACTATATGTGTGGTATAAAAACTGAAGTGGAGCTCGACACTTATTTTCCTTCTAAGGTAGTAGCCAGTTGTCCCATTACGTTTTGGTAAATAAGCTGTCTTTCCATCAGTGACTTTAAATGCTATTTTTATTATATCCTACATTCTTCTATATATTTGGGACTTTTTCTGGATTTTCTTTATAGTTCTTTGGTCTATTTATCTATAATGATGCAAACACTAATAATTTTAACCACTATGCTTAAAGATATGATTTAATGTCTGTTATTCATAATGTTTTTCTTTTTACAGAATTTCCCTTGATATGTAGATCTTTTTCCCCTGATTATTTTCAGTTAATTCTTTGGGATTTGATTGTACAGAAATCATAATATTTGCAAATACTTTTGCGTTTTTCTTTTTTTAATAAGTTACACTTCTATGTTCACTCATATACTTGGGCATTGAGAACAATGGTAATAATTTATATTTGTTATGACTTTAAAGGAAATGGCTCTTGGATTTTACCATTAAATGTGATATCACGCTTTAATTTGAGAGATATTATTAACGTTTAAGAATATTCATTTTAAGTTAATAAATTATAAAAAAGAACAAAATGCATATATTTATTCTTTTAGGAATTTTTTATCAGAGATATTAAATATTAGTAAATTTTTTGAAGTGGCTTTTTGAAGTGGCATTTTTGAAGTGGCTTTTTTTTTAACTTTTGGCATATTAATATGTTGACAGATTTCCAAAACAGCAACATCCTTGAATTTATATAATGACTTTAACTTGCTTCGGTGTGTAATTCTAATTTAGTGTACTACTGAATTGTTTTTACTAATATTATTTTTAGGATTTTTGCATCAAGAACACAAAGTGATATTATTCTGTGCTGTTGAGATTAAGATCTCTGGGAAACTTAGGACAGGAAAAATTAGCACTAGAGAGTCAAACACATGGAGGGGTGACACTGTAGCTTTTATTTTGCCCCTCTCTAAAGAGCTTTCCTTATTTATCTTTCCTTCTTACTCTAAGGCTGAGTCTCTCCAGAGTGGAAAACATATATTTGTCAAAAGGTAATTCCCTCATAAGAGAATGGTTGGCTCTTTTGGTCTCAAGACCAAAAATTCTAAGAAAGGGACACAGTTGGCAGTGGATGCTATGGAGAGATTACTTCTGCTAAAACCTTAAGGAGGATGTTGTTCCATATGAGGAATTAAATAAGCTTTCATGCTATTCTGCAAAGAAAACCCCAATTTCCAGGTCCCCTGTCATCAAAGTGAGTTTTACTGTCCTAAGAGTGGACTCTGGGTGGAAAATCAGAGGGAGTATCAGATTCTTTATGTGGTTTTAGTCTTTGCCCATTTCCCATCTTATCCTTTGCTCCTCTCTCCCTTACAAATTGCATTCTACTCAATCTGGTGGCTTCAGGTTGTTGAATGCAACAAGTCTTCCATCTAGAGGTATTTAAATGTAATTTTCCCTTTGCTCTGGAACATCTTTTCCCCAATTTGCATGGGTCCTTTCAGTGCCTATCTTAATCATCATTTCCTAAGGAAAGAGTTCCCTAACTTCATATCACTTTAGGACTCTGCAAGGCATAGTTTCATAGCATGTTGGTATTTTCCTTCATACCAACTGGGACCAATTGTGTAATTGGTTATCGAATGTCTATGTCACCGAGTATAAGGTGTATGCTTTTCTGGTTCGCCACCATATGCCTAATATGTAGAATGGAGAGATGCATAAATGGATGCGTGAATGGTATGAGTGAATGATTAATGAATGGCAAATTGTACTTATTCCTGGATTAAGACAGTCAGTATTTCCTGCCTCAAGTCCAACCAAACACACACACACACATACATACTCATGCACAACCTCTATTACCGCCTGCTAACTCATTTAATGTCTTGTTCAGGGGCATTAGTAGGCATTGGAAGAAGAAATCAGAGAGCACTAAGCACAGAAACAGTTTTGAAGAGCAAGTAGGCAGGCCACGTTGTTCCCCTGAAATCCCAGGATAAGGACATGTCTGCATCTGTTTTTTGTTTCTAGAGCCCTGTCTTGTCTATTTGCTATGAAAGAGGGGGCAGGCTGGTCAGCTTTATTTAGCCTGGACTGTGTTCTTGCTTTTCTCTCCCTGTAGCACTGTGGCTGCAAGCATCAATGCCTTAGCAACAGTGACCTTTGAGGATTTTGTCAAGAGTTGTTTTCCCCGTCTCTCCGACAAGCTGAGCACGTGGATCAGTAAAGGCTTATGTAGGTACAGCCGGTGGATCTTCTACTCCATGTCATGAAATGTACATGTGCTGCATGTCAAAATCCTGCACATGCTATTCAGCATTCATTACGGACACAAAGGCACACGGAGATGTATGAGGAATTTCACGTATGAATTCACACTTCCAAAGATACCAGGAGGGTAACGGGAGAGAATTACCAGCTAGCTTACCTTTCACCAACCTTATATTCGACACTCTTCTGTACTCCCCCTACACGCTAGATTGATCACTTCAACATCTCCCGATTATGCCTTGTATTGATCATATCCGTCCCTCTACATGGGAAGACATTCTGCTCACTGTAGCCAATCACATGGTCTAATAAAGTCAAATTCTTTCCTTTTCTTTCTTTTTTATTATTTATAATTGTCATTTACTTACTTATTTTAATTTTTTTAGTATAGTTGACACACAATATTGCATTAGTTTCAGGTGTACCACATGGTAATTTGACAAGTTTGTACATTATGCCAAATTCTTTTCTAAAGAATTTTTTATTACCAAACTCCTGGTAAACTCACTTCTAGGAATAATTGCTCTTTGCTTAATCACACATTGCATATTATGTTTACGCTCACTGTAGCACTTACCATGCTGAATTATAGTTTTGCAAAACATTTCTTCTTAGGTATAAACAAATTATATTATTATTCACGTATTATAGAAAATATAGGTAATTGGAGAAAATATATGCACTTTTTGAATAAAATTATAGCTACTTTTGCTCTTCGTTGTTTTTTCTAGGATACTATAGTGAGCATTTTCTTGTGTCATGTATGCATTATTTGAAAACATGGTTTTTTAATGTTTTCTTAATAGTCTACAAAATGGCTTACTTTTTTATTTTTATGTTGTTACCTTTTAAAATCTTTTTTCATTTTTGGTAACATTGTGATGTCACCCATATACATTAATCTATAATGGCATACATAAATTTTTCCTTAATAAAGACATACAATAGAAAATTACCAAATCAAATAATACAAATTCACTGAAGTTCTTGATATATATTATGAAAAATATTTCCAGCATGGTCCAATTAATATTTATGTGTGGCAGCAGTGAGTAATGACATATTTTTCTATGCACTTGATATCAGTATTTTCAAAAATTGGCCAACTTCATGGGCAAAATAACATCACATTTTTGCTTTAGTTTATATTTTTTGATTTATAGTGAATTTGAACGTTTGTCAGATCATAAATAACCATTTGTATTTCTGTGAAAAAATTATTTATGCTTTCTGTTTGTTGATGAGATACTAGAAATTTTGTCTGTAAAATCTCTTCATGTATAAAGGAAATGTTACCTTTGTATATTGAAAAATGTCCTTCAGATTTTTTTAAATACATGTTTGATGTAAAGAAATTATATTACATAGTTTTTAAAATATATGTAGCATTTCTTTTACTATTTTATCCATTTCTTTATGCTTACAAATTTGTTCCCATTAAAAACCTACTTAAATATTTCCTTATTTTTCTCTAGACTGTCAATAATTTTGTATTTCATATTAAATGTATTCAAATTGTTTGATTTATGATGAGGATCTAAATTTTTTTCTTATACAGCCAATTTTCTCAGCATCATTAATCTAATATTATCCACTGGTTGTTAATATTTCAGTGATGATAATATACAATATAAGACTCTTTCATCTATAAGGATTTGTTTAAGAATATCATATACTTATTTTCATTAAGTTATCTACCAGTTGTAGGACAATACCATCTTGTCTTATACTCTAGCTTTATAGTGTTTTACTTAAAATATCTGCTAGAGCAACTCCTGTCACTTTTCTTTTAGTTTAAAATTCAAAAATTTTTCAATTGTAACTTTCCTTTTTTTTCTACAAAAACAAACTTTAGGTAATACATGTTTATATATTCTTCATATTAACTTTAAAATACTTCAGTGCACACTATGGAGCTGCACCTCTATCCCAATGGGATTGCATTAAATCTGAAAATATTTGGGGGAAGAATTGACATCTTTGTAAGCTTTCTACCTAGCAATAGTATTTTTCTATAATGGTATCATATTTTCTACCCTGGATGTTAATTACACTTATGTCTTCCTCCTTCAGCTTTTCTGTTCCTCTCACTTCTTCTCATTTCCCTTTTTCTTCTTTTCTTCTTTCATTGATATTATGAACGGGATGCTTTTTCCATAGTATCTTCTAAACTGTTCATTATGAATGTGGAACACCTTCAACTTTTCATTTATTTTGTTTTGTATCTGGTCATTTATCCAACTCTTGTTGGTTCTTAAAATCCTAATTGGTTTTCTAGTAAGTGTCTGAAAATATTGATTGTTTTATCTACTTATTCTTAAATGTTCTTCTAATTTGGATTTTTTGTTTTCCGTATACTTTACTTTTTCTCGTATTTTTGTAATTTTGTTCTTTTCCTCTCCACAAAGCAAATTTCTTAACAATAATGATTTTAATTCTGTAACTGTGCTTCACTCCTTATACTTTATAATTATTATGTAATTATATAAATTCAATCTTACAGTAAAACTTAAATTTTTTGCAGTCCAGTCTATCATCTTTAAAGATAATGAGAATAATTTTAGAATTCCAAAATGTTTTTATTGATCAAACTTGGTTTCTGGTGTTGTTGTGAGCTTCCTTATTTTTCTATCTTATTGAGAAGTTGGAAAAGATTGCATTGAAAGTTGTTAGCCTGATTTCATTTTTAAGAGTGAGTTCCTGATATTAAATATCATGTATATCATTTACTCAACCTGAAATAAAATAACAACAATAATAATAATAATAGAAAATTCATGGTACTTTCGATGTACCAGGCACTACACTATTGGATGCATTATTTATGTGTAGTCCCTTCCTCACATTCCTAGAATGTAAGATCTTTGGGGCAGGAATCACATTCTGACTTCATAGCACTGGCACTGGTAAAGTGCCTGACATATGGTCAGTACTCCATAAAAGTGAATTAATAATCATGTTGGGAACTGAGCTAGATATTTGGCTGAGAGATCATTTCAAACAGAATAAACAAAATCATTTTCTGTCCGTTTCTGTCACTGTGTCTGGGTCTATGTCTCCAACTCTTTGTCTCTTTATCCCTCGCCTATTTAGTTTAAGGGTTATAATGGGAATTGAATGTAATTTTAAGACGATCTTTAAACAAAGATGTATAAAAACAGTTGTTTTTTAAAAGGTGGTTAAAAGAACTCATCATCTTAAAAAGATTAGTAAGACCCATATGCTGCTTCACTCCTCAAGCTCCCATGGTACTGAGGCCCTGCATGAGATGCTTCAAAGGAGAGGTACTCTGATGGCCCTGGTAGGTCTCCCACATAGATATGTAAACAAATAATCATTATGCAATATACAAAGGGCCATAAAGATGACATGAATAAAGCACTAAAGGAAAACATTAGAAAAAACATTCCAGATTTGCAAACGCTGTGAGGTAAAATGTATAGATACTTTAGCCGTCTTAAAAATGAAGAGCTCTCTGAATCCCAGAAAGGTTAGTGATTTCTTCAGCTGATTTTTGATGAGTGGTCAAACCGGAATTTCTTCCCACTAATTTGGTCTGGATTAGTGTCTTTTCCACATTTTCATGTTGCATCCACGTGGTAACTTTCTTCCTGAATCCTGGAGAGAAAACACCTGGAGGCCAGATTCCAGCTCATTTTGCCTGACTGGGAACAAAGTCTCCCCCCTTACCCTCTTGGGGCTTGTGATGGCTGAGTGGCAAGGACAGTTCTCACCGAGTTCCCTTCCAGAATGGCTTGCCTCAGAGACAGTCCTGGGCAGGAGCTCAAGAAATTCCTCAAAGCCAGTTTGGATGATGGTCACGGGTTTTGTTTTCTTTCTTTCAGGTCTCTTGTTTGGCGTGATGTGTACCTCCATGGCCGTGGCTGCATCTCTCATGGGAGGTGTTGTGCAGGTAATGAAAACAAGAAAAGACACCTTTGATTTCCTAGCAACTTTTGCCCACTTTCTGTGCTAAGGTTTTGCCTATTCCTCCAAGTGCCATATGCTGAGACTCTGATACCAGTTCCGAATGAAATATGCATGTAAAATTTCAACCAAAATTGCTTTCAGAAGGGGAAACTTTTAAAAGCTAGTAATGGAAGTCAATTATGGTTCACTGCCCTTTTAAAATCCAGATCTGAGCATGTATGATCCTGAAATAAAAGCAGTAATGATAATTATCATCACAATAATAATAATAACAACTGTTATAAATGGAGCATTTACTATGCTCTAGGTACACAATCCCAAATGTTGTACCACATTTAACCTTTATCCCTTCCCTCAGGGTGGTATGATTAATATACTAACTTTACAGATGAAGAAACTAAGAAATAGAGAAGAAGTGATTGTCCCAGAGTCACATAAGTAAGGACTGGGGAGCTGGCCCATGAGCCCACCTCTATCTGTTATCTAGGGTGAACTGCCTCTCGTACATCCAATTCCCCTTTCCATAAAAAGAAGGTAAGGAGTCCCGAGGACAATATGGTTCAGCATCTTCATTTTGTAGATAATTACAGAAAATAGTGAAAATATCTTGCTCAGGTTTTCACAGCTAGTCAGTGTCTGAGCGAGGTTTATGGTCCAAGTCTCCTGAGCCACCCCTCTTCCCTCTGCAAATCAGCCACCTTGGAAGCAACAGTAGATAAGCCCATCTTCAGATTCTACTTCAGCCCTCTATATCCCCCTTGTATTTTTGCGTAATTTCTTTTTTTACTGTTTATTTATTTTGAAAGAAAGAGAGCATAAGCAGGAGTGGGGCAGAGAGAGAGAGGGAGAGAAAGAATCCTAGGCAGGCTCCATGCCTACTGTGGAGCCTGACTCAAGGCTGGATCCCATGACCATGAGCTCATGACCTGAGCCAAAGTCAAGAGTCGGGCACTTAACCGACTAAGCCACCTGGGGACCCCATGTTTGCATAATTTCAACATCCTTTGTACTATCTTGGAACAGCATAGCTTTTCAATAAATGTTGCTTCAGCAAAGAAATGAATAAGGGTGTGTGAATAGCAATCACTGATTTTTACAGAACACATCTTAGTTTGCAGAGCTGTGCATCTGACTTGATCCTTCTAATGACTACTTATGAAGAATCTTTTCTTTCTATTTTGAGATCCAGGGAGTAAGTCAGGGAGATTGAGGGATACAGTAGCTCAGTTGTCTACATAAGAAGCTGTAGGATTGGAAACCCAGTGTCCCCTCTGGTAAGCTAGGCACTTACTGTTTTATCACAGATGCTTGATAACCTCTTCCTAGTTTTTGGAGCACTTTGTTATTTGCTCATTCACACAGCAGCACTGGTAGGTTTAGTGACATCAGCAGCATCTCTTATCAGTTTACTTCCATGCATTCATAGGGACCACATGTAGAAGTCAGCTCTGAGGCCTTGTGCCCCACTGCTTTCTCCCTTTTACCCAAACATTATTTACTATTAAGGAAGTATCATCATGTTGAATTTAGCAAGAATTTCAATCACTAAATTGTTCTTTTTCAGAAACGTTTGCATTTTAATCTTATTGCCAATTGAGGTAGGAAGGGCTCTAGAATACACAAAGACCTACAAGACTGGTCTAAAACAGAGCTCACAATAAAGCAGGGATGATTGTAAATGATGCTCTCAACTGCTTGTCGTTATTTAGATGGATATGCTTGGCCCACTTTCTTGATTGTTTAAAATGTATGCCCCACAGTTCACACAGTTGAGGAGAGGCTGGTTGGCAAGAAATGCAAACTCTGATCTCTTGTTTCCTAGGAGAGATATTGTTCATAGGGTGTCCCTCTCATTTCTCTAAATACGTCTGATTTGACAGGTGCAGAAAGTCAACTATAATTCCCCTATTTAATTTTCCAAACAGCTTTGCTAGATTGAACATAATGGGACAACATTCCTATTCAGGTTTTACACATGGGAAGATTGAAGCCCAAGTTTCACAGACATAAGGGATAGAGGCAGGTTCGATTCATGTTCACAAAGGCATGCCATACTCATGGTGTGTGTGTGTGGATGGTGCTAGGAGTGGGCAGCCTGAATCTTCTTCAGCAAAGGCCCTTTTACTTAGGACGTTATAAAGTGTGTTCTGGAGACCTTCATTCTGTGAAATGCTCTAAGAAAGCAAATTTCCAATGTCAAGGACATTTGGGAAATGCTGCACACTCCGTGCCCCTCTCAGAAATCCACAGCCACATTAGCACATTGAACACCCCAGGAAGTCCTAAAATAAAGAAACCTATTTTTTTAAAGTTTTTTTAAAGTAATGTCTACACCCAACAGGGGGCTCAGACTCATGACCTTGAGCTCAAGAGTTGAACATTCTTCCAAGCCAGGCAGGTACCCCCAGGTTTTCTTTCAAATGTGACCATAGACCATATATAGGGAGGCAGAGGGTACAGGGGGTGGTGGTGGTGGCAGAAACAGGGGGAGGGGGCAGGTAGAAGCAGCAAAGGTCACATGTTAACTAGTGATTTGCAGAGCTCACTTTTGGAAAGGCCGTTCTATCCCTTATGCTTCTATCTTAATGACTCTCATCTAGTTCTGCTAAGGGCTGTAATGAGTTCCAAGCATGTTCTTATCTCCACTTAAGAAAGTGCCTCGTAGGTCTCCAAACAGTCCAACAATCAAATGACATGCCTCAGGAGCCAGAGAGCTCACTAACATGGTAGGTAACAACAATTAAAGGAGGTAATAATAATAGTGGATACCACTTGAAACTAATATAACACTGTATGTTAACTAAGTGGAATTAAAATTAAAACTTAAGAAAAAGAGAAAGGAAAAAATAATAGTAGATAGCATTTGGGGGGTACTCATTATGTGCTGTGGAATGCTTAGTCATGATTCTGACCTTTCTCAGATTACACAATGAATGCTCACAGGAAAACCCAGGAAGCAGGCATGGATTCCCACTTGAAATGAGAAAGATAAGGCACAGTAAGGCAACCCCCAGCCCAAAGCACATCCTTTTATTCATCACCCCCAGTTTGCAGGAGCAATTTATGTGAGATTTGCCTGCTGAGGAGAAAGCTATTGGGTGAGATTTAAGTCTTCCCCCAATTGAACCCACTTAAGAACAACAACAAAAACAAAGATAAAAATTAAGATTAGCTTAGTACTGTAGGTTATAGAAATGCATATCTTCAAAAGCCAGAAACTTGGATTTTTTTTTCTTTTTATCATGTGATGAACTTTTTATACAGAAGCATATTGGCTGATGACTTTATGAGATTGTTAATGTATTTTCCTCCACTAGAAGGGATAAACACCTTTCCTAACTTATTGATTCTCTTATTTAATAGCTTGTAAATTATCTTCCAAATTCACCAACCAGGGCAATTATGAATTCATGTTATCAATCAGCAAAGGAAATGTCAAGAATATTAAATTAAGTATTGACTTTGGGGAAGAATATCGACTTTCATCTTCTCTGCCTCTATCTTGTCAAAGATCTATCTGTGGCATTGACTTCATAAAAAATTAAACTGGAAAAACAAACATAACAATGCATTGCACCTCATCTTTCTAGAGAAAAGAATTCACATTACAGCTGGAGGGGATTTGATGGCCTCTTGGTTCTATCTATCTTTCATAAAAAAAACACTCCGAAATAGAATGTATCTGAATTAATAACAGAACGTTCACAAATTAGAGTTATGAGAAGCAGGATCAAAGTTAGAATCCAAATATTCTATTAGTGATGGAATCTTTCAGGAACATTTTTTCCCTTAAACAAAATGAGCCATTATGAGAGTCTGTGTTCTTGACATTTTTTTTCTGTAGACTGCCTTTAGGAGAGAAAAGGTGGGTTTTATGGCCAAAAAAGCTAGCTTAAGTCTCTTAAATCTTACCTCTCCCATTTGCTAAATGAAATTATATCTTTAATATGTTTTCTGTCAGTGCAGTTTTCTCATCTATAAAATTCAGTTAGTGATATCTACTGAACAGGGTAATTGTGAAGATGAAATGAAGTCATTATTCTGGAGTGTCATCTTAACTACCTGATACATAGGTGGTGCCTGACAAACGTTAAGATACACATAGTATCTTTATAGAGCATCTTAATCTCAGCTGTTGACCTAAGAGCCCTACCGATGCATTGAAAGAGAAAAAGGAATGCCTGGGTGGCTCAGTGAGTTAAGCGTCCGACTTCGACTCAGGTCATGATCTCACGGTTTGTGAGTTCGAGTCCCATATTGGGCTCTGTGCTGACAGCTCAGAGCCTGGAGCCCGCTTCGGATTCTGTGTCTCCCTCTCTCTCTGCCCCTCTCCTGCTTCTGCTCTGTCTCTCAAAAATAAATAAACATTAAAAAAATTTTAATTAAAAAAAAGAAAGAAAAAGAAAGGCTGCACTGCAGGATAGCTGTGTGTGTGTGTGTGTGTGTGTCTGTGTGTGTGCATGTGTGCATGTACGTACACATGTTCACACATGCTGGCACTCTCCCATGCTTGTTCACTTGCATGCAGATCAATGAATGTATGTCCAAGACTCTTGGAAGACCATGGCACAAAGCTACAGGTCAATAGCAGATTAGTTTAATGAAAGCCCCTTGCCAAGTCAGTGGGCTCAATAACTTAGAGTCTAAGACATATGGAAATGCATTTGTCAAACTCCCTCAATCTCCAAAGAAAATGGAGCCCTTAAAAATGGGATATGAGATACGGAGCTATGGAATGTCCAGTGGCCTCCCCACCATGTCCCAACTTAATGTTCAACATCTGGGTGGGATGGTGGGAGTGGGGTAATGTATTATTATCAAAATGATAGAATTGTTAAAACAAGATTAGAATAGGTGATCAGTTGTGTAAGGCATGAAACATAAGGTATAGATACATTTATTTGGTACATTATAAAAAGAAAATTGTTTTTTTTTTGACAAGATAGAAAATGTATACAAATCAGTGAGACCGCCTTAAGGGAAAACTACTTCTATCAAATCCAAATTACCTGTGTGTATGTATACACACACACACCCACACACACACACACACACAAATGTATGTATTTTTATTATTTTATACAATGCTTATCATTGAGCCCAGAAGGGAGAAATGCCTTCCAGAAAGCAGGCAAGTAATGAGTGGTACCAGCAGGACTAGGGCTAAATTTTATCCTGGGTCTGAGAGAGAGAGTGATCCCAGGTGGCCGTGGATTCAGGGGAGTGGGCAAGTTTTTGAGATCTGTCTTGCTCCACAGGCTGCCCTCAGCATACACGGCATGTGCGGGGGACCAATGCTGGGTCTGTTCTCTCTGGGAATCCTGTTCCCTTTTGTGAACTGGAAGGTAAGGCTCCTGCATGTCTCTCCATGATTCCCAGCTAAAACTTCATGAAGCCCAGACAACTTCTCTCTTTTCTCACTTCTCTTTGCAAAGGCCATCTCTCTGGGCTGGGGAAAAAAAAATGGTGGCTTTTTTTCCATGGTGGAACTAAACAGAAACCAAGCCCTCCTTTCTCTGACGTCAGTGAAACCTTTTAAGAAGCTGAAAACAAGGAAAGTAAAAGGAGCACATGAAGTACTGGATGTCATGACATCAAAGTTGACTCTAGGGTTTGAAATGTTCTCCCTAAATTTAGGGTGCATATAATGAAATGTAAAAGATATATTGAATTTGGGAATAATTTAGGTTAAAGACAACTTTGAAAACCTAAAAAAAAAGCTTTGTTAATTTCTTTTTTTTCCTCCATTTTACTTAGAATTATAACAAATTTAACTAACTTAAGTAACAAATTTCAGAAGAGAGTAAACAAACCTGGTGTATCTGATAGCTAGATGTTCTTGGTTTTGCTGGTTTACAAGCTAACTGTATATTAAGTAAATGTTGGTTGGATCACTTTATAGTAAATATACATCAAAATGAACATTTATTTGAAAAAATAATATAATACTCTTTAAAACAGTTTAAAAATCATAATTTTCTCAATGTAGCAAAATTATCTTTTCACTTGTTGCCATTCATACGCTTATATGCATATATTTTTTAGAGTCCTTAGACTACAAAAAACCTGACTCTGCATATTTTTAAATATACTTTAGGGTGCTCAATGAAGCCTGAGTCACATGATATGTCTAATTAGGTGACTGTAGCTATCTGACCCTTCTTGGCCTCTATTCTAGATAAATCTTATGGACATAGGCAAAGAGCATGGATAAGCAGCGAGCATTTGGGAATTTGTAGTGTTTCCCTTACAGTCTTATTTGTTTTAATTTACTTTTCTGATATTGAGGTTGACAAGGATAGGTGTGTTTTGGAGAGATAGTATGAGGGAAGGCAATATGATCATGAAAAAACTAATAATGAGCTACAGAATATCTTAGTCATTCTACACATTAACTTGTTATCTATGTTAGTGAACTGTGGTTCTTCCATTTAGCCCAGAAAACCACCTTGCTCTAGGTAGAGGGAGGTAAACATTACAAATTTGGGTCACCTCCCCCCATCATTGGCCATGGCTGATCCTACTAATCAATCATGGCTCTCTCCACAAAATAGGGATGAAGCCCCAGAACCCTTTCAGCATGGCTTTCTAGACAGCTACCACAAATCTCTGAGGGTTGAACTTCTTGTTGAAATCCATTCACCCTTCACTGTTAGGCCAGGGGTCAGCAAACTACATCCCTCAAGCCAAATCTAACCAGCGTCCAGATTTTGGTATGGCCTGCAAGCTTAAAATGGTTTTCACATTTTTAAATTATTGGAAAAAAATTAAAAGAAGAAAAAAATTTCATGACCCATAAATATATGAAATTCACATTTCAGTGCCCAAAAATAATTTTATCGGTTATAACCACTCCCTTTTGTTTACATAATGTGTATATCCGTTTTTGTACTATCGGGCAGAAACTGAGTAGTTGTGACAGACATTGGATGGCCCACAAAGTCTAAAATATTTACTAACTGGCTATTTGTAATAGAAATTTGTAGACTTCTGGTCTAGACCAAGGCATAAGTATTCAAGTCACACACATTGCTTTAGTTTCCCCAAACAATAATGAAGAAAACATTCTGGTCCTGTTATCAAAAAGTCTTTCCCTGAATAAACAGAGAAACTACCAACTTATTCTCTCTCACATAGAAGGCTCAACTATCTAATGGAGGCTGGGAGGATTCAGATTTTATTTTCCAGTGGCCCTGATCACTGCTAGACTGCTCTTTCTCCTTTATAGGAGAAATGACTCTGTCACTCATTGATTTTCACTGTTTATCAAGAAGCATAACCCTTAAATGACAAGGCTAGTAAATATGCTTGCTAATATTTAGACCCAAACAAAAAGCTCCAAGCTTGTGAGTCAGGGACTCTGCTAGAATCACTTGGAAAGAGATATGGGAGAAAGAATTTCTATATAATAGCTTATAGTGGCTGTCAATGAAAAATGACATTGTCTCCATTTTCTGAGGTTTTCCCAGGCTTCTGAAATTCTTCTACCAGGAACTGAGGTCTTAATAGGCTTTTCCGCAAGTTTTGAAATATAATTGATATATGGCACTGTATAAATATAAGAAGTACAGAATAGTGAATTGACTTACATATTGGTGAAATAATTACATTGAGTTTAGCATCATCTCATATGGACAAAAAAAATATTTTTTTCCTTGTGATGAGAATTCTTAGGATGTACTCTCTTAACAATTTCTATATATACCAGACAGGGATGTTAACTATAGTCATCATGTTATATGTCTCTTGACGGATTAAATGGTAAGAACAAGCTAAACGGAGGGAAAAAAAAGTTCCTGCTAGAAATCTAAAAATCGTAACCATTAAAGCACTCCCCTGTGTTTTCATTTAAGGAACAAGTTACTCCTAAATAAGACTGCATTGTGGGAGTTGGAAGAAAAGCAGTTTGGGTGTGCTGTTTCCAGCACATGTGGCCAAGACTTAGGGTGGTCAGTAAGAATCTCTGAGGCATGGACTCCTCATCTCTTTTTTCTTTCAACAGCTTTGTCAAATCTCTCACTAACGTTTTCTTTCCCTTCATCAAGGGTGCACTGGGTGGCCTTCTGACTGGAATCATCTTGTCATTTTGGGTGGCCATTGGGGCCTTGATCTACCCTGCACCAGACTCCAAGACATGGCCCTTGCCTTTATCAACAGACCAGTGTGTCCCATCAAATGTGACACTATCACCACCTACAGAGCTATCCAGCCGGTATGTGGAACTTAAAGATGATGTTCAATCCCAGGCAGTGGGTAACCAGGTTTGAGGAAGAGCCATTCTCCAGGGATAAGTCTGATGAGCCCGGTCTTGCTTTCCTGTGAGAGTCCTGGGCAGTGCCCAGCACTGATGAGTGCCATGAAGGGGTGTTGAATATTCTGAATATCCATTCCTCTGCATCCCAGGTTCACAAGAGTGAACTCAGCAAAAGAATTAATTGGAATTATGAGTTCAAAATAAGAAAAGTAGTGTGTGTGTGTGTGTGTGTGTGTGTGGAATAGATGGGTGGGTATGAAGATCAAGGTTCGTGCCCTTGAAAGAGTAAAGGACCTGAGTAGAATGGTTGTGGACACAGGGTTGGGAGCACTGCTGTGAACTTGCAGCTTCTAGATCAAACTAAATGGGGCCTAACAAAGGATTTATCTTCTATTTCTGGCCGGAATAGGTAATTTAAGACACCAAAATGCAGGAGATAACATGGTTTAGGGAAAGCATCATGGCCTTTGAAATCAGAAATGCGTAGGTTTGGATGTGGGTTTTATCATTTATCCACTCTGTCTCTGCATAAGTTAATAACTTGTTACTTTGTGAATTCTCAAGAGACTTTGAAAGAAAAATGAGGGAAATAATATTTACTTTGCTTGTGCTTTGAGAGGATTAAGTGAGAAAGGATAAATACAGCCTGTAGCACTGTACCTGACTTTAATAAATGCACTTTCTCACACTCTCATTGTTTATAGAAACAAATCTAAGAATTTTGGATAGCTCCGTAACTCTATCAGGTGGAAAAACTATTATGGGCTGCACTGGGATGAAGTAGGTAGAGCCACATCCTAGGACTGTGCTCCTGAGTATGTGGTCCTGCCTACATAGTCTATGAGCACTCCATTATCTTGCTTCCATTTGCTTCTGAATTTCATTTAGTTTAGAAGCATTCCTTTCCATAACTCTTACAAACACATAATAACCTATTATAGTTCCTAGGTCCACCATATTCCCTCCCTCCTGCCTGTGCTTCTTCTATCCTCTTTTTTTGGAGTGCTAGATCCTGGCCCTAGCTACCTTCCTTGAATAGCTACTAACTAGTCTTTAAAAACAAGTTCAGGTATTGTCTCACACACAAGCCTGGGTTTGATACTCTTTTCAAATGCTCACAGAATTCTTTGTTCCTAATTCGAGGTGCTACCCTTCCACTTTATGATTGTCCGTTAGCTCCTATATGTAGACTTTGCAGCTCACTCATCTTCTTATCTCCAATATCTGCCACAATTCTTGGCACTAAATCTTGGCTTAATAAATGTCTAAAGAGTGAATAATACAAAAGAAATGGAAAGCACAGTCCTCATTGTACTTCTTATAATTTAGTGCATACATTACTAGTAATGCAAGGATGAGTTGGATTGAGTGCAGTGTAGAGCCCAGTTAGTCTACAATTGATTCTTTAAAAAAATAACCAAATGGCAAAAAATTAAAGTGTTGGAATTTTGAGAAATGCCAGGCCCTACAATGAACCTTCAGTGGTCCTCTAAGTCATTGTGGATCATAACATCGGAACTCATGGAACTGCTGACACGTGCTGTTGTCATCCACAGACCTGCAATCGCTGACACCTGGTATTCGCTCTCCTACCTTTACTACAGTGCAGTGGGCTGCTTAGGATGCATTGCTGCTGGGATAATCATCAGCTTCATAACAGGTTGGTTACATGGATTCTTCTCTTTGGGGCCAAGGAAGACATGGGCTAGCCTCATGCATTGGTGGGCTAGATGGATGTCTTACTGGTGTGATTTTGGATCCACTGCAAGAAACCCTTCTTCCCAAAGATATGCTTACTCTCTTGAAGTTCATACGCAAAAGCATTCTCCTGATTATCATATATATATGATTATTAATATATATATATATAACATCTATTTTAAAACATTCCCCATACATTACAGGAAAAAGAAATGGTGCTTCAACACATGGCCCCCAGAAGCAGTAAGAAATCCTTTGTAATATAACAATCAGTAGTAAAGCAGTAAGAAAATCCTTTGTAATGTAACAATCAGTAGGAAAGGTTAAATATTAAGAGTTCTTTCCTCCTTCATCTCAGTAAGAGACTGGAGTTTCTCTCATAACCACCTCCTATCTCATGGGTGAGCCTTAACTAACATACTAGATGGAGGTCTTTCTCAAATTCACTCAAAGTTGCTTTACAACTGGTGACATTTCAAGCGCAAACTCTTTTTTTTCCCCGGGGGGAAACCTCTTCATCCACAGGAAATGGTCTCATCCCTTTTGAGCTTCTCCTTTCTCATTAATTATGCTGTTATAGCCTTGTAGTTTCTGTTGACAAAAATGGTTTCCACCAGGGGCGCCTGGGTGGCACAGTCGGTTAAGCGTCCGACTTCAGCCAGGTCACGATCTCGCGGTCCGTGAGTTCGAGCCCCGCGTCAGGCTCTGGGCTGATGGCTCAGAGCCTGGAGCCTGTTTCCGATTCTGTGTCTCCCTCTCTCTCTGCCCCTCCCCCGTTCATGCTTTCTCTCTCTTTGTCCCAAAAATAAGTTAAAAACGTTGAAAAAAAAATTAAAAAAAAAATGGTTTCCACCAGAAGGGGACGATGTTTTTCAGTGCCTGTTTCCTAAGGTCTTGCTCATTAAACGGATTATACATGCTCTTGATTGAGGGCAAATATAGAGCCTCACACTTGAGTTCTATTTTCATTTGTAACCTTCTTATCCATGAGAACTGCAGCCCTAAATTTTGGCTTTTTGTTTACTATCTCCCAAAGCCTTCCCCCGCAACCAAGAATAGAACTAAATTTAAATCCATATGAAGTAAAACCAATGTTACCCTATATATTAACTAACTAGAATTTAAACAAAAACTTGAAACAAACAAAAAATCCATGTGAAGTATAGAACTCTTTTTTCTTAGTAAGGCTCAGCTTCTTCCCTTAGACATAAAGTATCTATCTTATTTGAGAACTCTTTGATACTTTTGTGGTACATTAAGAGACAAAAGTTTTCTCTGCTTGAAACCCTGGGAATAGTTGGGTTCAGGATTAAATATTTCTTATTCAGGCTGCCCTTGGCTAGAACTTTGAAGTTATATGATTCTCTTTTTCACTGCCCACTCATACACATACACTAAGGAAAATGGAGTGTTTCAGGCTTTAAGATCACATATGTTTAATTTCTTGTTTTGTCATTTACTAAACCATAGAAAAATTTATTATTTCCTTACTTATGAAAGGAGAATCACAATATCTATTTTATAAAGATTAGATATATTTTATAGTCTACATAAAATATGCCTAGTACATAGAAGGCATTCACTAATAAACAAATACTATTATTAAGAGGAGTACAATTTATTTGTTTGAATGTCTTCTGACAGAGTGACATAATGCTGGGGAATATATCACTTAAACTTCAATTTGAAGCTTTAGGAGTCTACATTTTTTTTATCTCTAGAAATAAATTTGAGAAAAAAAGCTTATAGACTGGCACAGTGTCTGGAACAGAGGAGGAATGGGATCAAGGTTGTAACCATCACTCTGCTACCCCATTTAGGGACATTTAGACTAAATTGGCTGCCGAATTAATGACTACCATTGAATGAGATTGGGTATTTGTGAATAATTATCATGATACCAAAATTTGCAAAAGTTCTAGGCAGGAAATATTGTCATCCTTTAAAGCTTGGTTCAAATATCAATTTGACTTATTCCACAGCAGGATTTGAAGGAATAGGACGTTGGCCAGGTGTGTTTTAAAGATTGTAAAGAAGGTGTCAGGAAAGTCTAGACTTGCTGAAGGGAATGTCAGAGTATTGCTTATTCAGGATACTGGGGTGGAAGGAAGAAGAAACGGTAAACATAATCTTTTTAATTTTACAAATATGGACTCTGATGGCTTCTAATATATCTGATTTGAGTGAAAAACCAAGAGTTTTCCTAAAGGAAGAAATTATGATTCCTGCTATCCCCTCTGTTGACCTACAAAGGGTAAGAATAGAGTTTTCCATAATCCATCTTTAAAATAAGTATGGTGTCTCTGTTTAACCCTATAGCTGTGAATTTGCCTGACCTGACAGTTTTTGGATATTTAAAAATCTGTCCTCCTACTCACTTTGAGCAGTTACCAATCTCTGTCTATTAACCAGCCAGGCCCATTTTCACTCTTATACTAAGAAGTGACCTACTTAGTAAGTATACAATACTCAAATCTTTATAGAAGACCTAGAAATGTGCAATCACCTAATCCATCTGTCCTTTCATTAATAGGTTATCAAACTGGCAAGGATATTCAACCACTGCTAATTAGACCGGTTTGCAATTTATTTTGCTTTTGGTCTAAGAAATACAAAAGACTGTGCTGGTGTGGTGTTCAGCATGACAGTGGGACTGAGCAGGTAAGCTGATGTTTGAGCTTCTGAAAAACACACATGAGCTCACAAGGATTCCCTTGTTGCCCAATTAAACCATCTGCAAAGGTGGGTGTGAGAAAGGAAGGCAATGAATATGACAATCTGAATCTAGTTTCAGCTTCAGTTAACCTCAGCTGATTAGCTTTTGAGCATATAAATATGTTGACAGGTAAATGTACCTTTGGGGTGAATTGTTGGCATTGCAAGTAGTTTCCAAAAGCCCTTTTACCCCTTCTGAGGGTGAGTTCTAGGAAAAGTATAAAAATGAACAGTAGAAAAGGAATAAAACAGGGGGCACAATCTAGTATCATGGTGAAAAGCATAGACTTTAGAGTCAGCCCTGGATGTAATCCTGGTTCCATGTCTTACTTGCCTTGGGTAAATTGTTTAACCTCTTTCAACCTCAGTTTATATCTGAAAACTGGGAGAAGAGCATACAGTGCCATCTGGACACAAACATCTCTAGCTCCATGAAGTGTAAATTTGGAGTCAGATTGACTGGGAGAACTTCTTAGAGAAGCAGCAGGATGCCCAACTCCCCTTATCCCACTGAGAACTGTTTAGACTAGAGACACCATCCAAATGTCATTAAGCTCCTATCAGCCAAAGGCCACCAGCAACAGCCTGTGTTCAGACCAAATCTAACTTATTGACTTGATGCAGCCCGGGGGGGTGGGTGGGGGCTCACTCCAGGGAAAGCAGGCAATGCCACCCTTAACAAGAGGGATGCTGGGCACATTTTTTGTAAGGTTTGGGTTCCCACTGTAAGATTCTGACAGGAGTCTAAGTTGGAATGAAAACAAAGCTGTCTAGGGTCCATTTGGTAAAAGAGTAATAATCCCTCAGAGTTATTACAGCATTTGACAATAGCTGGACCTTGGGAGATGTAACGTTTCCTGTTAAGTTTGCAAATGGTCTTATCTATGTCAATCATCTCTGCCTCATTAAGTGTAAGAGTGTATATATTTTTTTCTTAGTTATGGGTTATTGACTTTCTTTCAGTCCCACACATTTCATACTTTCAGTACTCTAGAAGACAGACTCTTTACCTATATCACATCACCAAAGTGGTCAGTTGTTCTCCTTCCCCAAAACACCATATTAATACGGATGTGAAGTAAAACTGAGTTTAATAATTACTGAAGAAAGGAGAGCACCGTCTTGAGAGGCATTCAGAATGCGAAGGCACTCTATTTTGCTGAGAAAGCAGCTGATCAAGCAGTTCATTGTTTGGTAAATGGGTTTGGAGGAAGTTCTAGAAGGAAATAATCAAGCTATTTACTGATTTGCGACTTGTATTCCTGGGCAAGAATTTTCTGGAATGAATGATAAATCCTGTTGATACAGGCAGCTTCTGTTCTCAAGGATGAGCTAAGAGTGGGAGGGAATACTTAGTATGTCATTATTGGGTTCCTTTCCTGAAGAATGACATTAGGCAACCTCTGGGGGAGTCTGCATGTAGGTCCCACTGCTATGATCAAGAGGCCTTGCTGTTCATGAAGGAAGGGCAGCACCACTGTCTGAGACATAGGTTTGTTTCTCCTAAGGAGATAACGCTACTACCTTACAGGGCTACTATACTAACTGAGAGATATACAATATACATTTCATCACACAACACAAGATATATTGCGAATGTTTGCTAAATTGTTCTTTCTGTTTTTATTATCATTAGAGATAGTACCTACATGAATTGAATCATCATCATAGTTATGAATTAAGAAATGTATTGCTTTCCTATTTATATAACATTTGATTTGATATATCATTTGATCATATTATATCATTTGGGGGTGGTGCTGAGCAAGAGTCACTGAGAGTGATTTGGAATATATTAAGACTAACTCTTTAATATGTGTTGTGGTTTTTTTTTTTCCATTTTCTTCAGGAAAACCTTGAGAATGGCAGTTCCTGGAAACAAGGGGCTGAATCTGTCTTACAGAATGGACTCAGGCAAGAAGACCTGGTCAATATTCCAGGTCATGATCCCAAGGACAAAAGCTACAACAATATGGCACTAGAGAAGATTACTCATTTCTAACACATGCATGCGAGTGTAGCACACACACAGCACACACACATACACACACACACACACACACAGATACACACAGACCATGTACTATGTGCCTATGGGTTAGCAGACTTGTGTAGTTGCCACTGCTAGAAGACAGGGATGTCTCATATCTATTTATACTTATTTATAACTACAAATAAAATGACTGTTTCCAGCATATTCCCAGGATATTCTTTGGAAGACCCCAACTTTCACATGAGAAGAAACAGCCAAACCTTAAGTGTACTGGCAAACTTCCTTCTGGGTTGAATTAGGACTGGATTTTACCACAGTGAAAAGAATCAGTCCCTTTGCTTTATGTCATATTAAACTTCATCGTTTTTGTTTGGTTTGGTTTTTGATGGTTCTCTAAGAATCAAGTATCTTGGAGTTTACAGGCAGAATGTGGAAGGGGGTATGCATATTAAATGCTTCTCCATCACTGCTGATAAAAGGGAAGAATGCCATCTACCCCAGCCCCCATATCTCACATGTATGTAGGCACATTTCACATCACCCCACACTGCAGTTACAGTTGGAACACTTAAATGCCATCAACCCCCTCAACCCACACCCCCATACCTTTAAGTCTTCTTCCAGTCATCCCTGCTACTACAGCTGTCCTGACCAAGCCTTATAAATAATTTTGCTCAGTACAGGAGAGGGACTGGTATATCTAGTGAATGCCACAATCATAACTAAACACACTGCTCCCTTTGGGCTCTTGATGTAGTATTTCTTTCTTTCTATCACCTTACAAGGGAAAAATGATTGTGCTCAACTAAAGTCTGGAGTCTTTCCCAGGGCTGGGTAAAGAGGAAAAAGGCATGTCCTATGTAGGAGGCTGTTAGGATGGCATCTGGAAGAGAATGTTGCAAGTAGCTTAGCAGCCCACAGATTTCACTAGTCATGGGGTCTTCCTTGGAGCAAAATACCTCATCCACAGGTATTATATTCTACTTAGCTCTTCTACACCAGCTCAACATGTTCCACCAGGCTAAGGTGAGAGAAATAAAGATCTATACAGTTGAATTCACAAAAATTATTTTTTAAGTTCTAGAGTAACAGGAAACAATTGAACAATAGTTAACAAATGGAAAGGCAGTGCAAGCTTTTTGGATGAAGTGAAAAAATGAAAT
Organism: Felis catus; assembly: GCF_018350175.1. Lineage (NCBI taxonomy): Eukaryota > Metazoa > Chordata > Mammalia > Carnivora > Felidae > Felis > Felis catus. The sequence continues at coordinate 81,430,361 of NC_058377.1, read as the reverse complement.
CCTTAAAAAGTAAGAAAGAACCAGTGGCCCAGGGGCTAGACCAGAGGAAAGATAGTAGGAAACGAGCCAACATCTCAGCATCAGGTCCATTAGGGCAGGTGTCAGATATTTAGTTTGGTGGCCAGGTGAGATCAAAAGGTCTAGAAATAATATATCAGCAAAATAAAAAGAAATGGTCCAAATGGGCAAGGATAAGAAGTCCCAAAGGCTATGTTGTTTAAAAGTAACCCAGGAGGAGAAAACCTTAAAAGAAGCATAATTTGGGGAAAAATTATGTAACCAGTATTTGTTATTAGGGAGAGAATATAGAAAAAAATCAGTGGTAAAAAATATGCAAAGGAACTAAAAAACAATTGGAATTTATAAGCCACATCCCAATGCTTGTCTTCTCTCCCTCCACTCAATAGAAGAGGAGAATAGAGGGAGAAAACGAGAGAATTGGGTTGTGGTTTATAAGCGACATGAGAAAAAATACATTTGGAAAAGGAAGGAAAGAATAAGTAAAAAATACATTTGGAAAAATATCTGAAAATGAGAAGGAGCAGAATTTCTAGAAACACTTTTTCTAGTCCAGCAAGGTAATGAAGGTATTGATCTAAGGATTTGTAGATTGAAAGGCGCAATTGTTTTCTAAACGATTTAGTAGTTAGGACATTCCTATGAATTAGAGACTCAAAAATATATTGGGTGAACGTTGAAAATTTGGCCAAACCTCATTGGTTTAGTTAATATCTTATGATTGGGAATGGAAACAACCACTCTGAGGATGAGAATTTCATAAACAGCAGCCATTGGATATGTGGCTTTTTCTCCCCCCAGAGGAATGCTTTACTGATAAATTACCCCTTATTTACTTTAAGGAAAAGATAAATCCGTTACTATCCCTGCATCCTGCCTTCTCACCACATCCCCGTCAGAGATTCTAACGCTAGAGAAACAACACAGAGTGGTGTTCTTTCCAGGCAAGAGCATGAACCATAGTCCCCGAGGCGTGTCTGATCAGCAGACACTCAGGCATCAGAGAGCACATAGAAGTCTGCCAAAGCAGACATTTTGAGCTGACAGCTGCCCCCCTCTCCAGGAAGTGCATAGGTGCCTGCACGCAGGTGTGGTCTCTGCTGCTAAGAACCAGTAAGGCATGGAGCTGCTTCTCCAGACACACCAGACACTCAAGGCACTGGGTGAGAGGCTGCTGGGGCATGTGTGTGTGTGTGTGTGTGTGTGTGTGTGTGTGTATTATATAGATATATATCAAATAATACATTTCAAGATTTTGGACTTTCACTTGAAATTGTACAAAAACAAACTGTACTAAATAGTTCTTTATTTTACTCACAAATTATCCCACAGATATCACTAGGTCAGCATTTTTCCCAGAAGGTTTTTTGGGACACTTTTTCTTTTCTTAGTCACTAATTCTCTTACCTGGAGTGTTATCAAGGCATAAAATGACTTACAAATGGAAGATATCATCATCATCATCATTATAAAAATGGCTCTGTCGTCTTTCATTATGACAACATTCTGAGAGCTTGGAGAGGTCAATATAAGGATCCCTCCTAATTCTTCCTATTTGAACAAATATGGAAAAATCTAAGGCTTCAGGTAGAGACCAGATGGGAGTTCAAGAGAAAAACCATCTTCCACAGTGTCCGGGAACCACATTTGTTGTGTGGCTAAACAGAAAGAAACTGTGAAGTAAGTGCAGCCAATAGACTTGACTACTTTCTTGCACCTTTCCTACTCTTACTCCCTAGGAATATCAGCTCAGACTTGTGTCAAGGTTGCTGGTGTGGTATAAGGTCTGTTCAGTGCCAAGTTAAATCCGGGCCATGGAAATGCGCTGGACTTGTGGCCATTTTTGCCACAGAATGACCAGGGATATTCTCAGTAAATGGAGCTATGAATGATGAGTTCTAAGATGGCCTAAAATGTGCCAAGCTTAATGCTGGTCTCTTTCTTTTAAACTCAATCACAAATATTAGTAAAAATGAAACGGAATGACTTCAGTGTTCTCTTCCATTCATTCTGATGAATTCATTTTGGTCACTGATATTCTCTTTGGTACCATTTGGAGCAAGAAGTACAGCTTTTTCTTTTTAATCTTTATTTATTTTGTGTGGGAGAGAGAGAGAGAGATAGAGAGTGAGCAGGGGAGGGGCAGAGAGAGAGAGGGAGACCGAGAATTCCAAGCAGGATCTGTACTATCAGCACAGAGCCGGATGCATGGCTCCATCCTACAAATAAACCCTGAGATCATGACCTGAGCCGAAATCAAGAAGTGGATGCTTAACTGTCTCAGCCAAGCAGGTGCCCCAAGAAGTACAGCTTATTGATGAAGGTGACAGATTGGACTTAGCTTAGGTTTAGATGTAAGTTTTGACATAAATTGTCTCAGCAATCTTGGCCAAGACTTTTTAGAGTTTAGTTTCTTACAAATTAAAAGGAGCAAAAATTGTCCCTACGTAATAGGGTTGTTGTGAAGATTTATAGAGGTAAGTCATATGAACTAGCATGGTGACTGGCCCCCACAAAACATTCAATACTTGTTAGTCTGCAGTATATAAAGAAAGTGATATTACAGTATTCATTTTAAGTTAAATTGGTTCACTGTTTCTCTTTAGAATTTTCAAGATACTGGCTTAGTATGTGAATTACTGAAGCGGTTTAAGAGTTAGAAAGAACAAGGTAACCATAAACTATAAACTAAAAGTCATGCCATTAATTTCCAAACAGTAGCCTTTTAATGGCAATTTTAAATAAAGTATGATTTCTAAGGGTCTTAAATTCTTGAAAAAAAAAACCCACCTTTATAAAGATAGATAAGTTTATTACTGAAAATGCAATATTCATATATATGATTTGTTAAGTATTACCAATGTAACACTTATAAGTAAACGGCATCTCAAGCCACGTGTATGACTCAGTGCACAGTTTATAACTGTGATTCTTCCAACAACGGCAGAAGAGGCGAGGGCTTTTCCGTTGTTTAATTCAAATAATATTCCATGAACATAAATTTCATTCCTTTGTGATTTTATAGGGTTCTAGCATTTCATTCTAAAGAGAAAAAGAAATAAACCACACACCAGGGGACTTGCAAACAATATTTCAAATCTTTATGGTATTACAATCTTACTTAAACATTATTACAAAGATCAGATCAGTAAATAGAAAAAAAAGTAGAGCAATCTCCTTTTAAATTGTTCTTAGAAATAAGTTGTTTTAAAATGCTACAGACATTTTAGCTCTCTATGTATACATATTCAGAAATTTCATGTGCTCAATCTCAGTATTGTAAGGTAGCTGGGTTTACTGTAAAGTTACCTCTTTTATCCAACATTAATAACCTTGAAGTATAGTCTATTTCCAAACAACTAAAATTTAATTGATATTACCAATGATATTAAAAGGAAACAAAATTTTAATCAAGTATAATTCATAATTGATAATCATCTAATGGGTTATTTTTATTTGTAATTCTTGGAAAGAGTTAATGCTGTTATTTCCATTCCAATCTCCTGACCATACCAATCTAGATTTGCAAATGCCTATGTGAGTAACAAGCACTCATAAGCCCCCTTTTCTATTATTGCACTCCTGGTGTTTGAAATATCGGCTATCTTCAGAAGACAGAGTTAGATATACAAATATTTGGCTATTTAATCAGAACATGGCCCTTACTTGGGGTGGGAGAAGATATTGGTGCCTCTCTCATTATACTCTCATGACAAATTAGAAAAATAATCCTACTCTATCATGGAAATGTTAGTTGTTAATATTTCTGTATACTAGTGGGAAATTTAAAATTATTTTTTTCTATTTTCAAATTTTGTGTGTCTTTTTTCATACAGCTATGAAATACTTCTAAATTTAGTGCTGTATTTATACAACTACTCAATTTTAAGTAAAATGTCTGTAGAATGAGTATAGATATATAAGATACATAACTATTTTAATTATTTGTTTTTAAAAGTAAGTTCAGATTGAAGTGTATTTAAATGATCAATGTGAATATTTTCTACAGGGTTAGGAGTGGGATGCAAATAGTTATCCACTCGAAAATCTTTTATATAAACCTAATAGATTAAGGCAGGTCTACCAAGTCACCAAGTAATCATACCTCAAAATAAGATTTGACATACTATATTAACATGACTTCTTTTACATATTTTGGATATCTATAATATTTGGGCTGCCCAAAGGCTTGGGGACACACACACACACACACACACACACACACACACAAACACACACACTGTCTCAGAAGTAACCATGAGAAGGATTTTATGACTTAATATAATAGGTTACTATAAATTAAGAAAAGCAATATATAATGGTGATGTCTTTTATGGACCTTGGCTTTTTTGTCCTTAGGAATTCCCAGAAACAACCATTCATCTGTTTTTAAAAAATGTTAAAGCAATTGTGTATATACAGATGTTCTGAACATCCAGTTCCTCGTTACAGAATCTGCTTTGACATATTTAAAAGCTAAAAAATAATTTCATGTAGTATATTGATTCAATGCCCTAATGTAACTGCCATGTAAGAAAATACATGAGCAATCCACAAATTGCTTATTTGTAACAGCGTAAGACAGTCAGCAGAATTTGTAGAGCCAATGTCATTGATTTGGAATCTACATAATAAAGGTTTATGTACCTTTCAAGAATGGTAACCTGAAAAATGGAGTCAATCTATTTCAAAGGAGCAAATCTTCCTTAAATTGGCATTGCAACTTCTTACGAGAGTTTAGAAGGAGTCTTTAATGATCCTTCGTAATTAATAATCCACGTAAGAATAAAAATGGTTGGAGAAACCACTGTCTCCTCCCCAAACTTCCTCTTCAATTAAAGGACTCCACTAGCTGCTTCCTAGATGAAAAACACAATATTGATGCCAATAGCCACACATCTTAGAAAGATAAAATTGCATATATTTTTAAGTGCATTTTTAATCTTCAGCTTTGAGAACTGAGACTTTTATTCGTTGGCTAGACTTGTCACTGAAATCTAAGCTTACCATATTTAGCCTTGTAATCTTAAAATAGATAAAGAAAAAAAATAATGGGAAAAAACTTCATTTCTTCTGAATTTTACAGAATGGATGAAACTGTGGTTGTTTTTCAGTCAGAAAGAAGTCAGAGTATGTGCACAGAAAAAGCTGAAATAAGACCTGCAAAGCAGGCACTTTTGCTTAGGTAGGAAAGTCTCTACATCCCCTCAACCATACCCCAAACATTGCTTCCACAATTATCTTTGCCATCAGATTTTTCTGGCCACTCAATCCCCCTATTCTCACTTAATGAAAAGTGGGGAAAGTCTGGCTCATACTATTTGTTAGAAAGATTAGATTTAGCCTGATGTGGGGGCACCTGGCTGGCTGAGTCAGTAGAGGGCGTGGCTCTTGATCTCAGGGTTGTGAGTTCAAGCCTCATGTAAGGCATAGAGATTATTTTAAAAAATAATCATTTAAAAATAAATTAGGCTGACTATATTCACCTGGTAATGTTGAGTGGCATGGACACCAACAAAATAATTATAAAGCATTTGAGGCAGTGTGAGTACCACATGGGGTTAGCCATCCATATATATAACAGTTATATTTTGTGGGGACTATTTAATAGGTATCATTAAATTTTGTTTTTCAACTAATAATTTAGGAAGTTTTCCCTTCTGAAAAACGGAAAGCAGAGAAACTGCTTTTTCCACACACAGAGAGAATTAAGATGGAAATAAATATTCTGAGGAAGTCAATATAGGCATATGTCTGGAAATGTTGCCCCCTTCCTTCTTAAAGAAAGATGCAACACAGCATCCACACAGTTTACTCTCTCGTGTACTCAAGACTCACTTGGAGCCAGCTGGATGTAGAACCAGTTTTATTTAGGGAGAATCCTGCTGGGGCACAAAGTGGGATCATCATATAAAACAGTGAGATTCGATGGATAAGCTGCTTCTCCCCGAGAGTAGATTTTGATTATACAAGAAATTGGATTTTATCCTAAATATGAGTCTCTTTTTTATCAACGTATCTGCTTTCATTTTCCTTTCCTGAAAAAAAGATGCCTTAATGTGGATGTTGCTAGAACATAGTGGCTATAATACTTGTGTTTTCTAGAAAGAAAACCATCAAATGTGGTTGTGGATGTAGTTTTTCAGATGAATCCAGATGGCAAGTTCCATTGAAGACATCACCATTGCAAATGCATACATCTTAGGTAGTAGGAACCTAGTCTGACCAATGATTCTAGCTAAAGCTAAATCAATCTTCCAGTTAGACAACTCTTGGCACATTTCAATTTGAATAGCAATGCCTGTAGAGAAATTCACACATTTCTATCAAAAGCTGGGGTTTTTAGGCCATTCCTAAAACGTTCTCTCCTAAGTGACTGAAAATACCAGAAAGAATAAGATGATGACTTATTCTCTGGATGAAATCTACAATTATTCCTAAAACCTGTTATAATATCGTGATTTGGGGGAAAATGTAGTGGAAATACCTTATAACCATAGTAGGACTGAGCTGGGCATATCTCAGAGAGTAAGTATGCATACGTGCACCCCCCCCTCCCCACACACACACAAACACACACACAAGCACACACACCATACCCTGGGCCTATGTTTACCTGCCTCCAATTGACAAACTTATCAGCTCAACCATATTAGTTACACAACTCTTCAGGCAACCTAAATTTTCAATTTTGAGCATCAGGTTGAGAGAACATGGGCAATTTGGTAGCCTATTGTTGCCAGTTGGCTACACTGTCCCTGTATGTCCTCCTTTCTTGGCATGAACTTTATCTGTGCTAAAATTCCTATCCTAAGGAGATTTTGATGATGATTGGTGGAGTCAGCCCAAGTGTGAAAAAAAGAAAATGCTTCTGTGTGAAAAACATTTACTGCTTTCATAAGAACAAATCAACCTTCCTCTCCCCTCTGTTTCTAGAACAAAGCATTATTAGAATCAGTACGGTATTCCATCTGTACTTTTCATGTGCAAATGCCTTGATGATGACAATGAGCTTATCAGAGAACAAATAGCCAAAACTTTTTAAGAGTGTAACAAGGGCTTGCAAGAATAGGAAACTATTGCCTTTAGAGCTAAAGAATGAGCAATCCCTTCTCCCCAAACACACTCCAACTTATAGTGAAAAAACAAGCAGGATTAAATTTAACATGCAAATTATAGGAAAAATACCGTATCACACAATTTATTGAGTGAAAGAGGTTCCTTTCCATTCCGTTCTAAAACAGATTGTGCTAACAGCCATTCTGGAAGAAAGTGCAGCGTTCAGAAGTTGTATTTCATCATGCAGTCACTCAGCAGCATTTTATCGAAAAGTGCGTGCACAGACTCAGACAACTGCAAACTATTTCAGCTATAGTCTCGATAAATTTTTCACACACTGGACTGGGAAAGTGCTTCAGCTTTGAACAACTTGTCAAGGCAGACTGCATGCACATATATGTTAGTCATTTGCTTGAAAAGACAACGATTTAGAATATGAAAATAGATAAGCAGCATTCATGTAATACAGAATTCCTGAGAATAGTGTGTGCTATATAAATCTTTGTGAAATAATTTGTATTCCTATGAAAACCATGATATAAAACATATCTCTCGACGAAAGCAGAGTGACTTAAAACTCACATACTGTGAGGGGCTGTCAATATTTTGCTGTCAACAACCATAAAAGAATAGCTAGGTTCTACTGCATTGTTTCACAAAAGGAGAATTTCAGGTAACTTTTTCGGTGATTCTCTCATTTTCTATTTGTCTCGAAAATTACCAAAGGCAGCAATGCCTAAATCAATGTATTATAATTTTTTATTGAAAATGCCTTTCTCTTCTCATTTTCTTTCTCTCTAGGCAATCAATACGATTTTAAACACTGATGGTGGTAGTATAAAAATAACTCAAAAAGAGCAGAAAGAATTCTCAAGGGCATGACTATCACTATTCTTTGCTCTACAGTAAGACAAATATTTTTGTCTTGTGTCCCTAATTTGGGAAAGACATAAATGTCAGGTTCATTTATGTCTTCAATAAGCGTACAGAACATTTATCCTCAGGCATGGCATACGTTCAGCTAACAAAATAAAAGGAAATGCTGCAGATACTACAAACATGGAGGAGTTGAAAACTCCTTTGTGCAGTTAGTGGAACTAGTTGTTATGACTAGCAGGTGGCAGAAACAGAACCTCCGAGGAATCTGAATGTAAGAGTCCTTGGCAACAAGGGCTTGGGAGGGAAGTTTAGAGTCTGGGGTCCTTCCTTTTGCCCAGAATCAGAGGGCAAGTGGGGAAGTGTTCATTTTTGACAAGAACAAACCAATGAACAACTATAATCTGGAATAGTTCCCGCTTTTTCCTGGAATAAAAGAAGAAAAAATAAAAAAAAAACCACCAAAAACAAAAAAACATTTTCAGGGTTAGAATGATAGCAAATAGTTTTCCAGTAAGAGAAACTTTATAATTTTCTTACTAGAGATACTCTAGCATATATACAAAGCAGCTTTATTTCCATTGTCTTTAATCTGGTCTTTATACATTTTGGAAACAACCATGCTTTATTTGGAAAGCAATCGGAAAAAACTGGAAAATTTTATTGGGGAAAAATTGGAAAATTTTTAACTGGAAAAAAACCCTGATTGGACAAATAATAATCACACAATACATATATATGACTATATATATGTATATAAATGTGTGAGTATGTAATTCGCCACCCATTCCCAGGGGAGGAAAACTGAGATCAGTTTTGATTTTTTTCACAAGGAAAGGTGTCTTGATTTCTCCCACACATTCCCTTACTTCAACTCTCCTCTTTCTTCCCCACCTGCTCCCAGAGCTTACGCCTCCGCCAGACTTTTGTTACTTGAGGTTTCATCATTCCCATTGCATCTGTCTGTGAACAATAACACTCACAGAGTTGACACCGAAATAGCAACTCCACAACAATGCAAAACCATGTCTGTCATTGTTGATTTGATCTTGGTTTTAGAGAGTTTTCAAAAATCAACCAAATCAATCTATCAAAGAAACAGTAACAGAAAACTCCCTTTACTGATGAAAAGGAAATAAAACAAAAAATACATGTGTGTGTATTTACAAATAATATAAATTTATATTCATGCATTGTTTTCATTAGCTCATGAACAAAAGTGCACATTGTTAGAAAAGCTTAACGTGTTGCAAAGCATTTGGCTTCTGATTTCCTGAATAAATAAGTCACGATGGCATACCATGTAACCGATCTCAGAGCTGCACAAAATGTAACTTGCATTACATATTGCCAAGGTGCAAAAATACAAGGAAAACTAACATATTTACAGCATTTCAAGTTATTCTGTTATTCTGTGAGAGTTGTTATAATAAACTAGGGAGGAAAAAATTAAACATACTATAAAACAGCCCTCCATGGTAAAATATGGATGAGTGGTATTCTAAATGATATGAGAATAAACACCCATATTTTATAAGTATGTGGCTCTACTGAAATTTAATTAAAAAAAAAGGCAGTGAAACTTGTTCTGTCAGTGATACAACACATTTGAATGTAGCCAATGCAATAGAGTATGTTTCAGTGAATGATATTCTTTTTAGAATCTTAGATTTTTGGTTTGACTACTAAAGGTGTGCAACTCTTCGACTGCATAGTCAATGTAAAGCAGCATAAATTCCTTGTAGCACAGATCCATAAACTCAGAAAAAAAAATTCCCCAAACTTGTAAGCTGAAGGGACATGGAATTCTGGCAGCAAAGGCAATAACTGATGTAAGTCATTTCTTGTAAGTATCTCAACTCACCTAAGTTTCCAAAGTCAGATTAGTATGTGACTGAAGAGCAGGTGATACTGTAAGCATGCCTGGCTTATGAACGTTTACATGGAAAACTGTTGCTAGAAACCTCACCACCACCCTTCCTATCACACTGCAGCTGACGGAAGGTAGAGGTCTCCAAACACACAACTCCCTGAGGCTGGTTCTGAGAATTAGATCCCGGCTTCCTGCAATGTCAATCTAACCATTTAGATGTCATGAGTCATTTTTTTTTTCTTCCCTAGCAGCCTGGATATTCCAAATCTCAGAGATGGCTGTGATGCATTTCCAAGTAACATATCATATATATGGTTTGCCAGGTATGCTTTCCTCCTGGATCCCCCCTAGAATTTAAGGTTGCTATCATTCCCACCATTGGTACTGCCCCTTGGTATTAACTAAGGCCATTCATGGTGAACAGGATGACCACTTTTTCTCCGTTGTTGTTGCAAATGTTCTAGTTCAGCCTCATACATCATCTCTTGGACCAAGTACTTCTCCCGTCGTATTCGGTCATACAGGTTCTTTGGTACATCCGGAATCAGGTATGCGATGAATGACTTGATCCCAAAAACAAGGTGCTGTAAATTTAAGAGGAGAAAGTACACTTTTCAATGATTCTGGAATGCCAATTATAGAACAGATTGTGAACAATGTTGCATTTGCCTTACAATCAAGCATCAGAACTCAGAGTGTACTATCTAGAATATTAACATTTTCAGAAATTATATTGGTGGGTGCCTGGGTGCTACAGTCGGTTAAGCATCCAACTCTTGATTTCGGCTCAGGTCATGATCTCACAGTTTGTGAGTTCCAGCCCCGCATCAGGCTCTGCACTGATAGGGCAGAACCTGCTTGAGATTCTATCTCTCCTTCTCTCTTCCCCTCTCCTACTTGTGCTGGTACACACACATACTCTTTCTCTCTCTCTCTCTCTCTCTCTCTCTCTCTCTCTCTCTCTCTCAAAATAAATAAACCTAAAAAAAATTAAAGAAATATATTGGAACAACTATACTGTTGCCTTCCATCACATAAGTATTAGGAGAAAAGAGAATTCTTTCCTCTTTTAGGTGCCACATGTTAGAAATCACTTTATAAACACTGAATGAATCTTAAGTTCACATCTATAAAATCGTATATACTATGCAATCCTATTATAACATGCATTGATATATAGAGATGAGAAAGATCACATCCAGGAAAACTGAGCAAAACAAAAAACCTTCAGCAAATATATTTTTAAAAAATCTGAAGTATTTCCATTAAATTTAGAAACAAGATACAATTGCTCACACCATTGCTATTCAAGAGATGAGAAAGATCACATCCAGGAAAACTCAGGTCTGATAGATCATAATCACATTGTATAAGCCACATAGAATGCAGTCTGCCCATGACTGCATTCTGTGAGACTGTGGACTCAATCCCCAGAACATGCATTTCATAGATTTTCTACTCTAGTAAGTTCAAATATTGTAAAATATTTTGTCTCTATTACATAATTCCTTTATGATAAAAATGTATTAATTTTTAAAAATAGACTGCCAAAAGTATTGTATATAAAAAAGACAGGACCAAAAACCAAAAGGTAATAAGCCTGTGGCCCAAAGTTCAGAGGCTGAATGAAACTGCCTATGTCTGAACCATCCTCTGACCCTTACTGGCTGTGTAACCTTTTGCAAATCACCTACGCTCTCTGTGTCTAATCTCTAAAATGGTGACAGGAATGATATCCCTTAATGGTTATTATGAGGATTAAATGAGCAGATATATGTGAAGGGCTTAAAGAAGGGCTTGGTGCAATAGAAGCAACACTTAAATATCATCTCCTATTATAATAACTGCATCCTTTTTCTTTTCCCATGGAGAAGAGTAGACCTTTCAGTTGTCAGAAAAGAAAATCTGATACTGATAGAGTTAGGATGATGTGTGGAAAAAAAGAATTTACCTATAGGACTTTGTGACAACCTTCTCTTTATGTGGAAAGGAGGAATTCAAGGTACTTTTAACTGGGTTTACGTCAGTGCCTCAGGAAATTGCACTGCACAGTAGGTCACAGTAAAGCCTGTTGTATTCACCATAGAAAAGTAGATCGGGAGTTTCTTTCCTGATCATATATTTGGTATGCACATAAATATCCAGCAATGGGTCTCAAAAGTATAGAGATAAAAATCAAAAACATTTGTTATAATTTAAAACAGTGAAGAATATGCTCTGAGTCCTATACAATGGTAATAAATGAAGCTATAAACAGATTCATGTAGAGAGAATGATTCAGTATTTTTAAAAATCTATTTTTTAAAAGGCTAAAGTTTACCATTTATCAAAGCAGCCTTGTAACCAGTTACAGATGATAATTTTCTTAAACTGACAGAGTGTATCTTAAACAAAAAACCTGCAGCACATATATTTTAAAAAAATCTGAAGTATTTCCATTAAATTTAGAAACAAGATACAATTGCTCACACCATTGCTATTCAATATCCTCCTGAAATTTCCAGCAACACAGTAAGGAAAGCAGGAGAAATGAGCATAAACCTCACAAATGAAGAGACAAAGCTGTCCTTATTTGCAACTTGTATTATCACTTGAAAAGGCTATCCAACAGATTTAACAGACAGAAGGTTAGAACCAATGAAAGACTTAAACAAGGAACATTGCACATGTTAGAAAAGACCATTAGAATTCCAACAGAAATCAATCAAATCATAATGGAGGCTAAGACAGTGTTTATAACAGCAATAAAAATATCTACAAAGTTTCTGGAAATAAAAAGGAATGAACAAGCAAGAGAATATTTTGAGACTCTATTAAAGTATGTAAGAATGGTTTGAATAAATTTCATGTTTATTAATGAGTCAGCACAGATATTGTAAATAAGTCAACATGTGTTTTCTATAAATGCAATTCTAACCATAATCCTTGCATGATACTTGAGGGGACCTGAAAAATGGCTTCTGAAATGTATATAAATGATGGATAACTCTAAAGAGCTAGGGCAATTTTTAAAAATAAAAGCAAACTTGGGGCGCCTGGGTGGCTCAATAGGTTGGGCGTCCAGCTTCAGCTCAGGTCATAATCTCTCAGTCCGTGAATTTGAGCCCCACTTCGGACTCTGTGCTGACAGCTCAGAGCCTGGAGCCTGCCGCAGATTCTGTCTCCTTTTCTCTCTGCCCCTCCCCTGCTTCCACTTTGTCTCTCAAAAAAAAAAAAGCAAACTTGGCAGGGGTAGGAAGTGGCTGGCTTTATCAGATATGAAGATATATTCCAAAGCCAGGACATTTAAATAGTGTGATAAGGAACAGGAATAGACAAATGGAGTAATGAAATCAGAACACTGTGGCCAGGGACACACCTACTATAAGAAATTGGAATATTACAGAGGTGGATTTACAAATCAATGGTTAAATAATATATTATTTAATAAACAGCAGTATAAAAATTATATTGAATGAGAAAAATAAGCTTTTCCCTTAGTCTCTATAAAATGTCCAGATATCTTTAACACATGTGATAGGTAAAATTATAAAATTAATAGTAAAATACGTAGTAGAATATATTTTTGAGCTGGAGATAAGACAATTTCCTAAATAAACTACACACAAAAAAAGCGAAAACGTTAAAAGGAAAACAATGAAGGACCTGAAGGCATCAAAATTAAACATTACTTGTTTATAGATAAAATTAATGGGTTATCGACAAGAAAAAGATATCTTGTATATTTATAACTGGTGAAGACTAATATGTAGAACACGTAAGAAAATCTTGAAATTTGGCAACAAATAAACTAGAAATTCAGCCAAAAATAGATCAAGGTTATAAATTCACAAAAAAGAAACCAAAATGGTTTTGTAGTACTAAAAGTTGATGACGTGAGTTAACAGCTTAAAACAAACAAACAAACAAAATTAAAACAAAATATTACCTTACTCTTATTCAATTGCAAAATATTAGAAATTCACATTATATGAAAATCTGGTGAAAATCTAAGGGAATTTTGGAGAGTAATCTGTCAGTATTATGTGAAATTAAACAATTTCCAAACCTGAGTATAATATTCCTGAAAAACCCTTACGTATGTTTAGAAGGTAATATGTCCAATATTTATAAGAGATTTATAGAGGTAGAGAGATTATTGCAAGCCCAAGTACCCACCCATAGGGGATTATGGTATTTAAAACCAATGAACTATCATACATATGTAGACTGAAGAAATTATCTGCATAGACCTGATAGAAAGATCTCTGTCTAGGTCTAAAAAAAGTAAAATGGGTAAGAGACAAAAATAAGTTATTGCATAATACCATTGAAGTAATTTGAAAAAAGAACACTTAAAACAATACTATATATACATATGTGTATGTTCAAATAAACATGTGGGAAAATTTCTACTGAAGAAAAAAGAGTGGGTGCTTTTGGAGTGGGTGGGTAATGGAATTAGTAATGAGGAATAAAGAAGAAAAAATAAAGAGGGAATCATTTGTTTTCATGATGACAGGTTGCTGTAAATTGAGGCATTTGACTAAGACTGTTCACTTGAGTTCCGAAAGAAGATGAAGAAAAAGTGTACATTAAAAACACACACAATAACAAGAAGACTTTTTAGAATCATTGGGTTGGAAATATGCCTTAACCTCTCTTATGTTACCTGTAATAAAGTGAAACATCACACTTCATCAGGAGACATTTTTATAAGCTCATGGAATCATTAGGTAAATAGAATTTCATCCTGGATTAAACCTTAGAGTAAGCACTTCGTTTTATGGATAAAGGATGTTTCACTACAAAATTTGACATATTTTTTGGAGATCAGTGGAGAGGTATATCTGCCTTTAAAAAAACTTTTTCCAAAAGTCTTATGTATGTCTCCTTTTTTTCCTCTCCATAAAAAAACAGATACATTCAGTTTTTCCGTAGAACTTAATGGTACCTTAGAGAATCGATACTCAATATATTCCAACACTAAATTCTCCACGGCATCAAGCTTCTTATATGCTAAGGAAGGCAACAATACTGTAGCTTCTCCAAAATTTCTTCACAGGACTACAGTCTAATATTATTACATGACTCTGATAATTAAAATCTATGCACATTTTATGAAAGTGTACTCAGGCATTATTTATTGAATTATGCAATGTCCTTTATACAAACACACATATGGTCAACTGTAATTAAGTTATTAGAAAATATGTTTCTTATTCCCAATGAATAAGTATAGATTCTCTCATCACATGATGAAAACCATCCTTTCCTTTTTAAATATGGTTACTAACAGGCTCAAACCTAAGTTTTCAGTTGAACTGTTAATAGCTTCTTTTATCTTAGTTTTCTGGTATAAATACCCACTGACCTACCTTCTTACATTATTCAGCTTTTGCGTTTTTGCACGTCTTATAGCAGTTTCACTGTATCTGAATCTTTTACTGGGATATACACAAGTCCTTTTTTGGAAGTCAGTGAGGAACTGACTTCAAAGGGCCAACTAATTTATCAGTAGGAAAAGGGTTTACTGATAGTAATTTTATCAGCCTGCGACTAACCTCAAACACAATAATGAAGGCCAATCGTGCAGCGAGGATATGCCAGTATTGTAAGGTGAACTCATAGGGTTTAGAACTCCACGGGGGACCTCTGTAGTCCCGGTACCTAAAATCCACAAGACAAACAATGTGAGGAATAGAGACCAAAGCATGGAGGCCCCAAATGCTGTGATTTACCAAAACTCGAAAATGACAGCTGAAATGGGCTCATTAGCATGTAGAGGGAGGAGATGGAATGATAAAAGCAAGAAGAAAAGATAGCTATAATTTACGAGTATGTACCTGCAATAACCAGATTTTCCCACACCAAGCTCACTCAGGTCAAAGAAGGATAGGCTGTTGTTGACATATCCCTTTAAACAACTGGGGAAAAAAGAAAAGTATCACATGATTCAGAGATCTATACATTTCTGGTCCAATTCTTTCATTACACATGACAGGATTCAATAAGTCCTATTAATCCTCTAACTTCCATTATTATGTACGTTTACGTTAATGAGACAAACTCTTGTCCACTGTTTTTTTTTTTTAATTTTTTTTTTAACATCTATTTATTATTGAGAGACAGGGTGAGACAGAGCATGAGCATGGGAAGGGCAGAGAGAAGACGAGACACAATACAAAGCAGACTCCAGGCTCTGAGCTGTCAGCACAGAACCCGACGCAGGGCTCAAACTTACAAACCGCAAGATCATGACCTGAGTCAAAGTCAAACTCTTAATGGACTGAGCACCCAGGCACCCCTCCACTGTTTTTCCCCATTCATTTGGATTACATTTATTAAGTGCTGACTGTGCACAAGCATCGTGCCAATTACTTCCTATGTGTTAAAACTCTATAAATATATGTCTTATACATGCAAATCACACTATCTGGCTAATTATTAATTATAATTATAATTAAGCAGCCAATAGAACAGCATGTGTATTTGTGATTTAACTTATTCAACATATATTTATTGAGGACCTATAATTTGTTAGAAAAATTCCTAGATGATTGGTATTTGACAGTGAAAAAAACAAGTAGAAATTCCTATCCTGATGGTGAGGTATTAAATTGTAGTCAGAGTTAAGTTTTACAATAACCTTAGAACATGTACATTATCAATTCCATCATATAAAGAACTAAGTTTTACAGAGACTAACTTCCTCCAAGTCTATAATTCTCAAGATTTTTGAGCTCAGCTAACCTTTAAATTTTTAAAAAAATTACTAGGATCTCAAGAACCTTTTTGCATGAATGTGTATGCATTGCTATTCACACATTATAAATTAAAATAAATTTAGAAAATATTTATCTATTAATTCATTTAAGATAGTTTATCAAATTCATTACAAATTGATATAAACAGCACATTTTTAAAGGAAAATAGTGATAAGTTCCAAAAAATATAGTAAGAAGAATGACATTGTTTTACATGTTTGCAAATCCTTTGATGTCTGTCTTACTGGAATACAGCTACATTCTCACATCTGTTTCTGCATTAAATCTATTGCAGTATGGTGTTTTAGTTGAAGAGTAAGTAGAGAATCTGGCCTCACATAGATAAGTAGTTGAAACAAAGGATATTTTAATAGCACTTCAAATAATTGTTGATAGTTTTCATGGATATTACACCAAAGTTCTACCTGTGCCATTTCTTAAAGTTTAATTGCAACGTGGAGTCTTAAAGTATCAATAAACTTTTTATATGGATTTTACATTAAAATCCACAGGTCTATCTTGTGTTTTGAAGTCATATTTTATCTATGCATAATTTTGTAACCTTAAATATGGGTCATCTGGGAAATATTTGTTTCTTGAATTATGCAGATCTTCCAAATATTGTTATATTTTTACTACAGACTACGAAAAGCATAATTGTTAATATCACCATTGATTTTTATCAAGAAAAATCTGTAAGTACTGGCAAACTTTCAAGGTCAGTGGTAGATAAAATTATCTAAAATTTTGATTTTCACTTTAAAACCTGAACTTTATTAATGGCAACAAATATGTCAGTTATTTTTCTTAAAGTGACAAGCTAGCTTTGTCCATTTTCTAGAAGAGTGTCTCCTACATACTCCAGTCTAATAATCATAGTTTATCTGGAAATCATTATATCACAATAAGAGCATTTTGTGTAGTTTGCAAATCCAACAATCATGCAAGTGGTTTACTCTGAGATGAGCATCACCACACTTTAGCATATAGGAGAAGTGCTTTATCACACTTTGCATTTTGTCACATGGAATACTGAAAAGACATTTATTCAAGGCGGGGGTTTAATAAATGTAATAATTATTGTTTCATCAAGGACATTCTGAATTTTCTTACTGGCATTTTCTAAAATGGTGGTTATACAAAGGAATACAGTCATTGCTGTTTTTGGTACCACTGCCTTCAGTTACGCAAAGCCACAAGAGCATTTTATCCACTATAGCTTTCGTATCATTTGTACTAATGTCATTATAGCAAACAAACTAAGAATATCTTAGTATTATTATGAAAACAATATCGGCCTTGTGGACTCTGAAGGACACACATGTTGAAAATCACTGCCCAGAACAAATGGCCATTCAAACCTGGATTCCAATGTACATCTATCTCATTGTAAACCTTGAATTCTGAAGTACAGGACTGCACTGGTTTTACTCCCTTGCCTGTCCATCCCAGACCTCATGATTTGTCATTTTAACCTCTCTCTTGCCAATACCCTCCTCTCCACCGCCATTTTGTCCTTTTGCTATCTTGGTCTGAAAAATTCTGATCTGAATGAATCTACTCCAGCTTAGCTGCTAAGCATACCTAGAAAAAATTAAATAACAGGATGGTCTTAGGAATGTGCAGTTTCAACCTCGTATAAGCCCTCTACATCTCTTCTTAAAGTTATTCTACATCTAGTCACTGAATATGGAGATGTCTGGTGCTATCTACATGAAAAGCAGGACTGGAAATGAATACACAGCAGATAACCAACCACTTTCATTTTCACCTGCCACTAGATGGAAGCAAAGACAGTAGCAAACAACACTTCTAAGGAAGAGGGTTCCCAAACATTCCTACGTATTATAAACTCTTAAAATCCACTTCTAGACTATTTTAAATTAAGAAAAACTTTTTTTGGCTTTTCACTATTCATGCTAAAAGTAGCTTATTTATATTGTCTTTTACAGTTCATAAAATGTTACTTTAGACACTATTTCTTTATTAAGGGTCCAGATTGATGATTGTGCCTTTTAGTAAAAGGCAGTAAGAATTTCAATCTAGGGTGTTTGCTTTTAAGTTAAAGTCCCTTGACATGACTCCAAAATACAAAATAAGATTTTATGTCTTTATTACTTCTCTTTGAAAAACTGAGATGTTTATGTTCAGAAAGGCGTCTCAGTGTTCTGAGAAAACATCGGTTCATCAGTAGAGCTAAGGGTTGATTTCATCGTAAACCAGAGCTCAGCATCTTGGGGCACATGCCCTGCATCTACATGAGACGCATGCTCAAACCTGCCCCTGAGGTAGGACTGAAGTGGCTTCTCCTATCATTGCTTTATCTCCCATAACTTCTTCCACTTGTAAGGCTAATCTGCTGCTGAAACTCCCATTTCTATTCTCCATGGCTAGTGCTCTCTGACATTCTTTCCTAATACTTGCTTTCAAGAAGGAAAGATGTGAAAAACACATTTCCCCTAAAACAGTGGTTGTAAAATGGGTGATTTTGTTCCTCAGGGGACATTTTGCAATATCTGAAGACAATTTTAGGTTGTCCCAACTTGAGGAGTAGGAAGGTTGCTATTTGTATCTACTGGGTAGAAGCCGAGGATTCTACTAAATATTCTATGATGCACAGAAACACCCCCACCATCCCTGCAAGTAGAACTATCTGGTCTAACATGTCCATAGTGCAGATGTTGAGGAACCCTGCTCTAAAGCATGGATTCAAATTTTAATTTCAAAGGAAAAAAAAAAAGGACACAGATCCAGGGCAATATTTTCTGCACCTTAAAATCCCTAGGTATAAATTCCTTTTGACAACTCTCTCATCATGTAGCTGACATTTCCTTCATGCACTGTATCTCCTACATACTAGCTTTATTCCCTGTAGCAATTTGATTAACCAGTGTGGGCCCAATTTTTCCATCTATATAGTCAGAAGATTGCATTGCATGATTTCTAATGTCTCTTCCACTTCTAAACACATTATAATGTTTTTTAACATTTGGATACCAGTGATGGCATTTACAAGTAAAAACAGAGAGAGACTTCACAATCTTTGCATAAAAAACACTGTTGCCCTTTTTATTCCGCTTGATTTCATCCAATAAGCACACTTTAAGTGCAATGATCAAAAACACTAACCTTAACGGTCACAGAACAAAACTTCCCAATGAGTTCCCATTTCAATCACAAACAAAATATATAAGAAAAAATGTGTAAATTTCAACCTTACTTTTCACCATATTCAAAGCGACTTGCACAGGGGCCATATTTGTATTCATAGACAAAACGTGGGATGTAATCAGATGTAATAGCAATTACAAACGCATTGGTGATAACAGCCAATATACCAATTCCTTCAAGAATTCCATACCAGATACCTAGTAGGAGAAAGAGTAAAGATAGGAAATAAAATAAAAAAAAACATTAAAACCCTCTAATGAGTCTTCTTTGGAGAGAATGTTTTACTTATTTTGGGACCCCAGGTCTGTTCATTGTTTCCTTCCTTAGCACAGTATCTCAGTACAGTTTGGAATCTACTGAATACTTTTCCACAGAGGGAAGGTAAACCTTACCTAGAGAGATCTGAAAATTAAAATATCATTAGGAATTGTTTCAAGTACCTTTTTAAAGTAAAAGTGCAAAACTAGTTTTGCGTCAAGACCCAGGACTTTCCCAATCTGGTATAAAGACACACAAAAAAGCTTTTAAAATTGTATACAGTATCCATATAATATTGATTGTAGTCAAAAGTGATATTTGAAACAGGATTAAACATTGTTTTAAAAGTATTGATAAAAAAAAAAAAAGAAAAAAAAGTCCTGGAAGGAAATACTCAAAAGTGCTAAAGGTAATTAGATAGGATGCCAACTGTCTCCAACCCTCATCCCTTTTCTTTGTTTTTCAAAATCTTTATGTTTCATTATATTGAGTTGTAATGAAAAAAATAAAAATAAAAAATACATGACATAAAAAATCATGAGACAAGAAATCAGAATCCATTAAAACATTTGAATACATCAAAATTTAACATATAGTTTTACAAAAGTAACAATATTCAGTGAAAAGAAAACAATCGCCAGAGAGAATATGTTTGCTTCACAAAAAACAAAGGGTTATTGTACAGAATACACACAAAAATGTCCTACAATTTTAATAAGGCAAACTACCCAAGAGAAAAATGGGCCAAGAATACCAATGAGTAATTGCTATGAAATGAAAATAATCAATCACTAGTTGAAAATTAGCATTTCAGAGAAACACCTTTCAAAAAAATAAGATTTTTTTTTAATCTATCAGATTGTAGGAGATTTGAGTCTCTTACCATCCACTGCTATTGAGGGACTGTGGGAACAGAAACCCTTTGGAAAGTAATTGTTTGAAGTAGGACTTGTTACAGTATTTGTGGTGATTAATCTGATATCTTTTAAAATTAAAATGTGAATACATTTTAATCTGGTAGGCCTTATTTTGGGGATCTGTACAACAGAGTTACACTATTCTTACACATCTATGGATATGTGATAGACAATATATATAATATCTATGTCTGTGTCTATATTTACACCTATATTTATTCATAGTTATATTTATGAATGTTTATTCCCTGCTTGGGACAACTAAGTAAATGACTATACAACTTATCATACATCTATTATGAGTATTATTACACTATTAAAATGAATGACACCAATATGTTTTGAGCTAGAGGATATTCATGAAGAAAAAAAAATGCAGAATCCATAAGTGTACAATTTTTTGTATATTTGTACGAGCAAGAAAAACACTGACAAAGTGTAATGCCTAGCTGATATCACTCACGCCCTGAGGTAGAAGGGACAGGCAAAGAGGGAAGATGAATATTAATTATTTTTATACCTTTTGTTGTCTGGTTTGAGCAAGACAACCTACAACAGTTAACAAAGTAATAAATTTTGCATTGGAAAGTACAATAAACACTAATTAAGCCTGGAATGGGGTTTGATTTTTCTTTTTTGATTTATTTTCCAGATTTTCTTTAATGTGCTCATATTACTTTAATAATGAAATAATAAATATATTTAAATTAAATAATAGTAATAATTTTAGTTGTTTTAAAAAATGGGAACTCAAGTTGAATAGCATTCTCTGCAGGTTAGTAGTATATTTGAAATAAACTTTGTTGACTGTGGAGTATATCTACATATATATGTACATATATATAATTAACTATATGTATATATATATATATATATATATATATATTTATATAATTAACCAAAAAGATAACTTTGCAATATTAGCCAGAAAGTTCCCGAAAAGGAGAAGGAAAAGTATGAATTTGCTTTTTCATATACTTAGAATTTCTATTACAAAATCACAGTTTATTAAAACAGTATGCCAAAAATAAGTAGTCAGATCAAAGGGACAAATGGAGATTCTAGAAATATACCTAAGCTTATATAGAATTTAGTATCTAGAGATAATTCAAACAAGCTAGGAAAGATGAAGTATTTGATAAATGGTTTTGGGAAAATTTGCTACTCTTTAGGAAAAAAAAAGCTGGATACCAATTTCAACCCCTTTATTAACAAATTCCAATTAGTTCAACAATTTAAATAAAACCACAAAGGGCTAACAGATAACCAAATAACATAGACATATCTAAAATACATGGTGAAAAAAAAATGCATGGTGAAAAACTGGGAGTTCTAAAGGACTTTCTAAGAATGCCAGAAATAATAACTATAAGAGAGATATATCAATGTGATAATATACACACTTTAAAAACTTATTCATGATAGAGTGAAAAGTTAAAAAGCAGCATTTGAAAATGTTTGCAACCTATATATCAAAGGTTAATATTGTGAACATGGAGATAAAGATTGCCAAATCAAATATAATAGACAAACTTCATACACAGTTAGTAAAGAAGAAATACAAATGTATTTAATCTCATAGTTATAAAAATGTGGGGAAACATAACAAGATCACATGGTTTTCTTCCTCAGATTTGTGAGGATGAACAACAGTAAAAAAAAAGAACCATTCTTATACCTGGTAGGAGTATCAATTGTTACAGTATTTCTAGAGAACATGTTGAGAAATTATCAAAATTTTAAATGGATGGAGGGCATTATGCTAAATGTCAAAAAAAATTAATGTGTATGCTCTTTGACATAGGATTTCCATTCTAGAAATGTATCTTGAGGAAATAATCAGCCAAAGTATGTATGAAGATGTATGTTCACCTCAGTGTTGTTTATAATAGGAAAAACTGAAGCAATCTAAACATCTCTATTTAAGGGAATGAGGTTTTAGAAATGTCACACAACATGTAATAGAAATTGGTGCAGGAATTATAAAAAATGAAGCAGAGCAATTTTTATTAACATGGAAATGTGTATATGAGATCATTTTTAGTTATAAACAAGTTCATGAAATAGCATATTTAGTATAAACATACTCCCAAGTAAGTTAGTGTTCATTTCATTATTTTGTTAACCAAAATTGTTCAGTTTTTGTTATAGTTGGAAGGGAACCCCAACAATAGAAACCCACACGGTGCTAAGCTCAAGGCACCTGATGGCCTTAGCAATGCAAGAACCATTTAATTCCTGAATCTTACCTATGTCAGTGGCTCGAGCCGGCAGAGGCCTCCGCCACTGGGTGACAAATTTGTAGGCATCCAGCCTGATCTCAATGATATTGTTTAATAAGGCCAAAAGAGGGGCCAGAGGAAAAGCCGCAACAAAGATTGTGGTAAAACCAAACTGCAAAACTGTAAAGGGAGAGCATTACAAAATTAGTAATACAAACAATATCATTTCTTGAGTGCTTTCCTTGTGCCATATTAGGTACTTTACATAAATTGCCTTTCACCCTTTCAATATCCCTACAAGGTAAATATGCTCATCATATTTTGCGACTAAGAAAATTATAGCTCATACATGTTAAGTAAGCTTGCAAAACGGTAGATAGCTAAAAATCCTAAAACCTGCACTTAAACTCTGATCTCAACGGATTGAAAGTTTATGTGCTTTCCACCCCTAGGCCATGCAGCATGAAGAAAGAGTGAATAAAAAAAAAAAAAAAAGAAGTCAAAGAGGAGGGCTTGAAGAAAAATGCTTAGCTCTAAAAGGGACCCAAGAAACCTAATCTTGTCTTTTTTTTTTTTTTAATACATGAGAAAAAGTAAAGTCCAGAGCAAAAGTAAATGTCAAGACAATACACAAAGATTTTAACAGCTGGAGTGGGAATCCTTATTTTCTTAATATAAATAAGTGGGTTTCTCAATCGAACTCATACCAGGTCTGTGCAAAGGTTTATTGTACGAAATAATTATTGCTTTATCCTGGCAGGATGGTATGTTATTGACACAGGAATGGATTCTGCTTTATTTTGTTCCTTTTAAATACCTACACTAAAGCTAGGTATTCTACTATGAGAAAACTCTTCATTTTGGTCAAATGTTACAGCTAACAGAGGACAGAATCTGTGAGCCTTCCAAGGACAATGTTTTAATCTCTTCTCTAGTTATGTTGAGATAAAGGTACAGATGTATTTTAGAATGCCTGGGGTTGGAAAGGACAGAGATGGTTTTCTCTCTTAAACCAAAGCCTGTGTGAAGTAACAAAAGAGTATCAAGAAAGCTAAAGAGCTGTGTAGAAGTTTCTTTCCTTACCCATTTCTAAATACTCATCCATAAGTCCATGAATATTCATGGGCTGCAGATTCCAATCATTTTCCCACTGAGGTATGGAAGCATCTTGTACTCCTCGCTTGATTTTATGTCGTGACCACCAGTTCTGGATCAACCTATATCACAGAACAGACAAAGGCTTTTGAGCTCTTAGGTAAGTATGTAGTAAACAATTTGTAGTGCATTAAGAAAAGACAAATATCACTACTCTGGAAGTACACTACGCATTTCTGGGAATTAGAGATATTTGCACGGTCTCAACTTCCAAGTTTAAGATGAGAGAATAGGTCTCAGCCTTCCTAGATCTTCTAAATGTCTACATATGTATCCAGGATTTAATTCCTCCCATTACACTTAGGTGCTTCCTGATACTTATTAGATAAATACCCATTTCTGATTCCTTCCTCCACTCCAACCTATATAAATACTTAAACTTCCATGTTGCCTATTTGATTGGATCTGAGCTCTTCACTGCTCATAACCCAAAATCAGCTGAGCTGTGCTCTTGAAACACAAGTAAAGTCATGTTTCACATTGAATAACTGAGTCCTAGTTAAGGTTTCAAGAGATATAGGTTCTAGTCCCTATCCTGCAATGTATTAGTAAGTCTATTCACCTCTGAGTTTATGAATGTGAAGGGTTTGAGTATTAACAATTACATTCTGTTAATATAGTGAACAATAATTTACAGGCAATGGATCTGTGTCTCAGTCCATTTAAAAGACTTGGAAAGGAATTAACAGCAGTATTTCCCTAGCGTAGGGGCAATCTTGAAATTACATGGCACAGAAATATCCCAGTATGCGTATAGCGGGGACATCTGGACAATTAATTATTTCAAGGGTTATATGACAATTACCTCTAGAATGAAGTGAATCCTACAGGATTCAGTGAATAGTACCTCAACTCTCACATATAATTAATTACATATCTATACTCAGTGGGTGTTGAAAAAACAACCATTGATCCAAAAGTCAGGTAGTTCTTCAGTGTATGTCCCATGGAAGTTGCCTCTGGGACCTCATGAAGATGGAAAAGGGGCTGGGTGTTGGGATTGAGGCAGGCCTGGTTGGTTCAGTTTTATTTTCTTCGGTCTGCTTAAGATTTTACTTTAAAAAAGAGAACCATGTTATGAAATTTTCAAAATTACTGTTCAGTGACTGGTTCACTCCTGCTGGATTTGAAAGAACACCAACAGAATGCCCCTTACCATTGTACATTTGGGATTTGATATACACAATCCAGGCTGACCACTTGGGCAAAGCCATCGTGAAAATGTGCTATCCAAAGTGTGTGATATGTACAGAAGTACACAGAAAATGATAACAATAGCCATTCTAAATAAGATAATGACTACTATACCATCTTGATGGTGCTTATGAAGCTATTTATTTCACGACACATCAGATCTTGTGGTAGGCACTTGCTCCCTAATCTCTTCAGCTATTTTCAAATGACATTCCCAAACCCTACGTCTCAAAGAGATGAATCAAGGATAGGAAGGGATACGAATGATGGGGTGGGCTACCCAATCTTCTATCCCTACATCCCTATGCTCTCTTCATTTACAAGAGATTCATTTTCATCCCTTTGGAATATTGAGGATCTCTTCACAAAAAGGCTCAGTTGTTTATTAAGGTTAAAGACCACTCGGTATCTCATGCAATCTCCACAAATCCCTTATTTTATAAAAAAAATAATGTCAGAGAGAGGTGAAGTAAATTATAAGCATCTTTAGCAAGAGGCAGAGAAAGTATTTGAACCAGGTCTCAGACATTTCATAGACCATGCTCTAACTGCCTAATATGTCACATAATGTCTCATGGCAGATTTCAGGGTTGATATCACTTCTCCGGTCCTAAGGTCTCTGCTCTGAAATGTCCTGATACCATTTGTAAGCCAACAAGGAAAAAGAATGATGGGATAATTTGATGACTAAACCTAAGCTATTTATATCATCAGTTAACTAGTCCTTCTATGGTCAAGAAATTCCTCAAAATAGTCATGTTTTTAACCTTGATTAGGCCTTACAGCTTCCATATGACATTGTTTTACATACACTGTATTCCAGTGTATTTGGAAGAGTAATATTATTTTATATGATATAAAAGTAGGCATTCAACATGTCAGCATTTCACAGATAGTTAAACCCTATCTAAAGAGACAAAACAGAATACTATATATATATAGTTGTTTTCACAATCAATCCTATTCTAATGACTTTTTTTTGGTGTAATAAAGAGTACAAGTCCTCCCTATCCAAAATTGTATCTTTGTTTTATTGTTTCTTGATCGAGGAGCATGAACAGAGGTTCTCTTTGTTAAACAACATCTGCCTTGGTCTTTTGGTAGCCAGAAGAAACCAGAGTTATTTTTATCCTTAAGAACCTGTACTGTCAATAGTGCTTTAAAAATAGCAAAAAACATCTTAATATGTTGAACAGAGTACTGGGTACTTGACATACACTATTTCCTTTACTCCTTACCAGTGTTCTCAAGGCACATACAGCCATTGATACCCTCTTGAGATGTGAAAACTGAGGCTCAGAAAAGTTAACTAACTCACACATGGTCACACATTTGGCGAGCAGCAGGGAGGGAACTGAACCTTCATCTGTCTAGTTAACCGGCCCCAATAAGGCAAGTTTAAATAAGGCAAGTTTAAAAAATAAAGTGCTCACGGGTATCCTAGTTCCATGAAGTTGTTCCATATTTGCTTCAAAAACATGATCACTCCCATCTGGAGGCAGAGGTCTATCAAACAGCCACTGGGATGACACTGAAACAGAACAACAACTATGATTTTGCTCTTCTCAGTTGGTTACACATCCCCACCTTCAAACTGTACAGCAAATTCTAAAACCAGGCAGCACTATCTCAGTGCATAAAGAAAATAAAAACAAGGAAGACAGAACATGTATAAGGCACCTGATAGGGATGTTTTCAGTAATTAGAGAAGAATAGTGATCAAAGTTGTAACAGCAATAACAAGAAATCAAACTTTTAATGAGCACTTACTATCTGCCAAGGTCTGTATTAGGCATGATCCTATTTAATGATTGCTATGAATACTATATATCTATTAACAATCAGGAGATAGAAAAATGTGTAAGTTAGAATAAATTTTCTGTCTTACAATAATTTTAAATGTAGAAAATTTGCAAAGATAGTACAGAGAATGCCCGTACGCACTTCAGTCCTCCATTGCCCCTTATATATCACCAGGGTATATTTGTCAAAGCTGAGAAACCAACATTCTCTGATGTTTTCATGTGTTTAACCTGGGCTTACGTGTTTTGAGGATGGAAGATCACAAACATAAAGTACCATTTTCATCACATTCCATCAGAAGCTACATGCTCTCCACACGACATCACTAGTGACATTAATCTTCATCACTTGGTTGATACAGTGTTTGCCAGGTATTTCTACTGTAAAGTTACTCATTTTGCCCTTTCCCTGTTCTTTTCTGAAGTGAGTCATTCAGTCTAGCCCACTCTCAAGGTAGGTAGCAGTTGCTCTATATCCTGAAGAGGGAATATCTACCTCGAATGTATTTTTTAGTGATAAGAGCATGCCACAGAATGGCTTGTCAGTATGACCCAGTTTTGCCTTCTCTGTGGCTCTCTGCTTTTTCAGATATGCAATAAAGGGTAGCATTAGAAACCCCCACAAACAAAAATGTGATTGCAATGAACATTGCAACTAATGTGTTTTGCTTGAAAACTTTGCACTGTAGAAGACACTTGGGTAGGAAAGCGTGGGTCTGTTTCTTTAGAAATGGGTTCCTGTCCTGCTCATAAGAACAATAGTCACTATAGCTTTGATCCACAGTTTCTATTTCTATCAAATTGGTACCAGTGGGACTTCAAAGGGAACAGATAATTAGGACACGAAGAGCCTGGTTTTCTGGTTCCAGCCCAGTAATTTAAAACTCCCTAAACTGAGCCAGAGAGAGGGCTTGCCAGCGGTAATTTTTACTGTGTGGAGAAGTCTCAATTCTCCCATGTAAGCCTGCCCTTTCTTTCTAGGATTAATTCAGGACCCCCTAGTTCTCCCACATATATATGATAAGTGGGTTCCGTACAACGTCTGAAACAGAATAATTACTAAGCTACAGAGGCAGGCATAGACCCCAGTTGCAAGCGGAAACTTTTTTTTTTAATAGACTCAAAGATGTAAATTAACTTGTACAAGGTCATATAGTGTAGACTGTTGGTAATGGAACTGAACACCTTGGTCTGTTGCACCCTAATCCTCTACTCTTGTACATAATATTAAAGATGAATTCTATTTACCAAGTGTGTTTGTTGCCTTGAATACCAGAGCATATTATTATGTGGAAAGGGAAAACAAAGACCATTATAGAACCATGTGATTGGCTCACTCTCCACAGTCATAGGCCAAAGTGGCCTGGATGACAGGCCATTTTTAATTTTGTTAAAATTGAGCCTTTATGACTTTGTGGTTTATAGGGCATAAATAGTTTTTGTGGGTCTGCCCCTCTCATATAACGGTTCCCTCTGGAGAAATATAGTCCTTCAACTCTAAAATTCAATTGGTAAGAAAGCTTATACTTTGAATGAGTAAAAGAGTATAAATGAGCATGCAGGAGACCCAGGCTTTCATTCCCTTTGCACCTCCCCCCCCCAAAAAAAATCATATGACTGTGGACAGCCTAGAGCTGGGGGCCTTAACATATGTTTCTCATTTGCTCCTCCTGAGAACCTCATAAGATGGGTGTTGGTATCTTCATTTTGTAGATGATAAAGCTAGGTGACAGACAGGACTATCAGATTCTGATACCCGTGTTCCTTTCACATGAAGTATGTTTACTCTAAATCCAATTTACATGTGTGAGTCAGCAATCATTCAGCCATCTCTGATCCAAATCAATTGCCTTTATGTTTTCGATTGTGCCTCTGTGTTATCCCAATGGTGGCTGGAAAGCACAATGTTCAAAGCGCAGACTCTGATGCTAGGTTGGTTGAATCAAACTGATGACTTCATCAATTTGGAAGTAGGTTTCTATAATTGTAGGCAAATTATAGAACTTGTATCAATTTCTATTTCCTTTTCTGTAAGATGAGTATAATAATAGAATTTATGCATTAATACATCTAGAACAGTTAGGGACAATTGCTGGAATGTGCTGGCATATAGCAAGCACTCATTAAATATTAGCCATTATTAACATTTTATATAGATTTACATAACATGATTTAAATTTTTTTTAAACGTTTATTTATTTTTGAGACAGAGAGAAACAGAGCATGAACGGGGGAGGGTCAGAGAGAGAGGGAGACACAGAATCTGAAACAGGCTCCAGGCTCTGAGCTGTCAGCACAGAGCCCGACGTGGGGCTCGAACTCACGGACCGGGAGATCATGACCTGAGCCGAAGTCGGACGCTTAACCAACTGAGCCACCCAGGCGCCCCAGATTTACATAACATGTTTATGTGAGATATTATACAGTATAGTATGAAGAAAGGTTAGTATAGCCAATTCATAAATGTTTTAAATAAAACCGAGGTACTCTTCTTTGTTTATAGTAGCTACCACTATTTGTACCAGGGATTTTACATGCATGATCCAGTTTTATCCTCCTATCACCAATACTACTGAGATAGTTATTCTTATCACAATTTACAAAAGAAAAACCTGAGACTTAGAGATACTAAAATCATGCATTTGGGTGGGACTGAATTAGAATGTAGATCCTCAGACTCCAAAGACAAAATACTTGTTATATAACACGGCTATATTCTTTTCTTCAAAACTATTAACATCATCAAGAAAGGAAAAGGGCGTCTTCATTTGTATACCCCATATTACCCAGTAGGGTGCTGGAATAGAGTATGTGTCAATAAATGCTTGTGGTATGATTGAATTCAGAGAGTCAATTTTTATCTTCCATTAAGTAGATTTATGTGTACAGTTCTAGAATTTCTAGATGTGAATGAATGAATGAAAATTCACATTTTTAAGTTCACTGATTTTTTTCAAAATAAATAATAATTTGTTGGAAAACACGGCCATCCATATATATTGTGGAAAATGTCTACAATGGTTATGAAACATTTTTCTTCACACCAGTATTGGGATTGTTTCTCTGGGATTCCCAAAGAAGAACCATGACTTCCAATAATTTTAAATTTAAGAGTAAAAGTATCCAATTGAACAAAATTATTGGTGACAGCAGTTCCTAAAGTGGCATCAATATGCAGATCTACCTGCCTGTACCACTCGGTTCCCCACATTGCCCTTTGCTAAATCCAGTTGATCACTCCTGGTAAAAAGTAAGCCTTGGGTCCCAAACTGGGTAGATGAAAGCCTCTTAGCAGATACAGGATAATCTGGGCTATGAGTGAAAACTGCAAGTTTGATTTGGGGACTTCCTGAAGGCCTAGAGTTATGGAAAGCCTTCATCTGTCTTCGCCTGAGAGGATAATACCCAGGTGGCTGTGGAGACAGAGCATTGATAACTATCAGCTACAATCAGAGTGCCTTCCAAAGACCAGGGCTTGTGCTAAGTGTGTTATGCAAATTGCCTCTTATCTATAAACAACTTTGCAACCTAAGTATTACTCCTGCCAGTTTACAGATGAGGAGACAGATATTCAGAGGGATTAAATTAAGGGCAAAGAATTAATAAGTAGCAAGGTTAGCATTTGAACCAGTTTTCTATGATGTAAAGCATGTTGTTCTCAGGAAGTTTTAGGTTTTCTCCATATATTCCAATCAACTAGAAGGCTCTAGGGAGACAATATCAATAACAACTCCCCTGAGTTTTGGAGAAATTTTTATATAGAGACTGGAAGTATCTGTTTTCTCAAGGAATCCTTTGTTAGCCTCTCTGTAAATTATGACCTCCTACTAGTACTACTATATATTAAATTGGATTTTATATTAGAATAATTAAAACAATTTTGAACTAGAGAAGCAATAAACCATATGACCAATGAGACAGAACAGAGCTCAGAAATAGACATGATTTCAAGATGGAGAATATAATAAGTCCTGAAATCTTATTTTGCTGAGTGATGAAAAAATGTATTATTACTTAAAAATGTGACTGCTAACTGGGGTGGGGGGAAATCTTGATTATTCTTTACACAGAAATAAACTTCCAATGCAACAAAGATGTTAATATTTTAAAAAACAACATTAGTGAAAAGTACAAGTGTGAGGCTTTTTCTTTTTTAACTTCCAGAATGAAAAACACATTATTTGGCATGATATAAATGCCCAAAGTCATTAACAGCAATGATATTTTAGTTGAAAAATGTTCTACACTTTTTAAAAAAATGCATCAAAACAAAATTAAGATATACAAGAAAATGAGAAACATATCTTCAGCAAATTTGAAAGATGAGAGCATATTAGTCTATAAATTATTAGGACAGAGAAAAATAGTCTAATGGAAATGAGCAAGAATAGCGCATACACACAGAAATATAAACTATCCAACAAACGTATGAAAAATATTCTCCACTTCACTCGTAATTAAAGGAGCTGAAATCAAAAGGAGATATCTTTTAGATGTTATATTGGTAAAAATTCAAATGTTTCTGTTGGCAAAAGTCTGAGGAAGCAGGCTCATACGCTATAGGGACTGGCATTTTGGAAGACAATTTGTCAGTCTCAGTGACAATATATAGAGTGTTTAACCCTGTGATCTAGCAATACTAGACCTTTTGTTTCTATAACATACATATTATAAATCAACACAAAACTATGAGACTTAGAAGACACACATCTATATAATTATAGATTGGTGTTTCAAGTAAGATTTCTTTTGGATGAAGTTTCCCTGCTTGAAAGGAAACTTAACATATTTAAAAGTTCAAAAACCCATGGAATAGATTATAATAATTCCCCCCAAGTGAAAAATCCCTGGAGCTAAATTTCTGGGCTTTGTGAATGAAGAAATGGATTTGACAGAAAATTAAAGAGCTGAGGTCAGGATTTTAGGGCTTAACCTTTAAGTTCACACCCTTCTTTTGGGAAGATGTAGTTCCTTCATTTCTGAACCCTTAAGAACTCTCTACCAGCAACACATCTTCAGCATGTCTGAAATTCTGTGTACCCAACTTCTCTGTGTCTCTCTTCCCACCCACTCCCCTTCTATGATCATTGACCCATATCCATGCCCAGGCCCACACCCACTCTTACAAGGTTACTTACTTCCTCCAGTCTCCACCGGTTAAAAAGTTTATTGTAATTTCCTGGGTGGCCAACAAATCTGTAAAAAGGCATTTTAATTCATTAGCATTTATGTGGGGTTGACTGAAGAACATCTAATGCATCACAACAAGTGCGTGTGTAGGTAGACATCAAGGTTCACTGGGGCATCTTGTCCCCGAACTGCTGACTTAGACCATGCTTACACATCAAAGTACCTGACTTAAAAAGGAAAAAAACGTGGTGTGTGAATGCCATGCCAGTGGGGTGAGAAAGTACAGACAAACCAGCCAAAGGAAATTTTCCACTTTCACCTGTAGATCTTTAATGTTCTGTGCACCTAGCTAATGAACATTAATGTAATGTGCTGAGTTGTTTAGTTTAAAATGGTTCTAGCTTCAGTACCTCTGGAGTGTTGAGCATAGTTTAATACGCTTCTTTTTCATATTGTGCAGCAAAGACAGGGGAAAAAAATGTCATCGTGATAGGTAGAAGTTTCCACACTAAGGAACTATAACCTAGGATTATACAAAAATTATTTTCGTATTTAACAAAACCATCACTGATGATTGGATAGTCATCATTCAACCCAAGCATGGCACACAGGTTTTATTTTTTATGCCAACTTTAATAGGTAGTGGCACCTGTCCTGTACTTTGAATGAAGTCTTTTGATTGAAACATATGTGAAGACGGACTAGTAATTTTCTAAGGCAGGGGACAAGAATTTGTCACCCTTGTTAACCAACTGGCAATGGAACGGTTGGCAATCTTTTTCACTCTGCAAAGACAACATGTATAAAGTCGACTTACCTCCCCAAAAAGAAAGCAATATAGAAGATAGAACTATTTAAATTAACAAACTGGAAAAGGAACATCTTCAAAGCAAAGCTGTTTTCCCACTCAGATTCTGTTCGAGGATATTCTAAAAGGAAAAGAGGATATGTTTACATAGATGAGGTGAAAAACACGAAATATGGATATAGACTCAGAAAACCCAGGTTCATGTTCTGAACATTTACTAGTTCTACAAGACATTCAGCATCTCTGAGTTGTAGGTCAGCATCTGCAAAATGTGAATGATGATATCTGCTGTACAGGGTTGATAAAGGGATCCAACGATACAATCTTTAGACTTTTTCCAGAGCTACAAAAATACAATGCCTGCTATTCATATATGAAGATTTTCAGGATTCTCTCTGCTATTGTCATTTAGAAGTAACCATATACATTGGATCAGTCCTTCACCCAAACTGGCTATGCTCGAATAAGGACCTAAATTATCCACAGAGTTCTTTAAAGAATGGATATTTTGTACAGACAGAAGTGGAATGGTAAAAGGAAAGAGGGCTACCTCAGTCATAAGAGCTGAGCTCCTATCTCAACTTTACACCTAATTTTCTGGGGATCTCAAGTGGATCTCTTTACATTTTTTTGCAACCAATTTTAATGTTTATGAAACAAGGAATTAGGCAAGATGATTTCAAAACATTGTCCATTCTTATGTCCTATGTTTCTATGACTCTTAACAAAACAAAAATAATGAGAGAGATGGGATAAAGGTGGCAGTGTGTATTGTAGCCTCTACTCGCACCCAGTATCCAAATAAGTCTAGAAGAGCTGTATGCACAGCTAATATGCATTTTCATACAATTAAAGAATTCAAGAAGGATAGAAAATAGATGGGATCTGATCTCAGGAAAAGATGGGCCCCGACGTATGCATGATCCAGACACAGAACAGGGGAACTGGTCTGGAGGGAGTCCAAGTCCAACGAGAGTACGTGCCAGAAGTGACAGGGGTCTGTGGGGCGGTCCCCAGGCTGACTGGTTGGTGGGCCACAGTGACAGCAGTCTGGAGAGCCTGTGTTGCTCCAAAGTTTTGGTTGGTTGTGTTTTCACCGCTGCTGCATTCTAAACAGTTTGCAAATTTAGCATAAAACTTATTTAGAGATGAGAATATGGATTTTTAAAAAATCCCCATTGTGTAGTTTGTTTTTGGTTCTCCACTTCTAATCTTATTGCGTCATGATCCACAAACGTTCCTGTGTGATTTCTGCTTTGGGTCAAAAAAGCTGCAGTTTCACTTGCCTTCAAATTATTTGGATATATTTTGTCTATGTTATCAAGTGTTTGAAAAGAACATGTATATTTTTTGTTGAGCATCCCATTTATATATATTTTAAGAGAAGCTTGTTACTTATGATATTCAAATGCTTTGTATCCTGGCTTATATTTTGAGTATGGTTTCGTCAATTTTGGGGGGGGATTTCTATCATGTTTTGCTTTCTACATTTTGGAGGTTTATAAAAAGATATAGACAAATTATGACTATTGTACTGACCTGGTAGACTGTTCATCAGTATGAAGTATCTCTCTTTCTCACTCAAACAGATATTAAATTTTGGTTTGCCTAATATTAACATGGTGACTTTATTCTTATTATTTTCTTCATATGTGTGCTCTTGTTCTTGAATTGACTTCTGTCTGACAAAACTGACACTCTTTTCATCAGTTGGCTTAATTTTTAAATTTTTGTAATGTTTGTTTATTTTTGAGAGAGAAGAGAGAGAGACCACAAGCAGAGGAGGGGCAGAGAGTGAGGGAGACACAGAATCTGAAATAGGCTTCAGGCTCTGGGCTGTCAAGGGTAGGCCCTCGAGACTGGAGTAACACTGGGTTCAGGGAGGGTAACTCTAAGAAGAAAAGAAAATGAAGAGAGTACTTGATGTTTTTGAATGTGTTTAGAGACCATTCAGAGTTGAGGCAGAAAGTTTGGGATAAATTAAGGAAACTATGTAGAAAATCAAGGAAAAAAGGGCTATTATTAGCATCATGAAAGTATAAAGGTTGTATAAGAAAGGAAACAACCGTAGTACACCCCATACTTTATATATAAAAACAGTTATATAGAAAACAATGATGTAAACACTGTTAATCTGAGTTAAAGTTCAAATTCATTGAGGGGTTCCTGGGTGGCTCAGTCGGTTGAGCAGTTGAGCATCTGACTTTGGCTCAGGTCATGATCTCATGGTTCGCGGGTTCGAGCCCCAGGTAGGGCTCTGCACTGACAGCTCAGAGCCTGGAGCCTGCTTCGGATTATGAGTCTCCCTCTGTCTCTGTCCCTCCCCTGGTCACACTCTGTTTGTCTGTCTCTCTCTCACAAATAAACGAACATTAAAAAAATTTTTTTAAGAAGTCCAAATCCATTGACTATAACTACTTTGGAAGGAGGCGAAATTATGTGTGTATAACATGTGACAGAGGGAAAGTGTGCGAGGAGAGAACACTGCAGAGAATGTTAAGACCTAAGTTCTTGTCATTTGGAATAGAAAGGCAATACCTTCCCAAAGCTGAAAAATCCAAGAATGTCAGAGAAACACATTATTTAGAAATAGGATAGGAAATAACAAAAGAAATTACTAAAATTATTAAAAAGTAGTCTCTCAGGAAAGTGGAAAATCAGAATGGGTAATGTGGCAGAGTACTGGTTTTACTTATAAATTTCTTAATACTATTTTGCCTTTTAATTTGTGTACATATAGTACAACATTTTGGTAAAAACAAATATTTGGGGGAAAGCCCAAAGACCTGCTAAGGTAGGGAAAAAGCACTTCCATGTAGGGAGAACTAGGTGTGCTAACTACATAAACTGCCTCTCTGTAGTTATACAGTATGCTCCAACCTTCCATGCATGTCTTTCATTTTGGTTGACAATTTATAAAACTGAAGTTGATATTAAAATACTAAAATAGGGGTGCCTGGGTGGCTTAGTTGGTTGAGCGTCTGGCTCTTGATTTCAGCTCAGGTCATGATCTCACGGTTGGTGGGATCCAGCCCCACACTGGTCTCTGCTCTGACAGCCCGGAGTCTGCTTAGGATTTTCTCTCTCCTTCTCTCTCTGCCCCTCCCCAGCTTGCACGTGCTCTCACACTCTCCCTCTCAAAATAAATAAACATTAAAAAATGCTAAAATACGTAAAGCAAGTACAGACTGATATGTCCATATGTTACTCTTTAACTAGGGAACGAAGTAAAAACAAAGGACTTACCTAAGTTGGTGAGAAGGTAAGCAATTTTTTCATAAGCCTGTAATAAAAGAAAACAGTGAATGTTATTTCTTTTCTTCTAGAAGAGGCTGCTATTTACACTATTCAAGGAAAGATCTAAAGTGTACTCTACAAAGTGGCTGCATTTATTAAAAAAAATTATGTTTATTTTTGAGAGCAAGAGAGACAGAGTACAAGCAGGGGAGGGGCAGAAAGAGAGAGGGAGGCACAGAATCCAAAGTAGGCTCCAGGTTCTGAGCTGTCAGCACAGAGCCAGATGCGGGACTCCAAATCACGGACCGCGAAATCCTGACCTGAGCAAAAGTTGGACGTTCAACCCACTGAGCCACCCAGGTGCCCCAAAGTGGCTACATTTTTAATTAAGCTGAAGCATGCTTTAAAACTTACTATGTGGTGCTTTACACACACACACACACACACACACACACACACGCGCTAAACACGTATAATGTGTAATATAAACATGTTATAAATATGTGTATATATATATACAGACACACTTGGTTTCTGTAATAATAAGTCTTTTCTGGTAGCTATCTTTATTTCCATTTTATAAATCAAGGAAATGAGACTTTAAAAAACTAAAAATATTTTTTTTAACAAAAGTCATTCAACTAATCAATGGCTGATCTGGGATTTGATCACCAAGTTATATATACTTTTAACTATATTGGAATTCTAAGTGGAAGTTCAGATTCCTTATTATTGACAAAGAATTTTCAAGCTAAGGCAAACAGTGTGTGGTAGTTTGCATTCTTAAAGAACAAAACAGGTTTGGTGTTACAATAAGACTGGTAAGCAAAATCTGTGGAATCCAAAAGTAAGTTACAAGCACAACTGAGTTTTGTGGTAACAGTTTTCACCTTCTGCCACCCTCCCCCTTCTCCTCTTACCCAGTCCATCACTCATACAGACTCAAGGAGAGGAAACCTATTTCCCAAAATTCCAAGTAAACATATTGCAGAAAACAAATATGCTACAGGCAGAAAGGTAGTGTGTGCTTGTGGGTATATGTGGGTACATGTCAATATAACTACATAACCCCATAATTCAATACATTATTCTTCAGATTATAAATTCCAGGAGCTCTACCTGTTGGCATGCCAAATTAATAGGTAGGTATCTGAACACTCTAAAGGGTGTTCACTTTCCCTAACAGTTCTTTCACTAAAACTATTGTGATTATTCATAATCTGCTTGATTCAAAACTTCTTCCTCTGAAGAGCTATCCTGAGCCAGAAAGATTATATTGAGTATAAACAGTCTCATTCTACCTCTTGTGCAGTTTGTTGTGGTTTTTGTTTTAATTTTTAGCTATATACACAAACTGTGATTTTTTTAAAATTTTAGAACAAGATTACCTTGAATTCATGAGTACCAAAATTCTCTTCACATGTTCTTTTCCAAGCCCCATTTATCAAGTAAGATGATTACAGAATCCACACTCCAAAGCAGTGTGACAGGACAGACTTACAAATCAACAAATAGTACTTCCACAGTACTGTGCTTCCAGCACTAAATTCAGTGCCCCCATAGAGAGTGAAAGAAAATTTTACTTAAATAACTGCCATTTAGAGTATTTGGCTGGTGCCAAGCAGTGCTTCATATATAATATTATTTAATTTGGTCCTTACAACAATTTTATCAAATAGGTATAATTATCCCCATTTTACAGAACAGGAAACCAATGTTTAGAACGTCAGGTACCTTGCCTAAGTAACACTACTAAACTAACAGCCAAGTCAGGAGTTACTATTATGGTTCTCTTGTACCATTTATCCTGTGCCTTGTCCCAGAAACCATTTCTGATTTTTGTCCTAACACCTGGCACACAGAACCTGTCTGTTTCCCTGCAATGGAAATATCCATAGGAGATGCCCCAGTGGATTACAGTAATCTTTGGAAGAATGTTATAAATCACAAAAATGCTGTGTCGTCCCTGGAAATATTGTCTTGGAAAGCTTCCTGGGGTGCTTGAGAACCTGCATCGTCGAAGGCCCCGATGGTAGCTAACTGGCACCACCGTGATGATGAGCTACAAAGTCAACTCCTGCACACTGACTTGTTAACTCCAAAACTACAAAATGCAGGAAGAAACCATAATTAGATATATCTAACTGTATGCTGTATGCAAGCAATCATGGGCTGTGTGTGTGTGCAAGGTGGGAATGGATATGTATTTGGGGGAAGAGAGAACAGGGAAGTTCAGGGACAATTGTGGTCACTACACTATATATGTACATTACATATATAGATCTCTTGTCGGAGAAGCTGTACTTTTTTTAAAGTTTATTTATTTATTTTGAGAGAGGGAGAGAGGGAGGGGCAGAAACACAAGAGAGAGAATCCCAAGCAGGCCCTGTACTGTCAAGCATGGAGCCCCACAGACTGAGATCAGGCATGACCTGAGCCAAAACCAGAAGTCGGGCGTTTAACTGATCCACCCAGAGGCCCTGGAGAACCTATACTTCTAGCCATCACTCTCTAGTGCATTCAGTAAGCTGAAATTCTCTTGGTCATATACATTAATTCTGTTAATTATGTTAAATTACGTTATATTAATTATGAGGAATTTCTAATGGGCCAGATAGTGTTCAAGAACACAGTAAACAGGGGTGCCTGAGTGGCTCAGTCAGTTGGGCATCTGACTTTAGCTCAGGTCATTATCTCACGGTGTGTGAGTTTGAGCCTTACATCAGGCTCTGTGCTGACAGCTTGGAGCCTGGAGCCTGCTGTGGATTCTGTGGCTAGTCTCTCTCTGCCCCTCCCCCACTCACATTCTGTCTCTCCTTCAAAAATAAACATTAAAAAAAAAAAAAGAACACAGTAAACAGACACACACAGTCTCCAGTTTCATGGAACTTACATACCAGTGGTTAGAGACAAATGACAAATATGCAACTGGTCAGGAAAAGAATAGTACCCAAAGGGAAAAATACAGGAGGCTGTGTACATAGAGAAGGGTGGTGGGCACCCTTATTATTTTATGGTGTATTATATAGTGTACTAAATGGTATTATTTTATAGTGTGGTCAGGAAAACATCTCTGAGAAGGCAACAATTGAGCATTAGAGCTCATATGTGAAGTGAGGGAGGGAGCCAAGAAGAGATCTGAGCTCACTACCTTGGAAGTGAGCAGAAAGAGGAAGTGGGAGTGCCCTGAGATTGGACGCATTTGGTGTGTTAAAGGGCAAGGATGTTGAAGGATCAGGAGGGGAGGCAGTAAAGGAGCAAGGTAGTAAGAAAGGAGTTAGAGAGGTCTCAGAAGGAAAACATTTTTCAGGGCCTGGTAGTCCACGGTAAGGTCTGTAGAATTCAATTCTACCTTTCTGAATTTCCAGAAACCATGGATATAGACATGAACAAACCAATGTTTTTTTTAAAAAAGCTGGTCCTCTTATTAAATGAGTCATTTGGCATTACCTCTTTTCCACATTAAGAGGTGTGGTCCAATCCTTTGATCCACCCTATTCCACAATAACCTATTTGCATTGTAATTGGTAACCAAGTGTTAAAGAAGTTAGGTACATTTGAGGTCTTCAGTGGTTAGGCCCATGAGAGAAACATAAGAATGGATGTTCTCAAATCTAGAGATGGAAATAAATCTCTCATGTGAAAGAGTCAAGAATCAACATGGAATACTTTAGTTAAATGTATTTTGAATTACCTTTTTTTTTTCGGTGATAGTGTACAAAGGGTACAAAAATTTTAAAATGAAAAGAAGAATATCAAAAAAAGCTCATTCTTTTGTTGACAATGT
This sequence comes from Felis catus, assembly GCF_018350175.1. NCBI lineage: Eukaryota > Metazoa > Chordata > Mammalia > Carnivora > Felidae > Felis > Felis catus. The sequence goes on along the minus strand of NC_058377.1, from coordinate 81,390,108 downwards.
TGAAATAGTTTAACTGGCTTAATCCCAGATATTTCAAACTACAAGAGTATTTCTTCAGTGATGTTTCTATTTTCTCTTTAAAATTACACATTAATCATGAGACCAGACAGCTGTCATGCTACTGTCACCTATTCTTTAATTAATTAAGATTTGATTGCCAGGCAACAAGAATATACATTTTGGAATACTTGCACATTTAAGCATTTTTTAATTTCTATTTTTCAAAAATTATCTTATCTTGTCTTGTCTTGTCTTACCTTATCTTATCTCATCCCTGAGATCCTGACCTGAGCCAAAATCAAGAGTTGGATGCTCAACCCACTGAGACACACAGGAAATATTACCTGATATAATAGTAACCCTGCTACTTATGGTACCTTTAAGTAGTATAGCATTCAGGGCAGCAACATAAAGGACAAAAAGGATGGGATTAGTGAAGAGTAACTCCTGGTTTCTAATTCTGGTTTTGTGGGTTTTTAGCTGTATACCTGGTAAAGAGATGTTAAAATAGTATGTTGAAGTTTTAATCATTGTTAAATTATTTGCGATTTAGTTTTGAAAATGTAGTTTCTGATCTTGGCTATGTATCAAAATTCCTCAGATCCTTTAAATTGGTGATTTCCTAATGGCATTTTAGAGACTGGCTGGATCAGACTCACTTAGAGAATATTTTTGAATATTTTGTTTTATATACAGATTTCCTAGCTCTACACAGGAGATTCTAAATGGGACTCAGAAATCTCTAGTTTTTCAAGTGTTCCAGGTGATTTGAAGCTTAGTAAAGACAGGAAACACTCTTCAGTACTTTCATGATCTGTAGAATGGACTTGTGATCACATTTTAATTATTTTCACCCATATTTTTATCCCAAATGGAATATTTACTTAGGGATGCTATGATCCATTTGTTTTGAAACCTTAGAGGATGTATGTTCTTTTTAATTATTAGCTTGAATGAAAATAATGAGTGCTGCAAACTTGAAAGACATTGAAAATATAATTCCAATAACAAAAATAACCTTGAGCAATTATCCAAGATGCTAAGATTTCTGCAATGTGAATAATATTCAAGATGCTAGAAAATTTAGAGAACAGAGTATTCAAAATTTATTTGAAGAAAATATTATAAGTATCTTTTTGACATAGGCAAAAGACCTGGAGATAGAAAAGTGAGGAGGCCCGCTCATAAGGAGCTTACACCCCGATAGTGGGAGAAAAGTCATGCTCCAAGCACTGTAACAGGAGAGCATTTACAGGAGGCATTGTTTAATTCTATCGAGGGAGTCTGATAAGGAGGGAGAATAGGCATGTCCAAGCACCTTGTGAGAAAAATGAACACAAAGAAGAGATTATTTGATTCTACATTTCGGATTGAGAGAAAGCTTTATGGAAGGAAATGATCCTTTACTGGAATTTTCATAGATAAAGAAATAGCTTCCAAGGAGATAAAAGAAATTAAAAAGGTAAATAGAGGAAGCACTGTGGACCAAGAGATAGGGTTGTGAAAAAGTAAAATGCCAGGGAGCAAGCAGAAATGGTTTTGTAGGCTGAACCAAGAGATACGGTTGTGAAAAACGTAAAATGCCAGGGAGCGAGAAGAGTGGTTTGAAAGGGAGGGAGTGAGGCCCAACTTTAGACAAGAAGAGAAAGGAAAACTGACTTTAAATAATCAAGTCTTCCATGCCTTGCTAATAAATTTAGAATTTACACTAGAGGCAATGGAAACCTGTTAAGCCGTTTCAAGTACAAAATAAGATGACCAAATCTGCAATTTAGAAAGATCCTTCTAAGAGCAGTGGGCAAGGGAGATGAAAAGAGTTGAAAAACAAAGACAGGAAGACTAACCAGTGAGAAGGCTACTGCAATGGTCCAAGCTAGAAATTACAAGTAGCTGAACTAAGGAAGTAGAAGTGAGAATGGTGAGTAGGGAATTGGTAACAGAGATGTTACAGAAGCAGAAGTCACAACAGTCATTGACGCGATGAAAGAGACAAAACAAATGCATGAATGACTTAAGATTTCTGGCTGTGTACGTTAAATATTAAAAGTTTCTGATTTAAAAAATTGTTAGACTGATTGAAACGGCTTTGCCATGCCTATATTTAATAATTTCATGCACATGTATTATAGCTGAAAAGCCTACGAGATTAGTAGACTATTTTGACTGACGCCAAATGCTCATTTGGAGGCTATGGTAGCACAAGGATCACACAGTCTAGCTATTAAGAAACAAAAAGCACATTTTTATGTGCTGCATATCCAGTGTTTGTCCAAAAATAACAGATGGTAGTGTTTGGTATTCTAGGTCATTCTTTTTGGTGGTGTTATTTTTTTTAAAGTGTTGACATTTTAAGATTAATGGTTTTAATTTATGTTTATTTGATTAAGACCTTAAATTGACCCTGTGGGTTCAGGTAAATTAGATGGGCTGTTAAATAATGTGAAGTGCCTTAACATCTTGAGTAGGGGGGAAATACATAAATTCAGAAAGGCATTATGGTTTTATACTGATTAAATCGGAGGAATATGACATTCTTTTCACATTTGTTGAGTTGGCTTTGTAGTTCAATTCCTTTATGCTAAATCCATTTAAAAAATCTTTTCCTAAGTTAGTGGCAAGGGCAAAGGAGAAATTTTACAGCTTAGTTCACCTCCAACAATCTCTAAACCTTGATGTCAAAATTCCCAACATTTGAATAACATTTGAAATAAACATTTGAAAAAAGGAAGTCAGTTTTGTCTTCTCTCAGGAACAACGGATGAGCTATAGCACTAGGTAGTTACATGGGCTCCTGTATTAATTAAGTAGAGCTAGTGGGATTTTGAGAATCTCAAAAGATTGTTTTTATGACAAAAATAATGCTATCCTCATCGGCCTCCGGAGATCTTATTTCTACAATTAAGAGATTCACTCCATCTAGTTCAGCCTTTGTTATCTGTAAAATGCAGTACTTTGGAGTAAAGAATATATTGAACCTCATTAAATGTACAAACTCAGTGAGAACAAATTGTATCTGAAGCTTATGAGAGAGAAGACTGTGTGTATGTGGGTTCATTGTTATTCTAGGGAAGGGATGATAACTGGGGTTGGGGGTTGGAAATGGGGCAGAGTCAGAGCTTAAGGGGTTGGTCATTCAGCAGCACCTGGAATAATACGAAATTGGAGTTTGGTACACCAAGGGAAACAGCAGCAAAATTTCAATTTCTTGAATTTTTGGTGAAAATAGAATCCTTTTGTAAGGAAAATGTATGAAGGTAAAGGGTCCTATTTTATTCAACTATAGGTTCTGATCATGACAAGTTCTTCAGCTTAACTGAAAAGATAGGTGGAAATTAAGGATTGAACCCTGGACCTGGAGGTTCTGTTCCCAGAAGTGTCATGCTTGCCTTCCCAAGCATAAATTAATGATACACATTGGGTTTCTTCATTTTCTTTGTCTATGTAATAATTTCCATCTTCAAAAATATTAGCCCAGTTCATTAATTCACTTAAGATATTTTTGAAGACCAGTAGGTCTTTGGAACAAACTGTCAAACACAGGAACACAGGGTACTCTTTTGAAGGCACTAACACTTGATGGTGAGGGGAATAAACAGAAATGAAACCATTAACATTGATGACCTCCAATGGGTACAATGAGTTTATGGCTGGATGGGACAATGGTGGAATTTTGGGTAAAAAATAGCAACTTTTCTTATTATTGTTAATGTTTTCATACTGTCAGTACATTATATAGCAACAATGTATTAATTTTGTAATTTAAAACTAAAAAAGATAAAAATAATAGACTTCAGAAAGGAAAAAACTCATTAAAAAGAAGTAAGACTACTGAAAATTAGCCCAGTGGTACGATTTTTGCATGAACCAATTAAATATTTCAAATTTTCTTATATTTTAGACGTACATTGGATCAAAAGACATAACACAACATGTTAGATGTGATTCCCTTTCTACAGACAACTCTGAGTACTTAGAAATTTATGAATGAGTAATAGGTAATATTTAAAGAAAAAAAGTGAAAAAATTATAAATAAATGAGATGTGGTTTGAAGAGCTTAAAAAGAACAAAGAAAAGATTATTGGCATTCCTATATCGGACTGAAAGTTAATAAATAAACTCTATCATTTAAAGATGAAAAAGAAAGGGAAAAATTAAAGAAAATGTTGGTATTTTGCAATAAAGACAATGGGGTGTATATAGACTTATAAACAGAAATAAAATTTTAAAATATTGAAGAGAAGCAAAGAGGAAAAAGGTTAACATTTATTGAGACCCATCCACATACTAGAAGATCTCACTTAATCTTTCAATACTCCTATGCGTTAGTTTTATCACCCTCATTTGAACGCTCAGAGATGTTTGTGGCATGGCTAGGATCACAAAGGTCAAGTGCAAATCTTTGCTTTGCTTCTGTCCTGTGTCCACTGCTTTTTATTCAGACACCAAACTGAGGAGACACACCACAAAGTGATGAGAGCCTGGGCAGTATTCAGAGGGCAGGGGAAGGGCAGGGGGCACACATGGGAACAGAGGGAATAGAGAGTGTGTGTGTGTGTGTGTGTGTGTGTGTGTGTGTGTGCACGCGCGCTCACGCATGTGTGCTGGCATGCGGCTCAGCCACTGATAAACCTTCTCTCTATGCAGTGAAAGACAAAATTTAAAAAGTGACCCAAGTTTGCTACCTGGGTGGGTGTGGTTTTATGGATGACTCATATATAGAGTAAAAATAAAGTGCATTCCATTTCTAATTTGTTCCAAATTTTATGCCATGGTAGAATGTTTTAAAAGTAAAGATTCTTTTTTCCTGATTATAAGTAAAAATCTACATATAAATATTTGAAAGAACCAAAAAGGCTACACTAAATCAAATTATTATCCCACTATTGAGAGATAACCACATTTTATTGCCATTCCTTACAGTGTCAACATTTTATTGTTATTCCTTTATAGTTTAAAAATGCAGGTATGTTCTAATGGAAATCAAGTGCAGTTGTAGATGCTTTGTATGTATCTGCATGTCATGTCCTTAAATAATATTAAAATAGCATTTTACTTGGCTATATTATGTTCCATTATATAGAACTTGAATTAATATTCTCTTATTTTTGCTCATTTAAGGGGTCTGTTGCCAATATTTAGTACTTTAAATAATACAATAAAAACCTATCCTTCTACATAAATCTTGGCCTGCCATCATTTATGATTTCTTTAAAATATCAGAAATTAATATCAAATATTTATCTTTTATTAGTTTTAAATGGAAAATAAGCTTATTGTAAAAAAACGTGGAAATGCAAACTATGTTTACCATTAGACAATATGTAAAGAAAATAATCACCAGTACTTTTCAGAGATAACTCCTGATAACATTTTTATGTATATTTGGGATTTTTATCTGTGTAGCTGTAATTGCTCATTAGTTTGATTTTCGATACTATCTTTGCCAGATATATTTTTAAAATCAGGTTTATGTTTGTTCATCAATCATTACATCTTTGTCTAAATTTGGGATTAATTTATACAACAGGAAATTATCATCTTTTTACTTAAAATTCAAAAGAACATCTTATTAATACAGTGTTTTAGATGACATAGCATTACTTTTGTGTAATCATTATTTTTCCAATTTTTTCCATGTTTGATAATGTACTCAGGATATCTACTTTTACTTTTAGGAGTTTTGAACATACTTTTTTTTTCCAGAGAACCTGACATTTTTCCTGAGAATTCTAAAATTTATCAGCATAGTGATTACATAATACAATATCCTAATATTTTAATGTCTTTCGTATCTGTAAGTGTATCTTATTAGGTACACTAATTAGTGGTTATTCACCTATCAAATACCCAGTGGCTCCCCACTGCTCACAAAAAGAAAAAAGAAAAAAAAGATGATGTCCGAATTATCTACATGCTATTCCAGATCTCCACAGCTAGGCACTGATCTACTTTTCTAATTTCTCTTTCTTCATTCTCCAATAAATTTATGTTTTATAGACACCCCTTACCATTCCCTTAGAACAAAGAATATGCACTTCTGTGGTTCTGTACATTTGTGGGTTGAATTTCCCCAAATGACAATTCACTGTCTGCTCTTTCTTGGCTCATCAGAATAAGTACCCTGTCCTCTCTGCATGGAGTCTTCCGATACACCATCACAACCCCACCAATTTAAGGGGCAGGGTGTGGTTTCTTTCCCATTTTACTCAAAGCCCTCTGTGCTTCGACTATGATAACATTCATTCTTCAGTGTTTTCCATGTCCCTACTTGCCTGTAAGGTCATCCTAGATAGCAGGACTCTGGACAATCATTTTTATGTCAACTAACCTACTAAAAATAAAAAACAAAGTCAATTTAAGACCAGACTGGTTGGTTGCTTGTGTTCCCTAGAAATAAACACATCATTTATTTAGCCTCCTTTTCCTCACATAATGAAGCCAATCCAAATAATCTTTGTTTACTGTAAAATTGTCATAACCAATTGACTTTGTTAGAACCGAGATCTTTCACTGTCTACCAGAAGAGTATAATCATAAATATAAAAACCTACATCTATGCCATGAATGGCTGCTCCTTCAATGTAGTGACTTGTGCAGTGTGCAACCTATAGTACCTTACATACATTACCATCCATGCCTCCCCATCTTCGTATTATATTTTTTCCAGTGTTTATTATTTAATGTATGAGCCAAGGACATAAATTAAATATATTATTTGGTTTATTTGGAGAGACTGCAAACAGTATTTTCCTTCTACCAGAAAAATTAATCTGAAGAAAGCTGATCCCAGTAGGAAATATTAACTATCATCCTTGCATTAAAACTTACTTATCACAAGCACTTTTCACTTTTCTTTGAAAATCTTTCCGATTATTTTAAATGGTCCTAGCCCTCTCCAGTCTAAACACGCAAAACATCTATGTCAATCTATATTTGGAACCAAATGCACATTATCTGTACATAATATCAACATCATTATTTGTATATTGCTCATATATCTACAAAAATTATCTCATGATGTAAATATATCAGCATTAACACTTAGTATATGTATGATCTAGGACAAGTTATTTAAACTCTCCAAATCCGTTTCCTTATTTACATAATGGAGAGAATACTGGTCTTGTGTCATGGTTGGAATAATTAAAGGACAGAGATTATCCTAAATGTGCTAAACAGTGCCTCCTGTCTTCAGAGAAAATAGGACCCCACCCATAGTCCTTGCTGAAAATGTGGACCTACGCATAATAATGTCCTCTCATCCATATAGGTCACAAGTCAATCAGTGGACATGATGTTGAACCAATCAGATGCTCTCTCTGAGAAATTAGTACATTGAAATAGTAGATAATTTCAGTTAAATGGACTATGGAAACCTGACCAACATGGTCATGTAGTTAGAGCCAAAGAAGATAACAAAATCATTGCAATACCACAGCATCCCTGGCGGCTATGAGAGAAAGATGGGTCATGGTTAAATAAAGGCAGACATTTCTTGATAGAAGAGGGTAGACATGCAAACAGAAGAACTGAAAAAGGAAGAAAGAAAGAAAGAAAGAAAGAAAGAAAGAAAGAAAGAAAGAAGAGGAAAAGAGAAAGAAAAAAGATGGGTGGATAGAAGAAAGGAAGGATGGAAATTAGGAAGGAAGGAAAGAGGGAAGGAAATAAGGATGGAGGAAGGAAAGAAGGAAGGAGGGGAGGGAGGGAGGGAGGGAGGAAGGAAGGAAGGAAGGAAGGAAGGAAGGAAGGAAGGGGAAAAGAAAGAAAAATGATGGGTGGATAGAAGAAAGGAAGGACGGAAATTAGGAAGGAAGGAAAGAGGGAAGGAAAGAAGGATGGAGGAAGGAAAGAAGGAAGGAGGGGAGGGAGGGAGGGAGGAAGGAAGGAAGGAAGGAAGAGGAAAAGAGAAAGAAAAAGGATGGGTGGATAGAAGAAAGGAAGGATGGAAATTAGGAAGGAAGGAAAGAGGGAAGGAAAGAAGGATGGAGGAAGGAAAGAAGGAAGGAGGGGAGGAAGGAAGGAAGCAAGGGAGGAAGGAAGGAAGGAAGGAAGGAAGGAAGGAAGGAAGGAAGGAGAAAAATGCTTAGACCCAGGAAAGAGAAATAGAGTAGCTATTTTCTATATCACATTAAGCCTTGGAGATAACAAGCTTTCTATTTCGAATAGATTTTTCTATATCTTTGTAACAAATTCTCCACTGAGGTTCAGTTCTTTGGAATGGCTTTTGAACCCAACAAATCCCTTATTTGAATGAAAAGAGCATAGCACCTTTTCTAGTCCACACTAGACACACTAGAATGGAAGTTTTCACTAATCAAGACTATAAACTCAAAGGAAAGGATGACAGTACAACCATTAGTTATTTTAATTAAAAAAAAAATCCATTATCCACACCACATAGATGAATTTTGTTTCTGCTAAACTGAGTTGCATTGCTGGTCTAATTTTGGATTCCTGTAAATACAATCCAAGCATGCAGGAAACAGACTTCTCCTCTACCCATGCCTTTTTGCCTATTGAAAACTGTAAACACTTACAAGATTCAGTGCCATAATGATTACAAAATTGATACAGACAGCAGCAGCTGATGTTGCAAATTGCCAGTGTTGTTTGATGAAATTCCACTTGAACGACGCAAACTGTTCCATGACAACCAGGCGATACACGACAACAGCAAACACTGCAGTGATCACCAAAGAAATCTACAATATGGGAGACCAGAGGAGACATCCATATTTCGCATAATTCACAAACCAAAAGCAATACCATAGATTAATATACTTCCCCCACAGAGCTAAAGGAGTTGCCTTTTCCAAGAAAGAATACATCATTTTTTTTTCTTTTAAGGGATTGAGTTACATTAGAGTCAAAATACATATTGTAAGATTTAAGTTGCTCAAATTTCCACTTTCAAGTGGAATGCTTAGTCTTAATAAACTTCAGGGAAACACAAAAAATATCCATTTTATCTTAGATGATTTTTGTTTCTCTCAAAGAGTGTTTTATTTAAAGATATTCCCAAACTGTCTTTGCAATAATTCATGACTTTCCGTGATTTTAATTTTGTTTAATAGTATGTAGTACCAAGATATTGAGCTGGATATGGTTTCTTGCGCTCTGAGGGTTGCAAAATAAGTTGGTATCTTAGAACTTCCTTCTAAACATGGAATCCAACAACATTCTGATACTGATGGTTATACTTTACCATGAAGAATATTCCTGAGATAGAAACAAGAAGACGAGTGACTTTGTCTGAGGAAGGCTGATGTGGCTCAGGTTTCCCACTAATGGGATTCACTCTCTCCATCTTATAATACTTGGCTTCAAACTGGGGACGAAGTGTTTCCTGGAAGAGAGACTAAAGTTACCTACATATCAAAGTCATAAATTAAAAAAAAATCATCCAGTGGTTGATACAAAATTCCTGGATTTTGGCCTACTTTTATAACAAGTCTTGGAAAAGAAGCAACTTAAAAAAAAATAAAATGCCAATTATTTTCCAGATAATCCCTAACATATATATTAATTAGCACAATTTTTCAGTAATGTCATTTTAGGAAATATCATGGAAGTGCTTTGAAAAAAATTACATAACTCCATCAATGAGCTCTCTTCTCTTCCTGAAATAAGAAATGTGTTAGTAAAAAACACCAAAGGAAAATCTAATGGCATTTAATTGCTTCCAGCTTGGATGTTAAGGACAGTGAATAATTTTCTGCATCATGTGTTATCCCAGTTTCTCTATCTCCTGGTTTCATAACATCTTACCTCCTCTTCTTCCCATTCAATAAGGTCCCAAGTATAGGTCAGTGTACTTCTTCTCCTTTTCCAAAATTCCAAGAAGACGGTGGCTACAGATAATATTAATTATTATTATTATTATTAATTATTTACCATTTACCCAACCACATCACATTCTTTCATCATTGCTTTTCTTTTTTGGATTAATGCATTTCCACTGCATTGTTAAATTATTAAAACAAATTAAACTTGTATTGTATTTATATAAATGGACTTTTATTTTTCCCTCACCCCTTCCTCCATGTCTCTGTACATTACTGTCAGCATAAACTCCTAGAAAGTAATTTTTTTCAATGGATTATAAGCATAGACCTTTGCTAGTATGACCTATCAAAGTGATGCTACAAGAGATGGTCAATATTAGTGAGCTAAATATATATTGTCCCTTTTGACTTGTATATGCTTATTCAAAATCATCTAAAAGACCTAGAGAACGGCTTCTCCAGCCAGGAATGACAATAAAGACTAGATGCTACTCCTCCAGAACCCAGAGAGGGATGGGTTGGGAGAGAGAGAGGAAACGGACAAGGTATCATGGTGAAGGAGAAAAAAAGAAAAAAACCAGAGAAAACACTTGGATGCATTTTCTAGGTGAACACAGCATGGACTACAAGGACCTCCATGGAAAAAGTAAAGAAATGCCTGAACCATAATGTGAATATTCTATGTAAACAATTAAGCGAAAGATTGATTTTTTTTCTGGTAAGTGGTCTTCATCTTACAGCAAGCATTCAAGACTTTGTGGACATCATTAAGACCTCATACATGCATTCTTAAAAGCCGTGGTACCATTCATCCATCTAACCATCCATCCATCCATCCATTTGCTGTTCTCTCATTTGGGACAAGGAACTCTAACCTCAGGGATCTTCTTATCTGGTAGAGTGAGACAGTCATCTAAAGAAAGTTAACTTACATTGTAGTAAGAGTTATAATGAAGGAAGAATTACAGCAAAAACATAGAAACACGTGTTTTTGGGAAAAGACCACCACCATCACCACAAGCAGTGGATAGAGCAAAGGAGTGAGGTCTTCTTTCCTATCTGTGAATACAGCCTCTTGCCTTCTTCGCAAAAGAATGCCAGGGGAAGATGATTCTGAGGTTTTGTTGTCTTTTTCTTTATAATTAGAAATCAGCCCTAATATTGGTTAGAAAATACAATGTTCATAATCACATTATCTTATATCTCACTTTCTCACATATGATTTAATTTTGTCACTTGCTTTTTTTTTTTTTTTTTAAGTTTATTTATTTTGAAAGAAAGAGAGAGTGAAGGCATGAGGTGGGGAGAGGGGCAGAGAGAGAGGGAGAGAGAGAATCCCAAGCAGGCTCTGCTCTGTCAACGCAGAGCCCAATGTGGGGCTCGATCCAACAAACCGTGAGATGATGACCTGAGCCAAACCAAGAGTCAGGTGCTTAACCAACTGATTCGCCCAGGTGTCCCTAATTTTGTTACTTTCATAACACAAGTAGATATGGCAGGTATTACTCTCATCAGACTTTTGAAACAAAGGTATGAATTTACTGTGTCCAAAAACACATAGCTAATAAATTATAGAGTTGGGACTGAAACTCTTGCTAGTTATTGTCCATACAGTCTTTATGGCTTTAATTTTTTCCCCAGTCTTACTCTACATGTTATATACTGATTTTCTATACAGTTTTATAAGAGGAAGTATGGCTAAAAGAATCGAGATAGCCAAGTGCATTGACAGGAAGATAAATGAAGTTTTCCAAATACTTGATCTGCTATAAAAAGAGTTGGCCATGATTACTGTTACCAACAGGGAGATCTAGAACTTAAAACATAGGTAGGATATAGAGGAAGTACACTGAAGGAGAGACACAGAGAAATAACTTATTATGGAAGGAAAACTGAAGAAAGAAAAGCATTGTGTTAAAATAGGCAGCTATGATATGAAGTGATTATAAGCCTAGGACTTAAAGTCTTTCATACAGAACATGACACAGAATGTGCAATAAAATTCTAATTATTACTGACTTTAGTCAAGGTTTAAAGTTTAAATGTGTCATGTGGTCATTTCCTAATGTATCTTCCCAGCAAAACTCTGCCTAGAAGCATCTCCCAGAAAATCTAAGAAATAAAGGTAATCTTGGTTTTTATGAGCATGAAGACTGGCTTTGGTGTAATTTTAACTTTCACAAATCTTTGTCCTTGGGATAAACTAGGCTTCGTGTTAAAGATCCATTCTCAGTTTGAGATATATTCATTTTATTCACAAATTATTTAAACTCAAGTGAATCAATATTCTCACTTAAAAAATTTTTTAGTTAGCAGGAGGTCATGCAATTTATCAGTATACCAAACATCAAAGAAGGAAGGAAAGTACTACTTATTAACTCCTACTAAACTTAATAAAAACAAAATTAATAAAATTAGCTAACTTTGGAAATTGGAATAGTGGTTGCTTCTGAGGCTAGGATGACTGGCAGGTGGTATGAGAGGACTACTGGAGGTGATTAAAATATTCCATTTATTTTTTTAAAGTCTACTTATTTATTTTTGAGAGAGAAAGAGAGAGACAGCATGAGCAGGGGAGGGGCAGAGAGAGGAGAGAGAGAATCCCAGGCAGGCTCTTCACCATCAGTGCAGAGTCTGATGCAGGGCTCAAACACATGAAACTGTGAGATCGTGACCTGAGCTGAAAACAAGAGTCGGATGCTTAACCTAGGAGCATCCTGAAATATTCCATCTTTTAACAGGAGAGCCATCTAGGAGCCCTGAAATATTCCATACTTTTAACAGGAGAGGTGGCTATAAAGGTTTGTCATTTTCGAAAGTGATCAAAACATATCTACGGAGATTTCATTGCATGTAAATTATACCTCAAAAGACCAAAAGACCATATTTTAGAAAGTAAGTAAATTTTGAAATACCAAGTGATGAAAAATATCAATGGGCTTGATTCTTACGACAACCCTGAAGTTTCCCCCAGGTTTACAGCAGGAGGCTCTGAGCTTGAGTGAGGGCCTGAAAAGGAAGCAGGATTCTGGGAAGACCGTATCTCATTGTACAGCCAATTTCAGAGCAGATGCAAAACCGAAATTATGAACTTGGGCAATTAGATGGGACCTGAAGAGTAGGCTAAACCTTAGGAAGGCTTGCACGGTACCCTGACACAACTATATCAAATAGCCATGGAAAGAAGAAAGGGTATTTACATATGCCAAGACCTGAGAAAAGGGTGGAGCGGAAGCATCCTGCTGAAGTGGCCTCAAGGTCCTTTCAAGTAGGTACAGGTGTGTGGCCTAATATAAACACAGCAGGAAAGACAGACTTACCATAAACTGCAAAGTGCTCAGTCCATCTAAACGCACTCAAACTTCAATAATACATAATCAAATAAACCACCACACTGCCCTGAGTCATAAGCAAGATATGTCCCACTGGCTCACATTTTGCCTCCTACACTAAAAAGTAAATTCTAAAAAGTAAATTCTAGATCATGACATGAGCCAAAGTCGGACGCTTAACCGGCTGAGCCACCCGGAAGCCCCAAGGTCTTCTGACCATTTATAGTTTTTAAAGTTTTAATAATGTTTACTTATTTGGGGGGGGGGAGAGAGAGAGAGAGAGAGAGAGAGAGAGAGAGAGAGAGAGAGAGAGAGCATGAGCAGGGGAGGGGAAGAGAGAGGGAGGCACGGAATGTGAAGCAGGCTCCAGGCTCTGAGCTGTCAGTACAGAGCCTGAAGCGAGGCTTGAACTCACGAACTTGGAGATCAAGACCTGAACCTAAGTCAGATGTTTAACCGACTGAGCCACCCAGGCGCCCCATGCCCATTTCTTAAGTGGGTTGTTTGTTCTTTGGGTGTTGAGTATCTCTTGATAGTAGAGGATGAGAGGATGAACTGGCATCTAGTTCAGGATTAAATAACTGGTATGGGAATTTCGAGAAGAATTAGGAGTCTTCTAATCAGTGACTTCTAAAAGAGTATATTATAAGCCATGAAAGTGACAAGCAAATATTCATAATTTTATTGTAATTGGTGGTGAAAATTTTGGCATGCACTCATGTGGAAGGACAAAGGAACAATGGCTCAGAATGAGCAGGGTGGCAGAGACCGTGAGATGGTAAAGAGGACAGGGAGTATATTAAAGTTTCTCAATGTAAAAGTGAAAATACTTTAAAAATGAAAATGTATGAAGGAAAAATAATTTCACCTAGAACAAAGTGTCAATACAAATATAGATGTTGATGAAGTTATAGAAAGTTATAGCATATTGTATATATATATGTGTATATATATTGTGTATATATGATAAGTAGCTAGATAAATCAGATATATTATAGTTATATATACATAGTGCCCAAAAGAAAATACGCCAGGTTTTAACACTAATTGTCTGTGGGAAATGGATTATAGAGCAGTTTTATTTCCTACAAAGTATACATTGTACAAGTTGTACAACTGCCTATGTTCTTTTTACCCTTCTGTGTGTAGAGTTTATCAACTCTTCCTCTTGGTCCTGTGAAACTGGGTTGCAGATGGGGGAGGAAGATAAGAGGCCTCCATTGGAGAAGGGCATTTTGTTATCAGGGCAAAGTCAGCTTTCACATGAGTCATGGAGGTAGGAGGAATATTATGGCAAAGCTGAGGATGATGTGGAATAATTCTGTCCCTCGGCAAGTATACATTGTGTTTATTTTTTTTACTCCTGCCTCTGACTATAGTGACAGTTTTCTCCACTTAAAAAAAATTTAAAATACACAGGCTGCATCTTGAATTTCCATTTCCTCATGTCCAATTCCAGTGGCTTCCCTTTGTGATCTAAAGCCAATGGCACAGAGTAACAGAATCGTAAAGTTAAGCATCTCAAAGAGGTTAGATTCTGTATGTAGTTTTCTCCATTATTTCAAATTTCAGAAAACAAGGCCCAGAGTGGTTGACAAGCATCACTGACCTTGTCTAGAAATCTGCCAAAGCATCTACAACACTTTACCTTCTTCTACGTCTGCTTTCATCTACACTTAGAAGTTAAGTTTCTAGAGTTTCTTTCTTCCTTAGCATTTTTAGTGTTTGGCACACTGACATACTCAGTTAATGTTACATTGAACTGAATTAAAAAAAATTTTTTAAGCTTATTTATTTTGAGTGAGTAAGAGAGAGAGAGAGCGTGTGTGGAGAGGGGCAGAGAGAGAGGAGGGAGAGAATCCCAAGCAGGCTCCACGTTGTCAGCACAGAGCCCAGTGTGGGGCTCTAACTCATGAACCATGAGATCACGACCTGAACTGAAACCCATGAATCAGACGCTTAACTGACTGAGCCACCCAGGTGCCCCTGATCTGAGTTTTTGAGTGGAATCCAGTGATTGTGACTCCAACTTCTGGTTAAGTGCTCTTTCCAGAGGTTTTCAAATGATGCTCCATGGAGATATGCGAAGAGAGTCCCATAGAGAATTCCCTTCTATACCTGTTTTATATATTAAGCAATTAAGTTCAATTTGACTTGGAACAATTATTATTCAAAAAGCTTTAAAAACGACTTCACTACATTCAGGGGGTAGGAGCTCATGGAGAAGGAGCAGGGGAAAGAGGTCAATCCCCAGCACAAAGGAAGTTAAATATGTCTGAATACAGAGAGCAAAAAGGAATTCCAAGTATTGTTTTCATCAGAAGAGATAAAGATTTAAAGCCTTCTCGAAAGAAGACCCGATGAAACAACAGTTTATCAGAGCAACACTTCTGAGATCGCCAATGTAGATAACATCCAAGTACCACTAAAGACTCTCTTCCACTCCCCAGATTTATTTTCAGTAACATCCTCAAGCATAATGTGCCTTTCCCACAGAGGATTGCAACATCACTATACATGAGGTAGAAATAGAAACCTCACAGAACAGGTTCTACCATTAGCAGAAGGGCCTCGAATGTGGAACACTTGGTGTGTCCATGCCCAGAGAAAGCTACTTTCTCCCCCGCCTCCCCGCCTTAGCACCTTACAAAAACATAGTTCATGGAGTTCTTTGCATAACTATAAAGTAGGCTAATCAATAGAAAGACCTTATAAATATGTGGAAGTGACAAGATTTGGACTGAACTGTACTTGACACTGTGCCTTGGGAACTGGTTAGTCAGGACCTGCTTGTCTTGTTAAATTTCCTCTTTGTCTAAGGCCATCACGTCTCTCTTTAACTTTACTTCCAATTTCCCTCCCCTCCTTCTTCCTCTCTAACAACACTAAGTAGAAAAGAAAACAACAAACAACTAGGTTCTAAGAACATGGTTAAGGCCAGCATTGGAACCCTAAGCACTGACAGTCTTCACCAATTCCTAAAATCAGGCTTGATAGGTTTTCCTCTAGGAAAATGCATTTAGAAGTAAGAATATACACAGAAACAGCAACATGTTATATTAAGATGCCACGAGAACTCCCACGACAATCTTGACCAGAGCATACTTTTTGATGTTCAGAGTCCCTCTAAAGCTACCTCTTCTGTCACTCAACATGGTATTGGCATTTATGTATACACATTATAGTAGCATTTGTTCAAATTTAAATGGATACTTTCAATTGACTTGCTATAAAATTGGGAGTCCACACAAATAAAAACTCGTCAGCATTTGCCGCATAGTTTTCTAAAATATAATAACCATTTCAAGCACAGGATTAATTTCTTTTAGGCCCTTTCTTCATCTTATCATTCAACTATTTGATACACTTAAATTTCCCAATTCTGCTGGACATTTTCTGATTACAAATATAAAAACACCAGCGCAAATAACTGGACCGGCACCTTGCCTGGTTCACTTCTGAAACAGAGGTGTAGCAGTGCCTGCTTTATATGAAGCTTTCAAGAAAAATATGCTGAATGAAGAAAATAAAAGAAAGAAGGAAGTAAAAGTCATCTACACTCTCTCCATTGATAAACAGCTATAATTAAATTTTTGGTAATTCCATCCAAATATTTTTCTTGAACAGTATATTTATGACTGGTATGTACCCAAAGGTATGGTCACACGGGTTGTTAATTTATGACTGAAAAAAGAAAAAAACATGCGGTGCCTGGGTGGCTCAGTTGGTTAAGCCTCCGACTTCAGCCCAGGTCATGATCTCATCGTTCCTGGCTTCAAGCCCTGCGACAGGCTCTGTGCTGACAGCTCAGAGCCTGGCATGTATTTTAGATACTGTCTGTCTGTCTGTCTCTGTCTCTGTCTCTCTGCCCCTCCCCAACCCATACTCTGTCTCTCTCTGTCTCAAAAATAAAACTTTTAAAAAATTTAAAAAAAAAGAAATAAGAAAAAACAAATTCATAACCGAGTCTCTGAAATGCCTGACACCCCTTCATGTGCTGGCCTGACCTCCCCAGGAAAGCTTCACCAAGACAGGATACCTGACCAGTTAATCTCTGAAATAGCTTGTGGCCTCCAACCAAGTGATCCAGAACTAAGGTCTGCATTCATTTTAAGCTAGTGCCAGAGCCCTAAACAGTGTTAAAAATTTGCCTTTCCCTTATAATTCCAATTTCCCTCAGGAATTGGGTAGAGTTCACTCAGAACCGTGCTTGGCATGACCAGTGAATGACAGCAAGTATAAAATTGTGGGTTTTTTTTTTACATTTTTATTTATTTTTGGGAGAGAGAGAGAGAGAGAGAGAGAGAGAGAGAGAGAGAGAGAGAACAAGTGGGGGAGGGGCAGAGAGAGAATGAGACACAAAATCTGAAGCAGGTTCCAGGCTCTGAACTGTCAGCATAGAGCCCGATGCGGGGCTCGAACTCACAAACTGTGAGATCATGACCCGAGCCAAAGTCGGACGCTTAACCGACTGAGCCACCCAGGTGCCCCAAATGACAGCCAGCATAAAAGAAATGAGTGGGGTGTCTGGGTGGTCACTTGGTTAAGCGCTGGACTTTGGCTCAGGTCACAGTCGCACAGTTCATGAGTTCAAACCCCGCATTGGGGTCTGTGCTGACAGCTCAGAGCCTGGAGCCTGCTTCAGATTCTGTGTTTCCCTCTCTCTCTCCCCCTCCCCTGCTCACACTTTGTCTCTCTTTCCCTCTCAAAAATAAATAAATAAACATTAAAAAATTGTTTTTAAAGAAATTACTAACTTCGTTTTTATAATAAACACAACAAAATTTATCTTCTTGATCAAGTTACAGTGATCTTCAAAAAAAAAAAAACAAACAAAAAACAAAAAACAAAAACACCTAGGAAAGGCAATGTGGTGCTAGACAAAGAATGTGGTTTGGAGTAGGCATGTCTGGGTTTGCAAGCTGCCTATATGCCTTTCTAATTGTGTGACAAATGACTGGGACAGAAGCTTAAATAACGATAACTCTCCATTTTCACAACTTTGAGAGTAGTAAAATCATCTTCATAGGGGCGATGAAAGAATTAAATGAGGTGCAGTTTGTAAGTGGTCTAACTATGCTTAATTCATTTTAATTGTATAACAAATTTTAATAACCATTTTTTTTCAATATTCTATTGTCATACAGAGGAAATTTTATATATAGACAAAGTTCTTGGTTTCTACTGCATAAAAGATATACAATATAAAATATACTTTATAAAATTGAAACATATTGTATATCTTTCTGCAAGAAAAATAAAGATATTGTCACTCTTTATATTTAAATTGATTCACAAATTCAGTCATAATCAGTTTCCACATACTTTTCATCTTTTGCCCATAACCTAGCAAACAACATACTGTCTGTCCTTTTTCTTCTCTTGAGTTTAAGACCGTAAAACTGCTTCTAGAGTAAATATTTTAATTCAAAACTTATTGGTTTTGAGAGTCCATTTGTCTATTCCTAAAGAGAGTATACAAAAAAAAAAAAAAAAAAGGAAAATGTGTTGCATCATAGTCCCAAAGAGGAAGAAGAGAACTAGCATTTACTGAGCACTTACATTGTCCCAGATTTTGTGCTTGCTATTTTTAAATTAACCAATATCATTTCCCCAACAACCCAGGTAAATTAAAATGTTATTGATCTCATTCAGTTGATAAGCAAATTGAAGCTCTTGCAGGTTAAGTTACCTAAGGAAGACATTTGGCTGAAATCCAAATCCAAATCCGAACGTTCACCTTTTTCTTGCCAACAGCAAAATGACTCCAAATGTGGTCTGGGATAGAAATTTTTGAGCTATATAATTTGCAGCATCCTTCTGGGAAGAAATTAGCAGCACAGATGAAAATGTTTAAGCAAATTTCTAATAGATCTAAATGAGATGTAGAACTTCGGGAAGGCTCACTGCTCATCCACTCAGTGCTCCATCAATCAAGAGTCTAAAGTTCTTTGACCTGAAATCCTTTCTGTTTTTGTTTTTGTTTGGAGCCTAAAAATGATTATTAACCATTCTCTTTTCTTTTGACTGCCTCTACCAACACAGAAATCTCTGCATTGGTCTCTTAGAGGACTTTTCCTGTGCAGTAAAACTCTAATAAGATTTTGATACGTGCTTATCACTTGATTATCTGAAAAGATATATTGTTTTATTGGAAAACTGTATCTGAATTTGTGGAGACAGACATGCAGAAACAAACATAATGCTTCTTGATCCACAATTCAAGCGAATATTGAAGTAGTCAAAGAATAACTGAATTGTGTATATTTATAATTTTGTCTAAAAGTTCCCTGTATATGCAGCCAGAATCTGACTTCTTCAAATACTGGGTGGTAGAGTGGCCCTGAGTTTTTTCACAGTTGACTAATTGACTGTTGAGTCAGGGATACATTTAGTTTGGATTTAGCAAGAGACATTTATGTGGCTTGCAGGCACTTCCATAAAATTTTCAAGATTATTAACTATCTTAATACAGCAATGAATTCTGGGGAAACTCCTTCCCCTTCATATGCTGACACTTTCAGGTGCCAGGCCAGGAGTTGTATGGAGAGGTGCTCTATGGCGTCCAGCACTGATAATGCCAAAGGAATAAGATATGAAGTACAGGAGCTAGAAAATATGCCATGGAAAATTATGTTTACATTTCCAACTCATATGTGAAACACATCTCAGACATTTTCAAATTTGCCACAATATTAAAAATACATGACATTACCGATAATGAGTTCTAAAGCTGAAATAAACTTTTCAAAACTATCAATAAAAAAGACTATCAATCAACCATGCTACAGGAAGAGGAAAGACTGCATTATTCTTCTACACGTTCTATGGAATATTTTTTTAAATGTCATATTAGGGGCGCCTGGGTGGCACAGTCGGTTAAGCGTCCGACTTCAGCCAGGTCAAGATCTCGTGGTCCGTGAGTTCGAGCCCCGCGTTGGGCTCTGGGCTGATGGCTCAGAGCCTGGAGCCTGTTTCCGATTCTGTGTCTCCCTCTCTCTCTGCCCCTCCCCCGTTCATGCTCTGTCTCTCTCTGTCCCAAAAATAAATAAATGTTGAAAAAAAATTTAAAAAAAATGTCATATTAAAAGGTACTTTCATAAAACACAGACAAAAAATGTAGAGCAAAAAGCATGTGGGCAGTTAATTAAAATATTGTTACCCTTCTGGATTTTTATGTTATGTATTTGAAGATTTTTTTAATTTGCAAATTTGTGATTTTTTCCCAGGTTAGTTACTTTCATACCTTATTTTGTATTCATATTTTTGTATTATTTTCTTAGAATAGCTTTGAAAATTGTGTGCCTTCTTCTCATGAATACCTGCAATGTATCACACACATATGTGCCAGCCATCCTGCTAAATGTTTCACACGTGTGAACTTATTAAAACCTCACAACAGCTTCATGTACAAGAAATGATTTTTTGGTTGCTATTTTACTCCTCCCAGATGAACTTGACTCTGTACCCCAGGTCACTCTGACTCCTAAGCCAGGGTTACTGATTTCAAACACTCCTTCAAAGGAGGGGATTTTCAATGATCCTAGGTGTCCTTCTTTAAGGGTTCTGACCTGATTTGCACATTTTTTTTTTCTGTAGCTAAGAGCTCCTAGGAACTGTCAGCTTCGTTAAACGTAACATGTTTTCATTGTTCTCTTCAAAGTGTTTAAGGGGCTTAGAGTCCTTTGAATGGATGAAAAATCCACTTGTCATTGTTATTTGCTATCCGTGAACTTGATTTCGGAATTCCCTTCAGGTCATGGATAAGTTTCCTTTTCTTCTGCCCTGGGTTCTGAGCCAAGAAACAAATCGAGAACCTTCTTCAGAGTGTACAGACCTAGCCTCGGCCTCTCATTCTCTCCTCGCTCTGCCCCTTGCAAGGTCGTGGTTCAGCACTGAGGATACTCAGCAAATAAACTCTGTGTGCTATTGCTGCCATGGTTATTATTTAGCTATTCTAGCTTTCTAACCAGAAAAAAAAAAAAAGAGATGTCAGGATTTTCTAATTATCTGCCTTAATATTTAAGAAAGGATTAATAGATTGATCTTTTCCTAAAGGTGGCAAAATAAGTTATATTATGAATCTGCCAGTTTTCCCTTTTATTATATTTATGCCTTTTTGTAACTTCATTAACTCCTTATAAAAATAAATTGCCTAGTTGATTAATGGAGCAACAGTCATCTAAAGTGATAAGGCTCTGTAATGAAATCAAGGCTCTGAAAGAAAGAAACTTGTTTAATGGTATACTCCTCCATCCAGGAATGAATCCGCTGTGCAGCACTTCTTACACAACAGAGTAGAATGTACATGTTAGAGACAGCAATACCATTTGCCAGCAGGTTGCCACTTGCAAGGTTGAGCAGTCATTTGGGGTGCTAGGCATAAGAGGCTTCACTTCAGAACTCTTCTATGAGCACGAGTATAGAGGGAGCCCAGAACTCTCCATCTCGGCAAGATGCCCCTATGTCTGTATCCTACGCATCCACCTTTTCTCCTGTCATCACTCACAATTGGGTCCCATCACCATGCACCTTAACTCTGTTCATATCAGTTGCCTAAAGAAGACCGGGATTCCAGATCATCCTTTAACCCTCAAATTTTGGTTCTCTTGTTTTAGGGCAACAGACATCGCCTTTGTGATCATCTCCTATTCTTTCGCAACACTACGAGATACTTTCACTGTACCCTCTTGTGTTCAAAGTCATCAACAGTAATGTCTTTTCTGTCCCCCCACCGTCTTGCTCTAACCGAAACCTGGGACAACCCTGAAACCCTAATTTCCATGCAGCATTCTCAGGTAATAGCTATTTGTCTCCCATACTAATAGGGGCTGAAGATGAGGTGGTGAATTTCTTGCTCCTCGTTGCTGCTTCAAGACCATTTCCTCTCCCTCCTCCTTAAAGGTTCACAGATTTGAGTCTCACATTAATCAATCCATACTTTCTACTACCTCTCCTAGTGGATGTCACCTACCATTGGACACTTCT
The DNA here is from genome assembly GCF_018350175.1 of Felis catus. NCBI lineage: Eukaryota > Metazoa > Chordata > Mammalia > Carnivora > Felidae > Felis > Felis catus. The sequence continues at coordinate 81,368,002 of NC_058377.1, read as the reverse complement.
CTAGCTTTTCTAAAGATTGTCAAATTCTTGGCTCAGTGTAAATCTTTCAACAGGACTCCTAAAATAATTCTTTGAAATTGCAATATACACAGATCATCTTTCTAGGACCTTGGCTCCATCCTTTTTTTTTTTCTTTTAATTTTTTTTTTTTCCCCAACGTTTATTTACTTTTGGGACAGAGAGAGACAGAGCATGAACGGGGGAGGGGCAGAGAGAGAGGGAGACACAGGATCAGAAACAGGCTCCAGGCTCTGAGCCATCAGCCCAGAGCCTGACGCGGGGCTCGAACTCACGGACTGCGAGATCGTGACCTGGCTGAAGTCGGACGCTTAACCGACTGCGCCAGCCAGGCGCCCCATGACCTTGGCTCTATCTTAAAAGTTGTTTTCTCCTACTCTATTTCACTCATGTACTCCCATAGCATACTTTTTTTTTTTTTAATTTTTTTTTCAACGTTTTTTTATTTATTTTTGGGACAGAGAGAGACAGAGCATGAACGGGCAAGGGGCAGAGAGAGAGGTAGACACAGAATCGGAAACAGGCTCCAGGCTCCGAGCCATCAGCCCAGAGCCTGACGCGGGGCTCGAACTCACGGACCGCGAGATCGTGACCTGGCTGAAGTCGGACGCTTAACCGACTGCGCCACCCAGGCGCCCCTCCCATAGCATACTTTTGATCAATGCCTGCAAACTCTCTAAAATCTCCAATTATCAGCTCCATCCTCCTAGCTTACTCTCCAAAACCTCCAATCCCAATAATCCTTTGACTCAGATTTTCAATCCATTGACTCTTGGCCAAGATTTTTCAGTTCTCAGCACATTATATTTTGACGGTCCTTTCCTCCCCTTGTGCCCTCACTTTCTTCTTTATGATTCTAATCGTCTGCCATTATACTCACCCACTTGTTATACCCTCAGGGTTCTGACTCCTGTCTCAGCTTATCATAAACTCATAGTTTTATCAGACCCTAGTTAAAACCAACGCTCCATCTGTATCCTGTCTATCTGTATTGACGCACACCAGCATCACTGGAGGAAAACATAGGTATGCTGCAGGCAGTTGATTTCTTTTAAATTAATGATTTGACTGGAGTTGTGCCATGCTGTCATACCTTCTCTTTTCTCTTTTAACATCTAGCACATACACTCCTAACACTCTCAGTTGCAATTTTGCTGTCTACCTCATTATTATAAATAAGGTGTACTGAGGTGCCTGGGTGGCTCGGTCTGTTAAAAGCATCATATTCTTGGATTTCAGCTCAGGTCATAATCTCACGGTTTGTGAGTTTGAGCCCCACATTGGGCTCTGGGCTGAAAGCCTGGAGCCTGCTTGGGATTCTCTCTCTCTGTTTCTCTGTCCTTCCCCTGCTCATCATGCCCTCTCTCTCTCTCTCTCTCTCTCAAAATAAACATCAAAAAAAAGTATACAGAAAAAAATTACCCACCAAACCACATCTACCCACAATTATCTACACTTTTGTGCAGTAACGTCTACACTCTCACCTGCTACAACAAAAGATTTATGAACACATAGTTAAAATGAACTTTTCTCACAAACTATCCACCAACTCTTATTGCTTGCTGAAGCAAACTGTTCAATAATGTACATGTACAATCATACAAAGATGCCAAGAACTATCCTCAAGTGAAAAAAGAAAGCAGATTTCATATCTGAATGAGCCAACAATTGGAAGAATATCCTAGGTAGAGGAAAAGTGAGTTTGCAGATGTCTTATCCTTACTATTTTCACTGTTTTTGTTATTGTTAATTATATTCATTTGTTTATATACTTATTTAATTCATTCATTTATACATTTGTTGAGAATTTACTCTGTTAAAGGAATTACTCTAGCTCTGTGGATAAAGCAATTGAGAATGCAGACAAAAAATGCTTGCTTTCATGAGTTTTCTAGTACAGGAACAGACAATAAAGAGCAAAAATAAGACATAGGGGATGTTAAATGGCGATAAGTGGTATGGGTAAAATAATGCAGGGAAAGGAGATAGAATAGGTCAAGAAAGGAGGATCGTAGACTTTATAAGGTGACCGTGGAAAGCCTCTCTGTCAGGAAAAAAAATCAATTAAAATTGGAGAAAAATTATTTCATTTTCATCCAATTATCATTTACTGAGTATATTTACTATGTGCCAAGGTATGGCCATGAACACAAAATAATTCAGCATGTTTCCATGCTTAGTTGGAATCATCTCGACTTCTATTCTCATTGGTGCTGAACCTTTAATTTCTACCATCTCTAAACAAAAATTATTACGGTTAGGACCAATGGAGTCCTACTAAGTGTCAGATAATGCAGAATTACTTTCCCTACCTTGTCTCATCGACTCCCCACAGGTGACTAGGAGGTAGGTGGCACTCTTTCTATTTTACAAATAAGAAAGCAGTCTTGGAGAAATATGATGGTGATCAGGCTAGCTCATGAAACCAGTAAGTAGCAAAACCAGGATTCGACAAGGAAATTATGACTTGGTATCTTGAGCCTTTCCTACCATGCATACTGCTCTCTTGGTGATTATGAGCCAGGAGTACCCAGCCAGAGGGACAGCCTCAGAATAATAAAGAATAAAGAATAAAGATTCAGTAGGGCTACCTTATGCTTATAAAGCCTAGTAATATAGGCAGACCATGCCGGCAGTGGTAATGCTCTAAGGAGGTAGTGTTTGTTTTTAAATTGTTTCTGTCATCTTTTAGCAATACTCCCCACTCTCTTTCTGGCTTTTTTTCCCTTTGATGGAACTGGCAGGGGAGAGGCGCCCCAATTTATTAGGGTTTTCTTAAATCGGGTGTTTACAACCTTCCCTAGCTCCCGGTTTATGTAAGTATGCATACAAGTATGTACACCTGCATATATGTATATGCTATGTCACAACTTCTACTTAACAAAGGACATTGTTGTAAAATGTCCTTAGCAACAAAATGGAGCACTTAATCTTTCCATAAAGATACAGTTAAATGAAGAAGATCATATTATAATGCCATATGACTTAAAATAGGCTTATATTAAACAATTGTTAGTGTTATCAACCATAAGGAATTTCCCAGTCATCAATTTCCATTGTATCTCTGAAGAATATCATTAAATTACCCTCAAATAATATAACCATGATGCTGCTTGTTTAATTATTATTCAAGTATTTCTTTTTCTTAAAGTGCCCATGCCCCTAGGGAGAGACAAAACATAAATTCAATTTATATCTTGTTTCAAACTCAGAACCTGCTATTAATGATCTATTGCAAAAAATTTCCTATGTGTGACATCAGCATCAGGCATGTGATGCTATAGGATTTGTATATATCTTTTTTATACAAATAAAATATCTTTTTTATATTTTGGATCCAGAGCAATCTTTTTTTTTTTTCAACGTTTTATTTTTATTTTTGGGACAGAGAAAGAGCATGAACGGGGGAGGGGCAGAGAGAGAGGGAGACACAGAATCGGAAACAGGCTCCAGGCTCTGAGCCATCAGCCCAGAGCCTGACGCGGGGCTCGAACTCACAGACCACGAGATTGTGACCTGGCTGAAGTCGGACGCTTAACCGACTGCGCCACCCAGGCGCCCCTAGAGCAATCTTTTAATTTTATTTGAGGCATGGTCCCAAGCTACATTCTGGTTCCATTTTCAGACCCATCGGTGACAATAATGTAACTTCGTGTTCTAGAAACTCCACTTGTTATCAGTTCTACCATTTCAGACAAACAAAGGTTTGCTTCTTCCAGTATATATTATGAGACTTAATGGGTGGGAAGCAATTGGAGAGTGCCAGATGAAAGGTACCATAGTAGGTTAGTACAAAAAAAAAATAGGTAGGGCATCACACAATGTGTCATCTCAGCTGGCTTGGCTAATAAAAGTGCCAGCTAATTGTCTCTTACGGCTGTTGAGTCCCTCTGGAGAAACGAGGGCCAAATGGGATTGGTCTTACCTAGAACATGGTGTATACCTGGAAATGTATCTCATGGAGACTTGTTTATTTGGCAAGAAATTACATTTTAACTACAACTCAGGTGATTTCAAAAAGATTTCTGATCACAACCAAGTGAGCTAAGTAACCACTGAGGTGTTAAATATATGCATTATTTTTATGTTATGACTTTACTTCCAGATGTGCTCATGACAGGAAGGGTAAATAGGGTTTACATCCAGGGTCATTTTAATCAATTGGTGATGGCTGTCAGGAGAGCAGTGATGAAGAGGATTCTGAGGCCATAGGTAGAGTCTCCAGAAAAGAGGGTCATGGGAGATGACTTTGACTCTTACACAGTGAAAGCAGACAGGTATAGCAGAAGTACCTTATAATTTCCATGCCTGGTATAGGCCATAATTACTATGGTCAAGTCAGAAAGTGGTAATGATATTCATACACATATCTAGGAAAATCCCTACGGGTATGGCACACCCAATCCTGCCAATTCATGTTCAGTTCTCTCAATAGACATAAAATATTTTTTCAGTTGGATTTTTTCCTAGTAACTGACTAATCTGAAAATAACCAAATGAATTCTATTAAGCTATTGCTCAGTAACCAGTTGCTTGATTTAATTTAACTTGCTTTTCTTCATACCAGTGCAGATACAGCTTAAATATCTTTTGAGGGAATGTTTTTTAGGGGTTGGCTTAATTCCTAATGAAACTCTGAAGGGGCCTTTGGGCTTCAGAAAATTTAAAACTATAGCGTTACCTTGTTCTTTCCCGGGCCAATTAACTGGGTAGATTCTTTGCATTCAATTTGAAGCTCCTGTACTCCAGCTAAAGTTTCATTTTCTCTCTCAGCAGTTGAAAACCTATCTCCTTGAACAACAGAAACTAAGCATGAAACTTAGGCATACTGAGCTCAACGGGCCTTGGCGCTGGCCCCCAAATACTGGTGTGCAGAATATCCCAGAAACTACAGTTTCACTCGGCTCCCTTTCATAAGCCGTGGAAGGAAGTGAAGGAAGCATGCCAGGTTGTTATTCAACTCCCGTATTTAATCAAGCATTGCCCGGGCACTTCTGAAACTCTTCAGCTTCTAAATTGAGAGTAAAAGCAAAGAGAACACAGGATGGAAACTACTTAAACGTGAAGGCTCTCAGGATTACTCAGGATTGTGTGGCCATTCTCCCCAAACTCCTAAAGTCAGCAAGAAAGCCCATTTCAGTCCCGGTGGTTATTTCTAACCGAATGCTTCACAGCTTTCTCAAGGATGTCAATACACATTCTTTCACTTTGTGTTAAGTGACCGACTGGTGCCCTGCACATGAGGCCCCTCACTACTGCTCGCACCACGTTTTCTCCATTCAGGTGTTTGGTACCCTACTATGAGAAAGACAGGTTTGTTTATGATCTAAGAAAACATCATAGGACTTGCACAAAGCAACAGGTGCGGGCCATGAGTCATTTTGGTGTCCTCACCTGCAAAGGGGGAAGCCAGCATGTGCCAGAAATTCCTGATACACCAAGGGACATTACCAAAGTCTTTCTCCCTTTTTTTTTTTTCATTTGGGGCAGGAAACAGATGACCCCTGGTTTGCCACCGCTCAAGAGACTCAGCCTGCCTCAAAGTCAAAATGGACCAACCTATGAAAGCTGGAGGGTTGGGCTTTTTTTTTTTTTTTTTTTTAAGGCCTGAATGAGGTGATATCTTCATGCTGACAGCTGAGAAGCAGGTCAGTCAGGTTCTTGGGTGCTCTATTACACAAGCAAGATTGGGCCAGCTCCACCAAATTTTGTTTCTGACACCCTCCTGCCCAGTGGGACATTGTCATACTTCACCCCTCTGCTTTCTCTAATCCTCGGCAGACGCGTTGCAGCCAGGACAGCTGTCTGTGATATTTTAGTTCCTGTTTGTAAATACCTCCAAAACCTGAAGGTAAGGGTGTGCTGGGTTGCCTGGGATTCCGTCTCTCTTCCTTTCTCTCTCTCTCCCTTACTTTTTCCCTTTTGCTTCCCCGCCCCCCCCTCATTTATTTACCAAAGAGAATCAAAGCAGGCTCAACTTTTGCCACTCTGGCAAGTAGTTACGGAGATCCTTGTAAAAACAGGTAGTTGTTTTGTTAAGTAATCACCTTCCAAATGAGCATTTGCACCAAGTGACTTACTTTTTCCAATTACTGCCAAATTTGCTACATGATGAACCAGCTGGAGAGTTAAATAAAAACCTCACTTAAAATGTACATGACTACAAGGGAGAGTTTCCTTAAATCAGATCTTAGTAAAAGTTTCAACATGTCTAAAGTGGAAATGGCAAGAATGTAAACTGATTACTTAGATTTTAATTATGCATTTTGGCTTTAAGGTTCTTGCTAAAGTACTAGAATAAGACAGGTTTTGAAGAACAATCTTTGAATTACAGGCTTCTGTATATTTTTCCAAGGATTTTATTAATCAAAAAAACTGGCAAAACGTTGTGTATGTAAACTATTTCACTTAACATGCTATGTGCTTGCGGCCGGCAGTCACTGGATACCTAAAACGTTGTTAAGTCAGTTGCTTCGGAACACATCTTATGGAATGAAGGTGTGGATAAAGTTCCTTAAAATTATTTTCAGTTTGTGGTTGTGTGAAAGGCTCCTTTAATTAAAGGGATGCTTATTTACTGCTTAGCCCTTTCTATTTGATCTGCTGAGGCATTTTCTACAGACAGTGAAATGTAACAGAAGGCTGAAAACCCCAAGCTTGGGAATTGGGGTCCAGAATATTTCTTTTGGAGACAGTCTTTCTTTCTAAGCTTGATACTCTTCCACCTAATTATTTATTTCAGCACTGAAGTTTATGACTAAGAATGCTCACGTGAGCTGGGATCGTGACCTAAATATTTTTCCTGGATTTACGCATACCCCAGTCTTTTAATTAGAATTATGTTCACAAACTTGAATTTTTTTTTTCCTAAAGGAAAAGTCATGTTTTTCTTTTCTTTTTAAATCAAATAAAAGTAAATGATACGCCCTAAGGTCCTCAGGTACAATCCTCTGTTCTGGCTACTAAGACTTCTCATCCTTTCAAAACCCTTTTATAAAAGAGGCATTTCTAGCAGCATAGTTCATTAGGTCCTCATTTATTGTGGCTTTCATTTAGGAACGGCAAATACTGTTGAAGATTGTAAAGGCCACTCAAGAGTAACACTCAGGGTCTGCCTGGGTTATTGGCTGCATGTCAGACTGAATTTCCTAGGACAAAGACAAACAAAACCCATCTGTCTTAATCTGTAGCCTGAGATCTATAATAAGAAACAAGCAAAAGCCACCGAGAGAGAAGAAGCACAGTCCAAGTATTGTTTAGTTATTTCACAGCAGAATCCAGGTTTTCTATTATCCCCTTCGTGTACCTGAACTAACGCTGTCCTTTAACAGCTGGATTTTGACTGAGTTTAGAGTAACAAGCATTTCTCTTCCCTTGCATAGGTGGACCTCACAGGGTACCTCCTTATTTTTAAAGCTTGGTATAAAATGGGTATGACTCAGTTACAACAGGAAGACTGGGCAGAATAATGACTTTATGCATTTAAGGGGAAGCAAAATTATGCACAGACAGTGTGAACTTGTTTCCTTCAATGGACACGGTTGCCATTTTCTCCCACCACCTCTGCAGCCCTCCATACAAAATTCAAATGTGAAACCACTTTCTAGTGCCAACACCAAAAAACAGGGGAGAAAACTGTGTTCATTTTCTCTGCGTTCCATAATTATTTTTGAAAAAGTGAAACTCATACTCTCTGAAAGCATATTTTAAAATTTGTTAACTACCAGAAACGATAAAAATAGTTCAATATATACAGACAGGTTTAGAATCTGTTTCAAGTATCACAAAGTGGAAGGAAATCCTCCTCTCTTTTTCTCTTCCCTTTCTAATAATTCTAGTCTTAGAGGTTTTTTAAGTTTGTATTGGTCTTAGCTCGGTTCCTGTGTTATACAGTCTCCAAATTCCTCTCCTGAGTTCCCAGCTAGGGGCAAGAAGGGACAAAGACTGGGAGGGGGAATGATGCTACCTGGTTCTCCCGATTTGCTTTTGCTCTACGATTGTATTTTCTGTCGTCCCATCTCTGTCTGCCTCCACAGGGCACCTGGTTGACAGATGAACTTGGGCACACATGAGCACACCAACCATCATCCAGCATAACTTCACATAACAAGGACACAGCACAGTTTTAAATATTTAAACTCTACAGATGGAGAGAGGCTGAGAGAAAAGTGCAAAGAAAAAGAGCACAGATTTCTTTTACTGCCCTTCAGAGCGTCTGTATCACCTCCTTTAGACTTTGCTGCTTACAGTGTGTCTGGTTTAAGTCAGAATGGGGTCGAACTTAATAGACATTTCCTAGTCTTTTCTCCAGCAAAAACCCAGGCCTGAGATTCTGAAGAGCTGATGGTTTCTATTCCTGCCTACTTCTATCCCTTTAAGATGAAGGGACCTGAGTGAGAGATGTAAACTGTTTCTCTTGGAAACTAAGGAGCAGAAGTGAAGTGTCCTCTGCTTCAGGCTGGGACAACAGGAATAAACTGATTCTGGCGAAAGCCTTACCCATAACTGGAATAAACTGTAAATAGTATTCACGACATACATCATCTCTCTCTTCTCTTTCTTTTCCCTCGAGATAAATTATAGGTAGAAACAGAAGCCTTGGCTCATTTGGGGTATTGATACCTTAGGTTTTCAAGTTACAGTCAAAAGCTGGGTAAAGGGTAGAGAGATCCCCTTGGTGGTTCAATGTTACAAAGTGAGTCAGGAACAACAAAACTCACTTTGCTGACTCTTGATACGTGGATTCTCATTACGGGAAGGGAGTGAAAGCTCATTCCTCATGTAACATGAGAAAATTAGAACAGCTAAGGGCTGTTTTTTCCCCTCTGACCACCACTTCATTAGGACGAAAAAATAACCAGAAAGCCTAGGTGTAGGGAAAGCAAGTCAAAATGTATAGTAATGACACAATGGGTGGCTAAGTATAATTCGTAAAGAAACCAGACCACTGGAATTAGATAATGAGAAAGGTTATAATGTTTGCTATGAACCTGGCAGAGTTCACAGAAGGATGTTTCTGAAAAGATACATGTAAGTATTTCTAAAACTAAACTGAATTGTATTTTAAATGTGCCAGGTGGAGCATCCATTTAATAATGTGTTGGTGAAAACTAAAGGTCCTGGGGATAAGAACTTGTGTTTTGTTAATTTGTAAACTATATGCTAAAGGTGTTCACCCAGAACCATAGAGACGATTGCTGGCATTTTCTTAAATTGGGATAAAAGTGTATTTAGTGTGTTTGAGAGGTACTTAAGGTAGAAGGCCCTCGTTTTCTAGTGTTTACAGTCATGGTATTATAAACTACTTTGGGTAAAATAATACAATTTGGAGAAGCGGTGCTAAAAATACATTGGTGGTAAAAACTTTCTAAAAAGCAGCTGAATTCTAGATCCTTTTGTAACCAGTTTCTATATTCCTTTGTAACTTCTTTTACGCAGTTGAGTGATTACTAGCTTTAATAGTGAGGTTTGAGTCCTAACCCTATCTCTCAGTCATTAGCTCTGTGGTCTTGGTCACAATTACTTACATTTTTAATGCCCCATTTAATTATGTGTAAAACAGGATTGACAATCCTTTCCTCATTGTATGTTTGATTGGTTTGGGTAAGAATTAAATGAGAAAACATGTGAAGCATCTGACTTAATAAATGCATAATAGTAATATGTTTTCCAATTATGTTAACATTTTTAGGAACTATACCCATTTTCTTGGCTATCACAGAAATGTGAAAAATATAAACAAACAGTATCACAAATATAAACACCTAGGTAATCCCTACCAGGTTAAGAGACAGTATCACAAGCATACAGAAGTCCCTTCCATGGCTACCTAATCAGTACTGTCTCTTTCCTTCCCACAAGTAACCACATTCCTGACTTTTAACATTCTTTTAAAAACTTTTGACAGTTTTCACTTGTTTTTGAATTTTACATACACGAAATTACACACTACAACTGGCATTGTGAGCTCTGCATTACATTTGTCATAATCACCTCTGTTGTACATGGCTCTAGTTTGTTAATTTTCATGTATGAATATTTCACAATTTACTATCTGATCTGTTACTGATGGATGTTTAGGCTGGAGACATTTATAAATAATGCTCCTATGAATATTCTTGTCTGCCTGTCTGCCTAGGTTTTTAAGTAGATTTTTTTTAAGTGATAAGCATAAGGTATGGCATATATTTGTAAAGCCTTAGAAATCCACAGGTATGGACTAATTACTAAAAGCTTTTGAAAATATATATATATCAGGATGTAGTATAAATATACTTAAATTGTACCACTATGTAAGGTACTATTAATCAGGGAGAGGGCACTTAAAAGAAAATCAGAGGGAGTACATTGAGGCTCCTCAAACCCTAATAAAAAATTATTAAGGTTGAAAATACTTACAAAAATTTCTGGAAGCGCTCTTAAGAAATGGCAGGTGGGGAGCCTGGGTGGCTCAGTTGGTTAAGCATCTGACTCTTGATTTCGGCTAAGGTTATGATCTCATGGTTCATGGGATCAAGCCCCGTGTCCAGCTAGGTGCTGACAATGTGGAGCCTTTTTGGGATTCTCTCTCTTCCTTTCTCTCTGCCCCTCTCTGCCCCTCCCCCATCGCGCACACACACACACACACACACACACACACACACACACTCTTTCTCAAATAAATAAGCCTTAAAAAAACAAAAAAAGGCAGGTAGGTAATACTGGACCTTAAAGATAGCAGTTGCACCTCCCTACCCTGGATGCTATTAGTGAAAAATAAGCTCTAAGATACAATTCAAAGAGCAGGATATCAGTTTTCAGACTCTATCGTTTGAGGAGGAATAGCCTAATGTTTTTAAAAGAATATTTTAATATTAACGATCTTTCAAATTTTAGCATCTAATTAGGTTGGAGTCAGTGCTACTCTTCCATTCACTAGTTTTCATTACTAGCCACTCTGGACCTCAGTTTCTTCCTGTGCAAAATGAAGATATTACAAGCATAATTTTTTTGGTCTCCAGGGATCATTGTGAGGATCAAGTAAGATGAAATTGTAAACCCTTTGAAATGTAAGACACAGAAATTATATTCTAATAATAAAAAAACAGAAGTTAATGTCTATTAGCTACTTACTTTAGGTCAGGTATTGTTTAAGGTACTTGTACTTAAATCTTCACTCTTCAGAACAGCATTGCGAGGTCAATATGATTATGATGATGATGCTTATTATGATGATTATTTTTCACAGGTTATCCATAATGCAAGTCAGAATTTTAATATAAATCTAATTTTAAAAACTTGTCCCTATATCCTGCTATCTGTGAACTGTGGCATTTCCACACTTCAGAGGCAGAAGGGTATGCCTGGATAAGAGAACTGTGCAAGGGTTTCAACCCCCCAACTCTGCTACTCTCTGGCACCATCATTTTTCCACACATGCTCCCAGCCAGATTCTTCATTTACACAGTAAGGGGATACAAGGAAAAAATATCCTAAAATCTAAAAGTCTTTCTGAATTTCCCTAATTTGGGATTCATAGGAAGAAGGGCATCATGAAGTGAAAAGTATTGTCAAAAAAGGGATGTTAATTTCAAATTCAAATAATTCAGATTAGGTGCTAGTGAAATATTTTCAAGTGGATTTCCTGACTGATTCACTTGAAAGTGGTATGTATACAGTACAATCAGCAACATCATTTTCATCATAAATATTCCAAGTTACATCTTTATAAAGAACATATTTTCTTAAATAGGTTAAACAAATCAGCCAGCTTTACATGTCCCATATTTACAATGCTTTACTTAGCAATCTATATATAATATTCCATATACATATGAACTCTATGTATATGTTCATAGTTCATACATATATTTCAACTTGTCTCAAGCTAAATGATCTTTCAAATAGTGGAATAGTGGTGTATGGCTTGACAAAGTTTTGGCATGACACTTCCTTAGAAGAAAGAAGAAAGAAATATTATACAGAATATAGAACTCACTCTACTTTTAGTACATAATCCAAACAAAATAAACTTTAAGAACAAAGAGTATGGTATTATCAATTTAGTGTTATGTATCTAGATCCTTACCACTTAAAAAGATCTTTGGGGGGCACCTGGGTGGTTCAGCTGGAGAAGCATCTGACTTTGGCTCGGGTCACCATCTCACCATTCTTGAGTTCAAGGCCCTTCGACAGGCTCTGTTCTGACAGCTGGGGCGGAGCCTGGAGCCTGCTTTGTATTCTGTGTCTGGCTCTTTCTCTGCCCCTCCCCCACTCGCACTCTGTATCTCTCAAAAATAAATAAAAACATCTTAAAAAATTTAAAAAAGTTTATTTATTTTTGAGACAGAGAGAGAGAGAGAGAGAGAGAGAGAGAGAGAGAGAGAGAGAGAATGAATCTGATGCAGGCTCCGTATCAGCACAGAACCCCAGGGCTCGAATTCACAAACTGTGAGGTCATGATCTCAGCGGAAATCCAGAGTATGATGCTTAACCTACTGAGCCACCCAGGTGTCTCAATCCTCATCACTTTAAAAATGTAGATCCATTTTTAAAAATTTGCTATTTTGTTGAATAATTCAGATGCTTGTTATTTTTTTCTTTCAGATTTCCCTTAATTACACCAGTACCAATAAAGGCTACAATGTTGACCTCAGCCAAAATTCTGTTGATTTCAAAAATGTTTAGTTTACTACTAATTGGAAGCCTTGGGGAAGAAGGTCTAGAAATAAACACAACACAAAGCATTGTAGCAGGCTTAAAAGCGATGCAAAATGCATCTGTTCCTTTGGAAAGTGATGCAAATTTAAGCTCAGATAAAGAAAATAGAGAAACCTCCAATCCCAAGACAAGTAATTCCTCTCTTTGGGATCCATCAAATAAAAACCATGGAACAACAGAGGTCTTTGGCAATTCATCGACAAACAACTTTTCTGGGAATCCAAGATCCACGCCTACGCTTCCCACAAATCCTCCCTTGATCCAAGGCTTTGTTTCTAAATTGCCTCAGAACTCATCTATAGCAGACGAAAATCCTCAGCCTGTCTCAGCACCTCCCGATGCTACATCTGCTCTATCTTCAGAAAAGTTCACTTGGTCTTCAGCCAGTGATACCATGAAAACTCCTGACAATAGTTCCATTTCAATTAGCATCCTTCCTGCAGCACCAAACACCACGTCTGCGTCCCCCATGATAACGGAACCAGATGAATGGCTCACCACAACCAGTGATAGCTTCGTAGGGTTTACTCCTTATCGAGAAACGACCACTCTACAACCCACCTTAAAGTTTACCAATAATTCAAAACTCTTCTCAAACACATCAGACCCCCAAGAAGGTAAATATAAATGGATTTAACTTTCTTTTTGTGTGAAATTGAATCTCGAACTAAGTCATATAGATTATATCTCAGGAATGTGCCATATTAAAAAAACAAACAAACAAAAAAACCCAGGAAGTCAGCAATAGCACACATGGTTCTCACTTTGAGGGGGTGACCATGATATTCGTTGGAAATAGTGAAGGGATTTTAGGGCTTAAGTCAGCATGCACTAGTCACTGTTGTATGGAAATGTAAGGAGACAGTGGGACAAATTTAAAAGGAGGTTAGGCTGAAAAGAAATAGAGACTGAGGTAGTGGTACAGTTTTGAGATGCTAGGTAACAGTTTTCACTGTATCTTAGAAAGCTACCTGAAATTTCCCATGCTTTCAGGAATAACATACAACTGAACTTTAAAAACATACGTATGTGAAAATTGAAATAAATGAATTTATAAATTATCTGATACCACAGAATAATCACAGGAAAAAAGAACACTGATATATATTTTACATGTAAATAAACTCAACCAAAGAAGATCCTCCTGAATTTTTAAGTTGGTACCTAATGAACACCATCAAAATTGAATACAGCTGTGAGTGTCACAAGAAAATTGCTTCATGGGAACATTTTAATAATTCATTTAGGGATTATGCCAAGCTTTAAAATGTAAAGCTTTAAAACGTTATCTAATATTTAATAAAAGTACATAATCTTTTATTTTTTCAGGTCTAACCAAGTGTTTATTTTCCTGAAATTTTTAAATAATACTTTTTCCCCCATGAATTCAATGATTTCCAATACAACTTGTTTCCAGACTATATTAATGATGTAAACACAAAATCACATATACACATTCCTACTTGAAAGTTGTTAGCTTACAGAAAAAGTTTTAAATTCTGAAATCTAGGCTTTAAAATAGCACTGCAACTAATACATTGTGTACATATATATTCATTTTAGCTATAATTTTAACACATACTCTTATTCATATCCCCTCTGATATTACATCAGAAAGATTTTTAATAAATATTCTCTCTCTTTTGTCTGTCTATACTCAATATATATACGGAGAATACTGAGTATTTATGCCTACCTTTACTCTTTAATCAGAAGAAAATTACTTAACTTTGCTTTATTTTATTTTATTAATAATTTTGCTCTAACGCTTCCAATGTATAGGTAATTTTTTTATAAGTGGGCTTTAATACAGAATTACAGACTTTATAAGACCCCTTAATTAATAAAACTAATTAATTTTAACCACTTAATTGATTTTTTTTTTAAACTGAAAATACAATATACTAAATATGAGTTCAGGGAGCATTACATAGTTTATTGATAACTTAGTTTAAGATAGGGTACTTGGTGAAAGGGATGACTGAGTAAAATTTTGAACTCCCAGACCTACACATCCGTTCTCAATATGCAAGACATTGAAAACATCTTGCTTATGATCTGTTTGTTGCATCTTGAAATATCCTGTATCAGGATACACTGCTTTTTTCCTTATAATGCCTTTTCTGTTAGGGTTTTGTGGATTCATTTTCTATTACCCACTTATTCCCATTAACTTTTTATTTTTCAATTATTATAGAAACAAGCTCAAAGTTCATTTCATCATTAAAGTTCATTAAAGATTCAGAATTGATTAAAAACTCAATATGGCAGTCCATAGAGAAATCAGATCTTAATGGAGCATACACATGGCATTTCAGTAATATTGTTGTTTATAAAGGAAAGAAAGACAGTTATAAAACTAAGAAGTATTTCAAGGTAATTCAAAATTTGAAGTGTGGTTTTATTGGGAGGTATATTTGCCAATATATCCCAAATACTCAGTACTCCATAAAATATATACACACACACATCACCATTATCTAATTAAATATATATATATATATATATATATATATATATATATATATAGTTTAAAAGTCTTTGTTATAAAGTCCACATGTATATATTTCTCTTCTTTGAAAATTTATTTTCTATTTCTTTACCTGTTAATTATTTTTTATTTGTTCTCTAGAGAATAAAAATACAGGAGTAGTATTTGGGGCCATTTTAGGTGCTATTCTGGGTGCTTCATTACTTACTCTTGTTGGCTACTTGCTGTGCGGAAAAAGGAAAACAGATTCATTTTCCCATCGGCGACTTTATGATGACAGAAACGAACCAGGTAAAACAACTTTTAGAACTTCACTACATACAGTGGTTTTAATTAAAAGGGGATGCTAATGTTCACTACCTTACCTAGAAGGGATTCAGAGATTCATATGACAAAAACAGACCAAAGATTTATTATGATCTCTCTCTGTTTCTCAAAGACCATAACCAAAATAATTATGGACCTGTGGGTGGAATTTGGAAACCATTTGGAACTGTGGTTCATTGCATCACAATTACTTTTAAATAAACCAAATCCCAGAACCTGAAACATGTCTATAAAATTGGAAGATAATGGCATGCTATTAAGGAAAAAATGGCCAGTGTTGTTAGCACTAACTGCAAAGCCATTCTTTGTCATGTTGGATCTCTTAGCAGCAGGAATTTGAACAATGACTTATTGTTTTTATTTATTTTTTAGAGAGGTTGGTGGGCGGGGAGGACTGAGGAGGAGAGAGACAGAGAAAGAAAGAGAGAGAGAATCTCAAGCAGGCTCCACACTCAGCAAAGAGCCAGATACACGGCTTGATCCCATGACCTAAGTGGAAATCCAGGAGTCAGACACTCAATAGACTGAGCCACCCAGGTGCCCCTGAACAATGACTTATTCTAATTTGGAGTTCTTCTAAAGTTTACACAGATACAGTTGCCCTCAATCAATTATTTTAATAAGTCTCTAAAACAGAATCTATAAAGAGTTGTATATTTGGGTACATAAAGTCACAGTAATTCAGGAACTTTTCACTCATGTGATAGCAAAGACCAACCATAGCATCTATGAAAAAGAAATTTATCTGTTAAGAATAAAGCACTGAATTTGTTCTTAATGCAATAATACTAATTAGAATAGAAATGAAATAACTTCAAATGATTGATTCATTTTTTTAATACCACAGAAAAAATATGTTTTCTGGTTTACATAAGGGATGCTTGCTATGATAAAAACAAAAACAAAAACCAAAACAAAAAAACTAGTTAAAGCCCCTGGTACATCCTGTTGAGAAAGCCTTTTGATTTTAATAAGTTCAGATCATGACTGACATATTGTTCATCTTCAGAACCAAATCTGTTAATTGAAAATTTAACTTAATTCTATTTTGGGGGTTTCTAGCAATCCATATAAAATAAAAAGTGGCACTTTTCCAAATTAAAGGATAGGATTTCAAAAACAGGGGTATCCAACCTTTTTTTTTCCTTAACACCAGAATCTTTTCTTTATCTGTTATCAGAAGCAAAAGCTCAGTCTATCAAACTGATACAATTTAGGATGTGATTGAGGCAGAGGGGAATAACTCAATCATATCACCAGTTTTACTCTTTCAAGACAGCTCCCCCAGGTTACCAGGAACCCAGTTTGTAAACAGATGGCTTAAAGAATAGCTAGAATATGAGACTACCTAAATGAATAATTAGATCACTAATCTAATTAGAAATTAGTCACTGCTTTAATATTTAAAGGTACCTAGTACATGCCAAGTTCTCTTTGAAAATAAACTCAAGATCATTAAGATAGTAATAATTGGCTATTCGTTAAAAAAGTAAAAAATAATCTCTTATAACGTTAATCAGAAAACGTCAAGTGCATGATAACTAGGATCTATCATAAAGAAACATAAGCTTTTACAGATAGTTTTCTTCTATCTAATGTTGAGACACTTAGTAAAATCATGACTCTGATTTAAAATTAATGCTCTTCACTTTTTAAAAATTATTTTTTGCACCAGAAACAAAAATTCTGAACATGTTGACAATGCTTTAAATTCACAAGATTCAAAAATCAATGAGACATATGTCTATACTTCTTCAGGAAAAGTATTGCTCTCCTTTTGTTGTGATTTCTCCTTTATTTCCTTTATTTTTGGTCCTTTGGCAGCAAAATTATTTTACAAGTTAAACTGTTCTCTTAGTCTTGGAAAGAAATGTGTATTGAAAAATATGCACTCGTTTAAATTTCAAACCTAGTGTCTGAAAAGCCCATATAACAGATGTACTTAACCTACTCATCTAGAACAATTTCTATAGTCTGGCAGATGCCTCAGCATGCATCCTCCAGACTGTTACCATAAAATAATTATTTTTTGGTTACTTTTTTAGTTCTGCGATTAGACAATGCACCGGAACCTTATGATGCAAGTTTTGGGAACTCTAGTTATTATAACTCAGCTATGAATGATTCATCTATGCCAGCAGGCCGAGAAAATGTACGTGACGGCATTCCTATGGATGACATACCTCAACTTCGTACCTCGGTATAAAACCAAGAGGAAAGGCTTCTGACGGCAAATGATCGCCTACATCCTAGTCTTTTCACAAACCCATCCTCCAAAAGCTGAAGCAAGATCACTGTCATGTGGCCTGTGCCAAGGAGAACCATAAAAGCAAGAGACTAGTAGCAGAAACAGACGATAATCTGAAAGGTTTCCTTTCTTACCATTTTTGGCTGTGCTGAATCATCTACTGAGTAACCTTAATTTGTATTTTGGTCTATTTTATTGTTAGTAGGAAACGTTTGTGGGAATCAGGTGAAACTAAAGAGTTTCACCATGACTGCCCTGCCTGATAATTTAATTAACCCTATACTCCTAATGCCATACATCAAGATTGTCACTCTCTTCAAGGAACAATGGAAGAGTAATTTATTTTTAATTTTGACTTAAAACAAGAAAGAGAGTATACAGAGTTTCTGTGCCTGGGAAATTAAAGTAATAGGAGTGAGAGATTGTTCTCTAGTACATTTAGCTTTCCTATATCAGCACATCCATGGTAAGCCCCTTGAGTTGCCAAGTTGACAATGACATTGCCTTCAACAGGGCCATGGTTGGAAAACTGACCCTAACCAGGAAAAGAATCACTTCTCTTCAAAGAGTGGGAAATTCTAAACTGTTTTATTTTAGGCCTCAATTAATTGGGTGCTTTAAAGACTCAATGAGAATCATGGGGGGAAAAGTCAGCCAAAGCATATATTTGTACATAATTTTTACAGTTTTAAGATATTAAATAAGAGCAAGATTTATTATGTATTAGGTATCATTGCTTGACCATATATGGAATAGATTCTGTATCTCTAAGTGTATAAAGTATAAGGTTAAAAAATTGATGAATGGAAATATTACGCAAACAAAAATTTTTGAGCATCACTTTTACAAGCAGAAATACAATAAGTGTCATTTGGATTCATATGACATCTTTCAGTCATATGTTTCAGTTTGTTCTTAATTACCACCTGCTTTCGGCAGGAAAAATAGACTTCTTAGTATAGGAAGGTTGAGGTTTTAGGGACTAGAGGATTAGATCAATAGTTAAATTCCCAAAGAAGCACTGAATGTGTGAAGAGGGCAAACAAAGCAAGAGGTCTCACTGTTAAATGGACATGTGTGTGCCTGCACATGTGTGTGTGAAGAAACACAGCAGTAGCCTTAGAAAATGAGGACCAGGAATTAAGTAACAGAAGAACTTACTTACCCCATATTGCCATAAAAATAGCAAAGAAGACCGTTCCTCCATTATCAAACAAATATGTCACCTTAATGGAAAACAAAGCAAAATTATTAGTCACATATTGATTATAATAATCTAGTGATTGCCATCTACATTTAGATTCTATGATTTTTTTTCCAAAAGGAATCACATTATTTTATGATTTGTAAATATGAGATATGAGATCCTTTCATGGGTCCTGAAACTGTTTCATATGATTTTCTCTTTGGGGAGATGTAAGGGATCAGCATTCCCCTCCCCCCTTTTCTTCTTTCTTTCCTTTTCTTCCCTTTGGACTTCACCTTCAATTTCTGCTTAGAAGTGGCTCTAGTACCCTGAGGAAGTATTTGTGGGGCATAGATGGTCAAGGTAAAGTTAGCTTTTCAGTTGAGGCATACCTAGCTGCATTTCCTGTCAGCAAAACGTCCAGGACTAAGGAAGTTGCAAAATGAAGAATTCCACCTTTGAGCCAGAACTTTCAGTGGAAAGTATCACAGTGCTATCCCTACTTTCTGACATCTTTCAGAATGTGCCATGGGTCCAATAGTGGCTATGAGTTGTTTTTTTTTTAAGAAGTTTCATATATCACTTAAGATTTAGGATATAGTCCGAGTGTTTTTGAATCAGACATTATCTGAATTTTTATAAAGAACAAAAAATTGTATCACTGAATACAATATTCATGGTTGCAAAGAATGATTTTAATAAATTGTAAATTCAACTTACCTTTGCTTCTTTTCATTTGCATAATGCCCTCACTATACTTATAGCGAGGGATATTAAAACAGTATAGCCAAGGCAATATATATTTGACAGTCATATAAATACTATAGAAACTATAGGGAGAAGAGGGATACTATCCTCACAGGAGAGAAAGGCCAAATAAGGGCAAAAGAACATTATTATAAGGGAAGTGGGAATAGAATGGTGTTTGTTTTGCTCAGTCTACAGTCTAGAGACTGGTCAGTGGGAGCATTAAAACAATATTAATATGTATTTTAATTGTAACATCTGGAACACTCTGCAAAACAATATGTAAAACAGATAAAGGTAGGGTGTGTTTTCCTGTGATAGAACACTACTGAAAATATCATTATACAACACATGTGCTCCTTTCGAAGGTTTGTGGATAGGTGCAAGATATCCTGGATGGCCCTGAACTTCTATGATGAGGTTTGGGAGTTCTAAAAATGTTATGTGAGTTGGTTTTCACAAGAGTCATCACTATATATTATGTACAGGAGAGAAAGGGGCCATAAAGAAATTCTCCTACAGTGCTCATAAAATTACACCCAGTGGGGGAATCCAGCGTTTCTGTTTCCAAAGGCATCCCATGGAGACACCTGCTGTTGCCAAGCAGCTGAACAGCTGTCTGCTTTCCTTTATAACAGACTTAGTGCAGGAAACAGCCTCTTAGAGTGTTAGAACAGAGACTTTACACATGGGGACTTAAAGGTCACTAAGGAATAATGGCTCTCTCCTGCTCCAGAAAGAGCAGTCCTTTTAGAAAAGTGGCAAATGAAAAGCCATGCTTAATAATTGTGTGGTATGAATATGATTTGTTATAGTTTATGCAATGTTTTCCCTAAAAATGTTTTTCATTTTATTTCTTCTAAGTTTGTTTACAAATCTTTCAGGTACCTTTTTTTTTTACTCCATAAATTAAACATGAATGATTTAGAAATACATCCATTAGGCACAGCAAGGTATACATGTAATCCTCATGTAATGTCAGATTCCACGTATGTAATGGGAGATAAAGCTAAAATGGGAGTTAATGGAAAACTTGAGAACTTATCCTAAGGAGGAGTATAAAAGTATAAAATCCTTGTGTGAGAGCCACTAAGATATTACAGGTGGGATGCATTATGATGTGGGGGGCCACAGACACAGTAAGAGCAATTTGATGCCTATGGTTATAGCTTGAGGTGCTAAGGGTTGCATTGAGGGTGTTGATATAAGAGCTGTTGAATGAAAACAGGGAACAGGGAGAAGAAAGAGTCAAGCATAGCATGGATGGCTCAAGCTCAGCGGATGATTGGCAGGAGAATAAAGGGGGAAAGAGGCATTCTGCTCAATAGGAAAGGGTCGCTTGCCCTATAAAAGAAAGTTCCAGATGAAATCTCAAAAAAAATTCCCAAAACAGAATAGACTTTTCCAAAAGCAAAAGGAAGCTTGTCTTATCTACAAGTGTATGTTTGCAATGACTTATTTTATGAGAAAAAACAGCTCCTCTTTATGCACAGGGGGACCTATGGACAAGCATTTTATTCAACATCATTGATGTGAATAGGAATAATATATAAAGACAGAAGCAAACTGAACCTCAAACAAAACTGTGTTGAAGCACAAATTCTCCATTATCTTTGACATCTGATTTCTCTTGGAGAGTTGAGTGTGGCTAGAAACCAATAAATGTAGGTATTGTTCAAAGGTAAATTTCTTACTAGGTTGGAAGCTTACAGACTATTCCTCTTCTACTGTAGTTGCTGGGTCTGTCTCTAAAATTATTTGATGGGTTCAGAGGAGCATAAGCATGTGGAAACTGCCACTGATACTCCATTAAAGCCCCTGTGGGCCAAGGAGAACAGGCACTTCTTGGGCAGATTCAACCTTGCAGACCAGGCTATTATGTGCAAAGAGGAGAAAGCAGTTGGAATTTAGGCTGGAGTTCATGCCTCTCTCACTTCCTCAGTCCTTCATTCTCAGATAGGGCAAAATCTGTGTAACTGCCTATGTCCACTGCACCTGATTACAAGCTGCATCAAACATGGAAACATCAGTAGTCCACAGCCAACCTCCTCTCCATTCCTGATCCATTATTATTTAGGGCAATATCTTTGTTAAATGTGGTCCTAGAAATCAACTAAGGAGCTTGTTAACATGCAGAATTCTAAGCCTTATCTTGACCAATCGATTCTGAATTTTAGGACTTGGAGCCCAAGAATCTACTTTTTAACAAATGTCTTATGTGATCCCATACCCACTTTTCTATGAAGTTTCTTAAAGAAAAAATACTCTGTCCTCTTTCTATTGTAGCTTCAATATAAGTATATGGTCTGAGCTCATATTTGGTATTGAGTAAAAGTTTATTAAGTTAAAAAAAACCCAGAAACGAATAACTATTATGAACAAAGCTCACCTCGAGGGTTGAGGCACTTTTAAAATTATATGAGAAAACAATGCAGAACTCTTCTATCCAATGATAGCACCTTAAACGAAAAATCCTACCATAATGCGAATGACATTGTGGTGTTAGGTGCTTTTAAATAAATGTGCAAACATCACTGAATTACTTAATTGCAAAAATTTCTTCATTACCATATTTTTAAGGATTAAAATTGAAAATAATCATCAAAGAAAATGTTAATGTACTTAAATAAAATTTTTATCATATGATGGGACCATTTTTGTTCCATGAAATACGTCCTTTAAATTATTAAAATAATTACATGTACACATGCATACTTTTCAATAAAATATGACGGATTTAATTTTCTGTTACTTGTCACAAGTGGTGAATGACTCCACAAGAAATTAGCAAGTTTCCAAAAGACGTGGCCAGATGATCCTAGATTGTCTGTCCTGTTTTTTGGTAATCATCTGTTCCTTTATTTCTGACACTTCCCTTCAAATAACTTCTAGATGTGTAAGTTTATAAACCATTTTTAAAAAAGAACATTATTTCCATCAATGAAAGAATAGTATTTCTTATTTTTAATGTATAAAACAAGTACTTACATTTTATCTTAGCCAGAGAAACATATATAATACATATTAAATATTTCTTCCTGGTGGCGTTTATTTCTTGCATTGTTCCAGAACACAATATTCTCCTCTGCAAGGTAACTTTTCCACCTTCCTTAAAATAGTTATTAACTGAATTCTTTCTTAGTCATACCTGTCCCTATACATACTCTTTTCTACTAATATTGCATAATGACAAAAAGCCTCCTATATTTAGTGTTTCCTTTGACAGTTTCTTTGCTTTATCACTCTGCCATTAGGGGTGTTTCTTATTTTTAGTGTTCAGATACTGCTAGTGTGTTTTATTAACTCTGTACACGTAAAAGTAGAAGTAAAATATATATAGATTTGTTGGTGTCCCTAAGGCTGTCATATATCCTTGAAATGCATGGGTTAGGAGGACATGTATCTCTACATCTCATAACTTTAATATGTGGCTTTTGCAAAACGTATTGAGAAAATGCTTCCCAAAACAAGACATCTTTGTGGAACACTTAAACAAATTCAAAACTAAGTATAATTTTATAAACTAAACTATAAACAAAACAGATTTTCCTATGCCTTGTATTCACAATGAACTATCCAGAAGCTAATTTTACTAGGTTTGGGCTTGTAGTAGGGTATTGAGTGACTTCTGATTTTATACTCTGCCTCATCAAACTTCATTGTATAGAGACCTCTACTTTGAACAAGGTGGAGTAACTGAGATTGATTTTATCCCCATTCTGGAAACAACAAAAAATGCACAAAATACGTAAGCAACAGATTTCAAGACAGTGGATACTAGGCAGGAAGAGCCATCAATGATCCTTGGGAGGAAGGAAACACGTGAGGTGAGCATTACAACTGCCTCAGATTACTGCACGGAAAGAGTTCGTAGGACGTAAACATGGGCACCCCAGACAGTGCCCAGTGAGCGTGTCCGTGAGGAAACCTCTTGAGGAAAGAACCACCTGAAAGGATTATTAGTGAGCCCATTCCCACCAGCCAGACTGGAAACCCTCTATTTGCAGTGCAGTTGCTACAGTACACGGCCAGATCTTGCTTTCATTGCAAGGAAAAAATCATGCTAGTTACAGTACTGCTATGAACCTACCTTACAAATCTTAAAAGCAAGACCTGGGGCACCTGGGTGGCTCAGTTAGTTGAGCATCTGACTCTTGATTTTGGCTCAGCCCATGATTTCAGGGTTCATGGGATGGAGAACTGCATTGGGCTCTACACTGACAGCACAGAGCCTGTTTGGGATTCTGTGTCTCCCTCTCTCTCTGTCCCTCCCCTGCTCGGGCTCTCTCTCTCTCTCTCTCTCTCTCTCTCTCTCTCTCTCTCTCCTCTCTCTCTCTCAAAATAAATAAAACTTAAAAAAAAGCAAGGCCCAAAAGGACCAAATTATTTCCAAGTAACTAAATTATAATACCTCTACACATCTATTAGAATAGTTAGAATAAAAAAGACTAGCCATTCTGGGGATTAGTGACTGTATGGAAAACTGGAACCCTCATATACTGTGGATAGGAATGTAAAATGGTATAAATGCTTTGGAAAACATTTTGGCAGTTTCTTAGAAGGTTAAACACCCACCTATCATATAATCTAATCATTTTAGTCCTAGGTTTTTACCCAAGAGAAATAACAGTGCCTATATGGAGATTTGTAGATGAATGTTCAGAGCAGCTTTAGGTAAAATGGTAATTCAAAACAACCCACGGGTCCATTAATAGATAAACAGATAGACAAATTCTGGCATAGCTGGGTAATGCAATACTCCTCAGCAATAAAAAGAAAAGATCTACTGATAAATGTTACAACATGGTTGAATCTCAGAATAACTATGCTGTGTGAAAGAAGCCAGAAAAAACCCCACAAACTGTACGATTCCATTTACATAGAGTCTCTAGAAAATACAAACTTTTCTATAAAGACAGAAAGCAGTTGGTTGCCTGGACACAGGGGTGGAACTGGGGAGGAGAGGGAGGCAGGGATTACAAGAGGCCATGAGGAAAACTTTTGGAAGTGATTATATGTCCATTATCTTTCTTGGGGTGATGGTTTCACAGGTGTATATATAACATCAAAATGTGTCAATTTACACACTTTAGATGTGTACATATTATTATATGTTAATTATACTTCAATAAAACTTTTATTTATTTATTTATTTTTTTACATTTTTTTTTTCAACGTTTATTTATTTTTGGGACAGAGAGAGACAGAGCATGAACGGGGGAGGGGCAGAGAGAGAGGGAGACACAGAATCGGAAACAGGCTCCAGGCTCCGAGCCATCAGCCCAGAGCCCGACGCGGGGCTCGAACTCATGGACCGCGAGATTGTGACCTGGCTGAAGTCGGACGCTTAACCGCCTGGGTGGGGGCCACCCAGGCGCCCCAAAACTTTTAAATATAAACAATAATCATTGTAAAATTCAGTTTCTCAAACTTGTATGCACATGGGAATCATCTGGGAAGTTTTAAAATAGATGGATGTCTATGTTCCAAACCCAACGATACTGATTTAATTAATTACTCTGGGGTGTGGCTTGGGCTTCAGAAGTTTTAAGAGCCTTCAGGTTATCCTAATAGGCAGCGACTTGAGAATTTTTAGTATGTTGTTTCCTTTCTTTTGTAAAATTAAAGTATTGGGGTTTTTTGTTTGTTTTTATTTTTTATTTAGAGAAAGAGAGAGCATGAACTGGGGAGTGGGGCAGAGGGACAGAGAGAATCTTAAGTACAGGGCTCGATCCCATAACCCTGCGATCATGACCTGAGCTGAAATCAAGAGTTGGATATTCAGTCGACTGAGCCCCAGGTACCCCTAAAATTAAAAGTGTTGTAATGAGTATTCATGGATGATGGAAATTTAATCATTAGCAAGAGATATAATCATCTTCTCCTAAAAAGAATCTATATGTCATTCCAAGTGGAAGTTTATGTCCATATGACAATAATCGGTTATAAAAACAAAGGAAGACTAAAATATTCAAATAAAAATATACTCATTTTATAATTGCTGCCGAATGATGATCTATTCAAGTTTTCACTTTTTCCTACCTACTTCTGAGAAAAAGTAGAGCTCGGGAAGGAGAATGCAAGGGTCCACACTCACCTTGGCATAGATACAGCTTTCATTGAGTCTCTGCAGTGAGCAGTTCTTGTCACAGAGAGGGCACATGAAGACTTCAGTGGCCTTGCAAATTTCTTGGCTTGGGAAACCAAAGAAGAGAGAGAAAGCGTGAACCTCCACGTTTAAGAAGGTGCTTAGCTCCTCTGGCTAGTCCTGTGGGAAGCAGCAAGGCAGAGAGGAAAAGAAGACACGGATAGTGGGAGTGGTGGACAGGTAAGCAAGAACTTAGAGTGGTTCCAACTCAAATTTTTAGGATATTTGTGATACGGACATTTTTGTTGACTTCTTCAGTTTTAGAAGTCTCTGCCTGGATACGGTAATGATAGTAGGCCATATTTGACACTTGTGAGACACTTGTGGGCTTTGTTACAAAGATAGTTACACATGATTTCATGGCACTGAGGGTAATCTTGTAAGGAACACCCAAGGGAGTTTCAGCGAAGCTCACAGCTTGGAAGTGGCTGAGCTGAAATCAAATCTTTCTCCTGCATCTCACGCCTTAGAATCACCAAGATGAACAGCACCCATAATTCACACAAATCCACACAAATTCATAACTCGCCCTCCAGCCAACAGGGGCATCACATTCAGTAGAAATTTGAGGGAGTTGACTTTTTTTTTTTGTGGTGTCTTGACACACAGTCATGATGACATGACATAGTCTTTATTTACTGAAACCTATTATGTTTTCTATTAGAATACAACTTGATAATACTTGTCTCTTCAGTTTTATGCCCACTACCTTTTAAAGATCTCAGCATACATTTTAGATGACTTGTGATAGGAGTAGTGCACCAGTAACAATTTCTCAAAAGCCTCTCAGCCTGAGTTCACAGCAACCTATTTTTAAAATGTTTTGTGCGTTTATCTGTCAGAAGTGGCCCTTTCCCACTTAGTAGCCTCTAAATAAATTGTCTTTAATTAAATCTGCTCTGGAAATGTTGAAGGTAATTTAAAGGCTTTTGACAGTAAGTCTGGAAATGCAACTGTTAATAAAGGTTTAATTGGCAGTGTTTACAGCACAATTTACTGTTTTCAAAAATACACCCTCAAATGAAGCAAAAAAACAATGTATTTCAAATGCTGGATTTATAAAATCTCACTCTAAAGTGGGAATAAATAGTAAGTAATGATACTATATCTTAATACAATGCTTTAAAGTGGGCAAAAGTGGGTTCATGTCCATTAAGTCTGGTCCTCACTGCAATCTCCTGCCATGGTTAATTATCTCCACAACTGAGAGTAAACTGATGTTTAATTTAAGTAATTTGCTTGAGGTCATACAGCTAAAAAGAGGTACTTCAGGGAGCCTAATTTAGGTTTTTGTGATTCTAGGTCAAGTTCTCCATCAGCTACAACATATCTCAAAGAGAAATGTTTTTATTGCATATTTAAAGTGACTTTCCCGTGAAGGGGATTGAGTTCACTTCTGATGATGAGCACGGAGTAACTCACAGAACTGTTGAATCATTATATTGTACACCTGAACGTAATATTACACTGTATGTTAACTGTAATTGAATAAAAAAATCAGGCAAATAAAAAATAAAATAAATAATTTTCTTATAAAACTTTTATTAATGGTGATGATAGTGTTATGGGTCTAAAAAATACTATAATTCTCCTACTTTCACACACACCATCTTGCTAGTAATTGGGATGTCTATATGAAGTAAAGCAGGTAAAACATACATATTAAAAGACCAAAAGAAAAAGATGATACCTCCTCTTAGTAATGCTACTAATTTGTAAGAACAAGAAGAATTAAAACAGTCCTTGAAGGAAATTTTGCTTACAATTTAAAATTCATTGTGTTTCAAGAATAACACAATGTGTCCTGCATTGAAATCCCATACTAAAAAGTATTAGAGGCAGTTTTTACCACGTCATATTTCCCATCTCCTAAATTGTCAAACAAAAGCACAAATCTATCAAAACACCGTGTCTAGAATCCCAAACCATCAGACTGAACACTATTTTGAATTCCAGAATTATTAAATTCATTTTTGGTAAGTTGTTCAATGTTTAACTCGGTATGTAACATAAAAAAAAAAATTTTTTTGACAACATATATTTTAGCCTAAAATAAAGAATTTAATACTAGCACAAATTTCTTTGAGTTTAGTTAACCACTAGAGGGAGGGAGAGTGCACAGCATGAGTGTTTCTTCATATCTTCTGCGCAGCCTGATAACAGAAACCACCACTTGAATTGTGGCTTTCTATTGACATCTATTGTCAGACATACCACCAAGTGCTGATTTGAAGGAAATAATAATTACCACCAACTTAAGATAGCAGGAGAAGCTAGCAATTTGTCCTTTTGGGGGTGGATGTCTGGACCCGCTCCCGGGCCCTCCTGTGATCCTATAAAGATGACAAAGCACAGAAAAGGTGCTTGGTGATGTCCATTTTGAGGAAAGTGAAAATGTGAAAGTATGTTTAAGGGAAGGCAGTATGGAAGCATGAGCAAAACATGGATTTTAGAATTAGATATAATTACTGGGGAAAAGTAAACCAAATCGCAAGATATTAGAATTGCTATTACCAAACAGAATAAAACAAAACAAAGATAACACGTGTTGGCAAAGATGTGGAGGTTTTGGAACATTTGCATGTTGTTGGCGGGACTGTAGAATGGTGCAGCCACTATGGGAAACAATATGGAGGTTCCTCAAAAAATTAAATCTAGAACTACCATATAATCTAGCAATCCCACTTCTGGGTATATATCTAAAAGAACTGAAAGTAGGATCTAGAAGAGATATCTGCACTCCTGTGTTCATTACAGCATTATTCACAATAGCCAAGATACGAAAATAACCCAAGTGTCCACTGATGAATGGATAAAGAAAATGTGGTATAAACACAAAATAGAATATTATTCAGCCTTAAAAAAAAGAAGGAAATTCCACATATGCAGCAACATGAATGATGAACCTGGAAGACATTGTGCTAAGTGAAATAAGCCATGCACAGGATAAATACTCCATGACTTCACATATTTTAAGTATTTAAAACAGTCAAACTGAGAGAAACAAAACAGAATCATAGTTGCCAGAGGGGAGGAGAGGAGGAAGTGGGAAGTTGCTCTTCAACAGATATAAAGTTTCAGTTATAGAAGATGAATAAGTTCCAGAGATCTGCTGTACAACATTGTGCCTAGAGTTAATAATACTGTAATTCTCACCTAAAATTTTGTCAACAGGATAAATCTAATGTTAAGTGGTCTTGCCACAATTAAAAAGAATCCAGTAAAGGTTTAAAATTTAGCTGACCACATACTATATACATTCTCCTGACCGAGTCACTTACCTCTCTGAGGATCTATGTATTCATCTCTAGATGAAGATAATATCTAGCTGGGATATTACATAAGGGATATTGATACTGTGCCCGGCATATCGTAGGCACTAGATAAATAGAAACTTCATTGCTAAGGATGTTGTCAGGAGAGGGTTCAAGAGGTCCTGTATTACCCAACTGTTTTTGAAAGGCTGGTCTGATACTGAAAACCACATAAATTTCTTGGCAAGTTCTAATACCAAAGAGGAAAGAAGGGACCAGAAAGTTGGGGCTTCTGCTCTTTGTTCTGGACCTGAAAAACTATTTTATCTGCCTGCTCGTTCATTTTCACATCCCTATGATATGTACTCTGCCAGCAAAAATCTGACCACATTTCGTTAGGTAAGGCCAATGAACACATATAAATAGACACATGTACATATATATACAATAAATAATCCACAAATTGATTGCTACATAATTCTACAATGAGCTACAGAACAGGTAATATGACCTTAATTTATATAAATATGGACAGTAGAAACACAATAAATCCAACCCAATCTTCAGCTTCTTAACATTTTGTTACCTTGTAATAAAAAATAAAGAGTTTCATAAAATAATACTAAGACAATGCAACACCAAATAAAAACCCCGTGCCCTCTCCTGACCTGCCATAACACCCACGACTTAACCATGTCTGACACCTTGAATAGAAAATTTCAGTCCCATGAAGTTTTGAAAGTCAAGATATTCAGTGATGCTTATCTTGGTTTAGAATAGAAAGTCTGACAAGATGTTAATTATAGTGTGACAGAATAGCAGTAATAGAATACCATAAAGCGCTGAAGAAAAGAGTTTGCTAATGCCTTTTAAAGCACTCCTTGTTCTAAAGGTACTTATATACAAGAAGTCTAATTTACTCTGTTGGTACATAAATCAATAGCAAGAGCAAATCTATTCCTTTCATTGTTTTGCTCATTTTCAGCTTTGCAGGGGTAGAGGACAGAGTCTACAACACATGGTAAAAATTTGCGAATATATTCTCCATAGAACCAATCTGAACAATAGCTAACCATCTGAGAATCATTTTATGTCTTCATCCATTCATATTAAAAGAGTATTTTTCTAAAACCCTGAGAACTCTACCAAAAAAACCTGTTAGAACTAATAAATGAATTCAATAAAGTTGCAGAATACAAAATCAATATACACTTATCAGCTGCATTTCTATACGCTAGCAATAAACTATCAAAAAGAGAAATTAAGAAAATAATCCCATTTACAATGACACCAAAAAGAATAAAATAATTAGGGTTAAATTTAACTAAGGAGGTGAGAGATCTACACACTGAAAACTAAGATGTTGATGAAAGAAATTGAAAAAGGAGCAAATAAATAGAAAGATATTTTGTGCTCATGAATTGGAAGAATTAATATTGTGGAAATGTCCATACTACACAAAGACTTCTACAGATTCAATGCAATCTCTATGAAAGTTCAATGGTACTTTCACAGAAATATAAAAAGCAATCCTAAAATATGTATGGAACATGAAAAACCTCAAGTAGGTAAAGCAATCTTGAGAAAGAAGGACAAAATGGAAAACATGATATCTCCTGGTTTCAAATAATATTAATTTTAAAGCTATAGTAATAAAAACTTACGGTATTGGAATAAAAACAGACACATAGATCAATGGAACAGAATACAGAACCCAGAAATAAACCCATGTATATGTGGGCACTTTTCAACAAAGGGGCCAAAATATATAATGGAAAAAGGATAGTTTCTTTGATAGATGGTGTTGGAAAAACTGGATATTCACATGCAAAAGAATGAAACTGAACCCCTATCTTACACCATATGTAAAAATTAACCAACAAAACAAACATGCAATCTACAGAATGGGAGAAAATATTTACAAAACATATATCTGATGAGGGGTTAATATCCAAAGTATATAAAGAACTCATACAATTCAATGCAAACAAAAAATCTGATTTAAAAAATGGGCAGAGAAACTGAATAGACATTATTTTTTCAAAGAAGATATACAAATCAACAGATACATGAAAAGGTGAATCAATATCATTAATCATCAGGGTAATGCAAATCAAAGCCACAATGAGGTATCACCTCACACCTGTTAGGATGCCTATAATCAAAACATTGCTGATGGGAATGTAAGTTAGTGCAGCCACTATGGAAAACAATATGGAGGTTCCTCAAAATATTCAAAATAGAACTCCCATATGATCCAGGAATCCCACTTTTAAATATCTACATATCTTCAAAGGAAATGAAAATAGGATCTTGAAGAGATATTTGCATTCCTATGTGCATTGCAGCATTACTTACAATAGCCAAGATATGTAAACAACCCAAGTGCTCATCAGTGGATGAATGGATAAAGGAGATGTGGTATAGTACATAATGGAATATTCAGCCATGAGAACAAAGGAAATGTTGCCAATTGTGACAACATGGATGGAGCTTGAGTGCATTATACCAAGTGACATAAGCCAGAGGGGAAAAAAAATACTGCATGGTATCACTTTATACGTGAATCTTTAAAAAAGCCAAATTCATAGAAACAGAGAATAGAAAAGTAGCAAAAAAATGTTTTTCTTTTCAAGACACTATAACTTCGGTACACAACCTGTTTTCTGAGGCTCAGAGGATACTGATTCAACAGCATATAGAGATATGCCCACATAGGGACGGATGTTCCCACTGGGCACAAATTTGCTCTGGAAGATGCTGCCTTCCATACTTGAGTGAGTTTGCAAATCTCTGAAATAAACATATGACCAGATGAACTGTTTTTTGAATAGTAAGTGTTTCTTAGTGTTCAAACTAATTAATAGTTGGCCTTCATGGATAACAAGGGGACACTGAGAAACCAAATCAAGGAAGTTGGTTATGGAACTGGATTTAACTCTAGGACAGAGAAAGTAGTAAAACCTGGGATTCTGAGTAACTTGTTCTGTGAGTGTTCTGCAAGACGAGCAAACATTTCTAATAAATTTTAACTTGATAAACAAGTGATATCTTGGAATACAAATAGTATGTGATGCCAAATATCACATGATCACAATTAAGGTGATGATTCTTGAAAATTTGCTTTGATATATGAGTGCTTTGGATTATAAGCATGTTTCCTGAACGAATTATGCTTGCAAACCAAGGTTTTACTGTATTTTGTTTTTAGGCAAACTGTTATACATATACATATGCAAATTTATATATATATATATATATATATATATATATAGAGAGAGAGAGAGAGAGAGAGAGAGAGAGAGAAAATTCAAGGAAATGAATTTTTATGATCCCATTAACTGTCATGATTACTACCCAGTAGCGAGGCCATGGTTAAAAGATGGACCAAAGGAGAAAAAAGTGCGTTTCATATTTTGAATTGTATCATACAAGCCTGAACTTGATGATATCCTTGTATATATTAAATAGAAGATGCTGCTAAGAGGATTCTTTAATGCTGGGGTGAGTCTTATCTCTGCTGAATAATAATGTATTGTGCCTTTACCCAAATCTTGAGTATTTCAACTTTAACAGAAAAATCACCATTTTGATAACTGCTTGATTTTTGTGAAACCTTATTTCACTACTGTCTTGATACCTTAAGCTGGTACTAAAAAAAAATGTTCTTATAGAGAAGAAGAAGAAAATACAAACTGATTTTATGTTCTCAGGAGAGAGGATTACTTAGAGCTGGAATCATGTGCTACAGATATTTATGTATTTGTTTATTCTCTAACTATGTAAGTTTCCCTCAGCTGCAAAAAGGAATACTCACTTCTAAGGGTGGTAGTGAAGCTCATATCAAAAGAAAAAAAAACATTAACAAGAGGCTCTTTGTATATTGTAAGTGTTTAAATAATTGTAGCTATTCTAATTATTTGAACTACTGTACTGAGAGGGCTTTCTAGACTAGCAAACACTATGAAAATGTAAATTACATAAGACTCTCATTGCATTGTTGAATTATTATGTGGGATGTACTGGCAAGAGAAATTTTGCATAAAGAGAAACAGTCTTAGAACTTACCCAATAGAATTTGCATATAAAAATATGGAATAGCCTTTTAAAAATAGTGTTTTTTCCCTCCCCTCAAAAAAAAAAAAAAAAACAGCAAATAAATTGTAGCACCATGACTTGTTTTTTATAGTCAGCATTATCGTAAAGATTTTGCCCAGTCAGAATAAAGGCCAACACATTTTAATAAGTCTGTTAATAGCTTACCTTACTTGACTTGCATTCATTGTAAATATCCCATAGAAAAAAACACACAAGCCAACAAGTGCTGCAGGAATCAGCATTCCAGTATACCATCCCAGCCAAGCAAAGTACAGCCCAATCTTCTCACCAAAGTATAGCCTGCACAAGAAAGCAAACTCTTAGCTTAAGGTAACGTAAGCAACACTACAAATGTTGCTGTCACACCTGGTCAGAATTTGGTGGATATAACAGCTCAGTTCCTGCTCAGTTCCATGTAGCGTATCTTAATATTCCCACTTGCTAATGAATCCAATGATGGTGATGCTGTTTATCTTCAAACATTAGAAGGGGCAATTTTATAAAATGTATTCTTTCTGTGTCGAATTTCTTAATATGGCCCAACTCTTGCCTTTCTCCATTCTCCTAGTAGAATCTCTTTGTTTTCCATGCACAGAACTGTACTAAACCAAACTACTTTTGTGTGAATTAGGGAAAGAAGTCTCCCCTATAGGTAGATGCTGAGAGTAGATTCCAGTTCAGTCTCCATCTGCACCCTTGGCCAGACTCCCTTCTGCTAGACACAATCTGCACAATTATGTTACACTTTCCACAACAAAGTTAACTTTGTGGTTCCTGGGGCACATGATTCTTTCCTTGGTTAATGCTGTTCCCTGACTTTGGAATATTACATTTGACTCTCTTACCTTGTCTGGCCTGTATGCATCCTTCAGTTTGTATCACTTCTTACAAGAAGCTTTTCCTGACTTACACTACAACCCTGGGTAAGATAGCCCTGATTTTGCTCCTATACTGCCCTTACTGACATTCCAGTGTGCTAAATTTACAACACTTTAAGACAATTAATTATCTGTCACTCTTCTCTTCCTCTCCCTCCCCGTAAGACTGCAAGTGCCTAGAAGTGGACCTGTGTCTTGTTTCACTAACTCCCACCACAGGGAGTATTGAATGAAGCTAAGGAAATGAATGTGTTTTATTTTCCTTGAGCTGACGAGCATAGTTTATATGGAAATGGCAGATGGATAGGACAATTCTAATGACTACCCAATTCTCTCTTTTCACAAAGTCTTCTGACAATACCAACTGCTACACAGTTTCTAAAGCTCTGGTAAGAAATAATAGTTTCCTGCATTCTCTATTACTACTTGGTCTCTATCTTCTAAAAATCGCTACGTAACACAATTTTGTCCCAGCAATAGTTTTAACAATTGGTGTTTTACTATTCATTTAGGAATACTGCAATTGGGCAGAGATTCTTTTTTGGAAGAAATTTTTCTTGTTATTTTTCCCTTCACAAGGCTTCTCTTTCTGAAAATTATTATTTTTTCTCTGTATTATGTCAATTAAAATTTTGTATATTCTACCAGGTGTAGAAATGGAGTCATCTTCCATGAAGGATCATTTGTCTAAGTTTTTGTTTTTACATTGATTTCTCCTGGGAGACATAGATCAGTGGTCCATTGACTTCTCATACAACAATAATGTTCTACTTCAAGGAAAGCTTATATTAACAGGTATTTCAAACAAGCCATTTATTCCTTTTAACAAGTGTTCCTCTGTGAGGGGAGTAGGTTTTTAGCACATATTACTAACATAATGGAATGCCTTTACAATAACAACCATAGAGCATTGCACAGACAACCCTCCCTTATACAGACAGAATTCTACTGAGATTTTCGATTACACATTGTTGAAGTCCAGAGGGGCAATGATATTATTTGACAGTAGTTTAATCACATAGGTTACAGCAGATTTTAGATCTGGTTCAGGAGAGGGAGAAGCTATTTCCAGGCAGAGAAAGCTGATGAAAACCCCCTTGATTTCGAGTACTGGTATTCACAATCTTCTAGGATCTCTAGAGATATCTCAAAAACCATGAGAAGGCAAGGAGGAAGAGGGGGTGGCTATTGGCATCACTCTGCACTACACTTCACCCATAGTCACTGTCTTTTGATCTGATTTGTATTTTGGTAACAAGCAGGTTCCTAGAGAGGAGGAATGCGTTGAAATGCTATCTATACTCTTTTATGGCCTTCAGCTTGGGCGGTTCCTTCATCTCCTCTCTCTCTCTTCAGCCACGTACACACAAAATATATGATTTTCATAAGCAAAAATTTCCTTCAATGACAATATCCAAATAGTCGGTAATAGTAGCCAAATAACTCTATTTATCACTTGTTGAAATGACCTGAAGCAGCAATGGCAATGTGTCCAGCAAATAAGAGAATTATTGACACTGAAATGTTTGCTTGAAAATACCAACTTTGTTTTAGTACCTAGTAAATACGGTTCTGTGAACCAGCACATCTCACTGTGTTCATGTATCCCTAAAATAACAATTCGCTCCCCTACGGAAATCAGAATCTGATAATTTGTTATGATCGAAAGAATTATAATAAAAACATCTCGATTTGGGATATGCCCAAGTTTGAAATATGTTTGAAATAAAAATGGTTTGGTGCTGGATATTATGATCCATACGTCCAAATCTTTGTGCTAAGCTTTTCTTTTCTGCTCTGTGCCCCAGGAGGCTCACCTTCATGGACTGTATCACTTATGCTCGTCCCTTCCTCTGGCTTCCTGATGGACTTGTTGGCCAACTGAAGGTACCACAAGCAGAAGATCCCAGGGTGTGATCAAAGAGATATTGATGTATTGCTGACTTTCTCCCTCCTGGTGCATGGTCTGGCCGGAGCTGCTTTCTTCCTAAGACTATAGCTTCTGTCAGGCATCCCCCTCTTCTGTTTTTACCCAATCTTATCAACTCTTCTTTCCCCTTGTTCCTCCAGGCCTAGGACTGATGACAACATCCAACTTTTGCTAGTCTCTGGAAGCTTCGTCATCATCATGTTTGCTCCCTTGATACTATTTACACTTCTGTATATAGTTCTTTTATTAAATTTTCTTCAGATACTCTTTCTATTCTATCAGTTCTATCAGTTTTCTTCTGGCAACAGTTATGGGTTATTCTTGATATTTATATTTCATAAAGAATTCAAAATATTAACATATATAAACTTATGAATGCTTTTTTCTTTCATTCTAAGAATATTTATAGTTAGCTAGAAACTTAAGTCCTTTTTAATATATATTTTCCTGATTTTTTTTAAAAGAACATATTATACCTCACAAAAATTAAATAAATCATGAATGTGACAATATTTGGAGACTAATTCAAGTTGAGAGCAGTTACTCACTAGAAATATACTTCCTGGAATAGAATAGATACACACAAAATCTTTGTTGAAAGACAAGTATATGCATAGATGCCATGTTGGTCATTTTCCTCTTTGCTCTCAGATCCATTTTCTGCCTTTCCCTGTTTTGGTTTGTTCTCACAGGGAAGTCAATTACACAGGTTCCATTGTAAATAGCTCCTGGTTAAGTTGGGCCAGGAGTCAAAGGTGGAAGGAAGAGGGAAACAAGATCTTTCCTTCCTTCTTGGCCATCCTCCAGCATAGCCATGCCTTCTCCATGGTTCCACTTCCAACACTCAGTTTTCTGCACACAGTCCTAGTCATGGATGGTATAGCTCCTGCCCAAGGGCCCAAGGAGTGGGCTCTGAAATATACTCTATCCCATTTTCCCTCCAGCCTTAAGGTTGTTAGCAATTTTTTGCTGTTGCCTCAGTATTCCTGCCTGATTTCCCAGCTTTCCTATCCCCTGTATAACCAAATCCCTAAGTTAAGTTTCCTTTATTGAAAGACCTATAGTGGCTTCTTTTTCCTAACTGCATCCTGAATGATATAGATGATTTGGTGGCTAAATGAAATAATCCCAAATCTATGAAAATGACAACAAAACAGCATAATAGAGCATCTAATATTGATCCATCCACACTACCTGATTAAATCCAAGGGCTGATGCTTATACCACATTCCCCAGCGTGCCCAGCGCTCATATAATAGATGCCTATTATTCTGAGGTCCATGCGTTTTGATGGGTTGGCTACTCTTGTAGGCTCCCTGAAACACATAAGATAAATTGATACACATTCTCTTAGTATATGTGAACTAAATCCAAACTGCTTTTACTATTTTTTTCCCTACAGAACAATTTAACAGCTTATTGAAAGCTGCAGAAATTTTAAACTTAAGCCCATCACTGGAATAATGTAGTAATGCCTTTATATATTTCTCTTTCATTGAAAATATTCTGACAGTCCCTTAAAAATCCTTTCTTAATGTCCCTTTTTAAACCAATGAGGTTCCTTTCATTTAAAATAAAGAATTTAGGTTTTACTGTTTGTAACCTCAGGCCTTTTAATAAACACTATACCCTCACCATCATTGAGAGAAATTGTTGCAATCTTTACTTCAGAAATTAAGAGTATTATTCTGCTTTAAGAAGCAATTCAGTCCCAGAAAATACTGATTTCATTTACAGAGGCTAAGAAGGCAAATGTTCAACCAAAAAGTGTAAGAAGTCTACGTCACAATTGCTATTCAAGGTTTTAAATTCTAGAATACTTAAAACTTAATTTAGATAAGCTATTCCAAAAATGGACACATTTTCAGGTTCTTTATATCTCCCCTCAAAAACTATTGCATGGGTTACAATTTCAGACACAGAGAATATATATGCCTTATAGAGGACAGTGTTTCCTGAAGGCTGAACTGCTTTACACTTATAATAAAAAAGGAGGGCAATAGATATGGCAACTCTATTTTCTAAACCAAAACTTAGGACACAGGATTTGACAAACTCCCTCTCATTCCAATGTGTGATTCTACTTTTATAAGCAGTTTAACCAAATTTTAAAACAAGTGGAGTTACGCCTTAGCTTCTTCATGTAGATGATGAGAATAAGAATAAATATTAATGATTTCCACCACAGAGGAGCTTTGTGAGGGTCCACTTGGATAATCACTATAAAGTGCTATGCATTCACATATGAAGTACAAAATCAATTTTAGTTAATTTCCAGAGTTTGCTATATTGTGGCCATTGGAAAGTAGAAAACTATCATCTGAGTGATCCCAGACAACCAGGGGTGTGAGTTCCTACAAAGAGAGAGGACACCTTGAATCATGGTCTGCAGATGCCTCAAGACTGAAATGAGAAACACATGTGGATTTTACCTCTGGTCTTCTAATGAAATGGATAAATTGATTAGGTAAAGATGGGAGTACAGGTAAAGTGCTGAGGGGCTTCAGGATGGGCGACTGCAGAATGTGCTACTCTGGCATGTATATGATTTCTTTTTTTTTAATTTAATTTAATTTTGAGAGACAGAGACAGAGAGAGAGAGAGAGAGAGAGAGAGGGTGTGCTTGCACAAGCGGGCACATGAACGGGTACACAAATGCGGTAGGGACAGAACGTGAGGGAGACAGAAGATCCAAAGCAGGATCCGTGCTGACTGAAGAAAGCCTGACTCAGGGCTCAAACTCACAATTCGTGAGATCATGACCTGAGCCAAAGTCCACCGCTTAACTGACTGAGCTACCCAGGTGCCTCAGCATGTAGATTATTTCTAAGCTGAAGATAACTAGGGCCAATAGACTCAAGAAGAATTTTTTACCTACCCCTTAACTTCTTAAAATAATTTAGATAGGAAAGCTATGAGAGGAAGAGAGGTATTACCAAAAATAACTTTTTTTACATAAGAAATACTTATATACAAGACATGGCAAGCACTGGCTCATCCAATATTCGTCCTCTCATCGTCCTGTGAATTGTCTCCCTTCTCTGTCCCTTCCCTCCACAAGTCCCAGATGCCTGCCGTCTTCTTCTTAGCTCAGGATAGCATATAAACCTCAATTGCCTGACTGCTGGAGAGCCTCTCATGTCTTTGTGGGGATCCTATACATGCATAAGTAAATTTGCTTTTCTCCTATTAACCTGCTTTATGTCAACTTAATTATTAGGCTAGCCCAAGAACCCCAAACGGAAGAAGAGAAAAGTTTTCCTCCTGTGGTGCAGTTCAAGTTTTCTTCCCTAAGAGAGCCCAAGGGTTTTAAAGGCTAAAGATCAGAATCTAAGAAGATGAAAGTGAAGGTCAAGATTTCAAGCATGGGGTATGTCCACTTGGGAAAGATTTGTTTGCTTGTGCAGTTGGACTGGCTTGTTAAGGTAGACTGCTTTGAGATCAGGTAAGTAAGGGAAGGTGAACCAAAATCTCAGCTTTCTTTCAGTCATTCATGATCATTTTTTTATTTTTATTTATTTATTTTTTTTCAACGTTTATTTATTTTTGGGACAGAGAGAGACAGAGCATGAACGGGGGAGGGGCAGAGAGAGAGGGAGACACAGAATCGGAAACAGGCTCCAGGCTCCGAGCCATCAGCCCAGAGCCTGACGCGGGGCTCGAACTCACGGACCGCGAGATCGTGACCTGGCTGAAGTCGGACGCTTAACCGACTGCGCCACCCAGGCGCCCCCATGATCATCTTTTTAAAATACCTGATATCCTTACCAGTGGTCACCTTCTCAGTGGTCAGACATAGGTACTTCCTGGGTTTTAGGGGCTAAGCTTAGAATCCCTAGTACATCATTGTTTTAATTCTGCTCAAGAACCTCAACCATACTGTTCTGGATTGACAGTGACACCAGGTAGCTGTAAGAGAAAACTGACTGCAATGATGACCCCTGCTGGTCCATGTATTTCCATCTCTTTTCAGAGAACCATGTGCACTCAGTGACCACCTCCCCTACCTCTTCATAATAATCCCTTCCTCCAACCAACACACAATGAGTGGGAAAATGACTGTTATTTACAATCGATTCCTAATAGTTTCCAAATTTCATACAAGAAAGTGTCAAACTGTTAGAACACAGACTAGTTATATAGATGAAATTACTTACACAGAGAACAAACAAAACCTTCTTTTGCTATGAAGCTCTCCCAGGGCCTTAGGTTTGCTACACTGAACACTTCACCCCTTACAGATTACGTCAAATCTGACATGGTGTTTAATTTCTTTGAGCCTTGTTTCTGTATCTCTAAAATGAGAAAATAATAATATATACCCCCCAAGATTACTGTCAGAGTAACAAGAAAATAGGTGCACAGGGCCTGTCTCATGAAACAAGCTAACATATTACCTGTTATTATTCTTTTTCCTACTGTGAGTAGGCATACCACAATGAATACAAGCACTGGAGTCTGGCTTCTTGGTCTTAAGTCTGTGCCTTTAATAGCTTTTCTGTGCCTCAATGATCTAGCTTAAAAAAATGGAGTTATTATTATTGTCTATCTCAGAAGGTTAGTCTATGGATTACATAAGATAATCCATATAAAACACTGAGCTCAGTGCCAAATAGGAAGTGCTCAATGCTTTTTATCCCTTATGCATTTTACTAGACTATGAATTCCTCAGATATAGGGATTACATCCTGTGAATCCTCAGTCTTTATAAATAGAAAGGATGGGTCTTGAGATTGCAGACATTATACCTCTAAAGACCCTGTTCTTATTTCAAAATGCAAAATTGCCTTAAAAATAGTGTATGTTTGTGTGTGTGTGTGTGTGTGTGTGTGTGTGTGTGTGTGTGTATGTGTGTGTGTGTGCGTGTTGGGAGAGGATGTTCAAAACTGATTCAAATGTCGTTCATGACTCAGCAGTAGAATTCACCACGGCTTGGAGCAGGCATTTCTACTTAAAATTAGTAAACAGGTAATTACCTGGCAGAGAATCACATAAATAATGGGGTGTAGGTTTTTGTTGTTGGGTTTGTCTTAGGCACAAACCAGAACTTGCCCTGTTTGGGAGTGGTACGGATCCCAAGCTGGGTCAAGCATGGAACTCTGTGTTGGAACAGAGGAAGGAGGTCAGAGTGGTTTAACAATGTTCCTGAGTTCTCTCTGGGGCCGCGACTCCTAATATGGGACAAATTGCACAAAGGTTCTGGAGCACAGGGGCCAGTGTGCAGCCAGAGATCATAATGGGGACTCAGAAAGGCCCAGGGCCACTTGCTGACTGAATCCTCTTGCAAGACGGCAGCCAGACTTAAAAAAAAAATCAGCATTTTGATCATGAGAAACTTTTTTTTAATTGAAATTGTATTTCAAAATTACCTCATGTGGAGGAAAAGCTGCTATATATGAGCCATTATTTATAAGTTTACAGATACCTGGAAAGAGAAAAAAAAACAGTTTTTGAGTCTGTTGAAAGAAGACTTTCCTCTGGGGAAACACACATATACTTGGGACAACAAAGTAACTTAACAACTTAAAGCAACCCAAACAACATCCATAGCCACATCCCCTCTGAGGGCAGTGGGGTTGTGAAAGACTGATACTAAAGAATCTATTTGTCTCCTGACAACATTCAGCAAGGAGATTTCTAAGGTACTAACATATGGCACTTTGCCAGATCACGAAATAGGAGGCATTTAAATACCATTTATTTGGGATCACATGAAACTGGAGCAGGGTTTTTTTCTGCCTTAAAACAACAACAACATTTGGTCAAAAAAGCCAAGGAGGTCTCCTCTCAAAAAAGAAAACAAGTTTCAGAAGGATATTGGTCTTGTGAAGTCTTTAATAGTGAACCAAAAAGACAAACAGCAGTATGTAACACTTCTTAAAATCTCCTCCATCTCAGTGACAGTGTAGTGAAACGGACATTCTCTTACTGTCTTTGTAAGATTAGATA
Organism: Felis catus; assembly: GCF_018350175.1. Classification (NCBI taxonomy): domain Eukaryota; kingdom Metazoa; phylum Chordata; class Mammalia; order Carnivora; family Felidae; genus Felis; species Felis catus. Next base: position 81,326,029 of record NC_058377.1, on the reverse strand, counting down.
TTGGGAAATTTGGGGAGAATAACTTTTGTTGCAGTATTATTTACATTGGTAAAGAATAAGATCATTGTACATCCAAAATTGGGAAATCATTTAATTATTATGGTACATTTATATAAGGTGCTTAGTAAATAACTACAATTTATTGAATGCCTAGAATAGAATATTGTACAACTATTTACAATGTTTCAGACATACTAAACAACTTGATAAAATATTCAAATACTTTTAAAGAGGGACAGAAAATCATAAACACTGCATGACTCTAATGATATATATATATATACATCATATATTATACATATATATAACACAACATATATACATATGTGTATATATATATATATATATACACATACATCATTATTAGAATCATGCAAGTTTATTATGTATATATTCAGTATCATTTTGGGAGAGTGACAACTAACTGGGTTTGGGGACTTTTAATTTTATTTTTATACTCTTCTGTGTATACTGTATGTTCCACAAAGGGCATAATATGTTTGCAATCATTTGAAATGTCATAAAGACTACATAAGCACATAATGCCATCATTTAGACACACTTTTAACTTGTATTCTGGATTCCTCTATTTTTATTTCTTACGTAGAAAACTAGGTGTCAATTTTTTTTTTGTAAGGATTTAGTGTCCAAATTAGCTATTTTGACTACTCTGCAATAAATAAATTATTTTTTTTCCTTTTTTTTTTTTCAACGTTTATTTATTTTGGGGACAGAGAGAGACAGAGCATGAACGGGGGAGGGGCAGAGAGAGAGGGAGACACAGAATCGGAAACAGGCTCCAGGCTCTGAGCCATCAGCCCAGAGCCCGACGCGGGGCTCAAACTCACGGACCGCGAGATCGTGACCTGGCTGAAGTCGGATGCTTAACCGACTGCGCCACCCAGGCGCCCCTTCAATAAATAAATTATTAATCAGAGGAGAACCAAAGTCTGAACTTTCCTTTTTAAAAAAATGACTGATTTGAAAAAAATGACTTGACATAGTACATTTGACTTCTGTGGCACTATATTTTAGTACAATTCAGTAGAGACTGGTCCAAGTTTCCAGTGTGTGTCAACTTTTCATTTGTAAGGATTTTAGGACATAACTAACATTGAATCTCTTTCATGTCTTGTAATTTTCACCTTAATGAGTAAAAGACCAGCTCGACTGTTACCCACTGTTTTCTGCTCTGCGCTATGTAAACTGCAATTTCATTTAATTTTTCTAGGTGAAATTTTCTTTTGCAATATACATGTAGTAGTAGCATACTGCTACACATTTAAACAACACAGAAATTCAGAAAGTTAAAATTAGCTGTTATTTCACCTTCTAGAGATAATTTCTAAAAAGTTGTATATACATTCTTTCAGACTTTTATCTTTTTATGAATGTGCGTTTAGGAAATGGGATTATATTAGACTTATAGTTTGTTGTTTATTTGGGATTTTTTAGACTTACAGTTTTTAATCTGTCCGTTTTTTCACATGACTATACATTGCAGATTTCTTTCAAAGTCAGTAAATGGAGAACTAACCACTAATTTTCAATTTTCCACAAGTAAGGGGTCTGTGTCATATGCTTTTTGTGACATATAGAATATAACAGATGTTTGATAAATTTGAGTCAAGAGTTAAGAATTAAGTTAAAAGAAGACCATGGGGGATGGTAAAGGGGAAAAAAAGTTACAGAGAGGGAGGGAGGCAAATCATAAGAGAGTCTTAAATACTGAGAACAAACTGAGGGCTGATGAGGGGTGGGGGAGAAGGGAAAGTGGGTGATGGTCATTGAGGAGGGCACCTGTTGGGATGAGCACTGGGTGTTGTATGGAAACCAATTTGACAATAAATTATATATATATATATTATATATATATGTGTATTATATATATGTGTATTACATATATATATATTATATATGTGTATTTATAATATAAATAAATATATGTATGGAAAATAATAATGCAAAAAAAAGAATTGAGTTAAGAATAACAGTTTTAAATGGATGCATTTATGGCAACAAAGCTAACTTTTGTCAGTGCCTAATGATGGACAATTAAATTTACAATTTTATTCTACTCTAATCTTTGTTTATAAAACAAAGCCACTATTAACAAACTTCTCCATATATTATTATTCAAAAGTCTGATTATTTCTTTAAGAAAATTTTCAAGAAATGAAATTTCTGTTCCAAAGTGTTAGCACTCTTCATGTTTTGATATGATACATATGGCTAAATGCCCTTGAAGAAGTTTTTGTTGTTATTGTTTTATTTAGTTCTGTTTTACTGAAAGGCTGAAGAAGAGAATACTTAAGAGTTTGTGCTCAATGCATTATATCCTCATATTTAACGCATGAGGGCAAAGCTTCAGATGTCAAAATAAATATTTCTGGATATAATTAGTAACAGCAAATTCTACCCTTTCTATATTTTTAATTAGTGTTCTTACCCACTTTTGATATTCCATTTTCATATTTGGTGTGCTGTAGCATGTGATAGACTATCCTGCTTCGAGTAGCATTACTGAAGAATGTGTCCTTATTGTTTATTATGAAGCTGTTAAAATAAGGGATTTGTTTTAATATTCAAAGCAGAGCACAGAGTTCAGCAACAGTTACAAATTCATAGGTCTTCATCCATCTGTTTTCCCATTAAAACTAATGCATGAGAGGTATAGTAAGTCAAACCATCCTCTTAAAAAAATCAATTGGCAGAGACAAAATATACTTATAAATAATACAGACATTATCAAATATTCATTTAAGTATCTTTCAGTTTATAAGGAAGCTTGGATGTCCTCATATTTCTTGTTTAGCATGAAACAAGGACAGCATTAGATTGTCCATTGGCTCCCGTAAATTTTGTACTCCCTTAAGCAATATAGTGCCAAATAGAACACATTAAAAATTGATATCATTTGCCCATACCACACCTTCCAAGCTAATTTGTCTTGTTTTTAGAAGTTCAGCAACGAGTGACAATAGTTCTCCCTTTCCATTCATGCCCTGTACTCTACCCAGGTAGGAAGCTTTGCAAAGAGGAACCATATTAGAGCCAATGAGTAAAGAGCAAAAGGGTGGTCTTGACAGGAAAAGAAGGGTCTGTTTTAGCATCTACTTTGTCATATGCTGGGAACCTCAAAAAAATGGAAGCATGCTCAATTTCTACCGCTTCCTTTTTCCAGTTATCTCTGTGACTAATAGTCTGCCTTTTTTTTTTTTTTGGCACTTAGTACTGAAGTATTAGGTCTTCTATGATTCTTGTTTTCTCTTTACCATCCATATTCAAATAACTGCTGAACTAATCAACTTTTCTACCTGAACTGCCCTTCTCTGGCTTTGAGCTACTAGGTCCTACTGCCTAGGTTATGAGAAGAATGTCCTCTTAACTGGCTGTCCAATTTCCAACCTGACCTTTCCAGGATAGTTTTGATTCTTAGAGCACTCCTACTTTTAATGTTTCAGCATTATGTGCATAATTAAATTTTTCATTTTCTTCTCAGGTTTCTATTTTTGCATTTCAGCCTCTCCTTCAGTCTGATCCCCTACAGCTCTGGCTTCTTGCGTCTGATTGTTCAAATTGTAGAATTTATCACACCTTAAAATGTCACACTTCTTTTGCTGTCTCGGCATTTTGCTGTCTCTAATGTCTTTCTCCCCACCTCTCTCCACCTTCCTCCACATTTTTACCTGCTGAAAAGGACTATCTTCTTCAAAAAGGCTTCCTAGATCCTTTCCTCTGGATGTAGCTTCCCCCTCTCTTGTACAAACGTGCATTGTATTTGTGTCTTTCCTAACACGTTGATTTTACTCTGCTTTGTTTCATGCTAATCTGTATACTTGTCCATTTTATTAGCCTCCAGGATTTTGAAATTGAGCTTTTTGTTTTGTACCTGGCTATGCACCAAGTTACTATAGCTGCTCTGTGCTCTGTTAATTCTAATAATCAGAAGCAGTGTCCACATACTTCTTTTACCATCAGATTGGTTCAGAATTCCGTGAACAAATATTTCTTTAGAAGGTTAAGTTCAATTTTTTCATGGAGTTGCATTATAGAGGGAGAAAACACATGGTATATAAATTAACAAATAAGTTGCAGTCCCTGTCTTCACAGTATTCCCTGTGTAGCAGGGCAGACAGAAATGTAAAGTAATAATTAGATAATATAGGATAAACATAAAGATAGGGAAATGCACAGTGTGAGACATTGGAGCATTGAGAGGCAGTATGAAACAGGATTCTGGACCACTGGACATGTTACAGAGGCAATAATTAATGGGAACTCTCTCTTCCCAAATATTCGATTTAATTCATTTGTTTCATCCTGCCTCTCAACATCTATAAAGACAGGGACTGTGTCATATCCTCAATTTTTATTATGAAAAAACTCAATAAATACTAGTAGAATGAATTTAGGAATAGAGACTTGTTGGGATGTAGACAAAGAATTATGCAACAAGTCCCTAAAAAAATTCTCATTCATCTTAGTTTCATACAATTAGACTCAAGTGGATTAAACTAATAAATACATATTAATTATATGTAATTATATATAATTTATTAATTAGAATAATCCATATTCAATCATGTTATTTAATAGCAATTCTATTCATATTACCATTACTGTTACTTTAACTGGGTATTTACCACCATCATAATTATTTTGAAAGAACTGGGAGCTAGACTGTTGGCCCATGAGTTTACAATTAATTATATTCATTATTTGAATGTCCCTAAATCAGCTGATCAGGAATTAATAATGCTCACTGAGTGCTATTGGTAAATTAAGTATAAAAACGTTTTAATAAAATGATACATTCTCCGACTTATTTGGCACACAATGGAACTGGTCCAGGGTATTTTTACTTTATCAAAAACTCCTAGATACTGAAAGGTATCGAGGCAGGTGGTGGACGAAAAAGAAATGTGAACTTACTGGTGAATCCGTGCACGGCTGAAGGGGCCTGTATAGCAGTCTGATTCCTCCAGGTGTGGAAAAGCTGACTTGTCGAGAACCATTGGGTTTTGGGACATCCATTTTTTTATCCTTCTAAAATAATTTTGCACACTGGAACAAAGTCACATGAACTAGATTAGGTTGCATTCCAGAGTCATGCCTACCTTCCATCACCATTCCGAGGTGGGGGGGGGGAAGGTGGGGGCGAGGAAAGGAGTTCCAAAAAGACAGTCATACCCACACACGTGCATTTCTTTTGTTCTCACACAAAAGACATAAATTTCAAACCAAAGCAAACCTTGCATTTGCTTAAAGTCAGTGTAACTAGGTTATCCTTATGCAAAATATCTTGTGGAAAATATTTAAAAAATCATCATATATAGAGACAGTGGTAGGAAAGAGCATAAACACAATAAAAGTAGCATGACACATCTATCAAAGTTGTGAGTGCATAGATGTATGTATGTATACCTATACATATGTAGCTATCGATTATTCCCTGATTCTTTGAAAAATCTACAGCAATGTGGCCCTACCAAAAAGAAAAAAAAAGAAAGAAATGAGTACAACACACCCAGCAGAGCTGTGAGCCTCTGCCTTGATAGAAACAGTGAAGGCTTTGGAGTCAAGCAAAACAGTTCAAAGGCAGCATGGCGCCACGGGAGCTGTGTGAACTGACAGATGATACTTAACTTCTTGCCTCAGGTTCCTCACTCATCAAAAACATATTGACTTTGCTGGAGACTTGTAAGTTGGTGTCTTCTTAAGCTTGATTATTAACAAGTTGAGGCAAAGAGCCTTTGCAGTACTTTTAAGACTGATGGGCAAACGAATCCTCTGAAGATCTTGGTAAAAAGCTAATTCAGTAGGCCCAGGGTGGGGCTTAAGATCCTGCATTTCTAAGTAGCTCCCAGGGGATGCCCATGCTGCTATCTACTGGCTGCACTTTGAGTGATGGGTTTAGCACAGACACTAAATATATGACATTAAGATACTGTTTCAGGAAATTTTACATCAGGATACTTCTTCATTTGGTCTCAGCTTTCGATTACAGTCATAACCCAGTTCTTATGTATACATACTGACTGGAATCATCTTTACTTTACAAAGAAAAAAAAAGCAAAAGAAAGAGACATTGACTCCAGAGATTGATTCTGAAAACTGAATTCTGAGTGACTATAGTAATTATGTTTACTTAAAAATAGCACAATATTTACACACGACTTACAAGGTTGCATCTTTACCAATGTTGGGGCTCTTCTGCAATAGCAAGAGTCAAAGTAGCAGGAGAGAACAGTTTCCTAGACAAATACAGTGCTTCTTAATATCTGCTTCGTCAGCTCTGCTTACGCTTTAAAAAATTCAGTATAGCAATAATGTGCAGGCAGCTAATAGTGTATCTTAGGAGTTATTTCATTCAAATCTGTTATGGTAAAATTAGTATGAATCATTTGAAATAGCAATCAATTCCTGACCTAAAGTTTCGCATGTGGAGAGTCTGGACCTTTCCTTTGCCAGGTAGGTTATCATACAGATGCCAAGTCATTTTTGGTTTTGGAGGGACCAAAGAATTACTTTCTAGCCTAGAATAATACATGAGCAATATCTGAGGTGTTCCCTTTGCTTCTTCTCATGATAACAAAAGCTTCCGAAATCACAGAATATCTCCATATTTCAGCGACTAGTGCACAGACACTTACAAATCACTGAATGGATTATATAGCAATCACTCCAGCTTTTCAGACTTAGCACAGTGAGGGAAACAATGGGGTAGAAGGTGGAGGATGAGCGTCCCAGGACCTAATTTGTCAGTTACTGAAATTGGCAAATTCAATCTTGGAGTTTCAGGCTCCTCATCTCTAGAGAGAGGAAGTGACTCTATCTGTCCTACCTTGTTAGGTGTCTGGAAGGATCAAATAGAAGGATACATTCTGACTGGACTTAGGAAATGCTGATGAACTACAGATCCTGAGGGCCTACCTCTGACAACATACAAACATATTAGAAGTGGAGGTGAACTTTAAAAACATTTAAAAAATAAAAAGGCTCTCACGCCATCACTGATTTTCAACAAAAATAAACAATATTATAATTAAGACTTTTCATATACACTTCCCACAAGGAAGCAAATGATTCTGATAGTGAAATGTGGTCAGGTCTGGATTTGAATCATGGGATGCAAAATTTGGATTATTACTCAATTTCCTTGATTCTCATTCAATTTTCTCCTATCTTAAAAGGTGGGATATTTTGAGAATTAAATATGTAACACCTGAATCCACCCAGTACTCACTAATGTTTATGATAATAATAAGGAAAGAGAGTATTACTACTCTGTCTATTAGTATCAGTCTCACCAACACATCACCAACATAATCTAATGCTTTATCTACACTCTAGCGAATCTGTGTCACCTTGGCCATCTTACGGACTCAAGACTTCATGGATGGCACATTGTGGAGATGACTCCTAATGGAGCTTTAAGTTCCTTTGCTAACATCAATGGAAAGCAGAGAATTCTTGGAAATTGGTAAGATATCTGGTTAAAGGGCCAAAAGAACCCAGTCAGAGCACAGGCTCTACCCAACCAGCTGTGAAAGCCGGAGAATGAGGCACGGGGTGGTGCAGAGTGGTGATAATGGTCATTTATTTTCCCTGATCTGCGAAACCAGTTACTCTTTGTGCTGCCTCCCTGAAGGGTTATTTTGAAGATGCCTTGGTAACTGAATGTGAAAATGCTTTGTAAACAAATGATAAATAGCAGCAATAATAAAACTACAGCCATTTTCTATCAAACTGCCAGGAGAAATGATGATCTTGAAAAGCTGGATAATTGCCTGTACATTATTCACCACCTAATGTTTACTGGTCAAAATACCCATGCACAAAATATCTTTCCCACTCCAATAAAGGAAAAGCACAAGTGAAATCTAGGTGCACATAACTGATTTTCATTTCTCTCTTTCCAACTGTATACAAATTAGGTTTTAAATTTTTATAACGATGGTTGTCACCACACACACACACACACACACACACACACACACACACACACACAAGAAAGCGAGAAAACACTTAAATTTCTTCTCCAAAGTTAAAGTCTGAAAAATATCAAAATCAGTCATTTCCTTAATTGAAAGTCTACACTCAAGCAAATAACAGGACATTCTCTTGTCATATACATTTATAAATGCCCGTCCTATTTATTTGTACCCTTCCCAGATGCATCCAAAAAGTCAGTAAATACTTATCACTATTTGTAGTAAGTAAATTGTAAATACTAGTAGTAAATACTTACTACTATTTTGTAGTAAGTAAATTGTAAAGAGGTAGGTCATAGTAATGCTTAAAGTAGTTTAAGAATTATTTGGAATAATATAACTGAATTTTCATTTTGTGAAATTAAACAGAAAATAATAATAAATACAAAAGATAATAAAACATATTATGATATTCAGTATGGTGTTTATTTTTCTAGTTTACTTTTAAGTTTGACCAAAACAGAAAAAAAATACTTTTTCCACTATTAAAAATGTTTTCTATAGAGTCTAATATACACGTTTATCACACATTCCAAAAGCAAGTGCGCACTAAAACTAGATTATATAATGTTACATAGAAATTCGTTGCTATTTTAATATACAGGGTTTTATCCTTCTGCAAGTCTCTGAAAGAAAGATGTTTATCAGAAAACTCACTAATTATGTAGTAGCAAAATCTCACTAATTCTATAGAGCACACTGAACTTAACCCAGATGTGTTATCAATACATCCAACATGATGCAGGCTCATGTAGAGAAAACAAAACAAAACAAAAAACCCTCTGCAGTTGTAAATTTGTATTGTTGTGACATTCCAATGACTTTTACTTTATTATAGAAAAATAATTTTGAAAATCTGCTACACAGATGAGGACCAAATATGTCCAAGGGAAATGATAAAAACTCATTCTAAATCTGACCATGTTAACCTGACAAACAGAAAAGTCTGACCTGGCTAAGGAGCATAAATAATAATTTTATTATTTTAAAGAGACTTTTAAGTACTAGTTCCATTAATATTCATTCTAACTTCAAATTTTTCCCCTTATGATTTACTTTTCCTGTCACCTGTTCCTACCACATCTAAATTTAATGCTTAAGAGAGTCCAACATTCCCCTATCCTAAAATTAAACTTTTTCCTATTCTAATGTTCCAAATTATATTCAGACACTTTCTTTGGTAAAGGAATTACATTTATGGAATCCCTTCCTAAAGCATTCTGATATTCACACTATATGATTCTAGTTTTGTGTCATTCTGACTTGTAATATCCTGCAACATTATTCAATAGAGTGTATTCTGTCACATTGACATTCCACTTTCGTTAACGAATTCTTTTGCAAGGAGCAGAAAAACAGCCAAGTGTAAGAAGCCTTTTGTTTCTAGCATCCATTAAATGAAAGCTCATTTTCCTCAGTGAAACAGGGCCAAGGTGATTCAGGTGGGAGAGTTTCTCCTGTCTCAAGGTTGTGGTTTGATTAATTCCTTTGTCATAGCTACTGTTACCACAATATTTAGAGAGAAGTTTTGAGATGATGCTCTTGAAGAAAAGTTTGTTTTGAATGCTAGAATATGAGAGGCAGCTCTGTTGGTGAAATAAGAGTAGGTCTGTGATTCAAAAAGATGCTGTGTGGCCTTGATAAACCACTTTGTCACTCTGGATGCTAGTCTTTCCTTGACCACCTTTGTCAAATAAGAGATTTAAATTGAATTAGCCAGAAGATTTTTGCCCTGTCTGTTCTTCTATTACTCTAGTGGGTCATTGTTTACCCATCAATCCTGGTTTTATTACTATTTTTTACATTAAAATCTCCTAAGAGGCTAACTGGCAATTAAAATCCTCCTGCCACAACATTACATCAAGAGAGGATTCCAGAAATGGCAATGGTAAGTAGAAAAAAAAATAGATTATCTTATTGTAAACATGGTCAAATTTGGTGTAAGTCATTTTGGAAATTGTAGAACAAATCAGAAAAGTTTTTCTTCCTAAAATTTACAACTGCTGATGTGGGTAATTAAATGTCTTCTTTTTATTTCTTTTTCCCAAATGACAGATTGGTTGTAAACAAATTACACATCACCACTAACCTGCCCATTGATTTGCTGCTCCGGTCAGTGTAATAGCATTTTTTCCTGAAAAATAATGGATACAGCTGAAGAGAGTCACGTGAAAAAAGAGAAACCAGTGAGTGACTACATTCAATCACATTGAGTATTTTAACACTCCAACTTCCGCCCGCCTATGAAATACATGAAATAAGCCAATATAATAGAGTCAGAACTCTGAACATGCCTTGTTTTAATTTCAGAATCTAAGTTAATAACCAAAGAATTCTGATACATCAATACATCACTTTTGAATATTTTATTTTTAAGTCCATATTTTGACTCTGTCTTCTGCTACACAATACATAGTAACTGGATCATTGGCTTACATGTTATATGAAGTCTTTCATCCATCCATCCATCCATCCATCCATTTATATTTCTATCCATCTATACATATATGAAATGAATGCTTATTATTTTGCAAGGTGTGTTAAAGTATAACCATTAAAAATTTAGACAAAAAAAGAGGGTATCTACCCTCAAAGAGCTTCCTTTATAGTTGCAAAGACAAGTGATAGCTATGATAAAGTGTGATAAGGCAGGAAAACAGAGAGGGCTATGCATGTACATTGGAACAGATCTCAATTAGTATTTGTAGATGAAGGAGAAAGGAATCAGGCAAACCTTCTTAGAGCATGTGTTTTCTGTGTTGAATCTTGATACATGTGTAAGAGTCATCCTCTGAATAAAATACTTAGGACATGGTATTCTTGACATAATTATAGGAGCAACACCAACTATTGCAAGATTCAGAAAACTGCAACTACTTCAGTAATCTCTGAAGTATAAACTGCAAGTTGAGCATAGTGGTAAAAGGGATGATGAACAGGCACAGATAACAAGGGGTCCTACCACTGATTCTAAGGTTTTGGATGAATTACAAAGGGAAAACATGGAGTATTTTGTTTTAAGTAGGTGTATACCATGTCTGATTTTAAACAAACTAAAAATTCTGGTGACAGGGGTTAATTCAACTCTTAAAAGATTCTTACCACATCCTCATTTTGGAGTGCAGGAATCTCATAGTCTGGGCCTTCTAAAATGACTCTTTATCCCCACCCACCAAAACCCATTTCAGAGGATCAGTAAATTCCTCCCTGTGTGGTATCTAGAAAGCAGGGTTGAGTCAGGACAATCAATATGTGGTCCTAACTGTGTTATTAACTGCTTAGAAAAGTTGAAAACCTTCTATACTACTGCATTTCATTGCAAACACTGGTTATATCGCTAGAAAAGAATTTTTTTCAGTTGTCCCTGCCATACCTCAATACTAAATTCAAATGTGGAATTTCAAGGTTTGCTACCTCCATCTTAAACTCATTTAATTATCTCCCCATTTCATTTTTTCAAATATACAGAAATTTGCGTGCATACATAATTCGATCCCCATTGGAATATAAACCCCTCTTCTTTCTGAACTTCCTGTACACAGATTGGCTTGCATTATTTAGACATCATTATATAACTGATCACTGACTATCTTTTACAGGAGATTGGGCTTCTTGAAGATAGTAGTTTTATTTCATTTCACTTTGTATTCCTGGTGTATACTTGGTACATCATTTGATAAACAGTAAGCGCTCAGATGGCTGATAAGTGTTTAATTCACAGTTGAATTTATTTCCTTCAAGGCCTGAGACCACTTTGCATTTAATAAACATTTGCTAAATGAGGTATTATATATATATTTTAAAAGCTAAAAATGTAGAAATTAGTTTAAAATAATTTTCAGCACAAAAAAATCTAGGACTGTTATTTAGAGGAGATAAAAATTATAATTATTGACCATAGGTATGGTGAGGTATATTAGAAAAGCAAGGGAGGGATGTTTGGATTCAACACGATTCTACATTTATCTTTATTGCTCTAGTTTGAAATTTTTCATAAACATTTTTTTGAAATGTTTTGGGAACAATAAGGAAAAATGAAGGAATGAAGTTATAAAAAGTGAATATACATACTTTTTAGACCATTAATATTATGAAAGCAAATAAAAATGAAGAGACTCACTTTTCCCAAATAAATAACACTCTAATCCCCAGTCAAATTTAGGGTAAACTATGTGGGACAATTATTGCTGTTGTGTCCTCTTACTTGAGGATTGGATATTGCTTATCTGTTTGGCTATATTAAAGGATGGGATTTCCTTCTGTCTTTACAATCTGTTGGAGAATTGCCTGTGATGCACATCACATTCTGATTTAATGCTTATTCATTAATACAAGTGTTTTCCTTCTCGTCTACCTTTGTGAAGTTTTCTGGGTTGGTGACGTTTTGTTTTTCTCCCAACAATACACAAGTGTATTTTTAATCCTTGAAATCCATAATAACTTGCAATTTTCCTTAATTCTTCCTCACAAATGAACCTGCAGGACCATATCATTTTCTACCCATAATCCTCCACCTTGTTTATTTATCCTCCACCTTTATTAATTACATATTATTCATAGATAGAGCTTTCTTTATTTTTCCCTGAATTTTTCATTTGAAAGATTCTACTATTTTATGCCTTGCATCAGGACAGCATCGATCTACCTATCTACCTACCCACCTATTTACAACTGCCACTCAAAACTATAAGTAAATTGTTATGTGAACCACTGTTTCCAACCAGTGTTTCACACAGCCATGGGGCTGAGGGAGATGGGCAGTCACATGGGTGGAACCCTACGTCCCCTGCTCCTTGTCAAACAGAACTACTTCACTCTTTAATTGTTGTGAATGTTTATTTATATTTGGGAGAGAGAGAGGTACAGTGTGGAGTGAAGAAGGGTCAGAGAGAGAGAGAAAGAGAGAGAGAATCCGAAGCAGGCTCCAGGCTCCCAACTGTCAGCACAGAGCCCTATGCAGGGATTGAACTTGGAAACTGTGAGATCATGACCTAAGCTGAAGTCAAACACTTAACTGACTGAGCCCCCCAGGCACCCCAGAACTATTTCACTCTTAATTATTTCATATATTGGGCTGTCTGAATGTTCCTATGTTATTTTATTTTTGAGTGAAGGATCCTTTGCATATAAAAGTGATCTAAGTTTAATCCCAATTATGATAAAAATATTATTCTTAATGTTTTAAAAACATCTCCCTCCCTCAAATCTACTGTGTTTAAAATATTTGTGGGAGAAGCTTAAGAATCCCATCAGGGAACTCAAACACAGAGCTAGGAGATGGCTGAGTTGGCTTACAATACGTTTGACTCTTTTCATACGAAAGTTAAGAATGAATAAGCATCATCTTTGAACCACAAGAAAAATAATGAAAGCAGGACATGATATTTCTGGAATGTGGAAAACACAGACTAAGTCCTTGCTGATAGGACAAAAATAAGAAAATTTGAACTATTTTTATCCTCTGAATTTTTCTTGGGTAGTTTTGAAACATCAAGTCCTTGCTGATAGGTCAAAAATAAGAAAATTTGAACTATTTTTATCCTCTGAATTTTTCTTGGGTAGTTTTGAAACATCAAGGCCATATTTACTTTGGAATAGTAATCAGAAAAAGAAATAGCTAGAAAATTTAGGTATATAAAATTCTACACATATATTTAAGCAGAGAATTTAGATAAAATGCTCAAATTTCATGTTCATACAAAAAGCAGAAAACTTTTGCAGACCGGATTATAACTCTAATAATTTATTCTGAATAAATTTGCAATTTTTCTTTGTGAAATATAACATGTAGGTTTCAACACTGAATAAATATGCAGGACAGCCAAACATGGGTAAATTTTTTTATGCATAAATTTTTTAAAAACCCTTGCCCTAAAAAGAGATATGGGTTTTTCCTGTTTAAGTTCTTTGTTATTCTTGCATATTTTGATTTTAAGTCAGTATATATGTTCTTAAATGTGGTTACAGTTGACAAGTGGAAACTGAATTAGCCGTTATAAAGACACTTTGCCATTTAGCTTATGCTTGTGTAGCATTCTCTTTCTACGAGGTGACGGCTATGCCAATTTTCATGTGCACCTTAAAAATAAATGAGAAGTTACTAAGGAGTTAATGTTACATCCATTATTTAAACTGCTCTGGAAAGCGTTTCAAGAAAACTCTGTGTTCCAGGATTTGTCAAACTGTTTTCCCAAGAACACCATGATATGAAGATAAAAAAATCCCATCATCAAATGGAAAGGGTGCTTTGTATAACTAACTTTTAAAAATGGTAAGATTTATTAAAATATTAAAATTGCCAAGACAATATTTCTTTACCATCTGCATCAGAATCATGTGGGATGCTTGTTAACAATGTATATACCTGCTCTTCCAGAATTAATATTCCATGACGTCTGGGGGGAGAGTTCCTGGAGACTTGATTTTTACTGTTTCCCAGGTGATTATAACATACTTTAAAGGCAGAATGAGAATCTACAATAAATAAACTTACTGTTTAACTCAAAAGTTCATAAATAAATTTGCTTACAGGATAGTTTTTTCTTAAGAACCTGTGAAACTAGTATTCCTTTGATACATTTTGGAAATATTGCATATTTTCTAATATTTATGTTATTAAATCATGAGAGTACCAATGGTATTTTCCAAAAGTTTTAGTATGTAGCCATTGTAAACATTATTTTATTTTATTTTATTATTTTTTTAGTGTTTATTTATTGAGAGACGGAGAATGCAAGTGGGGGAGGGGCAGAGAGAGAAGGAAAAACGAAGCCCAAGCAGGCTCCTTGTTGCCAGCACAGAGCCCGAAGTGGGCTTCAATCTCTCAAACCATGAGATCATGACCTCAGCCGAAATCAAAAGTGGGACACTTAACCCACTGAACCACCCAGGCACCCCATGTGAACATTATTTTTAAAAACATGTTATAAAGAAGAAATTTCAGCCACAACATCAAAAAGAAGAAATAGTAAGGGCCTACATTTCAAGGGTTTTCATATTTCTTTCTTTGGATCTATCAGAACTCTTCTTTCAAATGCAGTCTTACCAGGAAATTAAAAAAAATGAATATCACTTAAAAAAAGAAAACAATATCTATCTGAACAGAATATTTTCTCCAAAAGTCACCCTGGGTCAGGACACCTGGAGACCTTAGCTCTACGTCATACCAACCGAGGACACCCACAATCTGACAAGGTAACCGTTATTTCAATGAACTTCTAAGAAAAAGAAAACAAAGGAATTAAATTCTACGGACTGAGCCAGCCAGACACCCACTTGGTGAGATGTTTACACACAATGTTTACTGATTCTGAACTGAACCCGAGTGCTGAAACCCACGGAAACGGGGCACTTTGTGATAGACTTCAAAGGTTTCCTCCTTTTAGATCTGAGAGGAAATTGATTTGTACATGAATTTAATTACAACTCTTTTTTGAAACAATGGTGAGATCACAGGACTAGGGAAGAATGAAGGCACCTGATTAGTTAAGATGAATTTGGAAACTTTTTAGCAATTTCATCATGATATCAGACACTAGGTCATTGTCTTGAGTGTTGTACTTTGTGCGTGTGTGTGCGCGAGCGCGTTTATTTTTGAGAGGCAGAGCATGAGTGGAGGAACGGCAGAGAGAGGAGGACAGAGGATCCAAAACAGGCTCTGCTCTGACAGCAGCAAGCCCGATGTGGGGCTCGAACTCATGAAATGTGAGATCATGCCGTGAGCCGAAGTCAGACACTCAACAGGCTGAGCCACCCAGGATCCCCCCCAGTGTCCTACTTCTTTTGCATCCTGTGTTTATATCATGCAGTCAAGTTAGAATTTGTTAAAAATCGGTAATTTTGCAATTATATAAACAAATAAATGGTACCCACAATCCCCCATTAGGAGCAGTCATTTTTAGCATATTATAGTTTCTTCCTATTTTATGTCTATGCATTTTACATTGTTGAAATTACACTAAGTAATTACATATCATAATATATATATATAATTTAAATTTTATTATTTACTATTTCTTTATAGTCATTAAGAAATTGTATACCCATTCATTTTATAAATGAATTATATTCCAGTCCAAGAGTATACTGAAATCCTCTATTGAAATATACTGAAATCCTCTACTGTTGAACATAGAAGATATTCCCATTTTCCACAATTGTTAAGTGATACTTCAAGGAATGTCTTCACACATTTTTCAATTATCTTAAGATAAGAAGTGGAAGGTGTAAAAGTTTTATATGAGTTTCAAAGCTCATAGAAAATATTTTCAAGGGGCGCCTGGGTGGCTCAGTCGGTTAAGCGTCCGACTTCGGCTCAGGTCACGATCTCGCGGTCCGTGAGTTCGAGCCCCGCGTCGGGCTCTGGGCTGATGGCTCAGAGCCTGGAGCCTGCTTCCGATTCTGTGTCTCCCTCTCTCTCTGCCCCTCCCCCGTTCATGCTCTGTCTCTCTCTGTCTCAAAAATAAATAAAAAATGTTAAAATTAAAAAAAAAAGAAAACATTTTCAAGTTGAGTTTCAGAATAGTTTATGAAATTTGACTTCCATCATAAATAAACAAAGGTGATCAATTAACATATCTGTGCAATGTTTGAACAGAACTATTTGTAAAATCCTTCTTTAATTTCATAGGTTAAAATTTATTTCATTGTTTTAATTCTGCATGATTATATGTCGTGTGAATATGTTCAAACCAAGTAAGAAGAAATAAAATAGGGCAAATAGCAAATATTCTCCCATTATCACCTTTAACATATCTCAGGCAAGTATTTCAAGATTTTTTAGAAGATGACACAGTGTCAAAGGGGTAAAATTCCTCAGAAGTTAAGAAATGTAGAATACTACAAGTATATACTTGTCAAGCTATACTCTCAAAATTAGTTCAATAAACTGACTTGAATTGAAAGCAGCCCCTTGTAGACCTCAAACTATCTAATCATAACACAAGTAACATCTCATAGACCCTTATTTGCTTCTAGGAACCAAGATTCATAGAAATGTACAGACTTCAGGTTCTCTTAGGTATATCTTATCACTTATATACATGCTGAAGAATTAGAAAGACTTTTCTTTATTGTCTTATGATTTTTATTGTTAATATTACTATTCCTTGCCAGGGCACCTGGGTGGCTCAGTCGGTTGAGCGTCCGTCAGCTCAGGCCATGATCTCACAGTTCATGAGTTTGAGCCCTGCGTCAGGCTCTGTGATGACAGCTCAGAACCTGGAGCCTACTTTGGATTCTGTGTCTCCCTCTCTCTCTGCCCTTCCCCTGCTCATGCTCTGTCTCTCTCTGTCTCAAAAATAAATAAAAACATTAAAAAAAATTAGCTATTCCTTGCCAAGCTTTTTGAGGTATTATTTGCTTATCTCTTAAATATCATATTAAAGAGAACTATTAAACTCTTAGCCAAGTTTGAATATGAGCCAATCTAGGTATCCAATTCTAACAGTGGCAGTAAGATTCTTCAGTAGTTGCCAATGCTTAATTTCTGTTTTGTGGACAATGACTGTGTCTGCATCTTTCAAAGCCTGAGGTGTTTCAAATGACTAAAAAGATAGGATCACAGGGGTGCCTGGGTGGCCTAGTCTGTTAAGCATCCGACTTCGGTCATGATCTCACCATTTGTGGGTTTCAGCCCTGCATCAGGCACTGTGCTCCAGATTCTGTGTCTCCCTCTCTCTCTGCCCCTCCCCTGCTCACACTCTGTGTCTTACTCTCTCAGAAATAAATAAACATTAAAAAGAAACTTTAAAAAGATGGAATCACTATCTCATATTTTATCTTGAATAACACAGAAGCTTGTCATAAGACTTGAGGAGGTCAGCACTCTTACCAGAACTGGCGTCTTCCATGCTACCAGGTCTGACACATTTCTCTATATTTTTGCATTGTGCTCTTACTGTTCATTTATATTCATTATTTAGAGGCTCTTTTACTGATATCTGGTTACTCTTTCTAAACCCTCTTATCAGTGATGAAGCACATTGAGTTCCAAATAAGCATAAATGTTTGTATCTTTGCACACAGTAGGAACACTGTTGAATTTTACTTTGAGAAATTATGAAGGAAGTGGTTCGTTCTACATATAACAGATTTCCTTATACACAATATAAGGAAACTCATGTCTATTCAATCTTTGTTTGCCTATAGGAAGAATGGAAAAGTCATTGAATGGAGTAGGCTTCTCATCTCCCTTTGTACTCTGGTACTGAGGACAGAGCTGAAAAGCCACCTGGTTGAATTGCAACTGAAGAATGATTCTTGGTAACTGTTACACCACAAAAAACACTGCATTTGTTTACAAATGGATGCTACATCCTTATGCTTCCTGCCTTCCACAAAAACAGTAAGAGTTTTATCAACCCATATGAAATAGGAAATGAGATTAATCTTGGGATCAACTTTTTCCCTCCCTCTAGGTAAGTCCACCGAGAAATGATACGAAGCATCCAAGGGACCATAAAGTTTACCACATTTGGCAAGCATCTTAAAAGAAAAAAACAGCGCCCAACCTATTATAAAATTTGGGAGAAAAAGCATTTCCTCTATAGAAAGAGTTACATGTACTGCTCTAAAGTTTTGCACAAAACAGACTCATCTTAATATGTACTGAGATAGAATGAAGTAAAATTCGGAAGTACCTGAAGGGCATCCTGATATTCAGCCTCTCTGCATACTTGCACAGCGTGTCCCATGGAATATGAATTTTAATAAACATGATATCAGGGTTTGCAACAGCTGGCTGCAAAGGATAGAAAGACAGGCACCATTATTTAGAATCAGAGCTGATGATACCATGCCACAATTTGATTTGAAAGGAAGAAACACCATCACCTTGTCTCCACATAAACCGTTGTCACTGATTTAAAGGGGATTTATATGAATAACAATTCTCAATACAGCAACACCTTCATAAATGCCATTGCATGCATACAAGAAATAGTCACCTATGTGAGTTAGTGCATTTTCTTATATTGACTGTTACCAAGATCCAGAATACCCAATCAGAAAAATCTTGAGCCAGTCAGGGATACGAAGGTAGTCTTATTGCAAACTTTATCATGATCCTACTCAGAGGGAATAAAAACCACTGACAGTTGCCACCAGTCATTCATTAATTCATTCACTTATTCTTCTGGCATATTTTATTGAGTCGCTAAATCCTGGGAAAAATGGAATATAAATCATGCAAGTCCATGACCTTAGAGAGCTGTCAAATTTGCACACTTACTTTAACCTTTTAATCCATAGAAATTTGGGTGCCTTTGATTCAGACATAAGTTTCTTTTTTATATTTTTTAAATGTTTATTTATTTATTTTGAGAGACACAGAGAGAGAGAGAGAGAGAGAGAGAGAAAAGGGCAGGGAGAGAGGAGAGAGTGAGAGAATCCCAAGAAGGCTCCACATTGTCAGTGCAGAGTCTGACACGGGGCTTGAACTCATGAACTGTGAGATTATGACCTGAGCTGAAATAAAGAGTCAGATGCTCAACCGACAGAGCCACCCAGGTGCCTCCAGACAAATTTTTTTTAATGTTTATTTATTTTTGAGAGAGAGAGCATGAGTGGGCAGGAGGCAGGGAGAGAGGGAAACAGAATCTGAAGTAGGTTCCAGGATCTGAGCTAAGACCTGAGCAGAAACCAAGAGTCCAAGGCTTAACTGACTGAACCCCAAGCGCCCCTGGTTAATGTTGTTTATTTAAATTTCATCTAGATGGGGCACCTGAGTGGCTCAGTCAGTTAAGCATCAGACTTGGGCTCAGATTACAGTTCCTGAGTTCAAGCCCCAGGTTGGGCTCTGTGCTGACAGCTCAGAGCCTGGAGCCTGCTTTGGATTCTGTGTCTCCCTCTCTGCCCCTCTCCCACTCACTCTTTGTCTCTCAAAAATAAATAAACGTTAAAATTTTTTTTTAAATAAATGAGAGTAAATAAATTTTATCTAGATGGAACTTCTCAAGAAACATAACAATCTTAATATCTCAAAAGCATAGAAGAAATTTATCAGTTTAATTTAAAATCATATATATTTTATAATTAAACTAATGTTTCATATCCATACATTCATGAAGCCCTATGTTTTAGATGTGGCTAATTTCACAAGTTTGCCCAAACAATATTTCAAATGAGTATTGCCAGTATTAATACAAATAATAATACAAAAAGTATTATTAGAGAGCCATGGGATAATCATCAGACTAATACTCATATGTAGGGCATCATTGCCATTGGGCAGACACTTTTACACACTAGCATTTGCCGAAGTTTATTATTCTATGGAGTACTATAAAAAAAGAGGCAGGGTATTTCATGGCCACAAAAATTTTGAGTTTCTCCCTGGAGGACTTTTGACAAACTTTAATATGCATATACTTGCTAAAAATATCCAAGATGGTGAAAAGTAAACTAAATTTCCAAAATTTTGGAACATGGATTATTTTTTCCCTGATAGCTTATTGAAGTATTTCTATTTTGTTTGCAAATCATCAAGGGAAAAATAGTAAAAGATGCTTGCCCTTAAGTACAGTTTCCAAAGGCTTTTCTTACTTCAAATATGTTTGTTTTAAATATTAGGTAAAGAATGATGGGAATAAAATGGACAATGACAGAAGGAAACATAGTATGTGTCAAATATCAACAGGTCTTTGAATTCAGACCAAGGTCATACACATTAGCTCTGCTTGAGAAAATAATGTGTAGAATTTTTTTAAATGAGTATTAATTTGGGGCACCTGGGTGGGTCAGTCAGTTAAGCCTGTGTGTTAGGCTCAGGTCATGATCTCACGGTTCTTGAGTTTGCACCCCGCATCAGATGCTGTGCTAACAGCCTGGAGTCTGGAGCCTTCTTCAGATTTTGTGTCTCCCTCTCTCTCTGCCCCTCCCCTGTTTGTGCTGTGTCTCTCTCTCAAAAATAAATAAACATAACATTTTTTTAAAGTGAGCATTAATTTATTCAAACAACTATTTGTTTAAAATATGTATTTTTTTTTTTTTTTTACCCAGCTAGAAAGAGAAAGGAGAACAATTATGATGTTATCTCTAGGTTCTTTTTAGTGACTATTCCAGACTTGGTTGAAAGGTTTCTGGGCAGAAGTGATAGAATCAAGAAACTCTAAGACAGAAAAAGCATAGGCATTTAAATGACTCTTTCATTGAGGCACGTGAAGAAAGAATTTCATGTTTTATTGTAGTTTTTCCTGCTTAAGCCATACAAAAGTTCTTATATTCAAAACATTCTTCTTTTAAAATTACGGTGTTGGCCACTGGTGTTATATCAACTTGCCTTTCACTTACCAAGCACAATTTAAATTTCTTCAATCCTAATTGCCTACTTAGAAGAAATTACATGGTATGGTAGACAGAACATAGTGTTTGGAATCACAGACTTAAGTACAAATTCCACCTTTACCATTTACTTCACTTTGTGAGCTTGAGAAAATTACCTAACCTCTATGATTCTATTTTCTCTCCTGACAAAGGGAGACGATGATCTTGACTCACAGAGCTGGTGTGAGTGTTATGAAAGACCAGACATAGAAAGTACCCAAGTATAACAGGTTATCTGTTCGTTTCCTGTCGAGGTCAGGCTTCTTATAGCAGACCCTAACCAAACTAATGGATAATTTCAAAACTTCACTAGAATCTTTGTCCAGCACTCTCTTTTTCTTTTTTTCTTATAAAACACTATCAGATTCATCTTTACCCTTTGGTTTTGTAAGCCTTCAATAACAGGACTTTCAATTATACAAGTACAAAACCAGTAACCTGTAATTTGGGGAAAACTCTAAAGCAGAGTGACTTGGATCAAGTTATTGAAGAATTAAATATTTTTCGGATAATATAAACTGGCTATAAATTGTAATAAAACTGTATTTCTGTAGACTATAATCTCTTTGGAAGACATCTCTTCCTTTATATATATTTAAATTGTCCTACACCTGTATGTTACTGCTTTTTCCTTGGGAGAAGTGGGTTGTTTTTCAACATTTTCCTCAGAATCTGGAAGTGAGGCCTCCATGAAAATGAATGAGTCAGAAAAAAACCAATCTATACAAGACTGACACATTCTACATGTAGAATGGTTTAAGACTGAATAAAGAAGCCTGTGAGAAATGCACTGCTATTTGATCATTGCATTCCCTCCGGTGTTTCCATGTGAATTTGAAAGCAGGGGTCTCTATTGTTGAACAGACAGCTCCTGGGACCAAAAAAAAAAAAGTTTTTCAGGAGCTAGTGTTTATTCTGGTACAAATGGAGATCTCATTCTCCCTCAGAGCATCATGGTCCCTGAAGCCTAGGTATGTTGGTTGCCAGAATAGAGTCACAGCATGAAGAACGTGTGAGTGACATATGTGTTGGGAGAGGTCTTAGAAGGTTTAACCTCCACAGCAGGAGAGCTTGGGTTTCTTCATACTACCAGATGGTTCCTGATCTGTTTTACCTTACAGAATATACAGCCAGAGTCTGATCACTCTCCACTTCTCCATAGCACCCACCCTGGTCTATGCCATCATCATATCTGGCCTGGACTCCTGCAGTGCTGTCCAACAGAGCCTTTGCTCACACATTCTTGCCCCCAATAATCTACTCGTAGCACAATGGCCGGAGTGCTCTGTAAAATGTAACTCAGATCATGTAACTATTTCATTCAGAGTGAAAGCCAAAGTGTTGTCAGTGACCTACACAGCCCTTTAGAGTCGCACACTCAGTATCTTGCTCACCACCCTCTCCTACTACTTTCCCCCTCACTAATTCTACTGCTCTCATTTGGTCACTCGCTATGACTTGCCTGTCCTTGCCTCATCCTTCTTACCTTGTCTAATCTCTTCCCTACAGTATTTATTATCTCCTAATAGCGAGTCTTTTTTTAATGTAAGTGCCATATAAGAAGGGATATTCGTTTTATTTATTTATGTATCCCAAGCATCTAGTTCTATGCTGGGCACACAGTAGTCACTCACTAAGCATTTGTTGAATGGATGAATGAGTGAGTTAACTTATTTTGAGTGCACCTTCTATGTAACTTGTACCTAACCCAGAGATGATGGAAACAGAGTGCAAATAAGCCAGAATTATTCTGAAAGCGGTGCTATGTCAAAATTCAAATTAGCATCATGAAGAGCTGGCATAGCACTGATTATTAATTCATTCCTGTCAACCTTTAAGATGTGAAAAAGCCTAATACACTTAAATAAAGGAGATGCTTTAGAGGGATGTTTCTGCATTAACTCTACCATCAATGAGGGAAATGTCAAGCTAAGTGCACATACAGCTAGAACATTTCTAATTTTGTATGTATTAACTTTAAATATATATAGATCTTTCTCAAGCAGCGTGAACTGTCTTCTTTTATAACTTCCTCAAATTAATTTCTCTTTTGTTATACCTCTACTTAAAACAAAATAAAAGTAGTTCATTTTCTTGCAGCTACTGAGCAGGGGGTTGGTGAAGGGATGGTGTTGCCAGGGAGAAGGATTACTTTCTCCCTTGGAGTCCAAAGCTCCCAATCTGGCACTATTCTGTTTCTCTCTGATGAAGGCAGGCTTTTCGGAGGGAATAACACACCCACCACCTTCACACTTCACATTATTATTTAATTATTTCATCCAGACTTTCCAAGAGGTGGAATAGTCACTCTTCAGAGAAGAGGAAATTTAAACATTGAGTTTTTACAAAGTCACTCTCTGCGAGTTGGTGGCACAGAGCTGAAAGAAAACAGAATGTGGTAGCTCATGCGAGTAAGTCTAAGAAGACGATGAATTGCTCGTATGATCTGGAAATGTACTTGGGACACAAATACAAACCATACACCTATGCATTCATATGGCCTTTGAATATGAATCATTGTCTACTAACGATGGGCTTGTCTAGAAATTGTCCTTATCAACATGTAATATAATGAGGACTTGAAACCTATTCTCTGCCAGACTCAGTGCTTAGCTCTGGTGAATGCAAATTTTAAAAATGGGGACTTGTGAGGTGCCTTGGTGGCTCAGTCAGATAAGCGTCTGACTTCGGCTCAGGTCATGATCTCACAGTCCGTGAGTTCGAGCGCCGTGTCGAGCCCCGTGTTAGGCTCTGTGCTGACAGCTCAGAGCCTGGAGCCTGCTTCTGATTCTGTGTCTCCTTCTCTCTCTGCCCCTCCCCCACTCACATTCTGTCTCTCTTTCTCTCTCAAAAGTAAACATTAAAAAATTTTTAAAAATATTCCTACTTTTCAGTAACAAGTCTGATACTTGCTGACAGGCTCACAGTTTCATTTCTCCTGTCTTCGTGTTGTAAGCCCTTTGTTTTCCTCCCCCTCCTGCTCTCCTTCCTGCCTCCACCTTTCTTCCCCGGATCCTCCCATCATCATTTAAGCATCTCATATAAGAAAAAAGGAAGAGAGAAGTGAAACCTCATGAGAGCTCTTTCCCCTCTGTGGACGCTGCTCTTCATCCTCCCATCACAGAGCAAGGTGATGACATTTGCTGCTGCCTGTTTTCCTGCTGCCTCATCACTCTTCAACTCACATTGTCCCTTTTGCTTTGCGTGTCATCTCTCCAGAGAGGTGATTCTCATTGCTTTCACGGAAGTTCTCCACAACTTCCAATGGAATCAGCCTCTTTCTTGTCTTCCTGGGCTCCTTGGCAGTATTTTACCCCTGCTAGCCACTTCTCCCTGTGACTCCCCATCATCTCTGCCTCTTCCACCTCCCTCCAACTCCTGCAAGTGTCTCTTCTTCCCTCCTACCTTTTACAGGCTCACTCCTACACTCCTTTTTTTCCTCATTCTCTCTAGTGGTTTCATCCTCATACATGGCTTATATTACCATTTGCACTCTAAAGACTAAAGCATTTACCTTCGGTTCAGACTCCTCATTGGGCCCTAGTACAGATTTCAAACATTTTCTACTTGTATTTGTCAAGGGTCCCTCAATTACTATCTTATGATCTTTACTCCCATAACCCTATCCCACTTTCTCCCCAAATTAGCTCTCTTCTGGTCAACAGTAGAATCATACTGGCTATTCCTTCTGCAGATAGCATTCTGCCTCCTTATCTTCCCATGATGGACTCCTTTTCATTTAGAGCACTTTCTTTCAAATCTCCCATGCTAAAATAACTACCTAGCCACAGTCCCTATATAAATTATTCTGGTTTTTTATTTTGAAAACAATTTTTAATTTTTATTTTTGAGAAAGACAGAGGGGAAAAGAGACAGCAGTGGAGGGGCAAAGAGAGAGAGTGGTAGAGAGAGAGAGAATCCCAAGCACACTCCACACTGTCAGTGCAGAGTCTGACGTGGGGCTTGAACCCATGAACCATGAGATCATGACCTGAGCCGAAGTCGGACACTTAAATAGCTGAGCCACCCAGGCACCCCTAAATTATTGTTTTAATAATAGCCATTTTTCTTGTATGTTTATGGTTTCTCTGCTCCCATGAGAATATTGCCCATTTTTATCTTTGTTCTCATTTATCCCCAGAATGTGGCATATAATAGTTACTTCATTAATGTTCCTTGAATGAATAAAGAAATTGCTCAAGCCACAGTCCCAAGTCATCCTTCAGATCTGCTTCACTTTTCCTATCATAACCAAAACGCTGAGTATCTACGTTTTAAGTTCGGTATTTAACAAATCTACTTCTTTCTCTCCTTCTCTAATGCCAGCCATGATGTCTACATCCAGTCATGCTCTTCAAATCTATGGTCTTCTCAGCAATCCCAGGTATGTTCTTAGAAAACAAATATGGTCATGATCCTGCCCTGCTTAAAATTATTCAGTGGTTTCTCATTTTTCTTAAGAAAATCATCAAAAGTCTACTACTAGAAGTAATTATTTAACCCTCACCATTCTTTCCAAGTTCACCTACTCCCCTTTCATTCTGGTATTGAAAAATGCCAGTATCCTTCTTCCCATTACATGATATTCAATTGATCCTTGTTATGATGGGGTTTGCCATTAATAGATTAAGAGATCCTTAGGTGATTATAATATGCAGTCACTGCTTAAAATCACATCTAGCCCTCTTATTCAACATATTTTAGGTACTATTCATCTTCAAACCTCAATTCAAAGTTTATTTCTTTAATTTCACTTCTGGTCTTCCCTCATCCTCCAGATGAGATCACTGCCCTTGATATAAATCATTGCAACATCGTTTACTTGTCTTTTAGGTCACTTATCACAGTTTGAAATTATGAAAAGTATCCTCTTAAGGAAGAATTTTAGACATTGTATCCATAAGTAGATATTGCAAGTCATCTTTCAATAATAACAGCTTTATTATGCAAATCCATTTATGGTAGTATCCTTAGCTATGCAAATACTGGTCAAGTGGAAAGAGTGTAACAAGATTTTCTTTTCTTTTCTTTTTTTTTTTTAATTTACAGCATTTTCCCTTGCTTGGGTAGGCAGAGTTACTTTGAGAGTATTGAATTAGATTTCATAGTGTTTTTAGGCCCTTTTTGGAAGGAAGACATTCTGTTTCAAAACAATTAACCTCTATTCTGGAGAACTAGGGTAGCCTTAACACTTTCCATTGTCAGCAAAAAAAAAGTCATTTACCTTAGTGGAGAGGTAAGTGGGAAGAAAAAGGAAGCAGAGACTGGTAATTTGTGCTCAACACAATGGCTATAGTTTGTGGAGATGGTTAATTTCAATGAAATGTGCAGATGAGAATGAATATACTTCCTGATCATCTGTCATGATACTTTATTGAATCATGGGAACTAAATCCCAAACCTATAAATATGAACTAAAGAGCTGCAATTGTGGAACCCAGAATAAAAAAAAAATTAAAAAATCAGCCCAGCAATAACAGTACACATAGAAACACTGTCTTGCTGAGAGCCAATCTAGATCAAACAAAAATAAAAACAAAAAATTTAAAAATTAAAAAAAAATCTCTTGGCAGCGACTAGAGTTAGAACTCAAGGGTGAATGGACTGCCCTTTAAAAGCAGAACAGGACTCCATTTGGATGAATAACATCCTGTATTATTGCTAAGAAAACGGTGGAGAAACAAGGGAGAGGAAGACTTAGAAGAGAATCTGGACTTATTGCCAAGAAAACTAGCTGGAGACTGAGCCAAGTCATACCTCTTTCATAATTACACAATTGTCACGACAGACTCACATGTAGACTGAAAGTTCAGTGAAGGCAGGGACAAGGTCTACTTTACTCATTGGATCCCTAGTAGCTTGCATAGTACCTGTCACAATGATTTGTTGAATTGATCAATAATTGGAGATATGTGAGCAAAGTAACTATCAATATTATAATAGAATGTATGTATAAATTGCTCTTGGTATAGATGAGGAAATGATTGTTTGTATGGAGGAGAAATCACAGGAGAATAAAATCTTATTACAAGACTGAGTTCATAAGACTTTGGTAATAAGTACTTATTGATTGAATCAGTCCACTGATATGGATATTCTGGGTTAAAATTCCCAGAAGAGACATAAAAAGGGAAACAGAACTAAAGGAATCAATAGAAATTGAGACCAGAAGTCAACTTGCCCAATTTTGTAACACTAGGCAGCGTGTGAATAAATCCTTACCTTGTAGAGTCAAGGCACTGTTATTTTATATATATTAAAAATTGCTAATAAACATATCAGTTCTCTAGATCCATCTCAAGTTATAGTTCAGTATTTCTTAATGTGTTTCTTAGAAGGCTAATCACAGAAGTAGTCCTGTGGAAAAAAAGAGCGGGGGCTCCAATATCACGTCTAAGTAACAGTGAGCATTCTATTCCATTGATAACACTTATTAGCAAATTATCTAGATATTTAACCAAAGAAATCATGAAAATTTTTTCACCTTGTCCATCTAATTTTCTAGAAAAGTAGTTAAATCCCACTTGTGGTAAATTAGGAGTCCCTCAAATATGTAATTTAAAGTTTTTCTTGGGGCGCCTGGGTGGCTCAGTTGGTTAAGCGTCCGACTTTAGCTCAGGTCATGATCTCACAGTTTGAGCCTTGTGTCAGGCCCGGTGCTGACATCTAGGAGCCTGGGGTCTGCTTCAGATTCTTTTGTCTCAGTCTCTCTCTGCCCCTCCCCTACTAGTGCTCTGTCGCTCTCTCTCTCTCAAAAATAAATAAATGTAAAAAAAATTAAAAAAAAGTTTTTTTTCTCTGAATAGGGAAATGGTTGACTAAATCCCCAAGTTGTAATACTATACACCTAGTAAAAGACATGAGTTGTATCTAAATATAAAGGCAATTTAAGATATTCATAATATATTGTTAAATAACAGAATTGAGTAGTAGAATATAATGCATATCATGACTAAATTTTCTAAAAAATATATGCATATTTGTATATATCTAGAAAATATACTTAGGACACCAAGCAAAATAAAATCAAGACATTAACAAGGCTACTAAAAAATAAGAGAATATGATTTGGGAGATAATAGATGTGAACTTTGGCTTTTTATTTTGCACTTTTTTTACTTTCAGTTTTCACATTAAGATGTTTTCATTCTGTAACATGATAAATATGTATTTAATATGTGTTTTTAAGACCTTAGAAGTTTAACTAAAATAGCAAGAGGTTTTTTTTTTTGATAATAGGAGTATGAAAAATAGGCTTTTACCTCCTTTCTATTTTCCATTTTTTTCTAGTAAGCATTAGTAGTTTTATTGTTTCACTAGAAAAATACAACATTCTTTAAAGAACACTTAAGAAAAGCATTCAAGGAAAGAAAAGTTGCCAGGGATAAAGAAGGGCATCACATAGTGATAAAGGAGCCGGTTCTCCGAGAAGACACAACCATCCTTAACGTGTATGTAGCAGATAAGAATGCCAGATTATGTGAGGCAAAAACTGACGGAACTGCAGGGAGAAACAAATGAATTACTATTACAGGTGGAGACTTCAACACTTCTGTATCAGAAATACACAGATCCAACAGGCAGAAGACCAGTAAGGAAATAGTTGAACTCAGTAACACCATCAATCAACTATTGCTGTAATTGACATCTATAATTGTAATTGACATCTATAGATTCCTTTATCCAACAACAAGAGAATGTACATTTTTCTCAAACTCACATGGACCATTCAAGAAGATTAATTATTCTGGGCCATAAAACACATCTTAACAAATTTAAAAGAAGAGAAACCATCCAGTGTCTGCTCTCAGACCACACTGGAATTAAGCTAGAAACCAATAACAGAAAGATAACTGGAAATTCCCAAAATATATGCAGATTAAATGACATTCTTACAAATGACACATAGGACAAATATGAAAGCTCCAGAGAGGAAAAATAACTTTCTACTACATGAAAATAAAAACATAATTTATCTAAGTTTAAATTATGTAAACTTTAAGTATAGTGAAAGTGATTAGGGGTAAATTTATAGCATTAACTGCATATATTAAAAAAAAAGAAAGGTTTAAAGTTAATCATCTAAGTTTTCATTTTAAGAAACTAAAAAAAGAAAGAGCGACTTAAATCCAAAGTAAGCAGAAGAAAAGAATAAGAGCATACTATAACATTATGGTCAACAATATTTCAATAAAATAGAATTCTTTCATAAATCAATAAAATTGAAAACAGAAAAAACAACAGAAAAAAATTGATGAAACGTTTGGTTCTTTGAATAGATCAGTAAATCAATAAGCCTCTAGTCAGCCTAGTAAGAAAAATAGAAGACACAAATCATCCATATCAGAAATGAAAGAGGGGACTGCGCTATAACTAAAAGATTAATAAAGGAATACTATGGTTAACTCTATGCTCACATTTGACAGCCTAGATGAAATGAGCCAATTTATTTAAAGACATAATCTGCCAAAACTCACATGCAAACAATACACAACCTGAATAGATGTGTATCTATTAAATAAACTGAATCATTAACTAATAACTTTCCCAAACGGAAAGCACCAGGCTCTGATGGGTACACTGATGATTTCTACCAAACATCTAAGGAAGAAATTGTGCCAATTTTCTACAATCTTTTTCAGAGTATAGAAGTAGAGGGGAAACTTCCTAACTCATTCTATGAGGCCAGCACTATTACCAAAATACAAAGGCACTCCAAGAAAAAAAGACAAAAACAAAACAAAAACAAAAACAAAACAAAACAAAACAAAAAACTACAGGCTAATATCTTTCATGAACATGCATGCAAAATTCTTCAATAAAATATTAGGAAAGAGAACCCAACAATGTATAAAAAGAACTATATACCACAACCAATTGGGATCTATCCTAAGTATGCAAGGCTGGTTCAACATTTGAAGATCAATTAATAACTATAAAAAAATAACTAGTGAGCTTCTACTCTGTGAAAGACAATGTCAAAGGAAGTGATAAAACAAGCAACAAACTGAGAAAATACTTGCAAAAGACACATCTGATGAAGAACTGCTATTCCAAAATATACAAAGAACTCTTAAAACTCAACAATAAGAAAACAAACAACTCAATTTAAAAATAAGCCAAAAGTCTTAACATACACCTCACCAAGAAAGATACATAGATGGCAAATAAGCATAATAAAAGATGCTCTACTTCATACACCATCAGGAACACGCAAATAAAAAAATGAGCTTACCACTAGACACCCATTAGAACGGCCAATATCCAGAATACTGACAACAGCAAATGCTGGTGAGGAATTGGACAACAGGAACTCTCATTTATTGCTGGTGGGAGTGCAAAATGGTATAGCCATTTGGGAAGACATTATGAAGGTTTCTTGCAAAAATGAACATACTCTTAGCATATGATCCAGCAATCCACTCCTTGATATTTACTCAAAGTTGAAAATTTCTGTCCATGTACAAACCTGCACTAGGATGTTTAAAGCAGCTTTATTCATAATTACCCAAACTTGGAAGCAACCCAGATGCCCTTATACAGGCGAATGAATAGGGTGGCAGAGAGATGTATAGGCAGAACACATGGGATTTTTAGGGCAGTAAAAATACTTTGCATAATTCTATAGGGTGGATACATGTTACATTTTCCCAAACCCACATAATGTACAACATCAAGAGCAAACACTAATGTAAACTATGGACTCTGGATGACAATAAGGAGTCTATGTAGGTTCATCAATTATAACAAATGCACCACTCTGGTGGGAGATGTTGATAATGGGAGATGGTGTGTGGGGGCAGGAGCTATATAGGACATCTCTGTACCTTCCTCTCAATTTTGCTGTGATCTAAAACTACCCTAAAAAATGAAGTCTGAAAAAAAAAATAAAAGCATTAAAAAAAAAGGATTGAGAAGCAAATCATTCATTCCAATATTGAAACCCAGACATTAACAGCTTGGCACTCTTTTCTTTTAACATTTTTCTTTTCATAGGGTTTTCTATACTTTATATAGGTATAATTATTCTTTCTTCAATTTTTAAAACTGTAAAAATAGTTATGCCCTTTGAAAAATATTTAAATTTACGGAAATGTATAAGTAAAAAAGGAATACATATTTAAGTGGGACTGTACATATGTATTTCTTTTATGTGGGAGAAAATAACTATACATTTTATAAAGCCATGTGGTATACACTTCCCATATTAAAACATATGAGATTATATCTCTTCCAGCATATTTTACCACACAAGTAGTGTTATCAAAGCACCTACCTCCTTTTCCAACATCAGGCCTTCGGCTCTGAGGTTCTTTTCAAATGTGTTTCTTTTGTCATATTGTATATTTGACTTTCTATACACCAGGATGTAATCAATCCGTTTTTTGCCATCTTTGAATAGAAGTCCACTGGATGCTATGTAATTCATGTCATTCTGCAAACAAAGCAATGACTGTTAATAGTGTAGGCTAGACAAACACACCGTTTTGGTCTCAGTCACTTTGGTTTGGATACTGGCGCTCCAAAAGCAAAAATGTGTTTTTACATTCCAGTTATGAGATATGGGAAAGTTGATTAAAGAAAGTCTGAAGTCTGTAATAGGAGACAAGTTAGCAAGCGATGTTCTACAATTTGAAATTAGGCAGTCTGATACCAGACCCTGGGTTCTCTGACGCTGGCATCGAAATGCATATAGTAAGTTTTATTTAGTAAGGTCCTGTAAAAATAATATCAGCTAGCATATGCTGAGTATTTATTTATTCAACATCAGGCTCAGACATAAGTGCCTTACATGTTTGATCTTTTTTAATACTTACAACTCCCATTGCAAAAATTAAGACATTAAGTCTTAACATAAGTACTGAAGCCAACATAATTTCCAATATTAAATAATATTCAGATAGGTATAATTTTCTAAAGCTCTGTTCAACAACACTGAACTGAAAATAATTCCTGAGCTGCTTGCTCCAGAGATACTTGTCCAGTGGATATAAAACTGTGATCCAACTAAGACAGCTTACTTATCAAGCTTAATCACTTGCTTATCAAAACTGTTGTATGGCCCTCACCTTGCTCTGCCCATTCGCCCAAGCTATTTTTTATAGACTGGCAATTTTCCACCAAATGCCTGCCCTGCAAGATACACCTTGCATGATAGTTGAGACACCTGAGTGATCCTCCACATCATAAATTACAGCATTTAACTGCTTTCCTCAAGACCCTTCAAGTTCCTTCACACTTACTAACTCCTAACATGTTATATGACACGAAACCATTTATTATCTTTTGTTTGCCATCTGCCTGATCAAGGATTGTTTACTGTTTTGTCTCAGATTATTCCAGACATCTCACCCCAAATCAGATACATAGTGGGCATCAATAAATATTTGTGGGAGGAAGAAAGGAAGGCAACATCCATAAACCTGTGTGTCCAGGTAAGGCTGACCTCAAGAATAGAAAACCAAGAAGAGATCATATTGACACATCTCCTCCTCTCGCCTCCAGTATTTACAACAAATCAAATTAAAACAGGTTAAGATAAATAATCACAAAATTACAGCAGAACTGATAGCCATGGTGTGCCCTTTGTTTTATACCTACCATCCACTGCCTCCAGACATCTTCATGGTAATTTCAACAAGGACTGGGCTAAAATAAAATCATATACAAATTTCCTTCTTCATTTTCTTTTGCATAAAGTATACCACCCTCTCCAGTTGATCATTTAAAGATTTTTTAATGTTTATTTATTTTGAGAGAGAGATAGAGAGAGGGAATGAGCAGGGGAAGAGCAGAGAGGGAGGGAGAGAGACAACATCCCAAGCGGGCTTTGTTTGCACTGTCAGCACAAAGACGGATGGGGGCTTAAACTCATGAACCTTGAGACCATGACCTGAGCCAAAATCAAGACTGAGACATTTGACTGACTGAGCCACCCAGGTGGACCTCCAGTTCATTATTGAGTGTCTTCTGATTTCTATGATATTAAAAACATATTTAATCCTAGGCGAAGGCAAGAGTCCTTCAGTGAGAAGACCTGGAAGTAAATGATGGGTTGGTAGGAAAAGTGTGAGGAGACAAGATAGTATTAAATCAATTTTATGTGCTTTTCATATTTTAAGAGCAGCATAGACTGAAAGTGGAACTCTGATAGTTATTGTTACCCATTGTTCTAAGTCTAAGCAAAACAAATGCTAAACTCTCCCAGAGAAACAGCTGTTTTACCATTAAAAAATCGCCATTTTTTTTTCACAATAAGTGACCTTAGGCATTATTCCCAACTTTTTTGTTTCTGAAAAATGTGTTCACAATCAAACTATATTAACTAGAATTCTAATTTATTGTCTAATTATTTTATGAATTCTAAATTATTAGACGAGTTCTACCAGGCAGAATGAAAAATAGCTATAGAAATGGTCATACAGAAGCATGGTGAGATTTGGAAATATCTCCTGAATTATGTTTAAAAAAACATTGTATAGGCTCTATAAAATTTTAAGTTTATGAGTTTATATTTTATTTTAATACATATATGGCACCCATTAACCAAGATGCTGATTAACCTGCTCAAATCTGTTGCTTAAAAGCAGAACTGACAGGAAATTTATTATACATCATTGTGTTTAGTCACCAAAAGAACAACTTCTTTAATTGTTTGAAATCATAAGGGTTGTTTGAACATGAAATCAAGACTCCTCTCTTAAGTTACCTGGAATAGTGAAGTGCTTTCCAATTACAATGCAGAATGAATTTAATTTAGAAACAGAGTTTTCATGTTTATTATTCCCAGAAGATAGAATAAAACTAGTTTTGCTCAGAGAACCTGGGATGCTGATCATCCATCAGGCACCTTATCTTTCAACAGTGTTGAAAACAACTTAATTATGTAATGCATTGCAAACCATAAAGCTCAGGTACTTTCAGCAAAGCTGGTCTTCCTAAAGAGTATCCCAAAAATATGCATGTTATGGCTCACGTGGAGAAAGAACCCTTTGCAAAGATTTTAGCACATTTGCAAAACAGCAATAGAAGTCTGCCTATTTGCATGAAAACACATTTTTTGAGAATTTTTCAAATAAAATTATGGTAGTAACTATTTGTGACCTGCATATGTTTTCCAGGATTTATTCTTTTCAATCTAACAAGCATTCATCGAACACCTATTGTGTGCTATGTACTGTGTTAAACTCGAGGGATAAAAATAAGAGGACACAAAAGACTTTTAGGGATTTTATCCTGCCTGGGGAGTAGTAGGCATGTAATTGTTTAGTTACAATGTTATCTAATATGTGCAGGAATATGTGCAGGAATATGTGCAGGAATGTAATTGTTTAGTTACAATGTTATCTAATATGTGCAGGAATAGAGTTGAAGAATGTCCAGGTATACCAGAGGAAGACTTATTAACAGGTGCCAGTAGCCACTAAGGATCCTGTTATCTTGGGGAGTTTACCACAGTCCTCTGTCAGGCAGATATAAAATTAGGTCAGGTCATTAATCTGTAAGTGATTGCTGACTGATTACATGTTAACCATACACTTGAGTTAGTAAGATGCAGTATGATACACTGGTTAAGGTACTGATTTCTGCATTAGACAGACTGGTGTTTTGATTAACTGTGTTCGTAGACATGTTACTTAATCTCACTGCTCAGCGTCAGTTCCCACAGCTTTTAAGCAAATATAATAATATTATCAACAGTATAAGATTATTGTTACGACTAAATGAGATAATGCACAGACAGCAGTCTCAACGTTGTCTGACCTTGTGAGATCAAAAAAGTCAGTTCTTGTCACGAAAAATAAGATAAAATTTGTATGCTCCCTTTCTTTCTCTCAAAATAAATAAAGATTAAAAAAACAATGAAATTTATTTTTGCTTTATACTAATGATGAGTATTTGGGCTATTCATTTCCAGTCTTGCCTATTTTTAATAAACATTCATGTGTATATCTTGCAATAGATGTGTGCATACATTTCTGTCAGTATGTACCTAGGACAAAATTGCTGATTCCCAGGAAAAGTTTGTTTTCAACCTTAGCAGTATGCCAGTCTTAACTTAGAATGAAGTTTGTTGTATACAGGCTTTATTTCAATTTATGGTGTCTTCAAAAATTTTTTCTTTAATCATTATTTATTTTTCAGAGAGAGAGAGACAGAGTGTGAGCAGGGGAGGAACAGAGAGAGAGGGAGACACAGAATCCAAAGCAGGTTCCAGGTTCTGAGCTGTCAGCACAGAGACGGACGCAGGGCTCAAACTCACGAACTGTGAGATCCTGACCTGAGCCAAAGTTGGACGCTGAACTGACTGAGCCACCCCAGGTGTCTTGTAAGATGCCTTTTCTGGTGTCTTTCAAGATTTCATGGAACATGTCTCTGTACAGATGGACTCTTCTTGATTACAAAGTCCTGGTCTATGCTTTAAAAATTGACTTAGTTTGCTATACTCTGGCATAAGACAGTACAGTATGCATGGGAGCCAGTACCTGCTCCCACCTGTAACAGTCTTTTTATCCAAATTCTGCTATTTAGAATGCAACCAATTACTGCCATGTCCTTTTACTGGCTATTTCTGATTCTGTTTGGATTGAGAGAAAGGGAGAGGGAGAGGGAGAGGGAGAGGGAGAGGGAGGGAGAGAGAGAGAGAGAGAGAGAGAGAGAGAGAGAGAGAGAGAGAGAGCCACGGGTGGGCAAGGCAGTGGGAGCAGGCAGGACTCTGGCTTGCTCACAAGATTGCCATTGTTGAGAAGGGCAGTGGATGCTTAGTTTCCTTGGCTGTGTGGCTCCGGCAGCCCAACGTTGAGGACCAATGACGGGCCAGGTTAGCCCAACTCTCCACTGTCATTTGGGGACCCATCAGGCTGTCTTCAGGCCAAATGACTGTGTTTCACACTTGTGTTTCATCTTTTCCCACCAAATCTTCAAATAATGAAAATCTTTTCCATTGGGTTTCAGCAGTGGTGTTTGTTTTTGCATTTCTGTATCCTTTTTTGGCAATCATTGATGGGAAATTGGGAAATGACAGTCTAGATGTCAATAGTCTGATGCCATATTTTACTCAGAAGTTCCGGCTTTACCCTCCTTAATTAGAGAAAAATCCAAATAGCCTCAGTATGTAACTACCATTCATTTCACAGTTAAAGCCATTGTTCACAATAGCTCGTTTTGTTGGCCTTACTTATTATACAGAAAAGAAGAGGTTTTAATCTTTTTTTTCAGTTCCAGACAAATGAGAAACAGTTTTGTCAAGAAAGTCACATACTTACAACAATAAAAGCAATCTCTGTTAAAATAAACTAACAGAAAATACACCATGCACTGTAGGTCAGAAGAAATCCTGCACGTGAGTAGAAATTTACTAAGTGCTGCTGAATTAATACAAATTCTGGCTTTTCTGTCGTAAAAATTTTCCATTTTAAAATGATACTTAACAGGAGAAGAATGCTCTCGTTTTCTAAGTGTCCTTGGGGATAAAAAGTATATTAATACATATATATTTTAATGCACCTCGCTTAACTTAAAACATGTCAGAAATGTAATTACTATGCAAACTTTCCTATGCAAATAATCTTTAATTATGAGTCATAGGAATACCAAAAAAATCAGACTTCAATGCTACACAGTGGCTTTCACTGTGGATAAGAATCTGGCCAGGCTTATTGCCCACTTAACAGAATGCCAACCCTCTTGCTAGTCCACATCATCTTTAGAAATACAAATATTAGGGGCATCTGGGTGGCTCAGTTGGTTAAGCCTACGACTTTGGCTTGGGTCATGTTCTTGAGGTTTGTGGGTTCTAGCCCCAGGTTGGGCTCTGTGCTGACAGCTCGGAGCCTGGAGACTACTTCAGATTCTGTCTGTCTGTCTGTCTCTCTCTCTCTTTCTCTCTGCCTCTCCCCCAGTCATGCTCTGTCTCTCTTTCTCTCAGAAATAAACGTTAAAAAATAATTAAAAGTAATAAAAGAAATAAAAAGAAATACAAATATTTTCTGTGCTGACGGCTCAGAGCCCAGAGTCTGCTTCAGACTCTGTGTCTTCCTCTCTCTCTGCCCTTCTCCCCTCCAAAAAAGTAAATAAACATTAAAATAAAGTTTTTAAAAAAAGAAATACAAATATTCTCTAAATCAGTGACTCTGGAGTACCCTTATCAGATGGTAGATTGCATTCTAGCTCCTACTACACCTGGTGGAGAAAACTGCTTTTTAAAAAAATAATAACTAATAAATTAGTATTTAAAGAAATAACACTAACATGAGCTGAACAGAAACCAAGCACTGTTCTACACACTTTGCGTATGTTTACACATTTCATGCTCACAAAAACTGAGATAAGTACTGTTTTCCCCCCATTTCACAGATGCTGAAATTGAGGCAGATGGAAAGGTCCTGTGGTAGCCAAAGAGCACGTTATCCCATCTGGGATTTCCATAGCGATTCCCTTTGTCTCCCTATTCCTTGACACCAACTGGGTGTGTAAGCTGTGTGGCTCTGTGTAACCCCCAGATGAAGGAATGAGGTTTTGGGAAAGCAGGGAAGAGCCTCTTCTCTTTCAGGGAAGGGAGTAAACCACTGCCCCTTACCCTGACCTAGAGGCAGACACAGATGGATTGTGCAGCCTCACCTGCCCCCAGGAAACGTGACAGGTGGGACAAAGCCATTTGCCCTTTGTAGCTTCCAAAGGGCATACATATACACAACAGAAACTGAACAATAACAAAGCATACTACAGACATTCCAGATCATACTCCAATCTCAAGCTAGGTCTACTTCTCGAATTTCACTCTTCCAGGAAGACTTTTAGGCAAAGAGAGACACTTGGGAATGTGTAAGGACTAAAGAATGCCTGATCTTCCTGTTGCTGGGTGACTTCATAGCATCCAAAGTTTGGTGATTTGTTTTTAAATCATATAACGTTTTTTTTTCAGCTTCAAAGGTGACTGCATGGCCGAGTGAAAGGAGATCTGAGAAGTCTACATACTGTGCGATTCTAACTAACGGCATTCTGGAAAAGGCAAGACTATGAAGACAGCAAAAATCAGCGGTTGCCAAGGATAGGAGAGAGAGAGAGGGATGAGAGGCAGAGCACAGAGTATCCTCAGGGCAGTGAAATCACTCTCCGTGATACTATAGTGATGGATACATGTCATTATGCACTTGTCCTAATGCACAGAACGTACAGCAGCAGAGTGAACCCTGTTGTAAGCTATGGGTGATTATGATGTGTTAATGCAGGTTCGTAAACTATAATAAAGGTACCACTCTGGTAGGGGATGTTGATAATGGGAAAGGTTAAATGTATGGAGGCAAGGCTATATGGGAAATCTGTGACTTTCTGCTCAATTTTTCTGTGAACCTACAACTGTTCTAAAAAATAAAGTAATTTTAGGGGCGCCTGGGTAGCTCAGTTGGTTGAGCGTCCGACTTCAGCTCAGGTCATCATCTCGTAGTTTGTGGGTTCGAGCCCCACATCGGGCTCTGTGCTGCCAGCTTGGAGCCTAGGGCCTGGAGCCTGCTTCAGATTCTGTGTCTCCCTCTCTCTCTACCCCTTCCCCACTCATGCTCTGTCTCTCTCTGTCTCTCAAAAATGAATCAACGTTAAAAAAAAATAATTTTAAAAGTTTTTTAAAAGACTAAGTTAAGTGTCATAAACCTTACAAACTACCTTGTATCTCTTATTGTCATTTTCCCAGCAGTACTAAATGCACATGTGGTCTGAAAATATAGTAATAAACAAAGCAGAATGAGATTATATCCTGTAAGGCAGGTATAGTAAAGAAATTAATACAAGATGCAATAAAATTAAGGTGCAAAAAAAGTTTGGTGCCTTGGGAGAACATAAATAAAGGCCATTTCACATTATTAAAAGAGAAGCAGCCCCTTTCCTTTTCGTGAATAAAAAGAAAAATGGGATTTGAAGATAGGGCAATAAGATTCAAGTTGTGGATAGCAGTCACATTTTTTTTTTGCTATAAAAGGGGGTATAAATACCAGTAGTTCATACAGTTGTTGTAAAGTGAAAATTAAGTATGGTGATGTGCACACAAGACGGTCTCTTGTCCGTTTTAACATCTTATCATTGAATGTACACATAGGGCACTCGATAAATGCATGTTAAATGCAATGAGGCATAAATGACAGGAGTCAAATTTATTTAGAATATTACAGACATGTTGGGACGTCTGTGGCTCAGTCGGTTAGGCATCTGACTCTTGAATTCAGGTCAGGTCATGACCTCACGGTCTGTGAGATCAAGCTCTGCACTGGGCTCTGAGCTGACAGCGTGTACCCTGCTTGGGATTCTCTCTCTTCCTCTCTCTCTCTGCCCCTCCCCTCGTTCTCTCTCACAATGTGTTCTCTCCCTCTGTGTCAAAATAAATAAACATTAAAAAGAATGAAAATATTAGACATGTTTCTTATTACTATTATTATTATGTGATGTTATTAAGTGGGAATATAGAGGAGAGAGACGGAATTGTAAAGAGGGATCCCTCTGTGAAGCCAGGAAAGTATAAAAAAAAAGTTTTTCTTGGGAAACATAGCTTCTTAAAGTAAAGAGACTCATGAGATTAGGTCATTGTAATTATTGTCAAGCTAAATACTTGGAATTGTGTTGATACAGCATCTTGCTGGCTTAATTTTTATTGAATCGATTCAATTAATGCTTATGAATTATGCAAAAATAATTTACTCAAAACTTCGAATCTGTTTCAGTCAGTCAGAGCATATTGTTGATTATATTTGCCTGGCCTGCTGACAAGCACCTGCTGGGTATTTTAGCTAGATAAAGAATTTCCAGTTTGCTTCATTAATGGTACACCAAGCATTTACCGATGAGGCTGGATTTTAATGTATCAGAATACCATATTTTATGTATTAGTTATCTATTGTTGCACAAAATTACCACAGAGGCACCTGGGTGGCTCAGTCGATTAAGTGTCTGGCTCTTGATGTTGGCTCAGGTCATGATTTCTCAGTTCATGAGATCAAGCCCCACATCATGCTCTGTGTTAACAGTGTGGAGGCTGCTTGGGGATTTTTCTCTCTCTCTGCCCCTTCCCCACTTGTGCTCTCTCTCTCTCTCTCTCAAAATAAACTGTTTTTTTTTTTTTCAAATTAGTTAACATACAATGTAGCCTTGGCTTCAGGAATAGAACCCAGTGATTCATCTCTTAGATAAGACACCCAACGCTCATCCAGAAAAGTGCCCTCCTTAATGCCCATCACTTATTTAACCCACTCTCCCACACACCCACCCCCTTCAAGCAACTCTCAGTTTGCTCTCTGTACTTAAGAGTTTCTTATGGTTTGCCTCCCTCTCTGTTTTTATCTTATTTTTCCTTCTCTTCCCTTATGTTCATCTGTTGTGATTTTCAAATTGCATATATGAGTGAAATTATACATCTGTCTTTCTCTGATTGACTTGTTTTGCTTAGCATAATAGCCTCCAGTTCCATCCATGTTGTTGTAAATGGCAAGATTTCATTATTTTTCATTGCTGAGTAGTATTCCATTTTATATATGAACCATAACTGCTTTATCCATTCATCAAGTTGATAGAAATTTGGGCTCTTTTCATAAATTAGCTATTGTTGATATCGCTGGGACGCATGTGCCCCTGGAACACTAGGACGCATGTGCCCCTTCGAATCAGCATTTTTGTATCCTTTGGGTAAATTCCTAGTAGTGCAATTGCTGAGTCATAGGGTAGTTCTATTTTTAATTCTTTGAAGAAACTCCATACTGTTTTCCAGAGTGGCTACACCATTTTTAAAAAAATTACCACAAACTTAGGAGCTTAGAACAATGCGGATATATTATCATACATTCCCATGGATCAGGTGTTCAGGCAGAGCTTAGCTGGGTCCTTTGCTTACGCCACACAAAGCTTCAAGCAAGGTGTCAGTGGGGCTTTACTCTTATCTTAAGGCCTGACTAGGGAGAATCCACTTCCAAGATAACTCAGAACCTCCGCAGAATTCATTTCCTTGTGCTGGCTGTTAGCTGGAGGCCAACCTCAGCCCCTTGAAGCTTCCTACTGTTCTTTGACATTTGGGTATTCCCAACATGGCAATTAGTTCAGGAAACCAAAAAGAAGAGTCTCCAGAGTGAGTCTGAAAGCCAGACAGAGTTTTATGTAACGTAACATAATCAAAGACTTGATACCTCACCGCCTCTGCTTTATTCTAGTGTTTAGAAGAAAGTCATAGGGAAGAGGATTATGCAAGAGTATGAGTACCAGGAGGCAGAGATCATTGAGACCATCCTAGAGTCTGTCAAAGTAAGATGGATAAATTAGATAAAAATTAAATAAATTATTTAAAAGATTAAAAGTTGACTTTAAAAAGAAATCACAAGGGACACTATATAAATTAAATAAAAATTAAAGAACTTATTTAAATGATTAAAAGTTGACTTTAAAAAGAAATCATGAGGGTCTCAGTTGGTTGAGCATCCAACTTTGGCTCAGGTTATGATCTCATGGTTCCTGAGTTCAAGCCCTGCATCTGGCTCTCTGTTGCCTGTGCAGAGTCCCCTTCAGATCCTCTGTCCCCCGCTCTCTCTGCTTTTCCTTCTTTCTTTCCTTCTTCTCTCTCTTAAAAATAAACAAACATTAAAAAATAAAAAGAAAGAAATCATGAAATACTGTATGAGAGAAGGAAGGCTTATAGTCTCACTCACCAAACTCCTCAATAGAATAACCGGGGGAATAACATATCAGTTTGGAAAATGTCACAACAGAGGACACTAAAAAGGAAAAAAGGAAGAAAAGAAAAGAATCTGGGTTTACTCATACTTCTATCCTTACTGCTATGGCCTCAGACAATTGGCGTTTCCTCTCTCAATTCCCCACCATGAATCAAGGAGGGGTGCTCTAACAAACAGATAAAGGGCGTTTATGGCTCTGACATTCCATGACATTTTTCTTTTCCCCAAATATTTCTCCAAGAAGCTATTTTCTAAGACCCCTAAAGTTTTTTCAACGAACTTTGGCTAGGGTTTTTATTTCTGTGCAGAATTATACATAAATATCTGGCAGCTTAATTCACTCCTTAAAGTGCTTCAAAGGTCTTTTCAGAAAAAACTGTAAATGACAACTGAGACCTATTTTACCTGAGTAAGCATGTTTGACAACGTGAAGGAGAAAATAAGAGATAGGTCTTCTCTTACTCCAAAATGAAAAGTGGTCTCCAATCTAACTCAAGGTTACCAAATTTCATAAATCAACTGGAACACAAAGCCCATACTTTAGAAGATGGCACTCTTTTTGACCTTTGTAATAATGTCTAAAGGGGAAAATGAAGAGATGTAAAGTACCACCAGTAAAAACCTAGCACCAAGTTTTAGAAGTAGGGCACAAAAACAGAAAATCAAGGTTGTGATTCCCGCAATATGGCCAACAACATAATTTCAAAACCCTTATGTCATAAAACACCTAGAAGTGATAGATAAAATAAAATGTATGCCTGTTGAAATTCCAGAGGAATTAGCAGGAAAATATGTATAACTCTAGCTTCAAGGTAGGAAAAAAAGTAGAAAACCATAACACATGCTGGCAAGTCAATAGTGTGGCTGCTCTGGGTAAAGATATAGAAATCAATTAAAAAAACCCAAAAAACAAAAAAACAAAAATAGTGGACACAAACACTGATAAATTTAAAAATAAAACTTCTAAATAACTAATAAGCTAAAGAAATAGAATTCAATAAAGCTAGAAAAGAAAGTGAAGATACATGTGCTTCAGTAAGCAATGCTGATTTAGATAAATTACATAACCATGTAATAACATTATTGTACTTTAGACTGTATTCAAACATAAGTTCTAGTTCAGAAATAAACCCATAAATTTATGGTCAATTGACTTTCAACAATTGCCAAGGAAATTCAATGGGGGAAAAATGGCCTTTTCAACAAATGGTGCCTGAACAACTGCATGTCCATTTGCAAAAGAGGTTGGATCCCTATCTTAAACCATACACAAAAGTTAGCTCAAAATGGATCATCATAAACCTAAGTGTAACAAGGAAAACTGTACAATTATTAGACTAAAACATATGTATCAATATGGGGGGACCCTGAGTTAGGTAATGATTTCTTAAATACAACACCAATAGCAGAATGATGAAAGAAAGAAAGAAAGAAAAAAAGACAGGACTATATCAAAATTAAACACCTTTGTGTTCCAAAAAAATATGCCATTAAGAAAGTGAAAAAGCAAACCACAGAATGGAAATAATATTTTTTAAATTTTTTTTTTCAACGTTTATTTATTTTTGGGACAGAGAGAGACAGAGCATGAACGGGGGAGGGGCAGAGAGAGAGGGAGACACAGAATCCGAAACAGGCTCCAGGCTCTGAGCCATCAGCCCAGAGCCTGACGCGGGGCTCGAACTCACAGACCGCGAGATCGTGACCTGGCTGAAGTCGGACGCCTAATCGACTGCACCACCCAGGCGCCCCGGAAATAATATTTTTTAAAAAGCTATCTGAAAAGGGACTTGTATTCATAATATATTAATAACTCAACATTAAAAACACAAATAATCCAGTTAAAATGGATAAAAATCTTGATATAGATTTCTTCAAAGAAGATTTTAAAAAAGGCCAACAGGCACATTTGACAGCTTTCAACAAAATGAAGATATTAGGGGAACAGAAATCAAAACCACAATGAAAAACCATTTCACACCCATTATGATGGCTACAATCAAAACAACAAACATTAAAACAGTATTGGCAAGATTACGGAGAAATTGGAACCCTTGTATATCACTGGTGGGGATGTAAAATCGTGAAGAAGCTTTGGAAAACAGTTTGGCAATTACTCTTAATGTTGGACATAGAGCTACCAAATCATCAATTTCACTCCCAGGTATATACCCAGGAGGATACATCCACACAAAAACTTGTACATAAATATTCACAGCAGCATTATTCATAATAGTAAAAAAAAAGCAATTTAATGTCTGCTTGATAAATACATAAATAAAATGTGATATTGTCCATAAAATGGAATATTATTTGGCATTAAAAATGAATTAAATAGTGATACATGCTACAACATAGAAGAACCTACAACATAATATAATATTATACAAAGTGAAGGGGCACCTGGGTGGCTCAGTCGGTTAAGCGTCTGACATTGGCTCAGGTCATGATATCACAGTTCAAGCCCCGCATCAGGCTTTGTGCTGACAGCTCAGAGCCTGGAGCCTGCTTTGGATTCTGTGTCTCCCTCTCTCTCTGCCCCTCCCCACTCACTCTCTGTATCTCTCTCAAAAAAATAAATGATAAACATTAAAAATTTTTTTTAATTAAAAAAATATACAAAGTGAAGAAAGCTAGTCACAAGAGACCATATATTACATGATTCCATTTATATGAAATTCTATACTAGACAAATAAATACAGAATATAGATTAATCATTTCCTAGGGTTGGAGGAGTGGGTGGAATGGAAAATAATTGCTAATGGGTACAGATTTTTTTGGGGTATAGGTTTTCATCTTTAAAAAAATATTTTAAATGGATATTATGGTGATGGCTGCACAACCCTATGAATATATTAAAAAT
Organism: Felis catus; assembly: GCF_018350175.1. NCBI lineage: Eukaryota > Metazoa > Chordata > Mammalia > Carnivora > Felidae > Felis > Felis catus. The sequence goes on along the minus strand of NC_058377.1, from coordinate 81,281,140 downwards.
CACCAAACTGGACAGTTTAAATGGGCAATGAATGTATGGTACATGAATTTTTTCTCAATGAAGTTCTAAAAATCAATTACAGATGAATTATTGATAGTAAAATGAACAAGAATATATATACCTTCTAGAAGCTGACATAGGAACTCACAGGAGGTGAATAATTCTTAAATAGGATTCAAAAAGAAAATGATGCATAAATTTGCCTGTGTTACATTTAAAAGCAAGACTGAGTATTGTGAAAATGCCCATTATCTCACATTCACTATAAGTTGGTATCATTTAGTTGAAGATTTCAACATAGTTTTGTGTAAATGTATGCAACATAACAAACTAATCCTTCTACTATATGGAATATCAAAGTGCCTTTGATAGGAAAATCTTGAAAAAGAACTAGGTACATGGGCTTGTCCTTCAAAATGCCAATATTTATTACAATTCTATGGTGATTAAGGCAGCAGGATGTTCATGAAGGAATAAGCAATATAAAAGAAAAATAGATATCCCAGAAAAAGACCTACATATACAGAACTGAGATGAAATTACATATCTATATACTACTCTTGGATAGGGTAGGCGAGTCATTTACTGGCACTGAAAAAGTCAGCTATTTTCTTGGAAAGATACCATATACCAATAAGAAAAACTAAAGAATTTAAAGACAAATGTGAAAAGCAAAATTTTAAAACTTTTAGAATAAAATGGAGGAGGCTATTTTGATGATTGTAGTAGACAAGCAGTTTTGTTCATGTGTTTGTGTTTACCATGAATAAAAGCTTTTGGCTGGTAAGAAGGTGAAACTATGATTAATTAGACTACATTCAAATAAAACCTTTGTATATTAAAAGATCGTAGAGACTGTGGTAAGCTTTAATTAGAAGATATTTTTCATGAACACAACAAATAAAGGATTAGTCTCCAGGATATATTAATAATGCCTCTAAATCAATAAGAAAAGAAAAATAATACAACAGGAAAAAAAAAAGTGATGCTATTAATAGGCATTAAACAAGAGAGGAGCTGTTGAAATTTCAAAAAAGCAGATACATTACATATTTCTTCACAGTTTAAAAATCTGAAAAACAATATTCAATACTGTCTAAGGATATATCATGTATAGTAAATGTAGAAAACTATAAGAAAGCTAATCAGCAAAATTAGAAGAGTGGTTATACTGACACAAATTGGGGAAAAGGATCAGGCAGTGTTACATGGGAGTCTTCAATTCTGTCTGTAATAATTTATTCTGAAACAAACATGGCAAGCAATTCAGATCCAGTAAAGCTCAGTATTGGACATAGCTAAATATAGTCTAATAATACAAATTTCAATACGCTTGGAATATTCATAAAATAGTGATTCAAAAGATCAACATTGCTGTTGACATTTGAAATCAACAATCTGGGATTATATATTTGCTTATCAATTAAAATCTTATTTATAACTCAAGCCTCAGTTTCCTCATCTGTGTAACAGGGACAATAATAACCTGGCATGAGTATTTTAAGAATTAAATGCATGAAACACTCTGCAACAGGGGTGCCTGGCTGGTTCAGTCAGTTAAGTGTCTGACTCTTGATTTAGGCTCAGGTCATGATCTCATGGTTTGTGGGTTCAAGCTCACATTGGGCTATGTACCAACAGCTCAGAGAGTGCTTAGGATTCTCTCTCTCCCTCTCTCTCTGCCCCTCCCCAATTTACGTTCTAAATCTCTCTCAAAATAAATAAATAAACATTAAAAAGGAAAAAAAAACATTCTGTGACACATAAAATGGCACACCCTATAGTTACTATAATCAAAAACCTTTGAACTTATAAAATTCCAATTTTAATCATGGTCACTAAGCTACATACCCCCTTCAGTCAACTACACTTGTGTCTACATTATGATTTTTAAAAAATGAAATATGGTAAAATTACCTTATCAGAGATATTAAACTGAACATATTTGATCATTGGTGGTTCAGAAGGAATTCTATGAGGTCTCTTTAAAGAAAACCACAGGCTCAAAATGGCATAAGTTAGGTTAAGTTGCCAAGTCAGTAAACCAAGACTTATTACCTTATTAACTGCTATTTTACCCACCTCAGCAATTAATTTAGCCAGTTAACATGAGGTTTTCCTGGTCAACACAAGGCAATTTATTGATAGCCCTTTTTATTCCCCTTGGGAGGGTGACCTTGCCTAAAACAGTGGATTCTTTGTTAATAATTTTCCTTTTCTCCATTCCTTCTCTACCTTTAAAAACCTTTCCTTTTCTGTAGCCCTCTGCACCTCCCCTCTACTTGCTAAAGAGGAAGCTGCTCAATTCATGAGTAGATGAATATAAAGCCAATTAGAGCTTCAGAATGTACTTGGTTGAATATTTGTTATATAACACAGGTCTCAGGGGGCATCATTAGAAACAAATGATCACCTCAGAGCTCACATGCTGAAGAGATGCAAACACTGTCCATCTCATGTCAGCCACCTACGACAACTTAACACATAAACTCTACTTAAATCCAGCCTGAAGTTATTCTGCACTCTGCCAGCCATCAGTTGGAAATTAAAAAACAGAAGCAAAAACCACTGAAGAATTTACTGAAAGTATGAGAATGAAAATTTTGACTAAAAGATCTAATTTTATTATTTATTTATTCATTCATTCATTCATTCATTCATTCATGGAGAGAGGGATTACACAAGAGGCAGGAGAGTGGAAGAGGGGCAGAGGAAGAGAGAGAGAGAATCTTAAGCAGCCTCCACTTCCAGTGCAGAGCCAGATGCTGGCTCAATCTCAGGACCTTGAGATCATGACCTGAACCAAAATCAAGAGTTGGGTGCTTAACCGACTGAGTTACTCAGTAGTCCCCAGATCAAATTTTAAATGCAAAACAAAATCAAATTCCATTTCATTGTAAAGGGTTTGAAAAAAGTCAGTAATATCAATGCATTGCTTGCTATCATGAATGCTATATTCTTCCTTACAGAGCTCTCACAAAACAAAACAAGAATATTCATAATAAAGGGGCACCTGATGATTTCCAACATGTGTTTAGGGAAATGATTTAAAATATTGGTAATCTCACAAGCCCAATGGAAATATTCTTTAAAATGCTGCACTATTTCTAGTCTGGAGGATCAACCTTTCCCACAAAAACAAGCAAACATGCAAAGCAAAAACCTTAAAAAGGATCAAAGAATTCACAAGGTAGTGAGGAATTGCTGGGTCAAGTTCAGAACAGAATAGAAATCAGAAATGGAGAGGTAAGGTGCATATCTGAGCACTTAGTCATTTCTACTCTCAAGGACATGTTGGTTGGCTTTTGTATTAGCACTTTTCTGTGTGCAGTCACTATGGGTACAAAGGTGAATAAACCAAACAACCTAGTGTGTCCAAGATATTTTTAGGACACATCAGTAGTAAACACATCTGAAATATTAAAACATTCCTTTCTTTTGGCTCTGGATTCATAACAGATGAAAGGCATAACAGATGCCTAAAACAAATGGGAAGCACAACACAGAAAAGTCTAATTATACAAGGGGGTTGAATTCACTTGCAGTTTTGCAAATGCAAAATAAAAGTCAAGTCAAAATATAGCACGGGTAAAACAATCTCTCTGAACCATCAGAGTGGCCCAGAACATTACCCTGGTCAAAGGCTACTGTTTCACTTAAATGTTTAACTTGAAATGGCAGACCTTCTGATCAGGGTATCAATTTTTCTGGCACTGAATAAATGGTTAGTATCATCATTAGTGTCCTTGACCATAAATGGAAATTAGGAAAACTCACATAATGCTCTGAAGCAAACTATTCTGAATTATTCAGTGTTTATCATTAATTACATACATTATGAAGGCAGAAGATAAAATCACCCAGAACCTTCACACCTAGATGGATTTGATCTAATGAGAAATGTATTGGCTCCTGCAGAATAGATGAGATTTGTGTTCCTTACATTTGCAGAAAATTATTTTTCATGACCTAGCAGTCCATTGTTTCTCTTTCCTTCTCCTTAAAAGCTCTATCAATATGACAAGGATCTCTTGAGACCCAACAAGCAGAAGACAGATTATCAGACAACTAATTTTGCTAACATCATAAAGCAGACGGCCTTATCACATTGGCTACAAATAATCTAGTGAGTAAAAATAAATCAGGTCATGTTGGAAACTTTGGAAAGCTGGCATTGAAAATTTATCATTGAATATTAATGCCCATTTTATACGATGAGCTTAGTTCTTTCCAGTTTCAGAGTTACTCTTGCTGCTGTAATTTAGATATTTATAAGGAGAGAGGGAGAAAGATGAACTCTCCGAGGTCCCCATGAGGGTCATTTAAGATTATGGTCCTGGCTATTTGTACTTGTATAGGCTTCTCCAATGTTGGTAGTTTGGTTTCCTAGGCTGTAGAGGGCAGATCAAGACAAAACTAGTGGTTTTAAACCCCTCCTTGGTAATGGGCAGTATTTTGAGAAAAATACACATACTTACGTATTTGTACAATTATGCATATAATTTCAGACACTTCGTAGATGCCCTGGGCTCATGTGTGAGCCCCCTTAGAGCTCTATGACACCAGGTAGGCTGAGAACTTCTGGACCAGGCAATCTCACAATACTCCCAGTTCTAGGGACACCTGTCTCTGTAAACTCAGCTCCCTTGGCAGGCCTTGACAGAAATAAGCTGAACCTCATAAGAGCAAAGCCTCCAAGCACTTTGGAAACCCTATAGCTAATCTAACAATGCAGTCATATGAATTTATTTTAAAAATGGACATGAGTGAAGGTATGGAACATTTCTTTCCCCCCTACTAATCTTGGCTTTTTGGAGACTATGAAAAACTAATGCACACCAATGGCCTATGTTTGAAACAGAGGTCATTGAAGACGTTTCTAAGTCTTTAATTTTGTGAAGATAGTATGACTTATAGTTGGAGCACCAGAGATGAAGACCCGCTTATGCTTCTTATCTCATGTCACTGTGCCCAAAAACCCAATTAAGGTTTCAGCATCTTCATTCATAAAGTGGTAATAATAAAGTGGTCTGTTTATTTCCCTGAAGATTGTGAAGATGGTGGCCAAAATGTATAAAATAACTAATAAGAGGACCCTACTTTCTGGATGAATGGTAACTGTCATCAGAGAAGTGATTAGACAAGATACAATATGGCATTGTTTCTCAAACATTAATCATATATCTCTATTTTTGGACAGAGCCACAGACCACGCATTATTTTTTTTTAGATTACACTTTTTCTTTAAAAATAGTCTTTGTCAAAATAATATTAACCTAAAATTAACAAGTTGAGTGCACTGGTTATATTTTTTTCTAACATTAAAATAAAGTCATATCTATTAAAAATGTTCAAGTCATTGTGATGGAGTTTAAAAATTATTTTAGAGGTGCCTGGGTGGCTCAGTCAGAAGCGTCTGGCTCTTGATTTTGGCTCAGATCATGACTTCATGGTTTCTGAGTTAGAGCCCCACACAGTGCTCTGTGCTGAGAGAAAGGAGCTTCCTTGGGATTCTCTGTCTCTCCTTCTCTCTTTCTGTCCCTCCCTCACTCACTGCCTGCCTCTCCCAAAAATAAATAAATAAACATTTAAAAAAATTATTTTAGGGGCGCCTGGGTGGCTTGGTCAGTTGAGTGTCTGACTTTGGCTCAATTTATGATCTCATGGTTCCTGAGTTTGAGCCCTGCATCGGGCTCTGTGCTGACAGCTCAGAGCCTGGAGCTTACTTTGGATTTTGTGTCTCCCTCTCTCTCTGCCCCTCCCCTACTCACTCACTGTCTTTCTCTGCCTCTCAAAAATAAATGTAATGAAAAAATTTTTTAAATAAAAATAATAAAAAAAATTATTTTAAAAACCATACTTTGGCAAACATGTAGCTGTAACAAGCCACTAATGCTTTGCTTAAATTAGATCTAATCTGGGTATATTATTTTCATTGCTCAAGAGAAAGACTTGAGAAAAGGTGGTTTGAGTTTTGATGGTGGAAAGGGAAAAATGAAATGCTGTGAGGAAACCAAGTAGCAGTGCCTGGAGCATCTGACATTCAGACTGGGATTTACAGTCACTGAGGAGTGGGAGGATGGAGTAGGAAGACAGGAGGTCAGGACAGAGACACATGAATTTTAAAGACTGACATTACTGATCTCAGGTCCAGAGCTGGGTTAACTTGTGTCCTTCCTACCATGTAAAAGCTGCATCTCTATTCCGTGGCTGCAGTATTCTAAATCTGGCAAAAAGTAATAGTACATCACTTAAAAAACAGAAATAATAATATAAGGCAGGAGTGGTCAGGACATTAGCTTGGAAGGCAGAAACACTGGCTGTCTGCTGCTGATTTACTGATGAAAGTCTTTTGTAATGCACCCCTGTTTATTTATTTGTTTTGAAAGAGAGCACAAGTGGGATCTAAGAAAGGGCAGAGAGAGAGAGAAAGAGAGAGAGAGACAATCCCAAGCAGACTCCTTGCTGTCAGCACAGACCCCAACATGGGGCTCAATCTCATGAACCGAACCTTGAGATCAAAACCTGAGACCAAATCAAGAATCTGACCTCTGTCAACTGAACCACCTAGGTACCCCTAATGCCCTCCTGTTTAGAAGCTTGACATGAGATTGTAATTTCCTGAAGGATTTGGAAAGCCATTAAATCACTGCTTATCTTTTATCTGGAACTGCCCCTGAAACTGCCCATAGCAGTCCTCTTCCAGCATGGTCCTGTATAGACAGTAAATAGATATGTCAATAAACAAGGAGGGAAATAAGTGACATCTCATGAAAGCCAGATTATTAAAACTCAAGAGGTGAAATTTTCATTAACCTAAAAAGTGCATGCTCGCACTCTCTCTCTCTCTCTCTCTCTCTCTCTCTCTCTCTCTCTCCCACACACACACACACACACATGCACGTGTGTGCACACAGACACACACATGCCTGTGATGTACTTAACAACTACTCTGAGCTACATGCTGTAGAAACAGAGGCATCTATCATTCAGCAAATCTCTTTTTAGCTCCAACTCAGCCCCAGACACTTATTGAAGTGACTGGGGAGAGAGAGGTGAACAGCAATCAGAACAAAATGAGCACTAAAGGCAAATCCTGTATATTTCAGTTTGAACAAAATGTTTATTACTCACCTGTGATGTGATGAAAATTGTGTCTTTCTCTTTATCTCAGTTGTTTCTTTCCATCTAATGGAGGCAGACAGATCTGGATTTGAATTCTGATTTTGCCTCTTAAGTCTATGTGGACTTGGATTTTACTAAACTTTTTACTCACTGATTTCCTCATTCCTAAAGTAGGAGAAAAATATTCCCTACAATGTAGAGTTAGGTACTCTCTAACAAGTGTGAACTTTGCATTCTTCTGTCCTGGTTACTATTTTAGGCCTGTGTGAAAAATAATGAACAAGACAGATACACCCTCCAGTCAAACCATGTGGGTAAGTGAGCGTGAACTTACTGCTGTAGTTATCAAATGATGAAACTCTGAATGGGCGTCAGGCTGAGGAATGCATGTGCTTTAACAAAACAAATGGCAGGCATTCAATGACCAAGTGGCTATGTAGTAAAATAAAAAGCATTTTCAAGTATGTGTTTAGAAAGATAACTAACTGCTGCTGCAGAAGTTAAATAGAAGAAGTTATGGTGCCCAGTAAGGGCTAACCAAAGGTAGCCTTTCTCAACATGTAGTTTCTCCTAATCATGTAACATACAAGTAAAATGACTCTAGACATGGAAAAAGAAAAAGTTAAAAAAAACTATAAACTATATACATGAAGAGAAAAAAATCCAGATCAGATGGTGTCATAACTATTTAGGCAAAAGCGTCTATGAGCACTCAGTCTAGAAGCGACAGAAAAGCTGAGGTAAAGCCAGGGGTATATACACCTCAGCTCTCTGACTCGTTCATGAGACACCAAGGCCTAGTCTCGTTCTAATGTCTCAAGGAGAACTCAATTGTATCAAGGACCACTTTAATTCTGGATACCTAAGGTATTTCTATGCCATGGCCCACAATCAACATATATTTGCTTATCTGTGCTCAAATGAGAAATAACAAACAGAGGAGCCCATGTCCTCTTATGGCTGATTTAAAGATGACCTTGTTTGGCTTTACATTTTACAAATGATAGTTTAAAAAGATATATTAAGCTGTACCTTTGAAAAAATTAAATATCTTTAGCCCAAGTTACCACTTAGCAGATAATGTATAGTAGTTAAATGCATTGCCTTTGAATTGTTACATTTTTGCTTGCTTTTGAGAAAAGTTCAGAAAATTATACATTTTAGAGCAAGGCTGCTCTCAGTCTAGTGCTGTTGGGTAGAAGGGAAAAGTGGAAATGGGGATGAGGACTCCATGTGAAGGGTAGGTTAAAATTCACCTGCTTTCCACCTAGGTATGGAGAAGATATGGATGAACTGTGTCTAAAAGCAGAATTTCTTCTGCTTATCTTTATATAGCCTAAAAAAAATAAAGCGAAGGAAGAACAAAGAAAATTATGTTTCCTTATGTTTGGGACTTCTTAGGGATTCCTGGTAATGAAGCCCTGTGATACCCTGCCTCCACTTTCCGAATTACCCATCTTTACACTGACATCTTTCCTTCTTCAGAGCCAGCCTGCACCTGCTCACAGGAATTGATTGTGAAATTTCCAGGAATTTTGAGAATTAGCATATTGGTAACTTAAACAGACCAAGGTGGGCATCAGTAAATGCTTTTTTTTTAAGGTTTTTACCACCACTGCTTATTTATCTCAATGCATAAAGACACAGAACACGTCTTTGTTGCTTTACAACTGTTTACGTGGTGCTTAATCTAGTATCTGCTCTATGGTGAATGTATAAAAGCTAGATAAACCAGATAGGAGAGTTATCCCATGATTACTCTCTCTCTCTCTCTCTCAAAAATAAATAAACATTTACATTCAATAATTCATTTCAAAATCTATATATGACCCTTAAAATCATAACTACTCAGCCTCACAAAAATCACCAATTCTACTATTTCCATAATTCGCTTATGATAAGGAGGAGATGCACAGGAATAAATTATATATAGGAAGGAAGGCAGAGTAAAACATGAATTTTATAACAATCTCTGGGAACTCAGTCCACTTCAAGGCAGGGCATCTTCCAGCAGGGTGGCAGAGCCACTCACAGTGCAGGAGTTTAAACAGGATAAATAATCTACTTTCTGAGCAGAATTTTGGGGAGCTAGAGTTTTGAAGTTGCTTTTCAGCTTTCTGCTATTAACACCCACCATGGCGGAGGAACAAAGAATGCAGTGGTTTGGGGCTAAAAGACTGTTGTGACTCATCTCTTGGAGACTTCGGAAACCCAAGAATTCTATGTCACCAGAGTCCTTGCAAATCAGGTTGAGGTCTGCAGGGCAGTGGCAACTGCATTAAGTAATGGTGAATGAGGAACACACAACATTAGAGGTGATTCTTAATAATAGTGTTCAATAAATGTTAGCCAATGCTACTTTTTCCACTAAAAGCCTCCCCTCTTATCTGTTGTTTTGACCCAGTACCACATCAAGACCCTATCAAACAAAGATGACAGATTCCAAGGTCCAGCTTCTACAAGAGTGGTACTTCTTTAATCTTTGTCTCTTCCCCAGGATCCCTTTCTTTTTACAGATGGCTGGCTGCCTTACACCCACTTAATAAAAACACTTCACTCAATGTCAAAAATGCCAGTCATATGTGCTAAACTCTAAGATCTTATGTCAAGATAAGAAATTCCTTGCAGGCAGTCTCCTGCATTTCCCCTTGATACCGAAGGAAAAACTGCTTACCTAAGAAGGACTAGGATGAAAATTCACATCTATAAACACATAAACATTTTGAAATGTTCAGCACTTGAAATGCTCTGGCAAGCATTTGTAGTTCTTGAAAAGACTGCTTTCCAATGCAGTGGCACCATAAAGGAAAACATAAACACAGTTACAGATGATGGGAGTCCCGAGACCTCTATTTAGGAATCCTAAATGCATTATCTTTTAACTATTTAATCCCCCTTGCATTTTTAAAAATAAATTTCCTAAAAAATATTTGCCTTATTGATATACACATTTTAATTTAAAAAGACAACGTTAAATATATTTTAGATAATATAATGGAATCCAGTTATATGGGTATGTGAATTATCCTTACATAGAGATATGAAACATCTGAAGTCAGATAATTTCTAAGTGGGATGTCTTCTTAGATACAGATATAAACCATCTGTATTGAGCTTACTTCTGAGTGAGAAAATAAAAGATAAAAGACCAGATTTATAAGTATTCTACAAAATCAATCCCAAGTGACAAGCAAAATCCCCAGAAGCTTCCATGATCCAAGGAGCGGGGGAGAGAACTGAACACATTTTGATCTTTTATATATATATATATCTTTTAAATATATTTCTTAGGTTTTGTTTGCCTTTTAAAAGTTTCTCAGAGCAGCAACAGATTCCTATTTTGTTTAGGGGACTTCTTACACCTCTTTGCCTTCTCAAATTCACATAACCCATTTTTTCAGGTGCCTTATTTCCTTCTCTACCTTCCGTTTCCATCCAATATTGAAGATAAATCTTATTAACAAGGCCCAACCTAGACATTATCAAAGTCCTTGAAAGACTAGTAACCATTTGTTTGGTGGCACCAGGGAGAAGTGAGCATTCCAGCAACCAACATTCTAGGTCTATCTTCTTCGGTTATAAACATACAACATCTAGCATTTATGAACTTCCCTCATCCTCTTCTTTACTTCTCTCCCCACCCCTCCCCACAAAACCCCATTTGTGGAGAGCACTGGTAAACAAAGTGTAATTTGTCACCTGTAGTCTAGAGGAAAATGAGAGGTTTCATACCACAACACACTTCGATAGACAAATCTCTTCTCCAAGATCATTTTTTTCTTAGTTTTTCTTTTTTTCTCCTAGAGTCCTAAAACTTTGAAATACCTGCCTCCTCCTTCTGGATTCTTTCTTTCTCTAACCTCAATCTCCCTCTCATTCTCAGCCCAGAATCAGACCGCCGAAGGAATAAAAGGCCAGCTTTGCCCTTCATTATGACTGTGTGTCCGGGACCAGTTGTTTAATCTCTCAAATCTTTGATTTCCCTATCCATAGGAACATGAATCCTTTTTCTTATTGAAAAATTATGGCGTACCAATACAATTCTAACTTTTTAAATGAATATTCATTCATTCCTCACAAATACCCTAAGAGGTAGGTATATTGACTGCTACCATTCCTGCACTTTCTCTTACAGAGAGGAAATCTGAGGGGCAGTGAATTTAACAATTTTTCCAATGTAGCTTCTAAGAGGTAGCACCAAGATCCAAACTTGTGTGTCCTAAGTCCAGGAGCCAAGTTCTTAACTCTTCTTGTATTGGAAGACATGTATATATTAAAAGGTGCTAAGAATCATATCTAGTTCACATGTTTATTATATAAACCCTATGTACTCCTTGGCTCATATTATTTGTCAATTACTTCAGTAATTTGCTATTATTATTTTTAATTCTTATTTTTTTACTTACTACTCCTCTTAGGCATATAAAAGACTGGTATCATCCACAAAAGATCCTCCAATGCCATATTCGTCCCACAGCATCAAACAGGAGTCTATTCTGTAAACTGAAAGGGCCACGCTGGCATTCATATAAGGGGTTACACATGGTGCTGAGTTAAGGAGTAACACAGCCCAATTTGCTTTCGTGTTTGAGTCCACCCAGCAGCAGCTCAGTCGGCTGACTCCAATCCAGCAGTGTGCCCGAAAGTGTACCGTAAGTCAGCAGGATGCCACAAACGGGTCTGAGGCATGAGGCACTAGAGGCTCCTGAATAAGACGCATTACATGAATCCACCTTGCCCCCCACCCCCCGCCACATCTGTAGTCTTTCCACAGCCGGTTCCTCCCCACACAATGTGCTGTAACCAGGTGTGTCTCCAGCCTTGGCAGCTGCACACACGTGATCTAGTCCAGACTCTGAACTTCTGCTCATGCTGCTCTTCCCATTGCCCCGATCCTCCCACTGCTCCTAACAATGGCTCTTTTCAACTCTCTTTTTCTTTTTTCCGACTCTGCCACTGTTTTTCCAACAATATGTATGATAGGTACAAAATAGCGCAAGCATTGCTAGAGACAACAGCTCAGGGACAGTTGCTAGTACAAGTTCAGAGTTCAATTTCTCATTCTTTCTTCTTTCTACCCCCAAACCTAGATGTAACTGTATGTGTCTACGTATACACGTTTATATGAGATATAAAATGCAATATACAACACAGCAACACACATGGGATTTTATACATACTGTTAAAAAATCTGCTCTTACTCAACAGGATATCATAAATATCGAGAATAATCAGGACTCTTTTAGTTCCAAATGACAGAAATCCAACACAAATCAGACAACTATAACTTCCCCTAACACGAAAGAGTTTTTTTTCTGCTCACACTGCAAAAATTATTCAGCTCTCTACCTCTGAAAAGTCCAGGGGTAGAGCTAGTTAACTTCAAAAAGAGCTGGTTCTGGAGATCCAAATGCAGTTGTCAAAATTCTCACTCTCTCTACTATTACAACTTTTCTTTATATCTGTCTCTTAATTCTGTTTTTGTTTGCTTTTTGTGGTTTGTTTCTCTGTTTGTCTTATTCAATCCCTTTAAAAATAACCTCCTTCCTATAGTTGGGGAGGGCACATCTTTCCTTATAGTTCTTGGAAAACATCCCAGAGCAAAATTCAGCTTGAGGATCTTGTCCGTCAGTGTACCTGTTGTTATAATCAAGAGGATGGAAAATTCTGATTGGCAATCTCAGGGTAAGGAAACAGGGTCAGTTCCACCTGAACAACAAAGTAAATGATGTTTGGACAAACAACAGTAACAGTCCATTGTACATCTTTACATCAATACATAAAATTTTATCTTATTTCATTTGAGTTAGGTTAAAAACAAAGGCTGTTCTAGGTAAGAGTAATGGGTTATTTTCATTTTGTTTTGGTGCAAAGGATACACATGAGATTAAGGATTTATGATACCAGGGTTCCCTAAAGTTTTTCTAGATTTTCAGAGAAGAGTGTCCATGGCTTCATAGTCTCATGGCTTATGTGGACTAGATCTGCTGGGTCAGGGAATCCCAGAACCAAAGGTGGGAAATAATGCAATTTTATATTCCCTTGTTTTATTTATTGTTGTGCCATTGGCTCACTTGAGGATTAGTGGTTCAGGTTGGCTATATCCTATTGCACTGGTTAAACAGCCAGATACTGTAAAAAGCTGAACATTATTCATTTTTATGGTTAGATCATTACTTATTTATATTCTACTGAAGGATATTTCAGTTTGCTTTGCTAAGTTATCCTTTGCAGTGATTCATAATGATGTAATGAATATCCTTGTTCTTATATTTCTGTTAATATCTCTAATTGTTTTATTAATACAAATTCCTAGAAGTAAAATTACTCAAAAATTTTCATCTAAAGACAAAGTTGATTTTGTCTTCTCCATAAGCTTTATCCTAACTCTTGAAAGGTACACTAATAATTCTATTGTAGTCTACCTAGAGTTATAATATTCTCTTTCATATTCACTCATTTAACAAGCTTATCATGAATTTCTATTATCAGTCAGGCTCTGTGCAAGGCATAATGTAATTACAAAGACAAATAATCCATGATCCCCATCCTTTAATAGAGAGTAATTTAGTCAGGGAGACAAATGGGAGGAACAAGTAATTACAATTTGGTGTGATTTATGCTATAAGAGGGGTGAATATAAGTGCCATGAGAGCAAAGATAAAGGGACTATCCTGAGAAACAGAAACCATCTTCCTTCAGAAGGGATATGTTCTCTTCAACAAATATTGCTGGAACAAACTAAACATCCGAATGCAAAAAAAAAAAAAAAAAAAAAGAAAAGAAAAGAAAAGAAAAGAAAAGAAAAAGAACCTATACATGGATTTACACTCTTCATGAAAATAATTCGAGATGGGTCAAAGACCTAAATATAGGACATAAAACCATAAAACTCCTAGAAGGTAACAGGAGAAACCCTAGATGACCTTGAATATCGTAATACCTTTTTAAATATAACACCAAAGACATGATCCATGAATGAAATCAATCATAAGCTGGACTCATTAAAATTCTGCTCTGGGAAATACAATATTAAGAGAAGGAAAAGACAAACCACATACTGGGAGAAAGTATTCTCAAATGATACATCTGATAAATGACTGTTATCCAAAATAAGCAAAGAAGTATTAAAACTCAACAATAAAAAAAACAACCCAATAAAAAATGGTATTTGATCACTAAATAGGCAACTCACCAAAGAATATGCAAATATGTCAAGTAAACATATTAAAAGATGCTCCACATTATATGTCATTTAAAACAACAATGAGTTACCACTAGACATCTACTAAAATGCCCAAAATCCAAAATATTGAAAATAGTAAATGCTGACAAGGATGTAGAGCGGTAGGAACTCTCACTCATTGCTGGTGGGAATGCAAAATAGCACAGCCACTTTGGAAGGCAGTTTGGGGTTCCAAACAAAACTAGACATGTGTGATCCAGAAATTGTATCCCTTGGTATTCACCCAAAGGAGTTGAAAATCTATGTCTGCCAAACCCTGCATATGGATGTCAAAAGCAGCTTTATTCATAACTGCCAAAACTTGGAAGCAACCAAGATGTCGTTCAGTAGGTGAATGGATAAATAAACCCTGGTACATCCACACAATGGAATATTATCCAGCACTAAAAATATATGGGTGACAAAGCTGTGAAAAGACATAGAGGATCCTTAAATGCATATTACTAAGTGAAAGAAGCCAATCTGAAAAGGAATTACACCGTATAATCCCAACTATATGACATTCTGGAAGAGACAAACTATGGAAACAACAAAAAGCAGAAATAAAGAGATCAGTGGTTGCTGTGGAGTGTAGGTAGGGGAAGGGCTTGGGAGGGGAGAGAGATGAATAGGCAGAGCAAAAGGATTTTTAGGGCAATGAATATTCTCTGTATGACATTATAATGATGGATGTATGTCATTAAACATTTGCCCACACCCACAGAACGCACAACACAAAGAGTGAACTGTAAGGTAAACAATGGACTTCGGGTGAACATGATGTGTCAATGTAGGTTCATCCTTGGTAAACAATGTACATTTTGGTGAGTGATGTTGACAATTGAAGAAGCTACACATGGGTGGGGGCAAGGGGATACAGGAAATCTCTGCACCACCTTCTCAGTTCCGTTGTAAACCTAACATGCTCTTTAAAAAAGTCTTTAAAAATAGTATTTGATTTGATTTGTGAAAAATGAAAGAGGGGAAGAAAACTCTACATGAAAAGGCAAGGGGCATGGGAAAGGGAGAGTATATTCAAGATTTATTAGGTGTTGGGGTACAGGGGTGGCTCAGTTGGTTAAGCATTAGACTTCAGCTCAGGTCATGATCTCACAGTTAGAAAGTTTGAGCCCCACATCGTCGGGCTGTGTGCTGACAGCCCAGAGCCTGAAGCCTGCTTAGGATTCTGTGTCTCCCTCTTTCTAACCCTCCCCCACTCATGCTCAGGCTCTCTCTCCCTCTCTTTCTCTCTCTCTCTCCTAAAAATAAAATAAACACACACACACACACACACACACACACACACACACACACACACACACAGAAAGATTTATTAGGTGTTGGGTTGTGATAGAAGCAATTAGTACCTGGAAGGGTTATCAACAGCATAAAGGATAATTCTTATATACTCTAACATTTGAGACCCATTGATCTTACGTCCCTATTCTTGCCCTCCCCAATAGACTGCAAACTTTTTGGGGACAAGAAATATATTTTATTCATTTGGTATCCACTGTACTTTGCATCATGCAAATGCACACACACACACACACACACACACACACCACAAATAGCTTAATTAATTATGCAAATTATGATTGTCTTCTCAAAATCACAGATTTTTCTTTCTCATTAAATATCTGAATTTAGGAATTTTTATAATAATGTATATTTTTTTCTTATTGCATAAAAATAAAGGGAATAAAAATCACTTATAATCTTGCCATTATCATTGGTTTCTCTCACTACACATGATTATAATTTTGCTTTCAAACCTGCTTTTTTTAAATTCCCTTGACATATTTCCATGTCGTTATAATCAACCTCAAGGTGATTTTTAAATAAATGCCGTCTCTGTGGTTTCCACACTTTGATATTAGAAGCTGATGCATCCATCTCGGCTGTAACCACTCCCAGCTAAACCATGGTCCTCCTCCAGTAGGAATGCTGTCCTGTCACCCCTCCTTCCAACATTGTTGCCCCCATCCTCACGCATAGAGTTATTCCATGAAAACAGAAATCTGTTCAAAACCATTTAAAGTTAGGAGAAAATCCAAACTCCCCACCATAAGCCCTTCCAATACTGTGCTTTGCTTACCTCTCTTTCTCCTCTCATTTCGGCCATCCTGGCGTTCGGTCTCTGTGTTCCTGCCACACAGGCCACATATCAGTTTCTTGAACACACCAAGCTCTTTCCCACCCCGAGGCCCTCCAAGAGGGCACTCTGCCTGGAATGCCTCTTTCTCCCACTCTTCCCTCCTCAGCTGACTTCTCATCTTTCATTTCTTGTCTTCAATCTCTTCTGAGAGACTGCCTCCATGGTCACCTCAGGAAGCTTCCCTTCCACCACTAAGGACCCACTTAATGACAACTTGCAAATAGATATTTAGGTGTTGATTTACTTATTTATTTTCTGACCCCTCCACTAGACTACAAGCTTTGCAAGGATAGAGATTTTGCCTCTTTTATTCATGAATGCATATCTAGACTTAGTACAGAGTCTGGCATATGGTAGGCTCTCCAAATGCAGAGTCCACTAGAGATATTAAAGGAATATTTAAAGCAGTCATTCTTAAATGTAGTGCCAGCACCAGGAACATCAACGTTATCTGAGAACTTGTTAGAAATGCAAATTCTCAAGCTTCAACTGGAATTATTGTTATCAGAAGCTCTGGGGGTAGAGGCTGGTCGTGTGTGTGTGTGTGTGTGTGTGTGTGTGTGTGTGTGTGTGTGTGAACAGGCTCTACAAGTGATTCTGCTGTTCTCAGTCTGACAACGACTACTGTAAGGTATCTCTGTTTAAAAGTTGCTGCAGCCAACATTTCTTAGAATGTGAGGTTGGAACCTTAAATATAACTAAATGTAGTCTCTCATTTTATTCAGGAAAATAATGTCAAAAAAGAAATTTTTTATATGTTTTAATTTAACAGTGATAGCTCTGCTTATAAGTTTGCTTTTAACATAGTAAAGCATGCATATTTTTTATGATCATTAAGTATAATTATGCAGCACAGACTCTTTCCTGAAAGGAGTCTTCAAATCTAAAGCTACTTTTATACTGATGGCTGAATATTAATTCAATTAAATTCACATATACTTATGGAAAATTTGCATTTCCTACTTCTCTTATGGTTCAAACAATGAATTGATCTGGATGATTTATCAGATACTTTGTCTTTGAGTTGTAATTCTTCCATAATGATTTACTTATTATATTTAAGGGGAATCATTAGGTTTTCACATTTGGAGTGTCCTATTTAATAAAGCTGACTCATTGGTCAACACAGTATCAATGGGGTCACAAAGAAAATGGAAAATTAATCATTGAAGACAAGACTTCAGATTGGATCCAAAACACCTGAGTTACCTGATCTGCATAAGTGGATAAAATGTGGATTTGAATACCATCTGATAAGATGTATATATCCATGGAAAGAGTCAAAATTATGAAGCAAGTGTAAATACTCTTAAAAAGTTAAAAAGGAAACTAAAGAGAGGAGAGAAACACAATACTGACTGAACTTCTATAATGTGACAGGCATTGCACTAAGTCGTGTTTTTTAGACTATCTTATATTATTCTCTGTCCACCCATTTTTATACTCAAAATATCAAAGGTTTTCTGGCTTATGTAAAGCAAACCAAAAGTCAAGCTGTTCTAAGTAGAATGATCTATGATGGAGCATAGACTGATTTTCTACCAGGTTCTCAATGAAACAAACATTTGTAAAAAAAAAAAAAAAAAAAAAAAAAGTATGTGAGCTTTAAATATCATCTTAGTAATTCACTTGCACTAAGAGAATATATTTGGGTATACCTTTCCTGCTCACAGATTTTTTTATTTTAAATACCATGTAAGGACTCTGTTGAGTACTTACTTTTTCTTAAAGAAAAGAATATTTATTTCCATATCCATTTTAAGTGATCTCACCTGAAATGCGGATTCAGAAACCTAACCTCTGATTTCCTAAAGGGAAGCAGTTAATATTTTTAAACAAAGAAATCAAAATGAAGCCTTTGGAATGGAAAAAGAATTAATTTTATCCTCTTTAAAACCATGAGAAAATAAAGATAACAGGTTGAAACATTTTGTTCCGTAGCTTGAATCACAGTGACTTTCATTGTTGTCACTTGTTTACTTTAACATTTTTTTGCTGCGAGTTATGCTTCTTTCAATTCAGATTTTTTTTCTCAGATTTTCTATTTTGACCGAAATTATTTATTAAAATATTTTATATAAAAATAACTTCTTGAACATTTTAAAAATACACACTTTTACAAATAATTGTATCTTACATATTCTTGAATCAAGACCTAATTTTACAGTAGGATTTGGGAGTAACTATTTTAGTGAAACCAATAATCGAATGCATTTAAAAACAGTAAAAACTTCAGAAAGGCACCATTTGTTTCACATACAAAGACAAACACAGATGCTCAAAAGGTAACAATTTAGATCACATACTTCAAGTTTTTAAGAACGCATTTCTGATATTTTGAAATAAGAGACATACTCATCCCCAGTTCTGAAACTAATATCAATTATTCTTAACTGGCTCTCTACATATTTCAAAGGAAACAGAAAGTAACATAGAATTCCTAGATTGATGTACTGTTAAACGTACCACCGTCAGAATTCTGGGTTCAGCTGCATTTGGAATCCTTCATTGCTGACAACAGAATTGCAAATGACAAGCTTCTTTCAAGCACTCTTCAGCACGACAACAGAAAGTTCTCCCTTCCACTGCCTGCTTTTTTTCCATTAGCTAGAGTGTTACAGATTGAATGCTGCAGGAGGCATTTGACTGGAGGGTTTTTAGACAACTCTTTAAAAATGCCTGAGTTTGAATAATGATTAAAAAAAGGAAAAAAAAAAAGACAACTCATTTCTTTATAAGAACTTCTCTCTTTTTTTTAAAATTTATTTAAGAGGATTGGCTATGGGGTGGGGGGTGGGGTTAGAGGACATCTTCATGTGTCATTGGTTAATAGTTTCTATGTATGATTCACCTAAGTGACATTTAGTCATATAATGTCAGTGACATTTTCCTAATTTTACTGTCAATTTCTAATAATCTATTGCACATTCTTATGTTATTTGAACGAGTTGGGCAGATTAGCATAAAGGTCGGAGGTATGTTTCAGTCTGAATAATAGCGGTCTGGCAAAGAAAACTTTTTTATTGATGAAATATTTTTTATTTAATGTTTTTGATAGCTGAGTGGTGTTCACTAGGATTTCCTTTTTTTTTCAGCTTTTCAAGGAAATTGCCTCATTTTCTTGTTCATGGCGGAAAGGTACAATAGAAACCTTTATGGTTTCTGAAAAATCCTGCATCTGGTTAAACTTGACATTGTAGCATATTGGCTCAGGGCTACATATAACGAAGTGACTGTAATCTGAAAGCAACAGAAGTAAATGTTATCTAAAAATAAATTAAAAATACAATTGAACAGTTTTGTCCCTCTGTGGTTAACATTTACATGATGAGACCCAACAGAGGATTACATTTATATCTGTCAAGAAAGCCTCCACAAGACAGCTTAGAATTGGGACTGACAGGATACTGAACTAAGTAACAGCCACTTAATGGATATGGCCTTGAATTAACCAACATGCTTAAAAATTGGTCTTCCAGTGAACCCACAAAATAGGGAATTTTAACTTCACACAATAGCTTGAAACCTTTATGAGACAAAGCAGAGATTATTGTAATCCTTGTGTTGAAATTGCCTGTCATCAAGGGATTAATCAAATCATCCAGGGTTCAATGACTGAGACCCTTATCTGAACTCTCGATTTATATCTTGCAAAGCAGTCAATAGCAATTACTCAATTAAAAAATTTCCACAAGCATCAGAAATCATTTAATAAATTCAACAGCGCTTTATATTTGCTGACATTTTCTTTAAAAATAGTGACAGCTGCTCAAATAATTCATATTTTGATAGGCTCATTTGGTGAGATTAACAAGTCTACATGCCCTGGGGTGTCTGGGTGGCTCAGTCAGTTAAGCATCTGACTTTTGATTTGGGCTCAGGTCATGATCTCATGGTTCCTTGAGTTTGAGCCCTGCATCGGTCTCTGCACTGACAGTGGGGAGCCTGCTTGGGATTCTCTTTCCCCTCTCCCTCTGCCCTTCCCTCACTTGTGCTTTCTCTTTCAAAAATAAACTTACACACACACACACACACACACACACACACACACACACAAGTCTCCATGCTAGTGTGAATGGAGGAAAAGGACATGGGAAGGTGAAGGAATAGAAGCATCACAGGAGGAACAAATATTTTACAGTTTATCCGGATCTGAGCATGGGAGTCTTAGTTTTATTGTATTTTTCCTTAAGCATAAAACATTGCGGAAAGCACAAAACTCATGGTCTCTAATACATATGGTCATTCATTCCCCCGTAATGTGAACCTGTTCTCGAACTACCTGATAAACTTGTCTAACGCTTCCTACAGGCCCTTGTGCACACCTCTAGTCTGTACAACCTCGCCCAATGCTTAACAGGGTGATGGACTCTATACAACTCCTGCCTACTGCTTCCCCAATTGTATATTAACAGGGAAATCATTTAGCCATTCTGAGCCTCCATTTCCACACGTATGAGATGGGAGTGAAAAACAGACCCCACCTTTTTAAAGTTGTTGTGAGGCTAAAAGAATGTATCAACAAAATCACTGAAAAATCATCAATAAATATTAGCCATTGTAGTATTTAATATTAGCATTATTAAATGCTCCAACCCCCAATCCTGTGGTCTTTCTCTACACACACAACCTGGGGGCCCTGGAAGTGGGAGATTAATGTAAACTTGACTTTCAACGTATCCAAATAACATAAGTTTTGATCTGACTTCTCTGACTGCCTTCATGTCTAAGCAGAGAACTGGTCTGATGTGGGCCTACCATTGACTGAATGTATAAAAGTCAAGTAGAAAGATCATCTGAACCTTTTCAATGGTATGTTGACACACTAATTTATTGAGTTTACTTTCACATCCGATAATCATGTACAAATTCTGCAGAGAGGTTATTGCAGCTCTCATTTTAGAGCTAAGTTCCCCAGGGAGACTTAGAAGGTAGATCTCCCAAGATGAACTCTTAAGCTCTCATGGAGAAAACCAGTGAGTTGATGATTCAGGAAATTTCCTATATGTCTTACTACCTAAATATTAGTGTCAGGAAAGAGAAAATATCTGTACATCTCATTTGCTTACTTGTACTGGCTATGGAATACTAAATAGGCAGGCATATTTTTTCCCATATAGTCTTTGAAAGAACTAAAGACACCAATTCATCAAATTCATCCCTCAACTAAATTTACTCTTATAATTAAAATGTCTTCATGTCTTGATTTCCTAGCCTTCCATTCCAACATAGCTGTTGAACTTTTTTTTTTCTGATTGACAAGGGGAATTCCTGTTCCATAGAGTAGATGCATTTGAAAATATTTTATCTACTGATTATTATGCAATCCTAAGGAATACCTACCCACTCCCTGTGACTGACTTTTACTGACATTTTGTAATATTAAATTTGAAACAAACTCCCTGCCTTTTTTACTTACTTATTTGTTGATACAAAAATAAAGTACAAACAGGTCAGTCCATTCCTGGGATGTTGTAGGTTAGACACACAGATAATAAAAAGCAAAGCTGCCTATTTCAGAGCAACATTTCAAGGTTTTTGAAGGTGTGATTAATGTGTAAGTATTTTTCTTACGGTTAACTACTGAACTGGAGTCAGAAAGGCACAGGTTCTGGAATCAAAGAGACATGGTACAATCCATCTGGGTTACTGTCTAGCTCAGAGACTGGACAAAACACCTTTAACCTTTATTTTCTTCATTAGTAAAATAAGAATACTACTGGTTCCTCTCATTGAGTGTGGGAGTTAAATGAGATAATACATACAAAGTGCTTACCGCAGCTTCTGGTGTATGTGATCAATATGTATTAGGGGGAGGAACCGAAATGCTACTTACAATAGCTACCAGACTACAAAGATGAAGTCCTGAACTGTTCTTGTCTTGCCAGTGTAGCAAGTGGAAGAGCAGTTTAAGGAAACAGAACCATCTTATTTTTCAAATCTTGGCTCAGTCATTCATTAGCCGTGTAAAATTTCAAAATGGGGATGATGTTGTATGATAATACTTATGGCTTGAATTTAAGAACACATGACATAACCTTAAATCATTTGAATCCTATGACCCAGTGATAAACACTTTAAAAATTTGTTGTGTATCTTCTCAGTAAGAGTTAGATATTTTTATATAATCAATATCAAACTGTACATGTTGCTTTTAAACTTTTTTTTTTAATTTTTTTTTTAACGTTTTTATTTTTGAGACAGAGAGAGACAGAGCATGAATGGGGGAGGGTCAGAGAGAGGGAGACACAGAATCTGAAACAGGCTCCAGGCTCTGAGCTGTCAGCACAGAGCCCGACGCGGGGCTCGAACTCATAGAGTGTGAGATCATGACCTGAGCCGAAGTCGGCTGCTTAACCGACTGAGCCAGCCAGGCGCCCCTACATGTTGCTTTTAATAACAACCTTCTTGTTTAATCATACATTGTGATCATTTCTTATCCTTACCTATTTTGGAAGTTTATTTTTCAGTTGCCTCATTTGAGGGATTAGTTTTTATTCAACTTATTTATTTAAATTCAAGTTAGTTAACATACAGTGTAGTCCTGCTTTCAGCAGTAGAATCCAGTGATTCATCACATATAACACCTGGTGCTCATCCCAGGAAGTGTCCTCCTTAATGCCCAACGTCCATTTAGCCCACCCTCCCCACCTACCTCCCCTCCAGCAACTCTGCTCTCTGTACTTAAGAGTTTCTTATGGTTTGCCTCCCTCTCTGTTTTTATCTTATTTTTCCTTCCCTTCCACTATGTTCATCTGTCGTGTTTCTTAAATTCCACATAAGAGTGAAATTGTGATATTTGTCTTTCTCTATGTCGCTTAGCACAGTATACTCTAGTTCCATCTACATTGTTGCAAATGAAGGCGTTATTATTTTTAATTTTAAATTTTACTTTAGAACATTTAAGTGTTTATAGTCCCTCACCACCCACAAATTACAGTGTGAGAAACATCCAAACATAATTATATGGGCCAACATCTAATTATATTTTCTGAATAAATTCTTAGAAGTGGGTCAAAAGGTAAGATTATTTTAAGGCTTTTAATCCTCATTGTTAAGTTGTTTTCCAGAAAATGAGGATCAATATACATGTCTACCAGCTAGCAAGAAACAGTTTATAGTGTCAATACTGGTTTTTTTTAAATTATTTTTTAATTTGATTAAAAAAAAACATTGCTTATGGGGCCCATGGGTGGCTTCAGTCAGTTAAGAGTCTGACTGGCTCAGGCCATGATCTCACAGTTGGTGAGTTCGAGCCCCACATCGGGCTCTGTGCTGACAGCTCAGAACCTGGAACCTGTTTAGGATTATTTGTCTTCCTCTCTCTCTGCTCCTCCCCCCTTCACACTCTGTCTCTCAAAAATAAATAAACATTAAAAAAGAACATTGCTTATGTTTGCATTTCTGCAATTGCTAGTACTGCTAATAGTTTTACATGTTAAATTATACTACTTTTCAATTTTTTCACTCATATTTATCGATTATATAATATCTTTATAAGTTAAGAATATTAACTATTGTTTGGTAAGTATGTTCTATTATATCAGTTCATTATCATATCTTACGTTTATCCCTTACTCTAATTTTATCGTAATTTTGATACTGATTATAATGTAAATAGTCAAATCTATCAAGTTTTCCATAATCAATTGTTTAAAAATGTTTCTTTTTTTGTTTTGGGAGGTGCAGAGAGAGAAAAGGAGAGAGAGAATTCTACGCAGGCTCCCTGCTGTCAGCACAGAGTCCAACACCAGGCTCAATCTCAACAACTGTGAGATTATGACCTGAGGCAAAATCGAGTCAGCCATTTAACTGACTAAGCCACCTAGGCGCCCCTAGGATTGATTTTATTGTTTTTTTAAAAAGACCATTTAGAAAGCCATTTCACTATTCTGTGATTAGCAAAAAAAAAATGCTTATTTTATATTTATATATCCATTTTAAGTCTATTAACTGTTTAGCTCTTCAATAATTCATTTGGCTGTAAGATGCACTAGGCATCTAAAATTAGTGTAACACCTTATTGACCTATTATTGTGAGAACATTTGCACATTTTGAAAGATCAATATTACATTACCGATGTGAAATACCTTCATCATAACACCACATACACACACACACACACACACACACACACACACACACACACATCACATACTACCTTTAGGTTTAAGTAATCTACAGATAATGTGGAAGGATTCTAAAAAATCTTACACTAAATGTTCTGTAATATCTACACTACCAATAGGCTGGTAAAACACAAGTCCTCACCACTTACTAGGGAAAGTTTCTGAGGGTCAAGGTAAATACCTAATGGCACTAAACTCCTATGGTTGCAGGGAGGATAAAACTTCCTTCTATGTTAGACAAAGACTCTGCAAACAAGACCAAGCATCTTTTGGGCTGCTTGAAAAGAAGTCTTCTTATACTAGGCAAGAAAATAAACTTAAGAAAGTGGCCAGAAAGATGAACAAATCAAGATAACCTGTTGTATGTTCCATAATATATATGAAAATTAAATATTTAGGGTACCATTTCCAACAATAACATTACTAAATAAAAAAATATTACTTCTGGTCCTTACATTATGAAAATATGAACATTTTCCTTAGAAACTGACTTATCCCATTACATGCAAATAATTAGCACTTAATTTCATGTGTAATTTTGTCAATTAAAGCAGCCCCATAGGGCCCAGTTTAGTCATTTATCTTGTAGTTTAAGTCGTCATTATCTCATAATTGCTAGGAAAAAAAGTATGCAAGTTCAGAATGCTAATAATCCCTGTACATTACATGGAGGCAAAGAGAAACTGAGGCACATGAAACATTTGCTGATACCCACATGGAAGGTACAGGAAACTGCAGAGGCCATCCTCCTCTCGTGTTCTCCAACATATGATGTGTCTCCAGCCTCCATAGAAAATTATTCCTGCTACCAGTTGAGTTAAAGATGAACACCATCTGCCAATGCCAGTTGACACAGTCAAACTGAATGGCTTTGTGATCTAAATTTAATGAACTGCTAAAATATTCATATCAAGATTTTCCTGATCCATAACCTTTTTCCTGTCTGTTTTGATACTCAGCATCCTTTAAGAGGAGAAGTCACTGTAATTTGGAATATAGATTCATATTCCCAGACTGGTTATTGGCCACATCTGCAATTGTTTTTGGCATCCTGAGGGATAGTGGCAGCAGGAAATTCTTCATTAACATTCACTACAGAAGCCATGGGTTCTGCTTCACAGATTTGTGCCTTCTAACCTAAATGAACTATAGATGTTTCCTGTAAATTATTCACATCTAGAGGCCTTAGCTGGTGTGTAGGACAGGGTGCTTTGACAGAGAGGGATTTTGCTTCTGGGGGTCATCCAGCTGGCGGTAGGATGTTATCTTTAATCGTTATTCATAGTGATCTCTATATTAATAAGACAGAAAAAGGAAATATTCACCCAAACTGTTTTAAAAACAATCTCTCTACTCTAGAACTCTGCTTGCAGTCAGAGCAGGTGCCTTGGTCTATATGGATTTACAGAATTTTTCCTTTTTTTCATTACAAATTTACTTTCTGAAATTTTTTATCCATATAGTTGTGACAGATACTTTTTGTCAAAATGTTAAAAAAAGAAATAAAGAAAGAAAGAAATTTGTCTTTAAAAAATAATTCTTCACCAATTTTAGTGGGTACTTGTGACTACTGCTAACTATCCACACATAGTTCCATTGAAGGTAATCTTGAAATTCTACCCTGATTTGATATTATCACAAAGAAAACACTTTTGCAAATAGAGTTTTTTTTTTAAAGATAAACAATGTCAGAATGTTTTAGATAGGCTGGCTAGATACCATGCTATTTAGATTATGACATTTAAAATATACTTGGGCTCTGTGGAGCGAAATGGGTAATATGAGTATGTTATGGAAAACCTAGGGACAATTTTTCAAATCTTCCCAGTAATGGAGGAAGAATTCACTTTACATTAACAATCACTGGTGTCAGCCCACATGCTGTCCTTTAACATTCATGGCCGCATCCATTATCTACTGCTGAGAAACAAATCATCACCAAACGATTTTCATTTAGATCATGATTCCGTGGGGAGGCTGGGCCCAACTGGGTAGTTCATCTGGGTTCAGCTGAACTGTTTCAGGCTCTGAGTTTCCTGGTCTTTGCCACTGAATTCTCTCATATTTCTGCTTCAGTTGGGGCAACTGGGCTCACTAGGCTCTGATCCACATGGCTCATCCTCAGGCAGGACAATTCTGGCTTGTTTACTGTGGTGGAGGCACAGTCCCAAGAGAAAGAATGGGAGCACAAGATCTTTGGAGTCCAAGGTTCAGTACTGTCACATTGTGACTTTCTGCAGCAGTCTGCTAGCCAAAGCAAGGCCCAAGGCCATTCTAAGGATTCTATCTCTTGATGGGAGATGCTAAAAATAGAGATATAAGAAAGACTGTGGCCTATGTCCCATCTACTACAGTGCCTCTGAGTTATTTAAAATGGCTCCTGTCAAAAAGCTTGAGGCTAGCCTAAATCTAGTTTTATCACATAGTATGATCTCTCATTTCCAGAGCCTCTTAGCTTTCTCCATTTATATGCATGTATCCTGTGCTGCATCCCGATACCTGGACAGCAAAACCTGTCCGTATGTGCCATCTTCATTTGTCCTACAAGTGCCAAGTTTTACACGTGGTATCTTCCAAATACATAACATAAATATTTACTACTATTTTCTATTACTTTATCAATATGACTTCATCATAGGAGATATCAGTATTGTAGATGTTTTCATTTTCTCAAATATTAAAGGATTTTAGTATAAATGACATCCCAAAAGTTCATGATTAGAATAAAACATCCTAAAGATCCAATTCATTGTTCTCAAGATTAATTCTATAACAAACTATGGTGCCTTACAAATATACTTATTTCATTAAATTATCATAAGCAGTGGATATATGGTCATAATTTAAACTCAGCATGCTGACTCAAGATCATTCAGGCAATGTTTGCACAATGGTTGACAAATCAAATGCTCCATACATTTTTAGATTTGCTTGTTTGTTTTTAAAGCTGATGAGCTCAACAGACTTCCTCATAAATTCAATGTAAAATGAATTTACCTACTTTAGAGCTAGGTTCATAAGAAATATGGCAAATTTTGTTAGAAAGCTCCCCTTGTTTTCCTGTAATCCAGTACTTATCATTACTCACGATATAGTTTCCATTAGCAATCACTTTCTCCTGAAAATTTTTGCTTTTAAACTTGTTCCCTCACCTCTAAAATGATCCCTTTGCAATTGAGTAACTTCTATAAAGACATAAAATATCAGTTGCATCACATCATATGCATGGGGCATGTGGCAATCAGTACAATATCCCAATCAGAAAAAAAATGTGTGAAGCACAGATCTTCAGCCAGATCTGAAGCACAGATCTTCAGCCACAGAATGTATATATATATTCATACATGTTAATTTAAACAATATGAAAGTTGCTATTTTGTAGCACATAAATGAAGGGATCTTGTCAATTTCATAAGGTCCAACTTAAAATATACATAATCTAATATATGCACACACATATGCACATAAATACTCATATCACTTAGTAGTGGGAAGGAGTAAGAGGAAGGCTGACCAATTTATAAATGTAAGGATATCCAGATACTGGCCCAAAAAGAAATAAAAGTCACTGCTCTTCAAGGTTCCCTGTAACAAATGTACACAATTAACATAATCCAACAGATTATTTTGCCCTTCATTTGTAGACAGGCAAGTAACCAGTGAACATTTTCTTTCTTTTTATAATGGGACCATTTTTTCAAATGGGATTTGTACTGTGATTGAAGCTATGAAATGGATAAAAGTGGATGTATTTCAACAGAAACTAAAAAAGTGAGTCCAAACCATCCAGGTGATACGTGACTTTTCTCTACATTTTGAGTAGAATTACAATAGCAGGAAAGTATGTAATTACATTCAGTAAGACATTATACTAGGATTTCTTAGTTCGAACAACTATTACCATCATCACATGCCATTCCCTTAACATCAAAAATAAAATATGCATGCAAGTTTAACTATTTCTTCTTAACTTTTACATTACACAGTTCAAGTCTGGTCAAAGTGAGATTGAGAAATAGCTACTGTTGGGGTGCCTGGCTGGCTTAGTCTGTAGAGCATGTGACTCTTGATCTCTGGTTTGAGCTCAAGCCCCACATTGGGAGTGGAGCCTACAACGAAAGAAAGAAAGAAAAAGAAAGAAAGAAAGAAGAAGAAAGAAGGAAGGAAAGAAGAAAGGAAGGAAGGAAGGAAGGAAGGAAGGAAGGAAGGAAGGAAGGAAGGAAAGAAGAAAGGAAGGAAGGAAGGAAGGAAGGAAAGAAGGAAGGAAGGAAAGAAGGAAGGAAGGAAAGAAGAGAAAAAGGAAGGAAGAAGGAAAGAAAGAAACAAAGAAAGGGCAGGCTACTGTTGAGCAACAATAAAATGGTGGGGTATCATTGGTGGCATGTGGTAAATCCTAGAGAAGCAGATGAGACAGATTTTATTTTATCTTTGTTCATTTCCTAATTACTTTTTAAATTTTTAAAAATGTTTTTATTTATTTTTGAAGGAGAGAGACAGAGCATGAGCGGGGGAGGAGCAGAGAGAGAGGGAGACACAGAATCCAAAGCAGGCTCTAGGCTCTAAGCTGTCAGCACAGAGACTGATGCAGGGCTCAAACTCACAAACTGTGAGATCATGACCTGAGCCAAAGTCAGACGCTTAACGGGCGGAACCATCCAGGAGCCCCTCATTTCTTAATTATTTAAAGCATACTGTGTTTGCCTGCTCATTGGTGCCATAGGCATCTTAAAGAACAACATCCGTTTGCTTGGTTTTTTTCCTATTTCTGATAACCTCTCCTCTCAGTTGACTTGAAACAATGTTTCACAGATAGAAGAAACATTCTAAACATCATGATGATCAGACAGTCACAAGGAGGCCGATGAAGTAACAGGGTAGACAAACTCCTGATTTGTAAAGATAACCTAAGAGTTATTGGCACAAAATACTGACCACATTTAACAAAACAAAACCAAAGAGGGATGGAGAAATTTGACACAAGCATTTATTCTTACATCTATTTATCAAAGTTGGTCTCATTTATGATGGTAATATTTAACTTGTGCCAAATTTCTTCACTGATGCTTTTGTGGTGACTAATGAAGGGATTTTCAAAACTAATCCAAGCCAAACCAAATCAAACATCAGAGAAATATATATTCAAGGGTGTGATTATTAGACTTGCAGAAACAATGAAAGCAAGTCATTCCCCTGTGTTAACCTGCAAATTTCTTTTACAAAGCCATTCCCACTTTAATCAATAGGAAACAATGAAAAAAAAAAGTGGGCTTGGACTGAGTCAGAATTTGTCTTGGAGCATATCAAACAGGGATGCTATTTGGTGTTGAATAACCAAACTCAGATGCTTTGAAGAGTGCACAAAATCATTTTGTTTGAGGGATGGTCGGATTGCTGCAGCCAGGTTTTTTCTCTTTTTTAAACTGAACTCTAGCCCAGTTCTTCCTCTGTGGAAGAACTACAGTTTCAATGAGGTATTCTCTGCCTCCATGTTGTTATAAAAAACCTGCATATAGTCAGCTATGCTCTTAAAATACTTTCATATGGTTGTCTCATGCACTCATCAAAGAATTCTGTCAACCAGAAAGCATAATCCAACTTTACAGATGAAAAAAACAACGCTCAGTGAGTTTAATTAACCGGTTCAAATTATCACAACTAGGAAGGAGTGGAACTAGAAATCAAATCTTGGTCCATTCCATGCTCTCATGCAACCATGTTGCCTTTCAATAAAAATGTAAAATGAGGCAATAAACCCCTAAAGGTTAATGTTGCAGTTCAGATTGTTTTTAAAAAATGTTTGATAATATACATGAATATGATGTCTACATATAACTTCCCACCTTTAAGTCCTTAAAGATGTGTATTAAGCTGTGTGACCTCTTATACTCTCCAGCACAATATGCATTAATGTTGAAAGGAAATGCAAGGGTTTAGACATATCGCTTTCAAGTGACTTATTGATAGTTTAGTTTGTATTACCTTAGACAATTTTGCCTTGGATTCAGAATTATCTTTGGGAACAGAGTCTTTAATAAGCCGAGATCGGTCATAATTAGCATGTTCTGATTCATCCATGTAATCCTTATCTTTTCCTAGGGCTAGAAAAGAGAAAGAGAAAATTAAATCCATTTTTATACTTCTTCCTTTTCTTTCTCTTTAAATGTACTAATCTCTCTTTTATTCATGTTTTCCAAGGGTTAGCCAAGTATAACTCTCTTATGACCATTTGGCCAAAATGTAAGCTAAAAAAAAAAAAAAGAAGAAAGAAAAGAAATAACATGACAGCTTCTCTGTTAGTGGATTAACACTGATGCTACAGTAACTTTCATAAGAATTAAATGCATCTCTACTGTTCAATGTACTTAAGCTTTGAAAATAAAATTAGAATCATGCAAGCTCATCACCTCTTTCGAACTTGAAGACAAAGATATTTCTAAGAATTCAATAGCTTCCCAAACATTTATTTGCTTAATTAAAAACTGTATGAATTTTGAAATTCAATAGATTCCCAAACATTTGTTTGCTTAATTAAAAACTGCAAGAATTTTGAGAATTTGTTTTCTTAAAAGTTGGAAAGTTTTCTAAATGTGAATTTGACTGAAGAGTGACAGAAGCTCTGAAAAATTATGGAAGAAAGTCTAACAAACGTTACAAGAAAATCTTTTTAAAAATATTAGGAGATTGAAATGAAACTACAACTACAAAAAAAGGAGAGGACATTAAAAAATAATTCCTATTAGAATTACAAAAAGAGTAAGACCCCGTAATATCAACCACGTGTAAGAGCATATATGAACAATGAAGAAGCTATAGTCAAGGTAAAAAAGTACAAAACAAGAAGCCTCTATGGTGACTGCAAGTACAACCAAGAACTGTGACATGCCTCACAAAATCTGCATTCCATAGGACACAAGCCTCTCTTCAAATTCAAAAACAGAATCGTACATATTTAGCTTTTTCAAATAAATCAAAATATTTTGGAGAGAGTTATTCAATTCCATCTGTTGACACCCACGAAACATAAACTTTGACATAGACAGCCATGTATAATGCTTTAAAGAGTTCAATCATTTGACTTAGTGTTGTAACAGAGTAAAAAATTATTTATTATACATGCATTAATTTCTTTTATTAGTAATGCATAAAATCTGTGCATATGTTATACTATGCACAGCCAGGGTATTGGAATCTTAGCAATGGTATGAACTAAGATTGGACAGGTAATATTATGTCTTAGTATGTCATTAATTGCCACTTATGTTAAAATGTTCTAAGCACTTACACTTATACCTAGATCTATTAAAAAGAGCTAACTGGTGGTTAACATTTGTTGAGTACATATGAAGAGCCAGAAACTTTACAGGTATTATTTCCTCTAATCCTTATAACAATTGTACAAAGTGGGTATGCTTTTTTTACCTACATTTAATAGTAAATTAAGGCAGATGGAGATTAAATATTGTGTCAAAGTCACTAATTCAATAAGGAGTGCATCTAGAACTGAAACATATCCAGATTTGACTCCAAAGCTGAGGCTCATGAATATACCATAATGTTTTCCCTAGATTTATGTAGATTACATTTGATTCATTTAACAATTATTTATCAAACACTTATGATATGCCAGACATTGTTCTAAGAGTTGGAAATATAGCAGCAAACAGAATTCTGCCTTCATGGGACGTTCAAGTACAAGAAGAAAACGATAAATAACACAAATTAAGAAAACAGTAAGTATGTTTTCTGGTGAGTGCATTGGAAAATATACATTAGAAAGGAAGGATGTAGGTGTCAAAGGTGGGGAGAGGGATGCTAGTTTAGACAGAGAGACTAGGTAGGAGTTACTGCAATAATCAGGTAGAAAGGATATGGTTTGGGCCAGGGTGGTATCAAGATGGAGAAATGGTCAAACTGAAGATGTATTTTTTAAGGAAAAGTTAACAGAGTTCTACTGGATGTGACATATGAAAGAGAAAAGTCAACAATAGTCCCAATGGTTTTGTTCTGAGCACTGGGAAGGGTGCCATATTATTTTCACATATTGTTCGATTAAATCCTTTACAGGTATTATTTCTAGACTTTGTTACTGATGAGGAAATGTAGCAGTTACCTAGAATCTTACATTTGGTGTGTGGCAATAGAGTTCCAGAAATCGGGCTCTAACCTTACGTTTCTAGCCACTGTGTAATACCGCTTCTTGTAGTACTTGGAGAGATGATGATTTAGGAAACTTTGAAGCAATAAAATATTCACAATTTAAAAAAATGGGGTCACATAAAAATTGTAATATATTTATTGAATGAAAAAAGGTAGAGTCTCTAATTATAAACATAATTTTCTATCCTCCTAAAGTTGACAAGGATGGAGATAAATGTTAGTATCCCAATAGATAAAGATAAAAATTGTAAGCAGACAAGAAATGAAAGATAAATTTAGTAAAAACTTATTTATTTTTCTATGGTTTAATACTTTCAATGACCAAGAACTTAAAGTAAAAAAGGTACTATTTTATGCCAGTACAGAAATATTCTTTTGCATCTTTCATTTTTTAAAACGTTTTATTATTTATTTTTGAGAGAGAGAGAGAGAGAGGGACAGAATGTGAGCAGGGAGGGACAAAGAGAGAGGGAGACACAGATCCAAAGCAGGCTCCAGGCTCTGAGATGTCAGCACAGAGCCTGATGCGGGACTCGATATCACAAGCTGTGAGATCATGACCTGAGCCGAAGTAGGATGCTTAACCAACTGAGCCACCCAGGCACCCCATTGCATCTTTCATTTTTGATAAAAATATCCAGGGGCGTCTTGGTGGCTCAGCTGACTAAGCCATCTGACTTCAGCTCAGGTCATGATCTCAAGGTTTGTGGGTTCGAGCCCCATGTTGGCCTCTGTGCTTACAGCTCAGAGCCTGGATCCTGCTTCAGATTCTGTGTTTCCTCTCTCTGTGTCCCTTCTCTGCTCCCACTCTGTCTCTCTCTCTCTCTGTCTCTGTCTCTCTCTCTCTCTCTCAAAAATAAATAAACACAAAAAAATTAAAAAATATATATCCAGATGCTAGGGAAACTGATAATAGTCATTTGTTTTCTGAACCAATATAAATTGGTAAAACTTTTGGAACAAAGTATGTCAATATGTTTTAAGAGCACAACTGGAGAGGAATCTTAAAATCATCTAAAAGAAAAAAAAAATCTATGTTCACAAGAATGTTCTCCCAAGTCTATGCATAATAAAATACAGGAACAATTACCATTTTAATAAATAGCAACTCCATTCTTCCAATTACACAGGCCAAAATCATGACTCCTCATTTTCTCTTATACCTAATGTCCTATCCTTGAGTAAATTTTGTTGACTGAGCATGAAGTATCATTTATTTTTCTGCTTTGTTTTACTCCTTAGCATCTATCAGTATTGAACATGCAATATGTTTTTATTTATCTTCATTTACTATGTATTTCCCTCACTAGGGTATTTGAGGGCCAGTTTTTTGCTTTGTTCATTTTTCTTGTCTTTTTCATTCACTGTTTTGTCCCTAACGTCTAGAACAAGGTCTGACCTGCCACTGCCATTCAGTAAAATTTGCTGAATGACTACGGGATTTAAATGTCCATCATTCTTATCTGAACTACCTTCAAATTATATCTAGAAGTTGATAATTTACCACCATTGTACGTTCTTAACCCAAACCACCACTCTTTCTTGGCAGAAGTCTGTGAGAATCTCCTAACCACTCTTCCTATTTCTATATTTTGCTACTATCACATGATAGCCAGAGGGGCCCTTTCAAAGCTTAAGTTAAATTACATTAAACTTCTACTCAAAACCTTCCAATAGTTTCTTAGCTCCAAGTAAAAGTCATATCTACATCATGGCACCCTAGGTAAGCACCATCTTTGATGTTAAGTATGCTCTCACCACAGAGCCTTTGCACTTGCTCTTTTCTCTGCCAGGAATGCTCAATCCCTATTGCAGCCAAGCATCTGCTCATGTCACAGCCTCAGAGAATCTCTCCATGACCACTGTTTCTAAAATAAAACCTCCCATACTTCTTTGTCTCCTCATAAGGCTTTATTACTTTTATCAGCACTTGACGTAGAATAACACACACACACACACACACACACACACACACACACACACAATAATGCATGGTATATATGTACATATATATCAGCACTTGATATTAAGTTATAGCATAGATATATAAGATATATGAATGCTATATATACATGTATATATACACAAATAAACATTTTTACATGCATATATGTGTTTGTATCCATATAAGAAACAGGAAGAGTATATAGATATAGATATAGATATAGATATAGACACACACACATACACACATACATACATACATATAATACTTACAACTCATTAATAAGAAGGCAAATAACCCAATTTATAAATAGGCAAAGGATCTGAATAGACATTTTTCCAAAAAAAGATATACAAGTGGCCAATAATCACATGAAAAGATGCTCAACATCATTATTACCAGGGACATATAAATCAAACCCACAATGAGACCACTTCACACTCACTGGGATGGCTATAATAAAAAAGATGGGGGCATCTGGGTGGCTCAGTCAGCTGAGCGCCCAACCCTTGATTTTAGCTCAGGTCATGATCTCATAGTTCATGAATTCGAGCCCTGCATTGGGCTCTGTGCTGACAGTGGAGATCCTACTTAGGATTCTTCCTCTCTCTTCCTTTCTCTCGCTTGTGCTCTGTCTCTCAAAAGGAATAAAAACATTAAAAAAATGGACAATAACAACCACTGGGGAGCATATAGAGACATCAAGCCCTCATACACTGTTGATGGGAATGAAAAATAGTGCAGTTGCTGTAGAAACCAATCTGGCAGTTCTTCAAAAGTTTTAACATAGTTACTATATGATTCCCTATACTACTCCTAGGTACATTCTCAACATAAATGAAAATATAAATTCTCAAAAAATTTGCAGCATTATTCGTAATAGCCCCAAAAGCAAAAGCAATCCAAATATTCATCACCTGATGGATGAATGAATGAAGCATACAATGGTATATTATTCAGCAATAAAAAGGAACGAAGTATTGATTAGTGCTAAAACATGGATGACCGCCTGGATACATTAGGCTAAGTGAAAATGCTAGTCACAAAAGACCAAATATTATGTGATTCCATTTATATGAACTGTCCAGAATAATCTATAGAAACAGAGAGTAAATGAGGCTTGGGGAGTTGGGGTAAGAATAATAGGTGACTGCTAATAGGTATGGGGACTCCTTTTGAGGTGATGAAAATATTCTAAAATTGGTTATGGTGATGACTGCACACCGCTGTGAATATACTAGAAATCATTGAGTTGTAGACTTAAAATGGGTGAATTCTATGGTATGTGAACGATGTCTCAATAAGGCTACTATATGAGGAAAAAAAAAACAAGATTCTGAAAGCTTAAACAAACCATTTAATATGTTGAAGTAGGGAGCCCAATGTAATAAAAAGTCCAAAATAATAAAAACAACTAATAATGATTTCAGTGAGCCCAAATTAACTCTGATTATGTCATTTATTAGATTAAAGGCAGTGGGTCAGTGAAAGTTTCTTACTCTGAAAATCTGGGATAATAACATCTTCCAAGAATTAAATGAAATAATCTATGTGATTTGTACACATAAGTTATTGAAGAAATTCATATTCTTTTCCTTTGATCTTTCTCTAAATTTATAATTCTAGTAATTAGGAATATACAAAACCAATTATTTATTTTGGGGCTACAAAAAAGTCATATCATCTATTTTAAATGGACAGTAACGTAATTAACTGAGTATACCAATGAACAATTTAAAATCTAATCTAAAAAACCCCTTTTTCAATCATCAGTAATATAATTTATGATGAAAACTTTTATTGAGACAAGTGAGAATCCATTAACTCTTCCAAGTTTTGTTTACAAACCAACATTGGCTCAAAACTCAAGGGGACCAATCAGGATAGGAGCCTCCTATGGCTGCAGCATAAACCTTAGAGTCATTTCCAAGAGTGTAATTTTAACCGACAAAGTATTCCAGCTCAATTCTTCTTTATTTTAATGCCATTTCATTACTTTGCTACATTGTAATATAACTGCTGGAGTATCTGGAAATGGATAAGGTAACTGTTAGGCAATTTTAAACATGTGTGAGTGATCTTATTAGATGGCCTCCACTTACTTCCACCTGTGCAACCTTCTCATACATAGCTAATGATAGTGTGTTCCAGGATTGCCAGAGTAGTTGGGGCTGAAGATTAAAATAATAATAATAATAATAATAATAATAATAATGGCTTAAGGTTATTTTTAAAATTTTTTTAATGTTTATTTATTTTTGAGAGAGACAGAGACAGAATACGAGTGGGTTAGGGGCAGAGAGAGAGGGAGACACAGAATCTGAAGCAGGCTCCAGGCTCTGAGCCTTCAGCACATAGCCTGACACGGGGCTCAACTCTCGAGCTGTGTGATCATGACTTGAGCTGAAGTCAGACTCTCAACCAACTGAGTCACCCAGGCACCCCAAGGTTATTTTTATTCTTTATAATTTATATATAAATTTATATACACTAAAACCATTGAGTTGTACATTTAAAATCGGTGAAATGTAAGGAATGTGAATTATCTCAATAAATTATATTTTAAAAAATATATAATTAAAATTATATTAAAAAAAAGATTCTCAAAGCTTAAAAAATTATTTAATATGTTGAACCAGGGGGCTGATACAGTGAAAAGAGAACTAATAATGATTTTAGCAAAACCAAATCAGTTTTCATATTAATTAATTTTTAATTAACATGAATATTCCCAATGTGCATTCTCTTTACTTGTATCTCACAAAAACTCTTAATTCATTTCTGTTCAATCCCTATTTACCTTATAAGAAAAATATCAAACTGTAATATTGAGATCTCCATTTCATAAATCAGGAACCTGAGGCACAGTGTATACCTTTCTACTGAATGATATAGTTCCTGAAACTGGATCTTCTGAATGCTAATAAGTTCCATGATTTTAAAAATTATTAGTCTACTGAAGTGTCCTATGAAGAATAAACCTAATGGTCCATGTATGGTCTACTTAGTGGTTAGAACATGGTGGTAATGAAGATCCAGACTTATTCTTTATAGTCCTTCGCTGCCTACTTCTTCCTACACTAGCAGTGTTCTAAAGTCCTGACACTAGCTGGTCACGGTGAGGTAGTGCCACCCCTCACCCCACAACTAGGCAGATCTTGAAGATAAACTGCTTTCCACTGTGTCAATGTGCCAGTGTTTATTCTATCCACATCCATTGTTCCATACATTCACCTAATCATCAATTTTCCATCTATCTACCACTGAGTAGACAGTATCTATTAGACAATATGAATAAGACAGATATAAATAGCAATTATCATCTGGTGAACTGAGTATAATAGTATTATAATCAAAGTGCTATAATAATAGAAAGTAGGAAGCATCTAAATGGGTATTTGGGAGGACTTCCTGTAAAGATAATGTTAGAAAGGCATTCTCCTACTGCTTAAGAAGAGTCATAGCTATTAGGTCTTTAAGTG
This sequence comes from Felis catus, assembly GCF_018350175.1. NCBI lineage: Eukaryota > Metazoa > Chordata > Mammalia > Carnivora > Felidae > Felis > Felis catus. Next base: position 81,242,918 of record NC_058377.1, on the reverse strand, counting down.
CTCTGCAAAACGGTTTGTCAACACAACTTACATGAAAAAGAGGAACACAGATTAGGTTTTCTGTGAGAAAAATAACAGAGTGCCGATTCCTAACAGGTGAGAAAAATCACAGCTATGAATGACATCATGGAAAGCAAAGTAGTAATGGAGAGCAGATTCTCCAAAGATATGTGTGTCAATATTCTCCTTGTCTTTCATCCATTCATCTATCCTTCCAGTGATGCTAAAAATACTCTTTGAGTACCTACTCTGTACAAGGTACTATTTCTGATTCTGGGCTACAGGCACCAACAAGACTCACAAAGTCTCCTTTGGAAAAGGGAAGAGGGAAAAAATAAATCTTATTAATTCCTGGTAAGACCTCCTGAATCAAGATCAGGTGACACAAAGTGAAGCTTGTATGAATCCAGTTTCTATCAGCGTAGGGTCTTGGGGTAAGTGCAAGCTCATTATGAACAAACAAAAGAGGGCTGGTTGGCTACAGCACTGTGAGTCAAACGAAGTTTTAGCAAGTGCTCTAGAGAGATCAGGCCCATATTCTATAAGGTCTCTGAAGGCTACAGTGAGGAGTTTACATTTTACATGTTATGGGAAACAGGGAGGATTTGAGTAGAAAAATAATGAGATTTAATTTCCCTTTTATGAAAGCTTCTTGTAACTGCTCTGTGGAAAATAGACCATAATGAGACAAGCATTGGAACAGAGACAATTAGGAAGCTATTGGGCTGATCTACCAAGAGACGTGGCAGACTGGACAAGGTGTGGCTTGGATACAGCACTTGTAGCAGCAAGAGCAGAGGTGTGTCAGATTCTGAATGGAATTTGAAAACTGAGTCAAGAGGACTTAATGGGGTTAATAAGCAATTGAAACAATTGTAATTCCCTTAATTCTGTAATCCTGAACTAGGTTGGTAACATTACTACAAAGTTCCTTTCTACCCCATCTGAAGATGAAATGCTATTTGAAAAAAAAAAATTAAAACTTAGTGGAGATCATCTAATACTACAGAATGAAAGTAAAATCATCCTATACTCATTTGACCAAAACCTTTTTAAGAAATAAAATGAACATTCCACCAAGCTGAACTATTGAGCTCATAGAAAACAAATATCTTACCACTCTAGTATAAACCATTTCCTAAGGGACTCATTTCATAACATTAGCAACCTGTTTATTTTACAAGATTAGATAGATATATATTTTGGTTGGTTGGACTCAAATTATGTTGGTTTTAATAAGCCCCAATTATATCATGTTGAAGTTATCTAATTTTGCTGCAGCATGAGTGTGGGCAGAATCAAGCATCAGTTACTTGTCAGTATGGATTTTTCTGTCTTTGTCATTTTACAGAATACTAACAACAGAAAGGGTGGGTGATGATGGCAGGGCTTCCAGGACTGATAGACAAGAGTATCATTACATCAAGATTCCAAATTCATTGTTACATGGATCAGCACTTTCCAGAATAATTGTGTGTGTGTGTGTGTGTGTGTGTGTGTGTGTGTGTGTGTGTGTGTGAATCTGTCTGTCTGTCTATGTAGGTGGGGGCACAGGGTGAAATGGTGCCTGGGCTTTGAAAGCTGCTCTATGAAAAGTAGAATTAAAGGCTCACAGATGACAAAAAAAAAAAAAAAATGAAGGACGAAAAACCAAATTCTATCTAAACCTCCCAATCTGCTTAGCTTTCTTTTTTTTTTTTTAATGTTTATTTATTTTTGAGACAGAGAGAGACAGAGCATGAACAGGGGAGGGGCAGAGAGAGAGGGAGACACAGAATCTGAAATGGGCTCCGGGCTCTGAGCTGTCAGCACAGAGCCTGACGCGGAGCTCGAACTCACAGATCGTGAGATCGTGACCTGAGCCGAAGTCGGATGCTTAACTGACTGAGCCACCCAGGCGCCCCCCTGCTTAGCTTTCTTCAATCATCTCGCAAATATATTTTGCCATGCAGTGTTACCCCCATCTTTCGCCGCTCACAGCCTCATACTTAATAACATCTTGCAGAGCTACTGTTCTATGGACATCGCTAACCACTTTTCACCTCAAAGGACTGACTGTGTGCCTACTGTGATGGTTAAGGTTTGAGAATACGAGGGATTAAGACTTCCTGGGTTGGAATCTCAATTCTCCCTTGGCTAGATATATGGCATTTGGCAAGCGATTTTATCTCTTGGCCAGATTCCTCAGCTATAAAAAGAGGTTAATAATAGTACCTAATCAAAAGAATTGTTATGAGAATTAAGTGAGATAATGCAGGTAGAGAGTTGTATAATAAGTGTTCAGTAAATTATTGCTATTCCACTCTGCCTTAAAAATCACTGGTTAGTGAAGACCTCTCCGAGCCCAGAAAAATTTGGGGTGAAAGATAAGCTTACAAGTGAGTGAATAAAGCAATGGGCAAATATTGTTGAACCTCTATGATACCATGCTAGGAGTGTGATGGAGGTATGTCTCTTCATTTATGTCAATAATCATGCAAAGTGTCGATCATTAATTCCAATTTACAAATGAGACTACTGAGGCTCAGACTGTTTAACAATATGCCACAGTGACACAGCTAGTGGATACAACAATGAGAATCTGGCCAATGTCTGGCTGAGAAAACAGCATTTCATTCATATATACTACAAATCCTGTTAGGCAAACTTAGTGAAAATGTCCAGGCCTGAATCAATAGAATCATGAATGTTCCTTCCTCCATAGCTATCATTTGGAACAGTGAGAAATACTCATCCTCAGTGGAACTGACTACATGCAGTTAACCCTGCCACAATATTGATCTTCTCTCATGGGGCAATTCAAAGTAGTTCACTTAAAAAAAAAAACACACAGCTATTAATTAGACGCATCAGTCAGTTTCCAAAAAATTGTATCAGAGCCTGTTGGCACTTAGAAATGCGTTAACCCACCCAGAAGCTGGCAGTCTGCACTCTAAAAGCAAAATTAGAAAATGTAACTTTGTTGAATTTAAAAGAGAGTATGTATTGCTAAAATACTCATGCTTTATTTAATTACACTCTTTGTATATTTGACATCGTTTTGCTGGATCTTTTCTGAAACACGATAAAATCATTCATGTTTTAGATATGCAGCTGACTCTAAAAGAGTACTTTCCAGCCAGGTGTTACATCCAGATGGATTCCTGGAATGCTTGGTGATACCACCATCAGCCAGAGCTTCATTCTCACCTTCACTGTAAAGGCAAATACCTTGTATGTAAATGCTTTAATCCCGTTAGAAGCTGTGATGTTTCTTTAAATGGAATAAATGGTACATTGACGCTGGGGGTGCTAAAATATTGACTATGGGGTACAATGCCTGGAGACACAGGAACGCAAGTCAAGTGTGTAGATTGATTGGGATACACTGGAATGACGAGGAAAGAAACACAGAGTTAGGGCACCCAATTACATTAAGCATTTAGTGACAATGTTAACATGTGTGATGGCAACCTATCAAAATAAGATGTGTAGAATTGAATGGAAAGGTTTGCATGGCCAGAGTTATTGTTAAGCTATTAACTAGTATTAATTTGGGGGAATTATTAGTGAAAGGTGCTTTGCAAACTGTTATCATCTGTATGGATGTTTTGGACAAGGTTTTTGCTCTTGTTTTTGTCTTCTTATTGGAAAATAACAATAGTCACCATTTTCAGAATTAATTACTCTGGGAAAGACCTTTGTACTCTGATAGAGTGCATTTGTTCTTATGAAAAGTTCTTTTTGATATTGATGTTGTATAGGAAATGAACCTGCTAGTGGTTGTCTTCCTTTAATTAGGAAACTGAACAAGTCAGCACCGTTTCTATGCCACACACACAAAAGTGAGTATTATAAGAAACATGACTAATTTGCAGTAATTCAAAATGCTACGATAAATGACACAGCTCATTGTTTGAAAAATTATGAAAAAGTACCTTAAGGATGTCCTTAGAGAGAAATCAGGATACATGTTTCAGGCTAGAAATTCTTCATTCTGGCTACCTTTAAGAGTTATCTGGGGTATAGTTAAAATTATGGATCCTGAATTCACTTCAGACCAATTAAAACTGATTCTCTGGAGCTCCCAGCTGACTAGAATGTGCAGCCAGAGTTGAGAATCACTGATGTAGGCAATGCAGCCAGGCCACTGATATGCTCACTACTGAAAATCTAGGATTAACTTTCTGAAGGTTATAAATAAATTCACGCTGAGGTTGTAAAATACGTGTTGGAGCAGAGTGATGTCAGTAATGTCCTGACTTTATTTTCTTTCTATTTAGTTTATGAAAAAGAAAAGCCCCGGTGTAAAGGTACTACTCATGTAACAAGGCCAGCAAGCTACAGATCTGAATGTAAATCTCACTCAAATGAAATAAATCTTGCATGATAATAGCAAAGGGCAAAAGAGAAGGTTAAGTAAAATTGTCTCTGTTATAGGAAAAATAAATAAAAATTATATTGACTCCCAACAGAGGGCCAGGATAGAATCTTCCAGTATTGCTGTTATTCCAAATACTGGGTGACTATCAACCAGTTTCAAATTTCAGTTTTGAAAACTATCCATAGAATTGTGTTATTCTGACTGAAATACGAGCAATTTTTCTCTACTTAACCAAAAAAAATCTGATGTGAGTTTTTTCTTTACATATTCTTATTATATAATATTTGTTTATGTTGTTTAGAGAAAACAAGACAATATAGGCAGCAAGAGGAAAGAAGCAAGCACAAATAATCTTACTGTATGGAGACATGCACTCTTAGCTGGCATATTGGTATATTTCTGTCTAGCTATTTTCCAATACGCTTTTAACTAAAATGAGAGAAAGTCTATATTTATATCTCAGCTATTTTCCCCCACTCAGCAACATGTCATGACATGTTCAATAGTACAATTACCAGAATATCCAATTTTCTTCCATTCCTAATTCTTATCAAGAAAGCTGTGAGGAAAAATGTTTTTTTTTTTCATTTATGATACTATTTTTTTGGGGGGGGAATAGATTTTTAAATGTAAAACTATACTGAGTCTCTAAGATAAGTGCTCTATAGGTTTCATTCTTTGGCTCATCCTTAAAGAGCTGTTCATCATCAACTTGCTAGCAAAGAAACAAAGATCAAGATGGTTGAATGAGCTTTCAAGTACATCGACTATCCCTTGCTCTGGAGACTTCATTAACATGATAATAAATAACTTTCAAAAAGTTGCAGCAGTTGCCAGTGTTCTTTTATTCTTAAATGTAAACAGATGAACAAAGATCACCAGAAACTCTTGGAAATTCTACAGCCTAAAAGAGAATGACTAATTTAAGTAGTCAGAAAAATGGATCTCAGCCACAGTAGACTTAGCCTTAAAAATCAAAGGAAAACTTAAGATAATCACAAGTGTAATTAGAGAGATTAGAGATGTTGTGGTCATGAAATACAATAAGATGCTCTGAAAAAGCTACATTCTGAAAACAAAAAAGACTCTTGGAAATCAAATATACATATATGACCTCACCCTTCCCCCAACACACACACACAAACACACACACACACACACACACACACACACACACACACACAGAAATGAAAAGTCATTTGGAAAGTGCAGGAAATCTTCCACAACTGAGGCAGAGGCAGAAATTAAAACCATGAGATGAAAACAAACGCACACACATACATGTACCCACACCAAAACATTATGTTGTATAATTTTGTAACACACAAAAATAAAGATTGTAAAAATGCACAGAGAGAAGAAAAAAAAAATCACTGACGAACAACAATCAGACAGCAATTGAGGTTTTAGCAGTAATAATGGATGCTAGATGGCAGTGAATCAGTCTCCAGATTTTGAGGAAAATTATTTTTTAATGTTTATTTATTTATTTATTTTAAGAGGTGGGTAAAGAGAATCCCAAGCAGGCTCCACACTGTTAGTGAAGAGCTCATTGTGGGACTTGACTTCCAGATCTGTGAGATCATGAAATCTTCACTTGACCCATTGAGCCACCCAGGAACCTTGAGGAAAGTGATTTTTAGCCTAGAACTTTATAACTAAGAAAATAAAATGAAATTTAAGAGTGAACTGAAGTCACTTCAGACATACAGTAACTTAGAAAGTTTGCATCTCACATGAGCCTGCAGAGGTAATTGCTTGAAGATATACTCAAAAAAATGAGATTGAAAAGTAAGAAAGAAGAATATGTGGGAAATTAGAAACTGGACTGAATCCAATAATCCAATGAGAAGCCAGTGAACACCAAGAACTTTTTAAAGAAGAAGAATGAGATAAAGATATAAAAATAAGAATCTGGAACATATGGGAATATTTAGAAGATGAGGTATTTTCTCCTCTCAAGAAGAAAAAAAAACCCAGAATCTAGGAAAATAAAACGAACTAAAGTTTGTGGTACAAAGAAGAAAGTCTAATGTGGCATGATTTTGAGTATTTGATGGAGGGCTGGAAAGGGGAAACAATTCGACCTTGACTCTAGGGATACTCAAGAGTGGCACAGAGGTCATAACAACTTGGAACTACCAAAGCATTATTTACCAAGAGACAAGAGATATCATTAAAATGTGAGAGAACACGATATAAAGGTATAAATATACTATTTAAAGCTACAAATTTAATCAGCAGAGAGATCTAAAATTTTATTTTATTTTTTTCAACATTTATTTATTTTTTTTGGGACGGAGAGAGACAGAGCATGAACAGGGGAGGGGCAGAGAGAGAGAGGGAGACACAGAATCGGAAACAGGCTCCAGGCTCTGAGCCATCAGCCCAGAGCCCGACGCGGGGCTTGAACCCACGGACCGCGAGATCGTGACCTGGCTGAAGTCGGACGCTCAACCGACTGCGCCACCCAGGCGCCCCTAAAATTTTAAATGGCAATATAACTATGACAATTTGAAAGGTTATGCAAAATCTTCATCTGACACAACAGGGGATTAACAGATACTGCTGAAATTTGAAACAATCTAGAAATAACAGTATTAATGTGCTTATTCACAGAGAATTGAAAGAAAGCGTCAAAAAATTCTGGGTTATGAGAATTGTTCATTACGAATCTTCTTCTACTACTTGAATTTCAAACTGTACCTGAAATAGCTTACTCATTTTTTCACCTTAGATTGTTATACTCACCCATCAAATACTAAAGACCAAGCATGCATCTTTTTCTTTAAAAATAATGTTCTAGATTTGAAGAAGGCAGCTTACCTTTGGAGAGGGGATAAAGGAGTAGGAAATACTAGAAATCAACTTACCCAAGCAAAAGTCACTGAGGTCAGCGAAAGAGCATTTGAGCACAGAGTCTTTATTATCCTCCTCAGCATTAACTGGAAAAAGAAAAAAAAAGACATTCATTGTTTTGGGAAATAGAAATATTAACATTTAGAAAAATGACCATGGTGGCTGATGTCCAAATGATAGCCAAACATAAAGAAACTTTTTTAAGTTAACGAGTTGAAACTGGTTAATTAAAATTTCACTCAATAAGAGAAATATCTCAATATAGAGATATATTATACTATCTATATATTATATATATTATTGAGATATTTCTCAATAATTATTGAGAATATTGAAAATATTGAATATTGAGAATATTGAAAATATTATTGAGAAATACCTCAATAATAGATATATCTCTATTATATTTTAATACCTTCATTTTCTTGAGTAATTAGCTACTAGAAAAGTAGTTATTGGACATGGATGTAAGCTACTTATAATTGGTAGTGATTTCACAATATTATTGAAAAGAGAATCTTGGGGGCGCCTGGGTGGCGCAGTCGGTTAAGCGTCCGACTTCAGCCAGGTCACGATCTCGCGGTCCGTGAGTTCGAGCCCCGCGTCGGGCTCTGGGCTGATGGCTCAGAGCCTGGAGCCTGTTTCCGATTCTGTGTCTCCCTCTCTCTCTGCCCCTCCCCTGTTCATGCTCTGTCTCTCTCTGTCCCAAAAATAAATAAACGTTGAAAAAAAAATTTAAAAAAAAAGAAAAGAGAATCTTGGTATTTTCAAGTTATCCAGAGGAAGAAATAACCCCAAGGAATCACAAAGGAATGCATTCTCATGAGACAAAAGTATGGGATGGGAAAATAAAAACATACCTCATCCACTGAATGACAGGGGGCTTGGTTGTACTTTGACTCTTGGCTTTTGTGAAAAGGAATTGTCTAAAAGCATAATGGTGTCTCAGATTGGCAGATGTGTGGAGAAGGGTGACCAGGGTGGCCACAGAGTCTCATTAATGCGGAATTTAGCTGGCACTTCCCTGTATTTCATCCCTTTTAATATCTATGACTTCAGTGCCAACATCTGATTGCTAACACTTGTCCAACCATATCTTCCCGCAGCCAAATCTTGATTGCTTTACTGTCAATATTATATAAAGTTTTCAGTCTTTCTTTTTAGGAAACTGATTTTATTATTGCTGACATATTCTACTCAGTTACTGGTTATAAATTCTCACCAGAAATGATAATGACCTAGCAATTCAGGTAGATGGCCTGTCTGCTCCTGCAAACAGAAAATATTAGGTCCAGGTTCCCATACGGTTGGCTACTTTCAAGGCAAGGAAGAAGCAAAAACACACCTGGCCAACCACTGGCCTCCCATTAACTAGTGTACTGTTGTTTCTATGCCAGCCTTCTTGCAAAAGAGCTCTAATAAATACTAGTAGAATGGATGAAGGAAAGAAGGAATGGCTTGAAATCACTTACTCTGCAAGTTGAACAAAAGAACAGGATAGGTGCTCACCTTGCTCTGCTTTGTCAGCGGAGATTAAGGTCACAGAAGTGGGAGCCTGAGATTCACTCTCCGTTGACTGGAAGAGAGAGGTGGATTGGCTCAAACTCTTTGAGTAGGCATAGCTCTGGGCAAGGCAAGGCAGGGATCTCCGGGACGGTTTTAATGAAGTTTCTTTTGTTATCTCACTCTTGCTTATATTCATACCTGCAAATTCAAAATGGTGAGTTTTAGAAGTGAGAAATAATCAGCAAAAGGCAAAAAATACATTTTAATTCTTGTGATGACTGTTTCAGGAAAGTACTCTTGAAAAGCAACCCATAGGGACTAGAACTAATTCAGTTCATTTTGTTTATATTTCGTCAGGGAAAGTGAGAAATTTGTCAAACAGTTCTGAGAAATAAACAGATTTCAACTGACCTTTTATCATTTTTTTATTTAATTTTTCTTAAGTTTATTTATTTTAGAGTGACAGAGACAGAGTGCAAGGAGGAGATGGGCAGAGAGAGGAGACACAGGATCCGAAGCAGGCTCCAGGCTCTGACTGTCAGCACAGAGATTGCTGCAGGGCTTGAACCCAGAAACCATGAGATCATGACCTGAGCCGAAGTCAGATGCTTAACAGACTGGGCCACCCAGGTGCCCCTGACCTTTTATCATTTTTTAAAGCTTCTGTAAAACAAAAAAACAAACAAACAAACCTAATCATTTAAATTTCCAAGTAGCAAGTAAATAAACCTAGTACATAAACATTCAAATTACTATTTACTAAACTGAGCCCTTCTTTTTATACCCTATTCTCCCTTAAACATATACATACTACATTTAATTTTCTAATAATCTTACAGGTCAGGTATTATTATTTCTTTTTTTAAGTTTATTTATTTATTTTGAGAGAGAGAGAGAGAGACCTGGGGGGGAGAGGGGACAGACAGAGGGAGAGAGAGAATCTGAAGCAGGCTCCATGCCACCAGCACAAAGCCCAATGCAGTGTTTGAACTCACAAACCATGAGCTCAAGACCTGAGTGGAGATACATTCAGATGCCTAACTAACTGAGCCACCCAGGCACCCCCAGGTATTGTTATTTCTTTGGTGATGGGGAATTGAGACTTAGAAAGGAAAAGCAATATGAACTTATGTCACACAGATAAATGAGGAGAAAGGTGTTCATATTCCAAGCTAAAACCACATCAAGGTGTGTCTACAAATTAGTTCAAAACTCCTGAACATCATCTATTCACCCCCAAATTCACAACATTGAAATGTAAAGAACATTTAGCAAAATCCATTCCAGTAGAGGTTAAAACACATAAACAACATAGCTATAAGCACATCTGTTTCTACCAGCCTCCCAATTCACCTGCCCATATGCTGAATCTCTGTATTAATGTGAATTTCTAATGTAGTGATTGAAAACTGAAAAGACTAATGCAAATGCATTAGTACACAGAACGTTCAGTTAATGAATGTTACTCATCTTAAATTCAATTTTGAGACTGAGTAAAATCTGGGTCATAATAGGTGTGGGCAAGGGGTGAAGAAAAGGAAAGGTACATTTTCAGTAATTATCATATTTAACATACAAGCAAATTGAACTAAATTCCCCTGAAATTTCTCAGGCCAATAATTGTTTAGCTACTCAATTTTGTAGTCAGTTCACAAATAAACTCCAAATTTCTAAGTAGCTCTTCAAAGAATGGATTCAAATGAAGACACGTAGAGGTACCAGTATGTACTGTTGTTGAGACAAATGAGAAAACTGAGATAGAAATAACAAGGCAATTTTTACAGAGGTTCTACAGAAATAAGACATGGTTGAACGGATGAAATTCAGATAAACCTGGGTGTGGGGATTTTATCTTTCAGTATTATAAAAATATGTATCTGTTTTCACATTAAGTCTCAGTGTGCAAATGGAATGCGACCTTGAAGGGGACACCTTGAAGGAAGAACTGTGAATTGACTGGAAACAGAACACCCTGTCTCTTGATTTTCTGGGACCTTGTCATGACATGAAAAGAAAATACCCTCTTAGGGGCGCCTGGGTGGCGCAGTCGGTTAAGCGTCAGACTTCAGCCAGGTCACGATCTCGTGGTCTGTGAGTTCGAGCCCCGCGTCGGGCTCTGGGCTGATGGCTCGGAGCCTGGAGCCTGTTTCCGATTCTGTGTCTCCCTCTCTCTCTGCCCCTCCCCCGTTCATGCTCTGTCTCTCTCTGTCCCAAAAATAAATAAACGTTGAAAAAAAAATTAAAAAAAAAAGAAAATACCCTCTTAAAGGGCTGCCTAGGTGGGTCAGTCAGTTGAGTGGCAGACTTGGTCTCAGCTCAGGTCATGATCCCAGGGTTATGGGATGGAATCCCGTGTTGGGCTGCATGCTGAGTGTGCAGCCTGCTTGGGGTTCTCTGTCTCCCTGTGCCCCTCCCCCGCTCATGCCCTATCCTTCTTTCCCTCTCTCTCAAAAATTAAAAGAAAAGAAAAGAAAAGGGAAGGGGGGAAAGGAGAGGAGAGGAGAGAAGACAAGAGAAGAGAAAAGATTCTCTGGAACAGGAATTCCCCAAGGTCCACAGAAAGCATAGTGAAATCCTGCAAAAACACTAGACAATTCTTCTTAAGGACCAACCAGTGTTTTTTACACTACATCCAAGGAATAACATAGGGCAAACCTGTCCTAGTAAGTTTTTATGTCTATTAGTCTTTTGTAATGTGATCTGATATATTTTTTTAAGAAACACCAATGTAGGACACTGTTTCAGTTTCTGGGGCCTGGTTGAGAATAATCTTTTACTCTAGCAGAACATATGAGTAAAAGAATAAATATTTGTGGAAAGGATGGGGAAGAGAGAAGGTGCATAGATGAAAGACCATAACAGTTGATGGTAAGGATGTTGAACTGAGAGAGACATGTCCCCTGGGCCCCAGAGAAATGGCCTGGATGGGAATCTATAAAATACCATTCACTTTAATCCACTGACCCCAGCATCTAGCTTCAAAAAGCAAAAACTTCTGCATTTCCCTTTCTTACCATACTCAAACACGAGGGAAAGTTTCAACAGTTCTTTTTTTTTTTAATTTTTTTTTCAACGTTTTTATTTATTTTTGGGACAGAGAGAGACAGAGCATGAACGGGGGAGGGGCAGAGAGAGAGGGAGACACAGAATGGGAAACAAGCTCCAGGCTCTGAGCCATCAGCCCAGAGCCTGACGTGGGGCTCGAACTCATGGACCATGAGATTGTGACCTGGCTGAAGTCGGACGCTTAACCGACTGCGCCACCCAGGCGCCCCTCAACAGTTCTTTAGATGAAAGATGACTATTGACTTAGTAGACATTACTTCATAAACTGGTATGGAGTGAGACCAACTTAATTATGCTCACTGATGCTGCCAGTGTGTTCTGTCATTTTATTCATTCCAGTATGCACCTAGTCATTCACAGATATGAAATGGGCCTTTGCTCTCTGCAGGCACTCTGCTGGCCCTCGGTATAGACTGGTGACCAAGGTAGACTTAGAATTTCTGCCTTCACGGGACTTGTATTCTAGTTGAGAATCAGACACTGAGCAAACCAAAATAAGTAAGTATATACACATAAATTGTCTGAAATGCTATGAAAATACAGGTATTGCTATTTTATTTATTTATTTATTTATTTATTTATTTATTTATTTATTTATTATTTATTCATTCATTTATTTTTAGAGACAGAGAGAGAGAGAGAAGAGAGAGAGAGAGACAGAGCAAGAAAGGAGCAGAGAGAGGAGGAGGGAGAGAATCCCAAGAGGGTCCATGCTGAGAGCACAGAGCCAGGCACAGGGCTCAATCCTAGGAACTGTGAGATCAAGACCTGAGCCAAAATCAAAAGTCAGATGCTCAACCAAGTGAGCCACCCAGAGGTAGGTAGTTATATAATGATAATAATAAAGGAGACTTCCTTTAAGAAGTGGTCAGGGACATTTTCTCTGAAGAAGTGACACGTTAGGCGAAAAACGTGAAGAAGAACCTAACATATAAAAAAGTGTTTATGTATGCTTGCATTGATGTCTGTGTGTGTGCATGTGTATTTGTGGAAGGTGCTTTTACAGGAAGATAATAACATGTATGAAAGTCATGAGGTAGGAAGATTGCAATGTATTTACAGAACTGGAAAAAAATCTGTTTGTGGCACACTGAGACAGACAGGCATAAAGGAACTATTGCTGGAGTCTAGGTGAGTCTAGATGAGGCATAAAAATTAGCTAGTGCTCTTTGGGGTATTATTTTATTTATTTATATATTTATTTGCCCTTTATTTTTCACAAATTTATGTCTTGTGGTCTTTTCTTGAATAATTGCGTTTGTCAAAATTTACAAAAGAGTTTTAAACACTGCCCACCCTAGATGGGAAGGAAACTGGGAGAGGTTAAGATATTTACTTCCTCCAGTTCATAAAACTAGCAACTGGCAGAACTGAATGTGAAAGTTATAGCTTCTGGATTTCAGAGCCCGGGATCTTTTCAGAATGCTCTATGGCTCCTCATGAACCCCAATCCTGGATGGTTCATTACCATGGCTTCCCTTGGTATAAATATCACACATGTTTTTAGCAGCGAGCTTGGAATGTAGAAACCACAGAGCTAAAGCTAACTGAGCTTGAACCTATAGCTCAGAACCTATAATTCTATATCCACAATCTTAACAAACTGTGGAATATAATTTGATGAAAAAATGAACATGTGCTGCTTGGTACATATCAACAGGAAATGCCTACCCACCATGTATCTAAACTGTATTTCTTGTGCTGATCTATAAAAGAATAGATATGAATAATACATAATCTGTTCTGAGTTAACAATGTGTGTAACTGATATACACAAAATAAGTATAAAATATTATTTTTAAGACTGAGTTTTATTCATTTAGTTTTTTATCATTTATGTAGTGATTTCAAACAATTCTTGAGTGCTGTCTCTAGGCCAGACTTTGACCCCGTGTTGAGTGTAACAAGGTGCTTACTCAGAGGGGAAGCACAAACACAAAAACAGTTTTTATAGTAAAAAGAGAATATAAAATATACACAGGGCATTATAAAACCACCCAAGAGAAACTCCTAATACAGGTGGTAATGCCACTGAAGTCTTGTCTATGAAGGTAATCCGACTGGATTATTTTTGGCATATTCCTACTCCTACTTCTCCATCTTTATTTATAATTCTTGGGTTCAACACATTTTCTTCAAAGGACTGTGCATGTAAGATAGAAAGCTCCCCATATAAAACACGATTGCCGAAAATATTTATCAAATGCAACACTCAACGAAAATTGAGAAAATAATGTTGGAGATGAAACGAAGGTCCTTCCTACATACAGCTCTTCATTTTCCTTCCTATGGGTCTTCGGTGCAGTGCTTTCTCATTTCCTCAGCTGTTGAGGGTTTCCAAAGCTATTATACAGATAGTCTTTGCTAGAAACCAATATAGTCTAAGCTCTAAGTCTGATATACTAGCATTCTAAAGAGTACAAAGTTTCTTTTCAAAGTTCTATATTAAATATCATCATAATCTGCTTGGCATAACTAACAGTATCTGTTCTTCACACGGAATGATTAACATCAGCTACCCCCATAGCATTCAGAACATTTTTCTTCTGTGCCCCAAAGTTCCATTTCTTTCCTTGTGTGGCTTTACCTGATACCCTCGAATAATATTGATTCAATATTATTTAAAACTAATAACCAGAGAAGAGACCACAGTAACATGCCAATTTTGGTAAGCATATGCAGTTCCTGAGTTCAAGGATAAATTTGTCAACTGCAGTCCATGTGTCATTTTCTATAGAACAGATTTTTCTAAAGCAACAATTAGCTACTTCCAATTGTTCTAAAAGCACTTCGTAAATGCTGACATACTTAAAGGAATCTACTGAAATAACATTTTACTTGTGCATACCCAAAGGTCCAAGAGATATAATTGCAAATAAGATATCTTCTAGAAATGAAGTCTCATAAAATGTCTGACACCAAAGGAAGAAAAGTTGCCATTCAGATACCATTTAATTCAATGGGCTTTGAGTTGATATAGAGTTTTAATTGGAAGAAACAGATCCTTAGAAAACTTCAAAGGGACAATTGGAGAGTACAGAAAAAAATGGTTGGTTTTCTTAGTGTAAAATATACATTTTCAAACGATGTACTCTTTTGGTAAAATTTTTCTTCAAGAAAACTAACTCATCCTAAGACTCGTGTGAAAAAATATATTTATCCTGTAATAGAATGAACTCTGAAATTTCTACCAAGTAAATGGTTAGAAGAATTCTGGAAGACTTGTAGTAAAATAAAATGATAATATGATAATAATATGATAATATGATAATGGGCTTTACATAATGTCCATAAGAGAGAGATTGAAAAAATAACAAATGTAGTTGTCTGACTCTTGTTCTAATCTCAAGATGCATTATGTGGTTTAGGAAAACTTTACACCTTCCTCAGAAATATTTTAAAATTGATGGTCCAAGAATGGGTGTTGTCTCAGGATGCCATTTGATTCTATAAAATTCAAGCACACTCTCCTATAATAGATTATAGGAAAGCACATTTATTTAAATAATAAGCATTGAGGAAAAAATAGAAATATAGACAGAATTTTCTTCTTCTCTTCTGTGTCAAAATCACTGTAGCTCTGTTGTGTTTAAAGAAACATCTCTGATTTGTTGCTTGAGTGTGCTCTTTTTGCTGGAAGTTATTGCTGGTATAAAAGCACCATTTACTGAGTGCCTACGAAGTGCCAGGAGCATCCTGTATGTTATCAGTAATTCTCATACTAGTCCTGTTAAGACTTTCCATCCCCATTTTAAATGTGACAATCAAAGGATTTAGGTAACTGGTGTCTAGTCCCACACGTAGGAAGTGTTGGAGCCTGGAACAAACAGGGTCCGTCTAACTTCAAGGTCTCTGCTCTTTGCAATTAAACATGCAATTTCTTTGTTTACCCAGAAACTTCTTTTACAATAGTTTGCTCTTATTTCACTTTTCAGTTTTACTCTCACTTCGAACAAGGAAAAGTATATCTCTTGTAGCAGAGTCCTAGTAGAATAGGATGGCTAACTGAGAGTAAGTGAAACAAGTTTAATAAAGGGATTATTTAGAAAGGTGTGGGCAGGTCTAAGAGAAACCAATAAATGTTGATGAAGTTCCCTACAGCTAACAAGGGCCAAAAACCTTTATTATCCTTGGAGCTGCAGACCAGGGAGAGGGAGCCGACATAAGAACCTAGAGATGATTATATCTGGAGGAGAGGAAATCCTGCAGAACCTAGGTGATGAGAGAGCAGAACGCAGCCGCTGTAAAACCACAGAAGGGCATGGAGCGAGCCAGGGAAACAAAATACCCCAACCTCTCTTTTGTCAATTTCTAATCTGCTGCTGATGCCTCCCAACTGGTCAAATCTAAATAGTAGTTAGAGGTCATGCAAACTCTTGTTTGTTGTAGTCCACAGATATCTGCTCTCTGGGGAACAGAACAAGGTAGAATATGGTGCAGGATGGATTTAGAGGGATGAACCAAGATTATTCACTACACACATACGATGTAGAACTTGGGGGGAACTTTCAGCATAACCTTTGGGGACAGAAAGAAACATTACATATTTTTACCATTAGAGAATAAAATTATAAGGTTGGTTGCAAGTATTCTAAGATGTTTACAAGTAAACATGGAAAAGGAAACTATTGATTTTATTGTACTTTTGACTGGCTGGTTAAGTGCAAGACTGTGCAGGAGACAAAAGTAAACTATGCATACTCAGCCTTGAAACAAGAGTTATTAGCAAAATCAAAATTTATCTCATTCAATTAAAACATATTAGGTATTAGGGTGAATAAGTAAAGGTCTCCAATAAATCTAATGCAAGACAGAATACTCTAAGAAAGGCACTAAGTTATGAAGGGGTTTTTAAAGTGGTGAAATACATTTTCAAAGCCCCAAAGGTTGAAATGAGAGGTCTCATTTTATCTTTATCTGTATTATTTCTAATTTCCAAGTCACACAGCCCACCCCAAATAAGTTCATTTTCTTTGCTGTATGTCCTCTTAGAAATAAATACTTTGCTTTAATAGAACTCACATTTGCATTTATATATTGGACTATTATTTAACATACAGTCTTTCTAGCTGTACGGTAAGTTCCATGAGGGCAAGGACCATGTTTACCTTGCTCACAGCCACAGTGCTAGCACGTGGCACTGGGTCTGCATATTACGTATAATTACATATAATTATATTTGTACAATTATGTATAATTACATAAATTATGTATATTTGCATAGTACGCAAATAAATACTTATAAGACTCAAATGAGGCTCTATTAATTGAGTTTACCAATTAATATCTTCATTTGACAAGTATTTACTCTAATAGATTCTAGATATTCTTTCTAGACCATAGGTTACAGAGATAAAATTCCTTGTCCCCACAGAGATTGAAATACAGATTTGAAGGGGTACATGCACCCTAATGTTTATAGTAACATTATCAACAATAGCCAAACTATAGAGAGAGCCCAAATGTCCACGGACTGATAAATAGACACACACACACACACACACACACACACACACACACACACACACTGGAATATTACTTAGCTATCAAAAAGAATGAAATCTTGCCATTTGCCATGACTTGCATAGAGCCAGAATGTATTATGCTAAGTGAAATAAGTCAATCAGAGAAAGACAAATACTGTAAGATTTCACTCATATGTAGAATTTAAGAAACAAAACAGATGAACATATGTGAAGGAGGAAAAAGAGGAGAGGTAAACAAACCATAAGAGACTCTTAATGATACAGAACAAACAGGATGGATGGAAGGGGGGTGACAGGGAGTAGATGGGTGATGGGTATTAAAGAGAGCACTTGTGATGAGCACTGGGTGCTGTATGTAAGTGATAAATCACTGAATTCTACTCCTGCAACCAATATTGGACTGTTTGTTAACTAATTAAAATTTAAATAGATAAATAAATAAATACATAAATAAAATATCAAGGGAACATCAAGAGGCATTTACTCTTCATGAAACAGTGTTCTGAATCTTGAATGTTCATACAACCTATTACCTATAATGCTTTTTGGAATACAAATGAGTTTCTTCTTTAAATTAAATGTTTATATGGTAGTGACATAAATTTGAACATTATTATTACAAAAACAATGATCCACATATGATTTGAGCTATTCCAAATCCTACTCCTCCCTCCTCAGTGGCCATTAATTTCCTTGCTTCCCTTTTAGTACTCAAACAGATTTTGGCAGTAATTGAAGCTGAGAGTAAGCGATTGCTGGTATTAAGGAAATGTGCTATGATGCAAAGGGATTTCTTTAGGATGCACGGTGGAAAAAGATAAAAAATAAAAATAAAAAAAGCAGCATGAGATAAACCTTTAGCTGAGATTCTCCCTATCATTTTGTGTGTGTGTAAAGGAGTAAGACAGAACTCCTGATCATTCTTGCCTGCTTCATGCAAGGCAATTCCAAATGAAAACAAATTCTTGGGTTTGGATTAGGATATAAAAGTTGAAGTTTTATAGTACTTCTGACAAGCTGCAAAGTTCTAATGTTTACACTATCACAGGACAAACTGTTCCACTGTGAAGAGCTCAAAGATGGCATTTGGATTTTGCCCAAGTGCATGGACCCAGCAAAGAAACCTGGATTACGCCCAATTCTTGAAATGGGAAGGATCTGAAGACTCCTACCACATCTCACAAATCTATGATGCTATTTTGAAAACCTAAAAATCTAATTCAATGTGTTGCAACCAAGACTTATTGGTAAAACCAGTTAAGTCAACTAGAAGCAACTGATGTGTAGACTCTGAACCTAAACACAAGTGTGACTAGTCTAACCAGTACTGCATCAGGGCACAACCTGTTCTATATTTTTAGCCTGCCATGAACATTTGTAAACACAGAACTTCCCACTTTTTGCCACCTGTTACTGTTGTGTTTACTTATGGGTTTCACCATAGTGTGCCAAAGGCTGGCAATTTCCATGTCTTCTCTTGAACATAGTTTGATATTTTATAATTGAAAGCTCATTTCAAAAGCTTAAGAATGGGAAAAAACTAACTTCTACTAGAAAAGAAAACAGAAAAATGGTATTGATTCTGGATATTTTTTCAAGAAGTTTAGGATGAGAAAATTTTTGCTGTTAGTATTATGGTTTTTTAAAAAGTCCATTTTAAAAGATAAAGGATAAGTAATATCCTGCAGGGCTTGAACTCATGAACCAGGAGATCATGACCTGAGCCAAAAGCAATAATCTCACGCTTAACTGACTGAGCCACCCAGGTGCCCCTTATGGCCAACTATTTCTTTAAAAGGCTGCATTCTCCATTCAGTTGTCTTTGCACCTTTGTCAAAGATCAGTTGTCTCTACTTGTGTAGGTTATTTTCTGGGTTTTCTATTCCGTTCTGTTGATTATGTGTCTATCCTTTCACCTATACCAAGTTGTCTTGTCGACTCTAGCTTTATAGTGTCTCTTAAAAACAGGTAGTACTAGTTCTCAAACTTTGGGTTTTTTTTTTTATTGTTTTGACTATTTGAGTTATTTTATCTTACCTTATACACTTTAAAAATTTTTTTTAATGTTTTTATTTATGTTTGAGACACAGAGAGAGCATGAGCAAGGGAGGGACAGAGAGAGGGAGACACAGAATCCGAAGCAGGCTCCAGGCTCCGAGCTGTCAGCACAGAGCAGACGCGGGGCTCGAACTCACGGAGTATGAGATCATGACCTGAGCTGAAGTCAGACGCTTAACTGACTGAGCCACCCAGGTGCCCCTTACCTTATACACTTTAGATTCAGCTTATCTATAATTGGTTTATCTATAATTGTTGACATTATAATTAAGATTGAATTAAATCTATATATCACTTTGAGGAGAATTAACATCTTAACTGTATCAAGTTTTCCAATCCATGAACCCAGTAGAATCATATTTTTGCAGTTTTCTTCATACAAATAATGCACATATTTTATTAGATTTATAGCTAGCTGTGTCATTTTGTTGAAGCTTTTAAAAAAGTTCATATATTCTTTTAAATTTCAATTTCCTAGCTTTCAATTGTGCATTGTTTATGTAAAGAAATGCAATGATTTTTGTGTATTGACACTGTATTCTGTCAACTTGGAAACTTATTAGCTTCAAGAAAAATTTTTTTTTTCTTTATGGCCAGATGTTTAATTAGAAATTCAATTCCCTGAATCATTCCTTGGAATTCTCTATGTAGACAAGCATGTTGTCTGCAAATAAGTGTAGTATAACTTCTTACTTTCCAATTGGATACCTTTCTTCTTCTATCCTTGTTTTATTCTCTAGGACTTCAAATGCAATATTGTGTAGGAACGGTAGAAGTAGACAACCTTGTCTAATTACTGATCTTAGTGGGAAAGCAATCTTTCATGATTAAGTATGATGTTAAAGGTTAAGTTCTTTATAAATGCCCTGTATCAAATGGAGGAAGTTTCTTTGTATTCCTGGGTTGCTGACACGTTTAGAATGACAGATGTTGGATTCTTTTGTCTATGTCTATTGATATATCAGGTAGTTTTCCTATCAAATCTGTTAGTGTGGCAAATTATACTGATGGATTTTTTTGGTGTTGAACCAGCCTTGCATACCTCTGTGATAGTTGTTATATTTAATTCTCAAATAAAACTGAAAGAAAGCTTTCATTATAAATACTCAAGAGTGAGAAAACAAAATTTAATTAGAGACATTCACCCCATAATTGCCAAACCTACGATCTGAACTCAAGTCCATAGGATCCCCAAGCTATGTACCTCTCACTGTAGTACCACCTTTCATACATTCAAGAAGAAATACTATTGATGGGCTCTAGGGCAACCACAAAGCTTCTCCCTTCTTATAGTCCACTTCCAAGGTATGGAAATTTTTGCTGTTGACAGTAAAGCCAATAGGTACACCAACAAAAAGGCTGCCATGGCCAGACTCTCTTGGACTTGCCTATCTCTCTTTCATGTGTTGGGGCTTATAAAGGTGAAGCAAGAACAGTATAACTAGAGCTTATGCAGCTAATCTTCTGGATGATGGTTTAACCAGTTGAGATTACACTTTAGGTATGTTTTCATTTTCCTTCAATATTTCCTTGTGTTTATCAAGGCTTTGAAAGAATGTAATATTAAGTTTATAATCAGCTATAGGCCAAGAAGAAACACACCTAGGAGGCCACAAGATCTGCTATTTGTTATTTTATATCTTAAAACAGAGTCAGCAATTAGCAGAGTCAGCAATTTCATGTAGCATTTTGAGGCCAAGGTCCCAGTTAGGAAAAAAAAAAAAAGTGATTTTTCCTGAATGTATCTTGTATCCTCTCTGCATATCTTTCACATGGATCTATTGTAAGATTTGAAAATAATTACCCTGGGTTTCAGCTACGTCTTTGTCTTAACACAAAAAATAATTACAATTTGACTGGATTACAAATCCCCAGGAATCTTGGTTTCCCATTTTTTTTTTTGTCTAGTTACACAGAATTATTGAAACATACTTACTGAATAGAAATACCAACATTCAAATAAAGTCTAAGGGACAACAGACAACTGTTTTAATAAATGTTATTTTATTTAGGGTAGAGAAGGAGACTAGAGTGTGGATGATCTTATCATATATAGATACTTACATATCAAGAGTATCATTAAAGTATTTAGAGCTACACCACCTGTTATGTAAAATGGAATAGTTAATAAGAAAATAATTTCCAATCTATACAAAATCAATGCTGACACTTTAATCATTATATCTAAGCTAAAAAAAAGTAAAAAAAAAAAGAATATTCTGTTTACTTCAGTCAAAATCTAATGTCAAAAACTTCAAATGAGTTTCGTTGCCTCTTAATTTTCTTTTAAAAGCTGTCTGAATATAAATGTTCTGCTCTTGTCACTATGATACAGAATGTATTTAAATTGACAGACTGACATTATAGAAAAGAACGTTTTCAAAATGTTTCATATTGTGCAGATTTAGTGCCCAGTTCAAAGATAAAGGGAAAGAAAATATGTGACTGGATTTATTTCACAGGTTTTTCAAAAAAAAACACTGATAAGTTCTTGATAAGTCTTTTCCAAAGTGACACCCAAAAGAACAAAGAAATGGTCTGGAATTCTTTTTTGTTTTTTTAATTTTTTATTTTACAGAGAGAGAGAAAAAGAGAGAGGGACAGGGAGAGAGAAAGAGAGAGTGAAAAGGAGAGGGATAGAAGGAAAGAGGGGGAGAGAGAGAGAGAGAGAGAGAGAGAGAGACAGACAGACAGACAGACAGAATATCCCAAGCAGGCTCCATGCTCAGTAAGAAGCTTGATGCAGGGCTCAATCCCATGACCCTGAGACCGTGACCTGAGCTGAATTCAAGAATCTGAGCCACCCAGATGCCCCTGGTCCAGAAAATTTTCTAATCCTTAAGAAGAAAAATGGACTGATGCATAAAGACGTGCTACTTTTTGCAATGAGAACAATGGAAAAGAAATGCAAAGTCAGATACAAAAGGCAGGAGCCCACTGGCTGTTTTGGGTCTCTTAGCAAAATCTGCCCGCACAGTTCCTGATTGGGATATGCATTTTCAGGTTACTTTCTTTCTTTTTAACTCGCTGACTGGATTACAAGTCCTTTGCCGTCAAAGAGGCAGCAGTGGGCAAACAGATGGCCCTGGAACCTGGCTAGGTTCCTAACTCAGTTTAGGCCACAGCACTGACATTGAACACAGCACCTTCAGTTGGGCTTGACAAGGCTTTCTGCGTACTCTGTTATGTAAATGAACAAATTTAGATAGGGCTCTAATTCAAAAGGGAATACTGCCCTCTGAAATTCCTAACAGGTCTGTCATATGGCATTTTCCCACATGTCAATGGGTACAGTGGCCTTAGGGCAGATCTAGGTATATTCAGGAATTTGTAAAGAAATTCTAGGTAGACCTAAGGCCACAAGTGTGTATGCTGAAGGTGGGGATGTGGTTTTATGATAGATTAAAAAAAAAATTGTCACTCCTCTGAACCATAAGCACTTTTCTCCAAATAAAAACAAACAAATTGGCCAGATCATAGACAATTCTGAGAAGAGTAGTGCATGTTTTTTATTAAAAATAAAAAAAAACAACAACAAATCCCAAATCATGGGATTACTCCAATATTGTATGTGGATTAACTTCCAAATTCTGGACAATTCCAATTCCAAAATTGTAGTATTCTATGGTTTTCAGTAGTTAAATTTTGTCACTCTGTTTCTAAGAGAAGTCTCAAGGCCTTTATTTAGTTCAAATTGTATTCTAGTTATTCTTATCTGTACTTTATTTAACCTCTTTTCAATTTCTTAAATCCATCACTGTGGAGCTGCCAATAAATGCAAGGAGGCTATAAACTTAGCAGCATATTTTTATAGACTTGGCTATGAGCCAATGTGTGTAAATTCTCTCCACCAATCCAATCCCTTTGTTCGATTTTGAAAAAAAAAAAGAAAACTTAAAGACGAAATCAATGAAAACAGTACATAAATACAGTTTATGACATTAGTGCTTTGGGGATAAGGTACAACCTTAAAGTAAGGAGTTTGTTTCGTATTAAATAAATTTTAAATAAAACTTAAAACTGGTTGTCTGAAATATTAAGTCAGACTGAAATTTATATTTATATATAACATATATATGAGTTAAAATAATAAGATTTTTCTACAAATATGAGAGAGTAATTATACTGAAATTGAAAAAATTAGACAATTCCAGGGAAATGTATTTAAGTAATGTTCAGAAACCAGTTTTCCCAAACTGTATGGCAATACTCTTATTTAGGGATTTAAAAAAATTCATCATACAGACAATCTAATCATTATCTCTGGTTAAAAAAAAAAATAAATGAAGTAATTTCTTAAGCACCTATGGGAAAGGCATTCAGAGATGCCAGGATGACAATCTGGAAATATGTGTGATTAAGCCAGGCATAGCTATCTCTTCATTTCCTCCCCCTGCTTTTATGAACATCATGGCAACTTAGTGCCAAGGCAAGGCTCAGCACTGCTGAGTAAATAGAATTCACGGCTGCCATGGGATTATAGGGTGAAGTAAGGGTGGTCTCTCCCTTCCCGTTGTAAGGCACACGTATAAAATATTCCTAAAGAGTCTGTGAATCTCTTTAGGAAGGATCCCTGGATTCTGCAACAATGATGATTGTTTAGAACACGCATTTCCAGAAACACATGGAGATTTTTCTGACTCCATTTGTGATTTTAGAGGTTAATAAGGAATGAAATGGGAACAGGTAATTAATTCAAAGTAAAGAGGACTAAGAGGAATGTGGTTCTGTATGATTTACCTTCTCTATACTCAATATACTCAATATTCAATAATACTCAATAATATATTCAATAATGCATCCACACATATCCATACCCTTTGTACAATCTTTCCTTATTCTGCCCTTAAGAGAAAATTTCCTTCTATAAAATGTTCATATAACTCATATAACTAGTGGCTGAAAATATACAGCCAGATGGCCTAATTAAATTGCTTGAGTTCATATAAATAATTAAACTGATATTCAAATCCAGGATTTGTATTTTCCCAAATCCTATGGGATTTTCACAATGGCTCTCTTTTCCCTCTATAAATATTTAAAAATTTTAAACTATAATGTGTTTAATTTAAGAAATGATCAGTATATAAGTTGGATATATTTGTTGTTGGAGATCACGTTAAAATTAACAGACATAAGCTTGATTTTATGTCATTAACTTTCCAATTAATATGCCTTTAATTTTCAGGATCAACCGCATAAATGGAGAAGTATCCACTTCACTGGCCCTATCTTGAAATATCAGAAGGAGAGTAGAAGATATGGGGTTATAACATTTAATCTTAGACTCTACATGGGAGGAAGGACAAGTCTAAATGCAATCTTCAAATGCAAACAATGTGTTAAAACAATGATACAACTAATTATACCTATAATACAGAATTTGTTAAGACACAAATAATGGAGAATATGAGAAAGGCAAAAATAGGTACAAATTTCTTGGATTGAACAAATGAACAGAGATGATAAGAAGGAAGTGAGATGAGTAGACAAGTATCCATTAAGTGCATAGAAACCTGCCAGCATGTCACACGGAGATCATACTGGCTAAAGTTGGTGAACACATCCCTGAGTGTTTTGACTTGAATCATTGAAAGACAGTACTTGGTGAAATGCAAAATTGTATTAGCATGATCAATTTGTTTTTGAAAATCTGTGATAACTCTTTTAAAAAAATTTAATGTTATTTATTTTTGAGAGAGAGACAGAGTGTGAGCAGGGGAGGGGCAGAGAGAGGGAGACAGAATCCAAGGCAGACCCCAAGTTCTGAGCTGTCAGCACAAAGCCCAATTCAGGGCTCAAATCCACGAAACATGAGATCATGACCTGAGCCAAAATCAGACGCTTAACTGACTGAGCAACCCAGGCGCCCCTGTGATAACTTCTTTTTTACAAAGTCTACTTCTATACAACCTAATATTCACACTCTGATTGGCATAGCTCTGAAAGGAATATTAGTTTAATTTACGATAATTACTGCAAACAGTGTAAATGATAAATGTTTTTCTCACACTGGCAAAATGCTCAACTCTAGCTAATCTAATTAGTCTTAACATCTTTATTAAAATAAATGTCTCCTTATCTGGAGTACACTTATTTATTTATATCAGTATTCTCTCTTAGACTGTAAACTACTTGTAGTCAAGATCAGCAACTAATTTATCTTTATATCTTCCAAACCATGGGACACCATACTCTGTATATTTTGCAGAGTGAGCAAACGACTGAATGAAAGAATGAAATATTTCAATCTTTGAATAAATCTGAGTTGGTTTTCCATCTGTCAAGTTCTACAAATGGATGCCTCTATTTCTATCAAAGTTAAAGACTTTTCTCTTTATTCTACTCAAAAAAAAAATGTTGTAATTTAAGCCAATAGATTTATCCTGGAACTAGACAAATCCTGTCAGAGATTCAGGAATCTCAGGTCCCAGGACAGAAAGACAAAACTGCTCTGACAACCAGCAGCACCCTTCATACATGGAGCGCCATCCTCCAAACAATGGAGATTTCTACTGATCCTTCTGTTAACACTAGACTCAGCACTTCTGCTTAGATTATGTCATTCCCTGCTTTGAAACTGTCGGTGGCTCCCCCCGGGGCAGCCTGTTCTGCGTTCAGACCGTTCCAGCTGTTAAAAAATTCTTGTTGTAGAACAGAAATTTGCCTTCCTATGGTGCCCAACATTGGTCCTTGTCCTGCCCTTCAGAAAATTGAAAACTACATGCAGTCTTTCTTCCATATGACAGCTCTTCAAATATTTGCACACATCTCTTACTTTCCCTTTAAGTCCTTTCTTCTCTAAAGACCTTGTTTCTACAACTGGTTTGTGGGATATTGCCAAGCCACAGCATCTCTCTTCAATTGTCATAAAGGTGATGACTTCAGTTTCAACCCGGAATCACCTAATAACCTGTGTTCAGTTCCATTGTGTTACAGTCTGCCCATTTTACCAGCTCTTGATATTATAAAGGAAAGAGATTACCTGCAGCTATTTAGGACATATTTTCTAATCTCAGCTCAATTAAATGAGGTTTCCCTGCTTATGACCTTACCACATGTAGACATGCAATTCCATTGTAATGAAATAATTCTCCCTGCAATCATTTGATTTTTGTCTGAATAGCTGCTATATGTTAAGGCTCCAGCAGGGAAGAAGTATGGCTTGTTCACAGCTACACTGTGAGACTACCACTAAGGCCACAACAATGCCTGGCATCTAATAAGCACTCAATAAGAATACCTGATAAGTCCTGGATACACATTTATTCAGCGAATATTGAGTGATACCTGAATACTGAATACTAGCCCTTTAAGATTTATTTACCCGTATAAATGTCAAAAGCATTTTTTCTTTACGATTCATTCGAGCAATTCATGAAAATACTGAATGTGGCAGGAACAAGAAAAAGAACTCGGGATCAGAAGGTTTACAACCATGTAGAAAATTATTATGGCATTGATCCCTATCACGGAGACATAGTCATTTAATTACTCAATCACATTAACAATCGGCCATATGGCTGCCTGGCTTCTAAGGGTATCATATCATCCCTATTACTACATCATTTTGCTAGAAGCAAGAGGAGGGCAGCACATCACTTAAACTGCCATCCTACTCATACACAATTTAATACTCCTGCCAAGGCACAAACAGAAAGATGATTAGAGGGAAATAACCTGCTGTGGGAAAAATACATGATACTCATTGCTTTCAGGGTAATTTCTATTATCATGAAAATGAGACAGAACACATTATTTCACAGCAAATTATATATATATATATATATATATATATATATATATATATATATATATAGTGAATATATATAACAGATTTAATGTACTGGCATGAATTCATGTAACTGCTGTCCCTCAAATGTCAGGTCATTAAAAAATAGATGGTAGATATGGGGAATGGAAATCCAGTGTTACAAACTGCGGGTGGATAAACAATTTTATGTGCATTATTCAAGGTTTTGTTAGCTGACTCTCAGACAAAAGCATCTTCTTTCTTTTATTTTCCAAGAAAAACATGCACCGAGTACATTTCATTTCAGTACTTCCATGTCTGTTGAACTACATGCCACATGTAGTGTCAGATCTAGGGAGAAAAGATGACTTAGGCAAAAGAACGCCCTGCCGTGTACAAGAACTTACAGTTGCTAGAGTGTGAGGAATGCTCTGGTAGAGGAAGTGCCCAAAGCCCCTGCAACGTGTAGGAGGGGCTTCTTACCAGAACTTACAGTGGGAGTGGGGAGCAGGGACAGCCTTCCAGACCAAAAGATTTCTAAACTGTACTTGAAGAATAGATAAGAATTAGATAAGATGGGAGAGTGGAGCTTTCTAGAGAGAAGTACCAACACATAGAAACACCTGGAGGTGAGGGAAAAGTTTGGTATTACTGGAAAACAGAGTAGAAAGTGATACAGAATGGGGAGGGGGAAGAAAAGGGGCTACTGGAGGATAGCAGGGATCAGCTCATGAATAGCCTGGCGGGGCCTGTTGAGGAGTTTAGACTTTATCTTAAGGCAATGGGGGGGGGGCACTGAAAGCTTTTAAACTGTAGAGTGACACAGTCTAATTTGTCTTCTCAGCATGTAGAATGGATGTGAGTAGGATATGAGTAAAGTCATGGCAACAAGAGAATAGGCTGCTTCAGTTATCCACAGGACAACGTATTGGCCTTCAACCATGGTTGTAGCTGTGGGACAAGAGAATAATAAACAGATTTGAGAGAAGCTTAGGAGGTTAGAATTCACAGGTCATGGAGCTTGACTGAAAAATATTCATTTAATAGTAATTATGAAAAAACATTCTGTCAGCAATCGAGTATGATCCAACAGCATAGAAGCAGAGAGATAGCAACGGTAGTAAAAGAAAAAAAAAGGTATTGTTTGAGTTACGTATTGAAGGATGCATGTGATTTTCAGAGGGCAAAGCTGGGTGTACAAAAACAGAAGAAATGAACAAAGGCATAGGGTTAGATAAGTTCATTATGTATTCAGAGAATTAATTGGAACACTTAATTACAGAAATGTTTGTTTTGTTTTTCCTGATCAACACATAATGCTGGACTTTGGACTCATATAAACTTTTTTCTAATTCGTATATATATATATATGTATATTATGTATATATGTATATCACAGGTATATTACACATATAGTTCTATGGAAATTAATCATTCTGATAAAAAGAAATGAGTTAATCTTATATTTCCTAGTATATGAGAAAATTAAACCAGGTCTTGATTTCTATAAAACAAACATAATAATCTTTGTAGTAGATCACAAATTTGAAGGGAAACAGTAAGCATATTTTGTATGACTATAACAACTAAGGAAATTGACATTAAAGACTATGTCCCACACACACATACCTGCCACCAAACCACCAACACCAACTTCTCACCCCAATACACACACACACACACACACACACACACACACACACACACACTACCATAGATTCCTGGCCATTTTACACTAGGCTGTCTTAATGTTTTATCTCCTGCAGAAAGTACCCCCGAAAGTTAACCATAGGTCCACATAGCCAGTCATATTTTGCCACTGTGATTACTAGGTCCATATAGACCCCAAATCTTTCTTTCTCTGTCTAATTCAGGCAAAGCACTAACTACACAAAACAAAGTTTTCTAAGAATCTTGTGATTTGCTGAGAAAATTCTATCAAAAATAAAATGGGATTCCTGTGGAATTCTCACAAGAATTCCCTGTTAAAAGTTGCATTCAAAGGTCTATCAGCAAAGGCCCTGACAGATGAAACATAGTGGTTAGGTGTATGCTATGTTTGATCCTACTTATTAGATATGCCATCAAAGCTTAGAATACAAAAATGTCACTTTCAAACACAGCATTTATTTTATTTTTTTTCAATATATGAAATTTATTGTCAAATTGGTTTCCATTCAACACCCAGTGCTCACCCCAAAAGGTGCCCTCCTCAATACCCATCACCCACCCTCCCCTCCCTCCCACCCCCCCATCAACCCTCAGTTTGTTCTCAGTTTTTAACAGTCTCTTATGCTTTGGCTCTCTCCCACTCTAACCTCTTTTTTTTTTCCTTCCCCTCCCCTATGGGTTTCTGTTAAGTTTCTCAAGATCCACATAGGAGTGAAACCATATGGTATCTGTCTTTCTCTGTATGGCTTATTTCACTTAGCATAACACTCTCCAGTTCCATCCATGTTGCTACAAAAGGCCATATTTCATTCTTTCTCATTGCCACGTAGTATTCCATTGTCAAACACAGCATTTAGAAGAAAATGAAAAAAAAATTTTCAGAAATTGAAGAGTGAGTGGATACCCTATAGATAGGCTGTGCAATTTATTTTATTTTATTTTATTTTTTAAGTTTATTTATTTATTTTGAGAGAGGCAGAGAGAGAGGGAAAGAGAAATCCCAAGCAGGCTCTGGACTGACAGTGCAGAGCCCGATGTGGAGTGTGAACTCACAAACCATGAAATCATGACCTGAGCTGAAACCAAGAGTCAGATGCTCAACCAACTGAGCCACCCAGGCACCCCAGTCTATGGAATTTAAATATGACGTTCAAGGTCAGTTGCAGAGTATATTGTAATGCAGATTCCTTAACACTTCTCCAGGACAACTATGTCTCTCAGAAAGGAGTCTAGAATCTGAATTTTTAACACACACACTCATGTTCCAAAAATTTAAAACTACTGATATAATGTGACTGTACAATTAATCAATAAAGAAATTGATAATCAGAGACGAAAAATGAAAAATTTGCTCAAAATTGAAAAAGTAGTTTTTACCAATGCTAGGATTTGTCTCAAAACTTAAGAAAGACAAATACCATATGATTTCACTCATATGTGAAATTTAAGGAACAAAACTAATGAGCCCAGGGGAAAAGAAAGAGAACGAGGCAAACCAAGAAACACTGAACTATAGAGAACACATTGATGGTTATAAGAGAGGACGTAGGTGGGGAATAGGTTAAATAGGTGATAAGGATTAATGAGTGCACTTGCTATGATGAGCACTGGGTGTTGTATGGACGCGTTAAATTGGGGTGTCTGGGTGGCTCAGTTGGTTAAGCGCCTGACTTACGCTCAGGTCATGATCTCACGGTTCATGAGTTTGAGCCCTGAGTCAGGCTCTGTGCTGACAGCTCAGAGCCTGGAGCCTGCTTTGGATTCTGTGTGTCTCTCTCTGTGCCTGCCCTGCTTGTGCTTTCTCTCTCTCTCTCTCTCTCTCTCTCTCTCTCTCTCTCTCTCTCTCAAAAATAAACATTAAAAAGAAATTAACACAAAAAAAGAGGTGTTGAATCACTAAATCGTACACCTGAAATTAATATTACACTGTATGTTCACTAACTAGAATTTAAATAAAAACTAAAAAAAAAAAAAACAAAACAAAACCTGTGTGAGGATCATTTGGTCTCCATCATTAGCTCAGATGCATGGCATGTGTAGATGGTGGCCACATGCTATCTTCCTCATCTAATAAATTGGCCTATAAAGAGTATGTGGAGATTTGGCCATTAATATCCTGAGATTTAATGTCTTCTCGATGGTTTTTCAATCATGTTTGCTTATTAGGTTTTGTCAGCAAATATAACAACACCCAAAAATGTAAAGAACCAAAGAACGTACATCCATTTATAATTTCTTTATCAGTAAGAAGACTTCCTTTCTATTTTCCTTAATGGAACCTTGAAGAAAATAACCCCAAGAACAGAATTGGTGACAAACTCATAAAAGATTTAAGCAGTATTGTGACATCATCCAAATGTGATAGCGAAGAATTCTAGAAATGGATTGCTACAAGCTTCGGGATTTTGTTGATAGCAGGTGATACAATATAAAGCAAATAGCATTTTATTCAATTAAATTATTCTCTTTTTTCACTTTGTGGATTATTATTTTCCCATGGAAAGAGTAAAAAAAAAACTATATAGTATCTATGAGAGGAAGAAAAAACTAACATTATTTGAATGCTCGCTATGAGGCAAACACTGTACATTAGGCACTGCCATATAATGACTTTCAGTCTCTCCCCCTGCAAGCACACACACGTTATTGCTTATTATTCAAATTAGCCACTGGCTATTAGCAAATCTACCAAGAATTGCCAATGTGATTTTAAAACTTAATTCTACTTTATAAGCCATGGAATTTTATGGTTTTCCTTTAAATATCTCATCTTTTGAGGTATTTCTGTAAAATCGCTGTTATATTTCCCCATGTAGCTTTTTCACCATAACACTGATAATGACTATATTATTATAACTATTGTTTTCCATAAATGACTCGCCCTCCAATCCCTTGCTAAACTGGAAGTGTCACCAGGAAGAGCAAACCGAAACAAACTTCTGGTTGAATAACAGTAACAGGTGCTCCAGCTATACAGCTATTAGCACTTGCCAGACTATCAAGACTCAGAAACAGTCTAGGAACTTTGGTTCCATAAATTCTAATCATCGCAACATACTTGCTCTTTAATTATTTTTTTCTTCCTTAAATAGAATCAAATGTAGAGAAAGGTTTAGTCCCTAAGGGAAGCAGTCGTTCTACAGATCAAACAGGGAGCAAATTTGTCTTGGGAAGCAGTTTTCCAAAGTGACTAGGCAATACAACACTTAACTGGCCTCATAAGGCATGTAAGCCCAGGATTCTTGCATATTGAGTTTAACAAAATGAAACTCAAGCTTACCACATAGCATCCCATGGACAAGGGCTGATGAAGACTGGGACTTACTCATTGTAGCTCTTACTCTGATTCCTTCATTCACCCTTTCATTCAAACGTTTACCTTACTGAGCATCTACTATAGGATAGGCATTGTTTTAATCCTATCATATTAGAAGGGTGAACAACACAGACAAAATCCCTCCTCAGATTGTTCAGAAGTGGGAAAGACCGTCAATAAAAGTGTGTAATGTTAGGTATTCATAAGGAGCTGAGAAAAGAAACCAAAGACAAGATATGAGAACAGAGAATGATGGGCAGGATGGTTTTTAATGGAGCCATCACAAAAGTTCAATCCGAGGAGGTCAAGGATGAACAAAAATCAAGATGAAATGGGGATGAAGTATGAAAACACCTGGGGTAAGAGCATCCCAGGCCGACTGCAAAACCAGTGCAGGTCTTCGGTTAGAGAGTGCTTGAAACATTCCAGGACGAGCAAAGAAGCCTCTGGAGCTACAGAACAGTGAGCAGAAGAGTGAAGAACACAAGGCAAAGGCAAAGCCTGGAGACATATACTGTAGGAGCCTGTAAACCTTGCTAAGGAGTTTGCCTTTTGTTCCAAGTGAGATTAGAAATCAGTAGAAGGTTAAAAACAGGGACTTGGTTTAATAGCTATTTTGAAGGCTTGCTCTGTTATGTGGAAAACAGGCTAGAGGAAGTAAGGCTTGAGGGTGGACAGTTAAGGTGCTGCAGAAGTAGTCTCAGTGACAGAAAACAGATGTTGCACTAATGTGCTAGGGAGGCAGAAGGTTCAAGCTGCATTTTGAAGTTAAATCCAAAAGGATTTGCTGATGAACTGCCACGCTTCCTCTGTGACCATGTATAATGAACCTAACCAGACCTCGATTTCTACATCTTTAGAAAAATACTAAATCTAGACAATGATCACCCATGGCTGCTATTATTATGGGGAGACAGAGAAGAAACCAGGTATTATGTACTTCCTAATATAAACGTACAACACCAATTATGAGATACTCTTGACAAAAATTCAATCTGAATCTGATCATGTTTCTAAATCTAACTTTCTGATCATGTCTCTAAGTCTTACATAAAATACAAGAAGCCAAGACACATATTCACACCAAGGGAATGTAAACAGCAAAATCTAGAATATAGGTAAATCTGAAAGACAAAAATTTCAGTTGTCCATCAAATAACCCAAGAGACAAAATGAGAGGGTGAAGACCCAATGCATTAACAGAAATCTGAGAAATATACCAGACAATTCCAATGTATGAGTCTTTTTAGATTCTGACTTGAACAACTACAAAAATAAATTTGAGATAATTCATGAAATATACACAGGGACTGGGTATTAGCATCCCGATATTAAGGATAGTATTTTTTTAATATGAAAATGATATTTTGGTTTTGGTCTTAAAAATTTCTTAAATTCTAGAGGTACACACTGAAACATTTACTAAATAAAACATGATATATGGCATTTGATGAAAACTAATCTAGTGGATGGTAGAATCCAATAAGGGTATATAGATAGAATATGTTCGACTAGAGGTTGATTGATAATGTCGAAGCTGAGTGTATATACATAGGTATCCAACATACAATTCCTTCTACTTTTGTATTACTTGGAATTTTCCATAATAAAAGATCATAAAACTAAAAAATTAAAATAATTTAGTAGAAATATTGGAAGGATTATTGCATAAGTCATCCAAGTACATCCTATTCCATTTTGGGGATAAAATGTAAGCATGAATGACAAAGATATGAACAATATTGGATGATTTCCCTTTTGATATATTTTACAAAGGAAATAAGTCACAAACAGCTATAAGTATGTTTTCACACTATTGGTCTTTTGCCCAAAAACCCATTTCCTGTGTCACTGTAATCAGGACCTGGATTTTGTTCAGACTTCCACCCATTTAAAAAAGGTGACTCTACCCCTCAGCTGAGGATAAATCCTGAGAAGTCGATGCCAGTGGTGATAATACCATTTCTTGTAACTGTGATTTCTTACAAGTGAGCATGTGACCCCATTTATGTCAAAAGAAAGTGAAAGGAAGTATGCAAATGAGGGCATACAGGGAAATTTTGTCATTGTGAAAGGAGATATAAGGAAGACTTTTTGCAGTGGGATGTTGTGTGTGTGTGTGTGTGTGTGTGTGTGTGTGTGTGTGTATAACTGCAGGGATAGCTGCAGCTATTTTGCGATTATGAGGTACACTAGCCTGGGGATGAGAACAAGACTCTGGAGATGGTAGGGCAGACAGAGGTATATAACCCGGATCCTGACTGACAGCGTTGGTGCATTAAACAATCCTGAAGGATCCTACTTTGGAATTGCTGGTTATGTGAGAAAATAAATGTTCCTCTTTGTTCAAATTGTTCTGAATTAGGTTTTCTGTTACTGTCAAATCAGAATTTATTTAGGAACAGCAAGGAGTTGAAAATAACAGACTAAAATATGGAATCAAATGAGTGAAGGAGCTAGAGTAGGGAGTCAATAAAGTATGGTCTGCAAGCCAAATCCAACCTGGCATTTTTTTTTGTGAATAAAGTTTACTGTTTTACAGCCATGTCTACTTGTTCACATATTGACCACAGGTCTTTCGTGTTACAGTGTCAGAACTGAGTGGTTGCAACAGACACCACGTGGCCAGCAAAACCCAAAGGGCCTTTCACAGAAAAAAGTGTGCCAAACTCCAACACGGAACATAGGGCACTGATAACCCAATTTCAGGCCTAGGAGAGGATAGCCCTTGTTATGAGATTGTAAAACAGTTACTTAATTTTTGTCTGTTCTTTGAGTGTGTAATATTAGGGGAATTTTTTTTTTAAATAGGAAATAGAGGGGGCATCTGGGTGGCTCAGTGGTTAAGGGTCCGACTTCTGCCCAGGTCATGATCTCACAGCTTGTAGGTTCAGGAACCCACATAGCGTTCTGTGCTGACAGCTCAGAGCCTGGAGCCTGCTTCGGATTCTGTGTCTCCCTCTCTCTCTGCCCCTCCCCTGCTCATGCTCTGTCTCTCTCTCAAAAATAAATAACATTAAAAAAACTTTTTAAAATAACAATAGGAATTAGAATGCTTCCATATCAGGACTGATTACTATTTTGTAGTAGTTGTCCAAGAAAAGACAAAATTTGGATAAAAATGACTCATCAAAAAAAATCAAGAATGGAGTAAAATATAGCTTTCTCAGGGAAGTGTTTTGTGACATACAATAAAAATAGATGTTTTGGAGTCTTATAGAAGCTGGAAAACATAATTTTCCATTTCACACTAAAGGTAGTAGGAAAAGAGCCAGAGAAGTAGAAAATTTAGCAATAAAGTTCACAAAATGTAAGAAAATCTGGCTAAAATGAGGAAATCTCATGTTATATAAGACCTGAAAACATCTGGTTGTTGCTATTAGTGCACAAGACTGGCAGGAACCAAATGAGCAGTAGCACATTAAATTACAAGGAAACTAATGCTAAAAATACTAACATCTATTTCACAAAACCCTCTAACTGTTCAGCTATTAGGTCATGCATGTATTTCTGAATGTAGACACCAGGAAGTGGATTCCTAACCAAGTGTTTTCTCTAGAAAGGTCTTCTCCTAATTGTCCACCTCAGATAAAGCCATGAAAGAGAATAATAGGGGAGACTCCTGGAAGGCAGAAACAGGACAATGGAAGACAATAAACCAAGCAAATTGTTTTAGAGAACAGAATCAAGGGCTGCCCCATGATTGGCTGAGCTGAGAACTCACTCTACTTCCATGACCAAGAATCCATATCTTCCTATTGACAGGGATATGATCTATGTTAAGTCTCAGCGACTGCTGTGTTTTTGATTTCCCAGTCTACCTTTTGGGAATAGGCTTTTTTTTTTTTTTTTTTGCAGATATCCTGTTCCTTCTGTGCCATCCTATAACGGGTATCTAAATGTTGATGCCTTATTTTTTTGCCAGAAAAACATTTAACAATTTTCTTTCTAAAGAGAATAGCAACACTATCCAGAGTTGACCTGACTTTTGGATGAAAGTAGTTCATGGTGGTAACTTTGTATTTTCTCTCTTTCTGGGCTGTGAGGTGAAAGCATTGTTAGTATGTGTGCACAATAAAAAAAAAAAAAAAGGTATTCTTGTTTGTGGCAGAGAGGAAAGCTATGGGAAATACTATTAATTACCTTTTGGAAAATATTACCCATTTCCTCCTTACTAATTGAAACCCTGTTTTCTTTAATTGATTAATATATATATATATATACACATATATATATATATATATATATATACATATTATATGTGTGTATAGGTAATTTGCATTTACCCTGAATGCTTTGTTCACCACTGTATCTCCAGTACCTAGAATATTCTCTGACTGAAAGCAAGTAGAGTAAAACCTTGGATTGCGAGTAACTTGTTCTGTGAGTGCGCCACAAGACAAGCAAACATTTCTAATAACTTTACTTGATAAATGAGTGATGTCTTGTATTACAAGTAAGTGATGTTGAATGTCACATGATCACAAGTCAGTGCTTCTCTCTCTCTGTCTCTGTCTCTCTTTCTCTCTGTCGCTCTCTCTCGCTGAGGGACTGTGGGTGATTGTCCCCCATGCTTGGATGCTTGGTCTCAGGCCACGGTGTTTGGCAGAAATCGGTGATTTTTCAGAATGTTGGAAGGTGGCCACAACTGGCACTGGTGTATTTTTTGTCACTTCAAAGCACCTGTGGACAGTCCTTTGCTTTTCCATACAAGAGTAAGCTCAGGAATGCTTTGCCTCATTCTAGGTCCGGCTGCATATAGACCCTTTCCTCTGCTGCTTTATTGTCAGTTATGTTAAATACAGTATATGACAAGAACTTATTAATACTGTGCTGTAGTCAACATCTGTGTGAGCATATACAATGTCCTCCATGCAGAAAAAGATTCCTTTGAGCCAATAGATAGCAATGCTTCTGTTAGTGATAGTGAAAGTTGTTCTATACAGTGACCCTCCTCTCTCTTGTTCTCCTCACACCAGCCACGAAGGTTTTCAAAGGTAAGTGCAGGTTAATTTGTTTATTTTTCTTTACATTTTATTTATTATTTTGTATTAGATTACAGTATGATAATCATTTCTATATGAATATTTTTGGGTTGTGGAATGAATCATCTGAGTTTCCATTATTTCTTATGGAGAAATTCACTTTGATATACAAGTGCTTTGGATCGCAAGCATGTTTCTGGAATGAACTATGTTTGCAAACCAAGGTTTTGCTGTATATGAAAAAAAGAAAAGAAAAATACTAAAAAGAAAGCATGGAATAAAAAGCAACATGCCAAATGGCAGATGTACTATGTTTATGTTTGAAACTATGAAATATGTATATGTATGGTCAAGGACCAGAAGGTGATATGCAAAACAAATGCGCTATAATTTGTTACAAGTGACTTGTATTTCAAAATGGTTTTCAATATTGCTTTATATTATATTTTCCATAAACAAGAAAATAAATAAAATTTGGGAGATGTCCAAGATGATATCTCCCTTTCATATGCTGTGATTTTTTTTCAGTCCCGCACACATGCAAGCTGCCTTATGCCTGTGTTGGCATACGTGATCAGTTGAGTGCTTCCTCAGCATTCGGATTTGATTATGAAAATGCCCCAGCAATCCACTCTAAGCTCATAACCAGTAATAACAGAAACCACTTCTCCTAATGACCTCACATATTAAGTTTCCTCAAATGTTTGGGTTAATGCCCAGATTAGAAGCACAAAGGGAAAACAATCTGTGCTTTGCAGAATCACTACTTGTGGGTACAGAGGCCTTACTTAATACAGTGGTGTTAATGTGGCAATAATGACACAAATAAAGAAATAAACTTTCAGTAATCTATATTTGGTTGGCAGGATCCAATGTATTTTTTTTTAAACTTTCCTAAATACTGTGTGTTTTATCGAGTTTAGCCTTTGCAGACTATAAAATGAACAATTTAGGTCTAGAACCCAATATAATGTTCTCTCAAATCCAAGGAAAGCAGCTGATACTGTATAGAGAAGAAACACAAAATAAAGAGGGGGGAAGGTGCTTACTTTCCAATGTGATAAGGGCTAGATAAAATGTTACATTAAATCTTTTAAAAATGGTGTGGCTGGGGCACTGGGGGTAAGGAGAAAGGAAAGGACTTATTCAAAACTCAACAAAAGCAAAGGACTCTGCAAAGATGAATGAGAAAAAAAGGAACTAAATATATTGAGAGTTTGGTATTTCTAGACAATCTTCTAAGCACTTTACATTTATTTCATTTAAATATACCAATCACCCTTAACCTTAAATACTTTTATCTCATTTGCAAAGAAAGAGCCAAAGCTCCCTGAGGAAAAACTTGCCCAGATAAAAACTGTGGTAAATGGTGATGCCTGTAATTGAGTCCTATTTGCATAGAAGGCCTGGGCTCCCACCCACACCCAGCAGGAGAGAAGAAAGTGCAGGCACTAAAAGTAGCTGTAGCACATGGACAATGGGACAGAATTTGATGAAATGGTGAAGATCAGTAGGAGTCTGAAAGTCATGCTATGGAGTTTGCATTTTAAAGACTTTCTGTAGTTGATGGGGGATAACTGAAACCTCTCAAATAAGGGGAAGCATTGTTTTAGAATGGTTTTTCTGGGGAGGCTGCTCTATCACTGAAAGCACCATCCCTCTGCAGAGTCCTGTTTTGTAAACCAAAGGGCCCTGAGAGAAGTAAGACCTAATATTCTTAGACTTTCGTGCAAAAGTGCTCAATGAGGAGCACCTGGGTAGCTCAGTAGGTTAAGCGGCCAACTTCAGCTCAGGTCAGGAACTCACGGTTTGGAGGTTTGAGCCCCGTGTTGGACTCTGTGCTGACAGCTTAGAGCCTGGAGCCTGCTTTGGCTTCTGTGTCTCTGTTTCTGCCTCTCCCCTGCTCATGCTCTGTCTCTTTAAGTCTCTCAAAAATAAATAAACATTAAAAAAATGTTTTTTAAACAGTGCTCAGTGAAATGCACAGAAAGAGACTGGTGGACAGAGAAGGTAAAATTGGGCTCTGGAGGAGAGCAAAAAGTGAGTCAGCACAATTTTATCTCCTGAGATTTTAAAAAATTTTTGTTTTAATGTTTATTCATGTTTTTGAGAGAGAGACACAGCGAGCTAGTGGGGAAGGGGCAGAGAGATAGGGAAACACAGAATCTGAAGCAGGTGCCAAGCTCTGAGCTGTTAGCACAGAGCCTGATGCAGGGCTCAAACTCACGAACTGCGAGATCATGACCTGAGTCGAAGTCGACTCTTAACCGACTGAGCCACCCAGACACCCCTCTCCTGAGATTTTGAGTTCTTGCAGGTAACAAAGTGTATTGGACAAATTAAGAGCTGGAGGAATGTATACATAACCTATGGTCTCAACTGTAAGACTTTGTCTTTATTCTTACATCTGCCTGGAAAGTCTGTCTCCCTCTGTACTCCAAATTCTAGTTATCTGTCTACCCAGATTCTAGTTACCGTTCTAGACTGATTTGAAAGTCAAAACATTCAGGAAACTGGTCCTGCCCACTAAGTTCATCTCAGTTTCTAAATGGCACTTTGCTTCCTTCTATTCTTCTATTTCACCTTTCCTTCCAAGGGTTGATGAATGGGACAATACCAGGGGACACAAGTCCCATGATAATCTACATGAATAGCACCCCTTGGTTTTTGCAGGACACACCCTGCATGGCTCCATGAGGAAGCCCTA
This sequence comes from Felis catus, assembly GCF_018350175.1. NCBI lineage: Eukaryota > Metazoa > Chordata > Mammalia > Carnivora > Felidae > Felis > Felis catus. Next base: position 81,203,148 of record NC_058377.1, on the reverse strand, counting down.
CCTCTACCAGACTGTGAAAGCATTGCTTACATTCCCTCATGTCTTATACAGTTACTTTCATGGAGTTAGTCCTAATCATCATTATCCATGCTGCAGTATGCCACATGATCCTGATGGAAAATCAATTTAAAATTGTTAATTATCTTGGATATACAAAAGAAACAGAGTATAGCACATAGTGAACATCTATGTAGTGACATATAATTGACAAATATTAACTTTTTGTTAAATTTGCTTTGGGTCATGCTTGTGAAGTCATAAAACATTGCCCATACACATGAAATCTACTTTTTACCTCTTCTCAGTTTTTCCTCCCATTCCTCTCCAAAGGTAACACTATATTCATAGAAGTCTTTGGTAAAGTCACAGAGCCCTTTCCTCTCGATCACATGCTGGCCGAGAGTTCATTATTTCCGGCAAAAATTCCCTCTAGAGTGCTTTAAAAATCACTTCTGCTATCTGGCTTCCTCCAAGTCCAGCGTGCCCAGAACCTTGAATGGTGTGTGATTCTGGGTACACTCTTCCTTAGTGGATTGCAAATCGGACTGCCATTTGGCATTGCACCAGGATATTTTTAGAGTGTTCTTTTCCTAAATACTTATTTAGCTCTGCAGATTTTAATCACACGTCTCTTATGTAATACAATACTCTTGTGTGGCACCTTTTATTTTCAAGGGCTTTTTTCATCCATCTTCATAGTGATTGAGAAGAATCAAAGAGAACAGGTTTTCTTCACCATTTTCGAGCTGAAGGAAACCATGGAATGGAGAATGTAAGAGAGGTTGAATGTGCCACAGTATATAAGGGACTAGAGAAAGAAAACATCTTCACCTCTGTCAACTATGTCTTCATCCCTTCTCAAAAGTTATAAAAATATAGTGGCATTCTTTCAGATATGTGTTCTTTGGGGCGCCTGGGTGGCGCAGTCGGTTAAGCGTGGGACTTCAGCCAGGTCACGATCTCGCGGTCCGTGAGTTCGAGCCCCGCGTTGAGCCCCGCGTCCGGCTCTGGGCTGATGGCTCAGAGCCTGGAGCCTGTTTCTGATTCTGTGTCTCCCTCTCTCTCTGCCCCTCCCCCGTTCATGCTCTGTCTCTCTCTGTCCCAAAAATAAATAAACGTTGAAAAAAAAAATGTGTTCTTTTTGTGTCAAAGAACTTCAGCTCTGTTTTTATGGGGGGAAAAACTTTTAGAGAAATCTTGGGATCCTAGGCCACTTTGGTATTTTGTTTTCTAGAAAAAATTCCAGATAATTCTTTTTGTTTGTTTGTTTGTTTTTGGTACAAAAGGGAAATGGGCTAAAAAAAATGACATTTTATGAGACCAGATGCAAACTTATAAGACCTCTGCTGTGGTGCTAGATCTAATTCATCACATCTCTTAGGGGGAAAAAATGTAGCATCATTTTCACCACTGAGGAAATTGAGGTTCAGAGTAAGTACATATCTTGTTTAAGGTCACAGATATTCAAGATTGGGGCCCAGGTCTTTCTAAAAAATGCCCATATTCCTCTGTCTTTGATCTTTGGTATTTTTGTCTGAGTTAATTGATTGAACTGAACAATCTGAACTGTGCACTTATTGGAAACTTCCTCAGTCCTTTTGTTGAGATTGAGGCAGCATAATGCAAATTCTTTACCTGTAAGTAAATGATGATAAACAGCTGCACCTAAAGTCCTATAAACTGAGGAGAATGAGAAACTTGAGGTTCTGTACCAGGGGTCTCCTATCCCCAGAGGAAAGGAAAAAGCCAACTGAACAAGTATACTAAAACAGTGCCTTTAGTATGGGTCATTGTGAGAAATAAATAAGATAATCCCTTTTTTTTATTAAATTTTTTTTTCCAACGTTTATTTATTTTTGGGACAGAGAAAGACAGAGCATGAATCGGGGAGGGGCAGAGAGAGAGGGAGACACAGAATCGGAAACAGGCTCCAGGCTCTGAGCCATCAGCCCAGAGCCTGACGCGGGGCTCGAACTCACGGACCGCGAGATCGTGACCTGGCTGAAGTCGGACGCTTAACCGACTGGGCCACCCAGGCGCCCCAAGATAATCCCTTTTTAAGAGAATCCATTTTAAGTGCTCAGCCAAGTGTTTGGTGTGGAATGAAAACACAATACGTGGACATAATATACTATTATGTTATTAATATTATGGAAATAAATTTAAGTCCACATAGAAGGGCTAGAGGAAAACTGATCTTCCCCTTCACACAATGTACTGATATCTGCTCTACAGTTGAGGATACCATGTCAGGTGTAGGAGGACACCCATGAAATAGGACTTGGTTCTTATACTTGAGAAATACACAGTCTAATGGGAGAAATGAACAGTTTCAAATAATTGCAATGAAGTATGAAAAGTGTACAGACAGGTACAGGCTTAAGGGAATTTGAGACTAGAGAAAGAATTCTCTAAGGACTTGAGGGAAATGTCACCAGAAAAGGGGCCCAGTGATGCACCTGGTGCTGCCATTGTGGGACTGTAAATGAGCAAACAGACCTCCAAGCCTTAGGTTTATCATGGGCAAACAATGGGCAACAATATTTTTCTATACAAGTTTGTTGTGAGTAACACACACACACACACACACACACACACACACACACACACAGGCTAAACACTAAATTTTAACATTGAGTTTATCCAAGTTTGCAGACTGGCCTCAGATTCCATAGGAGTTTTCCTATAATATGATGTTGTTCCCAGGAGCCTTGGGAATCTATGAAAGGACTCTGGAGAAGTAGTATTTGGTGTATGCTTGCTTATTTATTGATTACTATCTATGAGATTGATAATTGTAGAAAATTGCAAAAATATACAGAAATTAATTAAAATTTTTTCAATCCAGCTTCTATTACTAAAGACATTAATCAGTACTAGGTTTTTTATTTTCATTTTTTTTAATGTTTATTTGTTTTTGAGAGAGAGAGAGCAAGAGAGAGCACATGCAAGCTAGGGAGGGCCAGAGAGAGAGAGGAAGACAGAGAATCCAGAGCAGGCTCTGTGCTGTCCGTGCAGAACCTGATATGGGGCTCGAATTCAGGAAACACCAGATTATCCGAAGTTGGACGCTTAATGACTGAGCCACCCAGGTGCCTCAGTCAGTACTGTTTTAGGACATTCAGAGCTTTGACTAGTTTGTCAATTTGGCCAAAATATCATTGATTAACATTCTAACTCTGTAAAATTCTTGTGAATTTTCTGACTTCTGAATCTTGTGGATTTTCTGACTTCTAAACCTATTTATAATATACAAAATGCTTATAATTTGAAATCAGCTAGAAAGAAAACTCATTTCTCAGAAATAGATCTTTTAGGAAGTAACATAAATGTAAGGATACATAATATATAATGAAATGTCTACAGAATGGTCTTTATGGGTATTAGATAATCATAAACAAAGGAATTGTGAGTGAGAAGGTCTGGGTTCTAGTGTTTGTTATGATCCAAACAAGCATTATAACTTCTCTGAGTCTGTCTCCCTATGTGTACAATAATGTCAAAAACAGATAATCTCAAAAGTTCCCTGATTTTATACTTTTCTAATTCTTATTTAGCTATTTTTCAAGCTATGAGTAACTAGATCTAGCAATTACTGTAGAAAATATTTTATCACAAATTAGAAAATATTAGAATTTTACCTAAGTATTAAAAACGATAGACTATGAGGGGCGCATGGGTGGCGCAGTCGGTTAAGCGTCAGACTTCAGCCAGGTCACGATCTCGAGGTCCTTGGGATCGAGCCCCGCATCAGGCTCTGGGCTGATGGCTCAGAGCCTGGAGCCTGTTTCCGATTCTGTGTCTCCCTCTCTCTCTGCCCCTCCCCCATTCATGCTCTGTCTCTCTCTGTCCCAAAAATAAATAAACGTTGAAAAAAAAAATTAAAAAAAAACCCAAAAACGATAGACTATGCAAGTGGTTTGGGAAAATAAATAAAAGCAGGTGACTTACAGAAGATCCTTAGTGAAATTTCACCAGTTAAAATTAACTTTTGGTATCCTAAAAGCTAAATCAGCTATTTTTATCAAGTTGATCAAAACATGCCATTACTTAGAAAGGTCACTTAAACAAATGTTAAAATGCTTTTACAAATCAAGTGGATATTGTTAGCAGATTATTTTAAAAGTAAATTCACTGTGTTTCCAGGCAAAAGGTTTTATCTAAATTATCTAAAAATAATCTGTTATATTTCTACCAAAGCATTAAAAAAAACCCAAAACATTTACTAGTGTATACATTAACCATTTATTTGTTTGAGGTTTTAGAAAAGATCTTTTGGGGGAGCACCTGGGTGGCTCAGTCAGTTAAGCATCCGACTCTTGATTTCAGCTCAGGTCATGATCTCATGGTTCATTAATCTAGCCCTGCATTAAGCTTCACACTGACATTGTGGAGCTTGCTTGGGATTCCTGCTTCCCCCACCCCACCACCCCACCCAGATCCCTCTCCTGCTTGTGCTCTCTGTCTTTCAAAAATAAATGAATAAACTTAAAAAAAGATCTTTTTATGGCAATAGCAATTCCCAAATTATATTGTTTCATTTTAGACTGATATATTTGCTAGCATATGAACAAAATTCAGTCTCACATTTGCTTTTTAATATCTAAAGCCTTCTGATTATTAAGGTAACAAATGTCAACTGCTACTGGAGATACAGAAATTTAATTTTGATTAATAGTATCCATTAAAACTGTTAAAAAGGCGGAATCTAGACAAGGTCAAGGGTCCCCATCCACTGGGGGGTGGAGCATGGGGTTCTTCATTGTATTATGCAGATGAATCTTTTATACTGATTTCTTGGCCTCTTTCCTCTATGGTCAGATATTGATTTCTTTTTTTCTTTCCCTCTATCTCTTCCTTTCTCAAAGAGGGCACGCTGCAGTGCTCTTGGGTTTATGAGTCTTTTGAGAAGGAAATACTGGGGAAAGGGCTCAACCTGCATTCACTGAGTGCCACAAGGTACACAGGGATGTGTTTGGTGCTGTGATGGATGCTGGAAGGATGATCAAGATGAAGATTGTGTAGGGGTGCCTGGGTGGCTTAGTCAGATCAGCGTCTGATCTGATCAGGTCATGATCTTGTGGTTCGTGAGTTCAAGCCCCGTGTTGGGCTCTGTGCTGACCGCTCTGAGCCTGGAGCCTGCTTCAGATTCTGTGTTTCCCTCTCTCTCTGCCCCTTCCCTTCTCATGCTCTGTCTCTCTCACTCTCAAAAATAAATAAACATTAAAAATGTTCTAAAAGATGAAGATTGTGTAGAATATAAGCAGGAAAAGGCATGGACTCACAAAGCAATGAAATGAAGTACATGTGATTGGTACCAGAAGGAATAAAGAGGTCTGGTAGAATCTTAGAAGGACCCATGTACTCAGTTGCCCTATATGCATCCATAGATTTTTTACATTTAGAAGGTACATTTGAAATCATGCAGTCCAAATCTTTCCAAGGACTTTTCTGCATATTAACAACAGAGCTAGAATCTATGTCTATCATTATTTCTTTACTACAAATTTTTAAACATCTTGTTTTAGTCTTCAACTTCCAGACCTCTGGCCCTCACACCTAATTCCCTATACCTCTCTCCTAAATTCTGTTGCAAATAAGACTAGAGTTTCCTTCTGGATATCCCCAATGACCTCCTAATTTCTAAACCTGTTATCTTCTCAATGTTGTTGTTGTTATTTATTTACTGATTGTGATAGCTACTTTTGTGTGTCAACTTAACGGGATCATAGGTTGCTCAGGTATTTGGTTAAATATTATTCTGGATGGGTCTCTAAGGGTGTTTCTGGAAGAGATCAGCATTTGAATCAGTAGACTGAGTAAAGTAGATTGTCTTCACTAGCATGGGTGGGTATCATTCAATGTGTTGAAGGCCTAAATAAAAAATTAAAACGGGGCACCTGGGTGGGTCAGTGAGTTAAGTGTCTGACTTCAGCTCAGGTCATGATCTCATGGTTTCTGAGTTTCAGCCCTGCATCGGGCTGTGTATTGACAGCTCAGGGCCTAAAGCCTGCTTTGGATCCTGTGTCTCCCTCTCTCTGCCCCACCCCCACTCGTGTTCTCTCTCTCTCTCTCTCTCTCTCTCTCTCTCTCTCTCTCTCTGTGTCTCAAAAATAAACATTAAGAAAAAAAGAGTTAAATAGTAAAAATGATGGAGGAAGAAAGGATTTGCTGGTTCTCTGCCTGACTGCTTAGCAGAGACATTAGTCTTCCTCTGTACTCTACTCTTGGTTTTTAGGTATTCAGACTAGGACTGGAATCTGTAAAATTGGTCCCCTTCTTTCGCCCTCATTTCTTTGACCTATACCACTTTCCTGGGTCTCCATCTTGCATATGGCAGATAATGGGATTTTTGAGCCTCTGTCACTGCATGAACCAATATATGCCAATACTTTTGCACTGCATGGATGGCAATTGTAGGGAAAGCCAGTTAAACTACCTTTTTACAAAAGAAAGACAGTGGTTACTTTAGTTGAGTGTAACTTTTTAATATAACAAGATTGACTACAAGTAATTAAGTCATAAATAATCAGGATGCCCTAATTTATATGCTTAACAATTCCAAATTCCATTAGGGGGACTGATTATCCAACTCTTGGTAGGCATAACTGTAATGTAAAGTTGAAGAAAATCAAAAATAAAATCAAATGTGCCAAGTACATAAATTATTAAAATATAGCCTATTTTTTTGTTGCTGTTGTTCTGGAGAGCCCTGACTAATACAGCATAACATAGCAATGTATGTGTCTTCTTTAGGTGAAATTTTTCTCCTCTGGTTTAAATGATACTAATTTTTCTTATGTTTATGTGTCTTCATTTTGTTTTTGTTTGAGTTTAAATTTCCCATCTCTTCATTTTTCTCTCCTATAAATGTAGATATTTCCAAAATGCATCCCTTAATCTTCCCTTAAGATTCATCCCTTAATCTTCTACTTTTTTTGCCTCTATCATTAGTTCTTAAATTGCAGCATGTGCAAAAATGCCTATGAGTATGTGTATTGTGTGTGTGTGTGTTGGGGGCAGGGAGAAAGGCAGTTAATAAAAGTATTCCCATATTCACCTCTCAAAATTCTGATTTAGAACCCGTGAGATGGAAGTCTGACTGAATTTTTATCAGCTCCAACAATAAATGTAGATGGTCCGTTACCTCTACATGGCCAATGAATCTCTTTCCAAACCTATTTTCCTCTGTCTAGTTTCACCTCTGAAACCATCAAGGGGAAACTTTCCTTTCTTTGTAATGAACACAGTCATATCACAAAGAACTTTTTTTTTTTCCTATTCAGTTGAACAATAGCTCACAATGAATGCTTTTCTTGCTTCAAATCATATTGTGAGAAGTTCACAGGCGAGCAAATATAATACCCCACCACATGGAGGAGGACACAGAAGCTTTTAAGGCTTAGAACTCCTACAGGCCTAACAGCTAGTGTGTTATGAAGATCTGGCCAGAGCCCAGCCCAGTATCACTTTTTATTTTTTAGCACTTCCATGTGCTTAACTACGTTTTAAGTATTATAATTTCCTGACTAAAAAGGCCAGATTCTTACAAAGTCCATGCACAGGCAACAAGCTTGTAACTGCAAAAGCAGATAAATAATTCAGAAGCAGAAAAAAAAAATGTGTAACTGGGTATATGCATCGATCTTTTTGTTTGGAAGCTTTCCTGAATTGAGTCTTAACAATGAGAGGAGGAGACTCATGGCATAAAGAGACTACCAAAAATGGCTAAATTTTGACCCCTATTAACTACAAAACTATCTAGAATGTAAATAAACCGGGAACCAACAAACTAAAGCTCTCTGTTGTCCACCCCCATGCCACTGTTTGCAAAGTCAGATTATCCTCCACAACAGAAGACCTGAAACAGGGTCTAGCACCAATAAGAAAGAAGAAAGAAAGAAGGAAAGAAAGTGGGGAGGATAAAAGTGCATTCTCAGAAATACAGGATCCACCAAAGTAATTATAGGTTATTAGTGATTGGTACAGATGGAACAATTGCATAGGAAATAAAAGGTAGAGGTTAATTTTCATGAAATCACAAATCTTTTAGTTCACAGTATATTCCCAAAGGAAGTGAATGATGAGGTACTGGAAAATTTGGTTATCAGTAACGGTCAAATATCATACCAAGAATATTAGAATATTCTCTCTCTTTCTTTCTCTCTCTCTCTCTCTCTCTCTCTCTCTCTCTCTATATATATATATATATGGATATATATGGATATATATGTGTGTGTATATATATATAGGATACATATATACATATATATACACAAATATACATGAAGGAAGGTATATAGAAGAATATATATATATATATATATATATGAAGGTATATAGAAGGATATATATACACACACATATATATATGTGTGTATATCTATGTGTGTATATATATGTGTGTGTGTGTATATATATATGTGTATATATATATATATATATACACATATATATATATATATGAAGGATGGATGGTGGTTGGTAGAGAGTAGCATATGCACTGGTCAAAGATACAGTGAGCTGTTAGTGGAATTTATGCAATGAGGAAATGAGAAGGAAGGGATGGATTGAAAGACACTGCAGAGAGAAAGAGAGGAAGGGATAGAGAGAGGGGATAGAGAATGATCAGAGTTTGAGAGTAATGGGGAACCTAGATGACTGAGGCAATACAGCATCAAAGTTAAGACATGGCTTTAAAGTTTAACAAACACTAGGAATCTGTCTAGGCTTCATCATTTATGAGCCTTGTATTATTGGACAAATCACTTAGATTCAGGAGTTACCATTTTATGTGTAAAAGCACAGGTATGAACAACCTACTGAGTTGTTTTAATGGTGACACATAATAATATACATGAAACAGTACCATGTCTTGTACCTGTACCTCAGTTATTTAAAAAAATTGGAAAGAGGTACAGTATGAGGAGATGAGTCCTTTAGGAACATAATACAGGGAGGGAAGTTGAGAAATGACTCAAGATAATGACTCATATTTATGGACAAAAAGGAGACAAAGAAGGAAGGAAGGATGAGAGGAAGGGAAAAAGGTAAGGAGAAAGAGAGTCAGATTATAAGAAAGAGAACCAGGAAAGAGCAAGTCACAGAATTTTTGGAAGGTGAGAGATCAGGGAGGAGGGGAGTCAGTCAGTTCAGAACCTAACTTTTCCCACCACATTTCAAAATAAGTATATTTTGAAGAAATATATCCAACTTTGAAACAGAAGACAAAAATTACCAAGGAAAATTATATACATGTGTGTAAAATTATATATAAGCATATATATATAAATTAATATACATAAAAGTAACAAATTAAAAAGAAAATAGACTAGGAACATATTAATACTAATTTTTTAATGTTTATTTCTTTATGAGAAAGAGCGAGAGCATGAGTGGGAGAGGGGCAGAGAGAGACGGAGACACAGAATCTGAAACAGGCTCCAGCCTCTGAGTGGTCATCACAGAGCCCAAACCAGGGCTCAAACTCATGAACAATAAGATCATGACCTGGGCTGAAGTTGGACACTTAACCGACTGAGCCATCCATGTGCCCTGATATCAATATTAAATGTGATTGGAAAAATGTCAATTTTTATTATCTTATTTATCAATGTAAGTCCTTCATTGTTAGTTAATAAAAAGTTAATTATCAAATATGATAAATTTTAATAATTAATAAAACAGTAATGCAAATAATTAACTTAGTAGATGTTTTGTTTATTAGTGTCCATGAAGAATATCAAGGTATTTGGTAAATTAAAAAATGAAAAGCAACTGGACAGAAAATACATATAGTTTAAAAATTAATTGTATGGGATGCCTTGGTGGCTCAGTCAGTTGAGTGTCTGACTCTTGATTTCGACTCAAGTTCATGATCCCAGGGTTATGGGATCAAGCCCAGCACCTGGCTCCACACTGAGCATGGGGCCCGCTTAAGATTCTCTCTCTCTGTCCCTCTGCCCTTCTCCCTCGCTTGTGCTCTCAAATAAAAAATAAATAAAATAAAAACAACTATAAATATTGTTCAACCAAAGCATATAAATTAAAACCACACTGGGGACTCTAATACTCATAAAATTGGAGAAAAATAAACACTAAAACCCAGGTCGGTTGAGGTAGCTGAGAAACTGATAAAATTATGTACTACTTCTAGATTCAAAACCTGGTTTAATCACTATGGAAAATAATACAGAATACATAGTAAGAGCATAATGATGTTTACCTTCATGGGCGATTTCATTCCTAGGAATTAATCCTAATGAAATAACTAAAGGGAGAAATTAATGAAGAAAATAAGTTTCAAGTACTTTCAATGTTATCCCTAGGCAAATTTTCACAATCCATGAAAGATAGTGATGGATATTGGATTCCTTCATTTTACCTGTGTAGTTTTAGAATTCACAAAGCAGTTTCACACCCTTTAAGATTTCATAATAGGAGTATCGTTATTCCTATTTTAAGTATGAGGGAGGGTCATTATCCAACATTATTCAGCTAATGAGCAATAAAGCCTACAGAAGCCCAGGCCCAAATAATCAAATCATTTCAAAGTTTAAGAAATGATTATGTTATATAATCTTTTCAATTAATTCAGTCTCTCCCCTGCCTCAATCTGTAACAGCATAATGCCAATTCCTACAAAAATCAAGACAAAGGGAGTTTTGCAGTAGGCTTTGAGGTCTCTTTCTTTTCTCATCGGTGTTTTTTTTTTTTTTTTTTTTTTTTTTTACCTTATGGTAATCACCTGCTAAATGTGTCTCTTACCTCTCTGTGTCTACTCTCTCCAACCTATAATTTGCACTGTACACAACACTGTCCAGAAATAATCCTTTTTTGAATTACTGAGACTTGACCATCCATCCAATAGAAATGCTTGAGTTGTAATCTGAGTCCATATTTCTAACAGCTTCACTAAAAAAAGCCTGACAGACACTACTGGTGATATTCCAAGAGTTTGGTACATTATTCTCTGCCAACCACAAAGTCATATCCTACAGATTCTAACACTTTGAAGACACTTGTAAAAGACAAAACCATCTTAAGGTAGGAAATAGTAAGTGGTTAATTATTGATTGCCCTCTTTGTTTTCCTTCTTACTAAACTTTCATATCTGTTTTCAAACGTTACTTCGCAATTCAGACTAGTACACACTTACTGAACTTCTAAAGACAGCTTAGTACGTACTTCTTGAGTTAGGCATCATGGATGTACAGTGCCTTTTAATTACAATATTTCAAAAATACATTACGTTTATTATAAACCTCTTTTAAATTCTAGAATTTTGCAGAGTACATACAAAATTAGAATTTCAATATTCCTCATAGCTTTTTATTCAAGAAGAAAATAATACCTTTTCAGTATGTATAATGAGAAGATAAAGCACTATAAAACGTAACTTGAGATATTCAACTTTTAGACAAAATTAGCAAACATGTGGTACCTAATACATATTCATAATTGTAAAGTAAGACTTTTCATAGGAATTAGAAAATCCTTTTCAAATGTTAATCAAAGTTTATAAGGTCTCTAAAGAATGGTATTTATAGCTATCAATTTGCAAAGAGTACCCATTTGAAAATGAGCAGGTCAGCTTGGCTAAGGTTGGAGGAATACAATAAAACCACATCCATTCTGATACTTACGTATCAGACCCTTAAGTCATTCATTCATTCATTCATTCAGTCAGTCAGTTATATTCACTGGCCTTTAAACTTCATAAAATCCTTATAAGATAGGTACTGATAATAATCACAACATGTTTGTGAGGAAACTGAGGCAGTGAGTGGTTAAGTTAGTCTAAGACCACAGAATAAGTTGTAGAGCTAAGACTTAAACCTCGGCAGTCTTAATATATGTTCTTACTCAGTGCTGTACCATTATGTTTCTATACTTTTTTCACTAACAAAGAGAGGGAAAAATCATATTTGGAGTAGCTGCTAATATCTTTTGATATTGGCTTGATCTTATTGCTATGGAGATAGAAAAAAAAATAAAAATATTCCAGTTTACAAATTAATTTAACATATCAAACAAAGTTGTCCTAAGGATTCATTGCTTAGGAAGAAATTTGGGGGGTCTTACCTCTAAGCACTAAATTTTGCATTCTGAAGACAGGGACTCCTCTAGGTTTGCCTCAAAAGTTTTAGCTTTTCTCAAGTATAAAATGTTCCCTCAATATTTCTTTCAAGTGCTAACAGGGTACAGAATGCCCAACACTACTCTATTTGAGCAAAGTCTACATGGCAGAATCCTACTAGAAAAATCTAAGAAAGAAGGTTATGTAGAAAGATGCGTGTATAGGGTGTGTGTGTGTGTATACACGTGTGTACACATTTATTTAGTTATCTATTTATTTATGCTTACATAATACATCTTTGCATAGATGTCAGCTTTCTCTCAAAGCAGGACATCAGCAGTGCCTTCACGTGGCTCTGTGACTAGCAGACAAAAAAAAAATTGGCTGTAATGGGACCACATATAAGGTTTGATGTTAAACAATTCATTTAGCTGTTTCAGTCTGTTTCCTCACTCATAAAATGAGAAAATGGTTAGTAAGTAGCCATACATACATTACAAGGGCTTAAATGAGATATTACATGCCATGGACTTGGAACACTGCTTGTCATATTTAAATGTTTAGTAAATTTTAGCCACTATCAGATACATTAAAGGCTATTGTGATGAGATTTCAAATAGACCTTCATTAATTCATTTGTTACTCACTTTACTATCAACTATTTTTTGTGGAACTCTGTGCTAATGCCAACATAATAAGGAATATACAACATTGGTGTTATTTATAGACAATTTTAGGAAGACCATTAAAACATTATATACTCAATTTTCCTCTTTTTGCATAAATAAATTCTTGACATTTTGAAGGGTTCTTCTGCTAGAAGATTCTGGTTAAAACATATTGTAATGTATTTCTTGGTTTGTAGGAAGTAATAAAACTTTATATAGCTAAAAAAAATAGCAAAACAAAACACATCAAACAACAACTAAACAAAGAACTAACCACAATTTGAAATAACCAGAGATAGTGGTAAGAACGTGAAAGCCTGTGTTACCCAGGAGTCTAGACCTTTGGCCACTCCAAAGTGAGGACCTGAAGTTACAATTTCCACATTAAGCTTAGGCAGTTAAAGCAGGGAAAAGTGGTTCCATAGCCCCCAGGATCCCAACAAAAGAAAAACACAAATGCATTCCTGGTTTAAGCCTCCATGGCACTCCTATCGAATAAGATCTCCCAAATGTAAGACACAACAAAGATTGCCCAAAGAGAAAAGGAAATGAACCTCTACTAATGAAAATCAGGACAAATAAAAACAGGTTTAGATCCTTAAGGATTTCAGATACTGGAATAACATAAAGAACATAAAGTAACTAAGAACAAAATGTTTAAAAATAAAATATAGACTCAAAAAGATGAACAAGCAAAGAGTATTCATAAAACTTTCGATTTAAGAAATTCCATAAGAAATTTTAGAAATAAAAAATATAAAAATTAAAATATAAAACTCAATGAAGTTACATAGTTGATTGGATATAGCTAAAGAAAGAACTAAAGTACTGGATTTAAACAAATAAATTACACAGAATGTAGGGCAAAACGGAAAAGAGATAATGAGACAGAGGTTAAGAGATATGGAAAAAAAGAATTGGAAGTTCTCAGATTCAACTCTGATCACCTGCATCCTTACCACTTTGGACCAATTCATCCATCACTTTCCATTCTCTCCTTCCCTCTTCCTCTCTATCCCCAACACAAATTATTATGAGAATTTTTCAAAACTTTCTGAGAGCTACTGTCATGCTGCCTCACCATCCTACATACTTGAGTGCATCACCTCCTCTCTAAAACATATCAGATGCTTTTCTACATACACCATTCAATATTCCAACTCAGGAAATCAGCATTGATAAGATACTCCTGTATGGTCCACAGATGTGATTAAAATTTTACCAATTACCTCAACAATGTTTCTTTTTTCCTTTTGGTCCAGGATAGTATCCAGCAATACATATTTAGTTGTCTTGTTGGTACCTTCCATTCTGGAACATTTCTCAAGTCTTTGAGTTTTAAAGATTATAACCTTTATATTCTGTAGAATGAACCTCAACCTGAATCTGTCTGGTGTTTTCTTGTAAGAAATTCCTGGCAAAAATACCACAAAAATACACTCTTCTCAGCGCATTGAGTCAGTAGGTTCAGGATGTCAACTCAGTTGCACCACTGTGACGCGAATGCAGATCACTTGGTCATGTTGGTATCAGCCAGGTTTCTCCAAACAATCAAGCCACCATATCTCCTTTGTAATTGATTAGTATTTTTTGGAAAGATAATGTCAGATTATGGCAAATTATATTCTTCATCACACTTCCTCCCACCAGCCTTAGCCTCTACTGAATATTCCACCTGAACTGACCAGCGATATGATGATTACTAAAAGGTGACCTATCTCTATCATCCCTTCTTCATTCTTAATTCTGCTTTATAATGTAAGGCCTTCTGCATTCTTAATTCTGCTTTATAATGTAAGGGAAAGCCTTGTCTCACCCCCAACTTATGTATATATTTATTCATACTTATGTATATAAATATGGAATCATAGATTCTTATTTTATTCAATAAGTTAAATCCATTATCATCATTATTTATTTTAATGCTAAAATTACCCCAGATTTGGCCTGTGTCATTTTTACATGTCCTCATATTCTTTGAGAACATTCTTATTTTCTAGCACAAGCTTTTCCAGACTTACCATGTCTTTCTCCTGCCCTAGTCTAATCATTTCTAGAGGATCCTGGTTCTTTTACTGGAGGATGGTCTTTAAAATCAAAAACCGGGCACTTGTGTTTGTTGCCACCGGGCACCTTTGCTTCTAGGTTCACTCAGCACAAAAAGTGAAGAAATTACATACACCCCCACACATATACACACAAACACATACATATACATGTAAGTACATATGTCATAGCTTAAATATTCTTTTCATTACTTTCCATGTATCAAGCGTTACATGATTTTAAGTTAAAAATAACTATCACAATGGACATTTTTGAAAAATAAATAGGATTTAGGCAGTTTTTTTTAAACAGACACTTCAAATGCACTAAACAACTTGAGAAAAAAGCAGGTATTCAGGACTAAGCATACAGGGGGAAGGGGATTTTGAAGACCAGACCGGGAAGAACATAATGGTGTATGTATGAACTTTGATATGTTCATATTGATGTTTCCAGTTCTCCTCTAGGAGGGGCAGAATAACACCCCTTTCCCAAAGATGTCCACACCCTAATCCCTGAAACCTGTGACTAAATTAAAGATCTTTAGAAAGAGAGAGAGACAGAGACAGAGACAGAGAGAATCCCAAGCAGGCTCTGTGCTGTGAGTGCCGAGCCCAACACAGGGTTCCATCTCACCAACCATGAGATCATGACCTGAGCCAAAATCAAGAACCAGAAGTTTAACTGACTGAGCCACCCAGGATCCCCTAAGTATAACATATGTATCATATGTTATATAATTCTAAATTAAAAGTGCCAGTACCACGAATGAAAAGTTTTGTAGAGTAAGTAGGATTTAAGCAGGTATTAAAAAAGAAAGAAAGGAAGAAAGAAAGAAAGAAAGAAAGAAAGAAAGAAAGAAAGAAAATTTAAATGCATTAAACAGCTTGAGAAAAACATACATTCAAGACTAACTATACAAGGGTTAAGAGACCAGAGAAGGAAGAACATGATTAAACAAGATAGAATTGTTTAAAAAAATTTTTTTTTACATTTTATTTATTTTTGAGAGAGAGATAGAGACAGACAGAGCACAAGTGGGGGAGAGGCAGGGAGAGAGGGAGACACAGAACCCAAAGCAGGCTCCAGGATTTGAGCTGTCAGCACAGAGCCCGACGTGGGGCTCGAACTCACAAACCGTGAGATCATGACCTGAGCCGAAGTCAGACGCTTAACTGACTGAGCCACCAAGGCACCCCAAACAAGGTAGAATTATTAGAGAATAACATCAGGCAAGGTGGAATTCCCAGGGGAGATGTTCACAGAAGAAGCCAAATGTCCAATGAAAGAAGTTTGGAGAATGAGGCCCATCGCGTTTACCTAGTTTTGATGTTTTTTGAAAGGGACTCTCAATGCTACCACACTTAGGAAAAATGGAGTGTAAGAAGTAAGAATAGAAAGAGGCCAATGAGGAGGCTACTGCATTAATCTAGGTGAGAAATGATGGTGTTGGAATCAGATTAACAAGGAATAACGGGCACGCTCTGGCATATTTTGGGGGTAGAACTGAGGGACTGAGTGATAAACTAGTTTCAAGAGAACAGGGGTAAAAGAACATCAACAGAAACTGGGAATTGTGCCTGAGTATTTGGATGCATTGGAGTGTTCTTTTTAAAAGATTTTCAGTTAATCCTCTCTAAACTCTACCCATGTATCCCAGTCAGAGTTGGTGTTTACAATCCCTGGCATTTTCTAAGTTCTAGAAGCAGAAAGGCATGATTCTTGTTGGCTTCTCCAGACACTCAGCTTTCAACTACCTCATGTCTAAAGTTAACTATTACTTGTTTATCTGCCTTTTGCAGATTCTGAGGGCATCTATTGACAATTGTTATTGTAAAGCACTGAGAAAAACACCTGGCACAAAGTATGCCCTATATAAGGGTTAGCTATTGTTGTTACTCTGTTGCATTTTATTACTTCTAATCCTTTACTTCCACATCCTTAGTCGTTTTATTTTTTTAACGTTTATTTGTTTTTGAGAGATGGAGAGAGAGCACGAGTGGGGGAGGGGCAGAGAGAGAGGGAGACACAGAATCCGAAGCAGGTTCCAGGCTCTGAGCTGTCAGCACAGAGCCTGACACAGGTCTCGCACCCACGGACTGCGAGATCATGACCTGAGCCGAAGTCAGATGCTTAACCAAGTAGGCCAACCAGGTGCCCTCTTAGTTTTTTTTTTCTTTTAAAAATTTTTTGGGGCGCCTGGGTGGCGCAGTCGGTTAAGCGTCCGACTTCAGCCAGGTCACGATCTAGCGGTCCTTGAGTTCGAGCCCCGTGTCAGGCTCTGGGCTGATGGCTCGGAGCCTGGAGCCTGTTTCCGATTCTGTGCCTCCCTCTCTCTCTGCCCCTCCCCCGTTCATGCTGTGTCTCTCTCTGTCTCAAAAATAAATAAACGTTGGAAAAAAAAATTAAAAAAAATTTTTATTTTAATTCCAGTTAGTTAACATATAATATTAGATTCTGGTGTACAGTATAGTGATTCAACACTTCCACACATCAGCTGATGCCCATCATGACAAGTGCCCTCCTTGTTCCCCATCACCTGTTTAACCCACCTCCCCTCTGGTAACCATCAGATTGTTCTGTATAGTTAAGAGTCTGTTTCCTGGTTTGCCTCTTTTTTTTTCCATTTGCTTTTTTGTTTAGTTTCTTAAATTCCACCTATGAGTGAAAATTATATGGTATTTGTCTTTCTCTGACTAAATTCTATACCTGAGACTATTATTACACTCCATGTTAACTAACTGGAATTTAAATAAAAACTTAGAAGAAAAAAATTTGTGTATACATCAAATTTTTTTCATATATATTCCATATATATATATATATTCCATATATATTCCATGTATATATATATATGTATATATATATATGTATATGTATATATATATGTATATGTATGTGTATATATACACATAAAAAGATTAAAACCTTGCCATTTCTAATGACATGGATGGAACTAGATAGTATTATTCTCAGGGAAACAAATCAATCAGAGAAAGACAAACACCCTAGTAGTTTTGGTGAGATTTGAAATAAGCAAATTTTAGTCAGTGCACATGTTTAATCAGGAGTCTGAATAATTCTTTTTCTCTCTTGGTTCAGGCTGAATCTTACCACTTGCTTTAGGTTTCTTTTTTCAATGCAGTGCTTTAAGGGCAACCTAAAGTAATTGTGTGAAAATACTGTTTGACATGTTAGATGTCATAATTTCATAGTTATTTAGGATGGGGGTAACTCATTATATAAATTGCTGTAATTTCCTAAAACAACCCACTATGGTAACCTGAGTTAAAGTGGCAGAAACATTCTGACATGCATTGTAGAATATCCACTCTATCATCCAAAGCAGAAATAAGTAAAGATTCTCACAGCTCTATTCACAGTTAAACATGATAGAATATGTGGTTTTCATGACCCATTCTTTGGTTAAAAATTCTCAAAGCATGTTTTGTGGAATTCTTTTATAGTATGTTAGTATAACTTGGTTGAAAACAAGTTTGTTTAAAATCTGTTTGGCCAGGAGCTTGGTAAAACTTATTTGTGTCTTCAATGTGCTAATTTTTATTACTATCCACCTCAGATGTGATTACAGGACAGTAAATACTAAGTAATAAATTCCTACCTCATTTGATCATTAACCTCTTTTCTTATTTTCTTCAATTTATTAGAATTCCCAGGACCACACTTTGGAAAGTGTGGTCTTCGTCTAAAAGTGCTGCAGTCTCTCAATGAATACATTTTTGAAACTTAACACTAAAGATCACAGTAAAAATGCCATTTATGGATATATCAAGTCAGATATATATTCACTGAAGTCCTATAGATTAGGATATATGTGATTTCCCCATAAGGATTCACCATTGCAGTAAAACTATTAGCAATAAAAAAATAGGGTGAGGGGCTGCATTTCTTCAACTTCTCAAATAATGCCAGTGTTCTCATAACCAAGGAGGGCAGTCTCCAGCTTGGGTAACACACACTTCTAATTATATAAGCAGTGCCATTTTTGGAGATCCTCAAGGAGCTAGAAAAACTAGGGTTTACAAGGCTAGGTTCATAACTGCTGTGAGCTTGCTACTAGACAGAAGTGGGCTTTGAGAGAATATTCATGTTACTTCTGAGATATGATGACTAATTCTACAGTAGAAAAGCATTTGGGGACTAACCAACCTGTCTCTGGAACTGTTTCTCCTTAGGTATCTAGCTTTAGGAAATGATACCATTTTTATCAAATTTTCTTAATGTAGGAGTTCATGCTTATTTTTATCTGAGATTATCAGAGTGCGTACATGAGAGACAAGAGGAGAGGAGCCAAGTGTGAGGTGTTAGAGGATGTTCTTACCAATTAATTTCTAATCTCTGGAAATCCTAGCAAAGTGGAGAGGGAAGGTCTCTGATTGGCCACTGGTGATGAAGAGAATGTTGCTTTGAAAACCATAAGGTTGCATGTTGATTGTATGGATGCTATCATTATTACAGTAGCAGTACAGCCCAAATTACTGTGTTGGAACTTCTCACTTGGGAAATACAAACTGAAGTGTTGTATGGTTTTTACTATCTCACTTCTGATGAAGCTGCTGAGCACAGAAAGCTCTCTGCACATATTGAATGTGTGTGTGTATGATATATGTGCTGAATTAGTATCTATTGGCTGGAGTTCAGATATTATGGCGGGACAGAATGAATACGTTAATCAATAGAAACGGCAATACGATCTTCTGAAAATGCCATTTGAAAACAATGAATACAATCATGATTTTTCTTGCTGTCAAGGGTATTTTTCCAAGGGAAGAAAAAAGGTTTACATATAAATCCACTCTATATTTCTAGAAATAAAATACTCATTCTTCATTTTACCAGAGAGTTACTATTAAGTTCTAAATCATAGCTGACAATCAATAGTTATTGCTTTTTCTAGCACATTCCAACATATCCCTCCATTTTATTTTTTTTTCAACGTTTATTTATTTTTGGGACAGAGAGAGACAGAGCATGAACGGGGGAGGGGCAGAGAGACAGGGAGACACAGAATCAGAAACAGGCTCCAGGCTCTGAGCCATCAGCCCAGAGCCTGACGCGGGGCTCGAACTCACGGACCGCGAGATCGTGACCTGGCTGAAGTCAGACGCTTAACCGACTGCGCCACCCAGGCGCCCCTATCCCTCCATTTTAAATAATGTACTGATGTCAGGCTTATTTTCTTAGAATAGCACTACTTTTTTCCAACTCTTAATCATAGATTCTTTCTCTACGTTGAGACCTACTTTTGCTGGGTAAATAAGTTTTGAGGAAAAATCCTTATGTAAATGAAGACTTGTGGGGAATAAGCTTAGGAATCCCCTGGGCGTACACCAATGAGTTAACAAGGCATAAAGAAGTACAAAGCTATAGGATGCTCACAGCCAAGTTTAGGTAGACAAGATTAGGTGAATAAGGATACAGAAGGGGGCTTAGGCCCCCAGAACAGAGAGGGGTCCAGAGCCCCAGAATAGAGAGGGAGGGGCAAAGGCCCTAGAATAGGGAGGTGCAAAGGCACCAATATAGAACATAGGTATACAAAATAAACAAGATTAGGTATTCAGGGTGGAAGTGCATCCCCCCCCCCCCCCCGCAATTTAGTACTATAGCAGAAAGCTTTTTTCACAGGGAGGAAGGACCAAGTTAAGTAAGCAGGTAAATTGGGCTATAGACCACTGCGCTGCAGGTGTAGCAGCCCAGAATGGAGATGATTAACAAAAGAAAGGTGGCTTGTTAACTCTGAGGTTATTTGTCCTACCTGTCTCATCCCCAAGGCTAGTTAAGATAAACAGAGGTGGTGTCTCATGTCTGCTGTAAACAACCTTCTGCCCTACCGCCCAGTGCCCAGATTTTGTTTTTTATTAACTCAAACCTCTAACCCCGAATATCTTCAAGATCCCCTTTTGCTCACGTACACAAGTTACAAGTTAATGTTCACAGATTCATTGTCTCTTTGTGCACGTCCATCACCATGTTTGTAAGCCTTCTGATCCTAATAAAAATTCGGGGCTCTTGTCTTTTCCCAGACATTAGCCATCTCTCACTTTTCATCCTGTGTCCCGCTCTCTTGCTAGACAAAAGAGAACTTTAGACCCAGAGTCTATGACAAAGACTGAGACCCTCAAGGGGTATGTTTACATGGTCTGCCTTTAACCAACTGCTGAGTTTTATTTTGCTGAGTGGGATAAATGGGTCGTTCAGGATAAGGGTGAAAAATTAAAGTGCGATATGCTTAAAGGGCATGATCAGATATTTAATGTAGAATCTAAAGTTCTTTTATCTGTGATGTGACTACTTTTCCCCATGTCTTTTCAATCGTTAATACACCTCTTATTAATGGATATGGAGGCTGGATTTGTTTGCGGGCCTATGACTAAGAACAGAGTGTAGTTTTACAAAGGGCAGCATGAGGAGTGAGTGGAGGCCGAGGTTAGGAGGCTCATGGATCTATTACAATGATCTTACTCATCCGTTCATGTGCCTATAATGAAATCTTATCATTTGGAAATCAAATACATGCTCTTTGACATTCAAAGTGGTGCTTGAATTCAATTACCTCAAAGTCAAGTGGCCTCTATAAAGTCTTCTAGGCGCTGTTCTCTTTACCATCATTAATGCAATGCTACTCTTTGCATTTTGGTTACATGATTATGTACTTCCGAGAATGCACACTTTATGTTTTCCACTGGAAACTTAATTTTCCCCTCACCCAACTAAGTAAAATATATTTCAAAATAAACTTTTGAGCCTCTGACTCTATACTCATGGGGTTTTGTTGGCTGTTTTGGAGATAACATCCTCCCTGGCTGAAAATAATGTTTCTGCTACTCTTTGTCCTGTGATAAGAGCTCTCCTATAATTCTCCTGATGAATTTTTCTCTCACTGCTTTATGGACCTCTTCTGTTCTCCCCTTTCTCTATTCAAAAACAAAACCACAAACTACTCGAGCATAAAAAACATGTCTTATTCTGTACCCTCTAAAGTATTTACCACCGTGCTTGAGCCACAGAAAATGGGGAGGAAATACTAAATTTCCTGTAGTTTTGTTACTTTAAGTGTTGCAGCCAGCAATAACCCGCTCACTCATTCATGTTTTTAACATTAATTTTTCCACCAAACACCAAATACTTATTAATAACTTATTTGCAGATAAATGTCTGCACTTGTGTCTAACTATATGGCACATGAGTAAAAAGAGTTCTCTATACTCTCATGGAATAGGAATATATCATTTTTATTATCAAAATCTTGATACAATATTTAATTTCAAAGGTCAACCTGAATAAATTATATAATTTGAAATGGAAAAAAAGAGATTATTACTCACCTTTTTTGTTTCCACTGAAATTTGATTTATTTCTTCCTAAAGACCAGGTTTCTTGATCTTTAAGGGATCAGTTATAAAGACTGATTCCAGAAACTGACAAAAGCATTAAAATGATCTGTACATCCAAGTTGTGGATCCTTTCACTTGTAATACCTCCTATGAGGGACTGAAAAACATCTTGCTTTGCCACTGCCATAGCAAATCATGAATGTTTAATATATTTCAACTTCTAAATGTGATGTTTATCCTATCAAATAAGAGTTGATGCCATAAATGGCTTCTTTGCCACTCAAACAGAAATAGAAATGAGAAAGAGTAACTGTTTGATGAAGGAGCCCTTTCCTCTCACAAAAATGAACTACTGATTCCAGAAACAGACGAGCCTAAAAGAAATATGAGTCTTTAGACCTTTGACCATATATCCTTATTCAATGCTCTTTAATTTACCGAGGTCTATAAGATCTGGCAAACACAAATACCCATGATGCAGCCATGAACCTGAAAGCAAATAAGATCTCAGAACCATGTAAAATTGATACCACTCATATACTTTGCTGGGGTAGGTGTAGAAGTCTTGTATGTGCATATACACCTGTCTGTTCTTAAAACTTCTTTAGTCCTTGTGACACTGTGAGCCAGGTACCATTATTATTCCATTTTACAGATTTGGTTTACCAGCATACATATATAACTTGTCCAAGAACACAAAATTAGTAGCAGAACAGTTTTGTGCCAAAACAATTTGGTCCTAGTATCCAAGTTCTTACCAATATACTCTATAACCACCAACAGTGAATAGAAGTGACTTTTCAAAAAACCCTTACACTATGTGTCTGTGTTTATATACATGTATGCAAATATAAATGTATGCACACATTTGTATGTATAAATCCTTAGGCTTAGAAAAACAACTGGAAGAAAATAAACCAGTAGGATAAAACTTATAATTTCTAGGTGGTAGTCTATGCTTTGTTATCCTTCATATTCTTATCACATTTAAAATTTTTCCAAATACCCTATAACCTTTTACTATTCCTCCTTCTATAAAGCAACATATTCAAAAACAATTTTTTTATAAAAAATGCTCAGCAACCACTCAATCTAAAATTTTGAGTATGGGGCACCTGGGTGGCTCAGTTGGTTAAGCGTCTGACTTTGGCTCAGGTCACGATCTCACAGTTTGTGGGTTTGAGCCCCGCACCAGTCTCTGTGCTGACAGCTCAGAACCTGGAGCCTGCTTTGGATTCTGTGTGTGTGTCTCTCTCTGCCCCTCTCCTCTTCGCTCTCTGTCTCTCACTCTCTCTCAAAAGTAAATAGTAAATAAACAATTTTTTTTTTTAAAATGACTATTACTCCACCATTTCACGGATCCTTTTCCTGCTTTAATTTTTATCTCTTTGGCACTGGTCACCATTTGTTTGACATATTATGTGTTTTCCTTACTTCTACTCCTTCTCTCTACAAACAGAATATTAACTCCCTGAGAATCCGAATTTTTGTTTTCTTTACTGCTGGACTTAGAACAGTGTCTGGTGTATTGTGAAATCAATCAGTATCCAGTAAAAAAAATACTAAAATAGTATAAAAGCACTGTTAAAGATTGGTAATTAAATTAAAAGGAAATTCCATTTACTCATTACCCTTTATAAATGTGCAGTAACTTCTTTTATAAAAAAAATATTAAGTCCAATTTTTCCAGGTCTGAATGACTGACTGTTCATCAAGAAGAAGACAAAAGGCCAGCAATCCATTTTTAAGAGTTTTGGACACTCATAGAGCATATGCTTTTCTAAAAAGGGCAACTTAATTTTCATCTGAGAACAGATTTTATTCTTATATCAAAGAGCTGTCTGAGTATATAGAGGGAGAGAAAAGATGAGAAGGTGTTCACTTGCTCGATCCCATTTTCTCTCTTGGTAACCAGCAGGGTGCCAGGAGGCAGAACCCTGGATGTTCAAACTGAATTCTTTTGAGTCCAAGAATGAACTCCCACACGATGGTTCAGTGGGAACTAGGAAGATTTCAATTTTAGAAAACAACAGTAAGCAAGAGAGTAGTCAATGCGGTTTGAAGGGAACATGGAAGAAGATGTTCTTTATATGGGGATGAAGAGAAAAATGAAGATAAAGTTACGAGCAGGTACTGTGTTGAGTATGTAATTTGGGAGTAAGAAACAAAGTCAGACACAATGGGAAAAAAGAGCTACAATTAAAGGTGTATCCTGCAGGGTTGCCAAGGACACTAGAACAAAAGTTTATTTAAAAAATGGTAACTGACAATGTGTTGTTGCTTCCTATTTAAAAAAGCAAAGTATGGGGTGTCTGGGTGGCTTAGTCGGTTGAGCGTCCGACTTCGGCTCAGGTCATGATCTCGCGGTTTGTGAGTTTGAGCCCCGCGTCGGGCTCTGTGCTGACAGCTCAGAGCCCGGAGCCTGCTTCAGATTCTGTGTCTCCCTCTCTCTGTGCCCTTCTCCTGCTCACGCTCTGTCTCTCTCTGTCTCAAAAATAAATAAAACATTAAAAAATTTTTTTTAAAAAAGCAAAGTGTGACAGAATCAGCTTTGTTAGACCTGTTAGGCTTAGAGCTCTCAAATTGAAACAGACAAAACATTTAGAAAAGGAGGGGGATGTGAAACAGGAGGAAGGGACTGAAAATTAGAAATATCAAAGAGAAATGGTATCGTTTCTTTGACATTTAAATGTTTCCAGACAGCACAGATTCTGAAAGATGTCCAGGATTCCCTTCTGAAATCTGATAGCATTTCACAATTCATCTTCTGCCTCTTGTCTCATCTTCACTCTCCCACTGCTCACCTCCACGCTTTCGGCACATGCGTGTGCACAACATACACAGATTTGTTTCATTTGAGAAGATGTGTTACTTTAGGGTCCTATTTAACTGATTGAGAATAGAAAAATATATGAGTCCTTATTTGGCTCTCTGAAATGGGCCCTGTAAGTTGGGGGGAGGAGTGAATTATGCCAGAACTACAGATCTTTGTGCTTTTTTGAACGTAAAGTATCAGAAAAAAAAAAGCAAGTTCTTCAAAAGGAGCCCTTTTTTCCTCTCCCCCTTTTCTTCTCCCTCTTTGCCCCCCTCCTCTTTTCGCTTTCTGTCAGTTCTTCACACATGGCACTGGTCAAAGGTACCATATAATACAAAATCAGGGAAGAATAAAGGAAATTGAATTTTGCCAATTTTCTTTCCGGGAAATGTATAATTTTAAAATAGGGGTTCATTCATATTGAGATTGTTGACATAAACTGTGATACACATATTATTCAGAATCTGACGTTAGAGCTCACTTTTAGTTACTAAAGGAAATTCACAATTCATAGATTCTTCTGGCTCATTCTATAAGCTACACAGTGCTGTCATTAATATTTGTATTCATCGTGATGAGGCAGAGTTCTCTCAGCACTTTTAGACAAGGGCTCTTTGTCCCAGGATTTTTTGTCCACTCAGGTAGAATTTAACACTTATAGAATTCAGAATTTCAAAACAAACATGTCCCAGACTTACAGAGATGTGACTACATTTTCTAAAAGACCCATTCTGCATGGAAACAGAAATGAAATTAAAACATTATCTCAGCTTATTGGATTTGGAACCAAGCACCTTAGAGCTATGTGGACTCACAGCAATATTTACTGTAACGTTGAAACCGAGCTCTTTTTGCTTTTGATGTTGTTAAAATATCTGTTCTACAGATGTTAGCTACAGTTTCTAATAGCCTATCCCTTCACTTAAGTAACATTGCAAATTAATATGTGCTAACCCCTACTAGAAAGACAGTATTTTAAGGGCTGTTCTAGTCATGGCTGAATGGACCAAAAGTAGGCTCTTAAACTTTTTTTTTTTTTTTTGATATTCAACTGACTGAGCCACCCAGGTATCCCTCTTTCTTGTACTTTTTGATCCTAATAAAAACAGAGCATTGACCCTTAATCGGAGTTCTTGTCTTCCCCCGGACATTAGCCATCTCTCGCATTTTAATCATGCGTCCTGCTTTCTTGCTAGGCAAAAAAGAACTCTAGACCCAGAGTCTACAGCAGAGACCTATAGTATCCTCTTTTTTTGGAGAGATGAGTTAGACCAATTGGTTTCCTCTCTCTTTTTCTAAAGGCTATATTTGGGAACATAGAGAAAACACAGTTTTCAGTAAGAACTGAAGCTGACAGGAGACTTGAAGAAAAGAGAGATCCATTAAGAAAGAGTGTGTAGGTTGCCTCAAGAATATGAAAACAGTCCAAGGACACATTCTCAGAAAGCACAGCTTTAAACCCTCTTATGAACTGGATTGTGTCCCCCACTTAATTCAGTTAGGAAATTCTAACTTCCAATGGGATGATATTTGGAGACAGGACCTTAATGTGGTAATTATGATTAAGTCAGTTCATATGGATGGGGCACTAATCTAATAGGACTAGTGTCCTTATACTGAAGAGGAAGAGACGCTAAGGATGCCTGTACACAGAGAAAGAGGACACATGAGGACACAGCAAGAAGATGACTATGGGCAAGCCAACGAGAAAGGCCTGAGGAGAGACCAAATGTACAACACTTCGATCTTGGACTTCCAGACTCTAGAACTTTGAGAAATCAATTTCTTTTTTTAAGCCATCCAGTCTGTGCTATTTTATGGTAGTGCTAAACAGAACCTTGATTAATAGAGACCCTAAAAGTGGGGCATCAATTAATAATTGCCCATGGATTGCCTGATGATTTTATGTTCTACCATTATCTAACTGGATGATTTAGGGGTGGTTATTTAATCTCCGTATAGATCATAGCTTCCTCATCTGGCTGATGGGAGAACTCTGTCTTTAAGATATTCACAAATTTAAATTTAATGGAAATGATGACATTCCTGATTATTCCAACTCCCCCAAATTTCCCATTCTCTTGATAAATACATTTCACAGATTACATTACTCACTGTAGGACAAACATTCAGTTATATCATTTCTTCTTGATTGATACATGAATACTTTAGTCCCACCAACTGAGAGTCTTGAGGGAAGATTCTAGGTCATGAGTTTAGCTAGTCATTAAGAAATATTTATTGAACATATCCTATGTGTAAAGCACCACAGATGGGAATAAAATTATAAAGAGGATGCATGTGACAGCTTCCCTCATGGGAAAGACTAGCAAGCAAAATTATGCAAGTTAATTCAGAACTATAGCAATGAACAAAATATGAAACAGTCTTAATATCTGGAGAAAAACAGTGTAACATTATAGTGCAATTCACAGAAAGGTAATTCCTTCCCCCAAAGATCAAATTAATTCAGGAGATGATCAGATCATCTGAGGCACACTTTGTTTACACACTTGAAACTGGTGGTGAAATCCCTCTGGTTAGAGTCAGTCCTAGCTAGAGTGAGTTCAGAATTGCTTCAAGGCCATGTGCTTAAAAATAGGTAGCTGCTCATCTGCGAAGAGTGAAAGTTTGACCTCCTCCTGGCCTATTTGGATGCCTTTTATTTCTTTGTGTTGTCTGATTGCTGAGGCTAAGACTTCCAATACTATGTTGAATAACAGTGGCAAGAGTGGACATCCTTGTCTTGTTCCTGACCTTAGGGGGAAAGATCTCAGTTTTCCCCATTTACAACTACAATGGATGGAACTAGAGGGTATTATGCTAAGTGAAATTAGTCAGTCAGAGAAAGACAAATATCATTATGACTTCACTCATATGAGGACTTTAAGATACAAAACAGATGAATATAAGGGAAGGGAAGCAAAAATAATATAAAAACAGGGAGGGGGACAAAACATAAGAGACTCTTAAATAAGGAGAACAAACAGAGGGTTACTGGAGGGGTTGTGGGAGGGGGGCTGGGCTAAATGGGTAAGGGGCATTAAGGAATCTGCTCCTGAAATCATTGTTGCATCATGTACTAACTTGGATGTAAATTATAAAAAATAAATAAATTATAGAAAGTAAAAAATCAGTAGCTGCTTGCCACCGGTCATTCCTTTAAGATACATTGGCTTGCTGAATGAAACAAGAGCAATTTCTAGGTAAGGTACAGCTGTTTTAGAGCTCACAAAGAACAATCTGCATTTAAGTTACTTAAACCTTCAGACCTTTAATTTTCATAACTGAATGATGGAAAAACACAATCTACCCTGTACAGTTACTGTGAAAATTAGAGACCAATCTACACAAAACCCCAAGCAGACTATTTAACATTCAGTAGGCACTAAAAGTGCTTATCATTATTATTTTGTTTCTAAGTAAATATAGCAAAATGATTATGATTGATTGTGGAATTCTGGAGCACCATTTTAAGAATGAAGTAAGTCTGTGATTTGACTCAAGATCCGTGAGCATCAGTGAGAGAAGCTGCAATATCTGAGTTACATTTAATCGCCATCCTCATATTAAAAACTCCTATTTGGAGGAGGGGTCAAGGGAGATCGTGATGTACAATTCCATCAACTCTCCTGACTCTTTGAATCAGGCACCAAGTAAAAGAAAATAAGTGGCAAGTATTTAGCTAAATTCTAATAGTGATAGAAAGGAGAGAGAAAGGGGCACCTGGGTGGCTCAGTGGGTTGAACGTCCAAGGTCAGTTCAGGTCATGACCTCACGGTTTGTGAGTTCAAGCCCCGCTTCAGGCTCTGTGCTGACAGCTCAGAGCCTGGAGCCCGCTTCGGATTCTGTCTCTGTCTCTCTCTCTCTGCCCCTCCCTTGCTCACCCTCTGTCTCTCTCTCTCTCTCAAAAATAAATAAACATTATTTAAAAAAAAGAAAGAAAAGGTATTTTACAAAAATCTGACACAGTTAACTACTCACAGGCAGAGCCAGAAGATAAACTAGTCATGACGAGGAGATGAAAACATTAAAGAAATAGAGGGCTATTGAAAAAAGAAATCAGATTGCCAAAGGACTAAAGATGAATATTTACTGACAGTTTTGTAAGTGGCTCCCACTGTACTACCTAGCACACCCTTAAAGTAGTTGGAACAGTATTTTCAGAAATATTACCTTCTAAATCATCAGTCAGCAACAAAGTTGGCAGCTGACACTGGAGGCCTAATTACCATCCCTGCACTCTCCCTTCAGAATAAATATGTTTATTGCAAATGTTCTCTACTCTTTTTGCCTGGTGCTCAGAAAGGAGAAGCATGAACAAAAACAGCTCAACAAAATCATTAGAATCATACCAACAGTTAAATTGTAAATGGCCATTTAAGCCACATTTCTGGGTCAAATGCAGTAATATTTCATTATAAATATTACTATAAAAATAGGTCTCTTCTAAACATATAGGACAAAGTGTGGAACAACAAAATGTCATCGGGTATTTGAAATGAAAAATAAATCTAATATTCCTAAACTTCTGCAATTACAAAATGCTTGCAAAATCACCCAGGGGCCTTTTTTCCCCTTGATGGTGGAACTCTTTTTTTTTAAGTTTATTTATTTTGAAAGGGAGAAGACCACAGGCAGGGGAGGGGCAGAGAGATGGAGAGAGAGAATCCCAAGCAGGCTCTGCATGCTCAGTGCAGAGGCCGATGCAGGGCTCGAGCTCATGAATCATGAAATCATGATCTGAGCTGAAACCAAGAATCGAACGCTTAATGGACTGAGCCACTCAGGTGCCCCAGGACGATGGAACTCTTAAACATTCATTAAGAATCTGGATACTTCTCATTTTAAACAGCAGCTTTTCATTATTGATGGTGTAAGCACTGACCTCCAATATGGTTAAACCAGACTTCAGATTAAATTAAACTGGCCTTTTCTGGCTTTTGGTAAACAAGTATAAAATGCAGTCACATCCTGAGTATGAAGCTTAACAGGACGAAATTTAGGGGTAAAGTTGCATTTACACAGCTAATGCAGGAATCTGTCTTTTTATCGTGGTATAATTGACATATGACATACTAGCTTCAGAGGTACAACATAATGATTCAGTATTTGTACATATTGCAAAATGATTACAATAAGTGTAGTTAACATATGTCGTAAGATATAGTTATGAAATTTTTCTTGTGATGAGAACTTTTAAGATCTGTTCTCTTACTAACTTTCAAATACACAGTATATGATTATTAACTGTAGTCACCATGCTGTACATTGAATCCCCATGACTGATTTCCTTTATAACTGGAAGTTTGTACCTTTTGACCTCCTTTGCCCATTTTGCCCACCCACCCCACCCCTGCATCTGGAAACAACCAATCCCTTCTCTGTATCTGTGAGCTCCATTTGTTTAAAGTACACATATAAGTGAGATGGTGTGGTATTTGTCTTTCTCTGTCTGACTTATTTCACTTAGTATAATGGCTCCCAGGTCCATCCATGCTGTTGCAAATGGCAATATTTCTTTTAGCTGAATAATATTCCATTGTATATATACCACATTTTATTCATTCGACCACTAATGAACTCTTAAACTGCTTCCATGCCTTGGCTATATGTAAATAATGTGGCAATAGAAATGGGATACAAATATGTTTTCCAGTGTGTGTTTTTGTTTTCTTTGAGGTGGAATTGTTGGGTCATGTGGTAGTTCTATTTTTAACTTTATGAGGAACGCCCATACTCTTTTCCATAGTGGCTGCATCCCTTTACATTCCTACCAGCAGTGCTCACGGGTTCTTTTTTCTTCACATCCTTGCCAGTGCTACTTATTTCTCATCTTTTTGACAGTAGCCATCTCATGGGTGTGAAATGATATCTCACTGTGGCTTTGATTTGTATTTCCCTATGATTAGTGATATTAGCACCTTTTCAAGTACCTGTTGGTCATCTGTATGTCAATTTTAGAAAAGGTCTCTTCGATCCCTCCGTCCATTTTTTTAAAACATTTTTTTTTATTTATTTTTGGGACAGAGAGAGACAGAGCATGAACAGAGGAGGGGCAGAGAGAGAGGGAGACACAGAATCGGAAACAGGCTCCAGGCTCGGAGCCATCAGCCCAGAGCCTGACGCGGGGCTCGAACTCACGGACCGCGAGATCGTGACCTGGCTGAAGTTGGAGGCTTAACCGACTGCGCCACCCAGGTGCCCCTAAAACATTTTTTAATGTTTATTTTCGACAGAGAGAGAGAGAGAGAGAGAGAGAGAGAGAGCACGAGTGAGGGAGGGGCAGAGAGAGAGGGAGACACAGAATTCGAAGCAGGCTGCAGGCTCTGAGCTGCCAGCACAGAGCCTGACGCAGGGCTGGAACTCAGGAACAGTGAGATCATGACTTGAGCTGAAGTCAGACGCCTAACCGACCGAGCCACCCAGGCACCCCTCCTCTGTCCATTTTTTAATTGGAACAGGAGAGCTAACAGGAGATCTAACAGAAGAAAACCAGAAAGAGAAGTCCCAGTATGACAATCCTGAAATTTAATCCTGAAATTTAAAAATTTTCATGGGAGTAGGAGACAGGTAAGATGAAGGAACATCTTAAGGAAAACAAGTTATAATTTCATGTGTTTCAGCATAAGAAAAAAATGTCTGCTAAGGATGTGACACATTATTTTGAACATTAAAAAATGATGGGAGAGTTACAATGAAAATATAGCAAAGGTAAAAACAAGTCTTTTGAGAAAAATAAGAAATCTTACCTGAAAGGATATTAATCTTAGTATACTACTACCACCTGACTAGCACTAAACAATTTTAAAGTGAAAATAATACATACATTAACCATTGATTTCATCAAAATCGGTACTGCTTTAGTGGGACAATAAGGAAGCAGGGATGGCAGAGGTGACGAAGTGGTAGAACGAAAAGTTAAATTTCCACTAACTCAACAGAAAATCAATAGATATTTTAATTTAACAAGTAATAAAATCATAGAAGTCCCAGAACAAACATTAGTAAGTAGTAGAGCTAAAAAGTTTATTTCTGGGAAGAGAGCCTGGGGAGTTCAGAGGGGTGGGACAGGATATTACTTTTTTGTTTGTTTCTGGAAACTTCTGTCACTATTCTGCTGTTTTTTAAACCATATATATATATATATATATATATATATATATATATATATACACTTTATTTTTTTAACAAGGGCTTAATGAGAAATCAGCAACGGTTGTCTTAGCAATACCTCCTAATTAGTGGAGATCTGTTTGAGCCTCTATTCATATGTTGAATCATTTATTTTCAGAAAAATATGCTTTAGGGTAGCAAAAGAAAAAATACTAAAAGTTTTTAATAGAGGTCTCAATTTCATTACCCTTGCATAGCAATTTTTCAAAAATAGAATTAAAAGTATCTACTGTGTGTTAGGAAATTTCAAGTTTGGTGATAAAAAGTTAATAAGAACCTATTCTCAATAGATTATAGTTTATTGGTGGGTGGTAGGGCCAGTGATTAAAGAGAAAATTAGAATTCATTGTGATTATGTTCAAGGAAGTAGGGAAAGTAGACAGGTTTCATTACGAAGAAATTTTAAAACTGGAACAGTTTCCAATTTACAGAAAAAAAATTCTTGGATGGGCAAATGTAATCAAGGTAATGAAGTGGAGAACATGTGAATGATCTAATGTTTACTGAACAGCAGGCACAGTCCAGACCATTAGGGGAATTTCAAACAGAATATACACCTTCCAAATCACTGAAGTTGAAAACTAGCAAACTTAAATTTAATATAGCAAAGACAAAAAGCAAAGAAAATAGTAAACAACATCCAGGGAACATTAAAGAAAATGAAAAAAAAAGGGCAAATTGACAAATATAATCCATATATTGGTAAAGTTTTCCATTAAATTCCTAAGAGAATTCTGGGGAGTTTGCTTGTTAAAGATAAGTATCTAATTCCCTCTCTCCGAACCACATCCGCACCCCAACCCAATGGCCAAAGAAATGAAAGGAAGAGAGCGCAAAAAAGTAAATGAATGAATCTTCATTCCTACCTCAATGCTGGAAACTAGGAAATAATTATAGAATAGACAAAGCCAGGTTAAATAATCTAGTCATCTTTGGTGCTGTTTTGCAACAAGAAAGTTGAAGGAATTCTGGTTTGAGTTCACCATTATCTCTTGTCTGGGCAGGCAGATTAGGAGACCGTATCCCTCATCTCTAGGTATTAACAGATGAAAAGCTAGCCCAGGGCAAGTGTGTCCATCCCAAACAGAAAAACAACTGGAAGTGAAATTTTCCATTGGGTTCTCTTCTTGGGAGAAACCTCCTTGGGTTTTCTCGATATAGGAGGAAACAGAAACAAATGAATTAGACAGAAACACAATGTGCCTTAAGTAGAAACCAGGCCAAAAAGAAATTTTCATTAGTAAATGTGCCCAGAGGTATAGGTGACTGAATAAACACTTATCCATTTTTAAAAAAAATGTTTATTTATTTTTGAAAGGGAGAAAAAGAGAGCAGGGGAAGGGCAGAGAGAGAGAGGGAGACACAGAATCTGAAGCAGGCTCCAGGCTCTGAGCTGTCAGCACACAGCCCAACATGGGGCTCGGACCCATGAACCATGAGATCATGACCAGAGCTGAAGTCGGAGGCTTAACTGACTGAGTCACCCAGGCACCCCAGAATAAACACTTTTAAAAATGAGCACCTATAGAGCCTGTCCAAAGACCCACTTCCAGTGATCTCAGGATTCAAGCTCACCGAATTGGAAAGGAACAGAAAGCAGTCATCCACCTTAACATCTAATTGGAGAGTGGTAAACTAGCAGAGATTAGGAGAATCCTTTCAAACTGCTTTGGTTCAAACACCTGGCTATATAGATCTCTCTCTTTCCTCAAGGATGAGGACTAGAAATTAAGTCATAGGACTAATGAAATGTCTCTCTTTTTTTCAATACAAGAAGAAATAATATGTCTCAAAAGTTGCAGAACAGAAAAACTTTGAATAAGATATGCTACAACAAGCAAAGGACATATAGACAGAATCTACAATTTCCCTTTAAATAAAAATGATTCCTCAAAAAAATTAGTTCACAACACATCAAAATGAAAACAGAGTGGGTAAATTAAGACATAATTTAGGGTTAATAATTTGTTGGTTGACATTAAAAATGCCTTTTGAAGATATAAAAGAACAAAATCTACCCATGGAAAGATTGAGTCATCGGTAAGAAAGACAATCTTAAGCAGCACTACCAGAATGTAGGGGAGAGAAATGAAAATTAAAAAAAAAAGAGAGAGAGAGAGAAGATAAATTGATTTGGAATGTGTATACACCCCTGAGTTTATAGAATCAATTGTGATGGTTGAGTAAAGAGGCAAGAATAAAAGAATATGAAATAACGATTATAGCATTGCTACAGTAACTTCTATGGGCTGCATTCTGCAGCTCAAAGTTATCATATTTAGGGGAAACTATTCCTGTGTTAAGTATCCTCTAGTCAAAAAGTTTTCATTCACATATGAAGGTTTCAAGAGAAGGCATTCCATCAGATATATCTGCATTTTCTATTTAAAAAATATCACAAAGTTGTGCTCTTTTCAACTGGGAAATTAATCAAAATATACATATGACCCCAAAATGTGAAACTTGTAAAACTTTGGTTGCACCTACACACAAAATCAAGCCTAAGTAATGATAACCTGGAAAACGATGAATAAACAAAGCTAAATAGTGATAAAACTAGAAAATCAGAATCTAAATATTTTTAAATTATAGAATGTTTTAACAGGTATAATTATTAAAATTAATATTTTTTCATACTTTCTACCATGATCATGCTATGTGAATATTAGAAAACATTTTTAAATTTAGGTCATGAGCAAATAAACTGCACAGATACATTTCCTGCTAAGCAGCCTACTCAAACTCGGGCAGAAGCTAGAGTTGGTAACAGGTCCTAGACAAGAAGGTGAAAGGTCCGCACTTCTGCAGGACGTGCTACACCACCCCGATACTGATGGGTCATGTTCTGCTGATCAATCTCACTCACAGCTCCCAAAGAAGAATGCACATGCTCTTACTCTCAACAGCAGCCCTTCTAAGGAAGTTTGAAAATTGGGTACTTGGTATCAGCAGTGAACTGGCTTCTACATTTTGGGTTGCTTATGGGGGTTTCTCCTCTCAGGTCTGTCTGCCTGTTATTGCTTTTCCCCCGCTACCCCTTCTCTCGTTTTCATTCTCCTTTTCTCTCTCTCTTTCTCTCTCTCTTTCTCTCTCTCTTTCTCTTTCTTTCTTTCT
Source organism: Felis catus (assembly GCF_018350175.1). Taxonomy (NCBI): domain Eukaryota; kingdom Metazoa; phylum Chordata; class Mammalia; order Carnivora; family Felidae; genus Felis; species Felis catus. The sequence continues at coordinate 81,167,895 of NC_058377.1, read as the reverse complement.
TTCTTTCTTTCTTTCTTTCTTTCTTTCTTTCTTTCTTTCTTTCTTTCTTTCTTTCTTCTTTCAGTTAATGACATTCTAAGGTAAAGTGGGCATTACCAGAATACATATCTCTGCTCTAGTAAGAAAGGAAGTCATTATGCTTAATTATGGGTTTCTGCTACTGTTAGGGCTCCCCCCAAAACTAAGAAAGATTCTTTCTTCACTGGCTTAGTCATTTCTTTAAAAATTCTCATTCCTCAACATGGCTTATATCAGTAAGGAAGGGTTCTTACTGACCAGTACCAGTTACTAGGGAAAACTAGGAAATGCTTGTTAAAAATAACAATGATTCCATGTATTTGAGATGTGTGTATTTCATGATCCTTCTATCGTATTTTTATGCTATATACTATAAACAGTCCTACAAATTTAAGACATTATTAGAACTATAAAGGTATTACCATTTTTTATTTTAATCTAAGTAGGTCACAGAAGGAATATCTAAACTTGGATTTTAAATTTTCATTGTAGTTTTTTTTTGAAGATTGCATTTTTAAGTAATCTCTCTACCCAATGTGGGGCTCAAACTTACAACCCCAATATCAAGAGTCACATATTCTACTGACTGAGTCAACCAGATGCCCCTAATCTTAACGTGGTTTTAAAGCTCAACTTTAAGGATCAAACTCTAAGTATGTTAAAGTAATTTCGTAGTTGGTACTAAAACAATATGCAGATTTAGAATTAAGTGCATGTTATGAATCAAAATAAATTCCCTGAGTTGGGAGTGATTATAATGTGTCTAAGTCAATCAACTAAACAATATCTCTGGGGCACCTGGGTGGCTCAGTCAGTTAAGCATCCGACTTTGGCTCAGGTCATGATCTCACAGTTCATGAGTCCAATCCCTGAGTCGAGCTCTGTACTGACAGCACGGAGCCTGGAGCCTGCTTGAGCTCTGTCTGTTTTTCTCTCTCTCTGCCTCTCCTCCACTCATGCTCTATTTATCTCTCTCTCTCTCTCAAAAATAAATACACATTAAAAAAAAACCCATCATCTCTTATTAACACAAGAATCACTATAATAATAAGCTCATGATTTCCTTTCAAAGAGTCTCCTAAACCTCTGTACTTACTTAACAATCATGGGCCCTCCTTGGTAACAAGTTGTGAGATGAAGTGAAAGAAGCAAACCCCTAATAATGTCACAAGAGCAACCATACACTTGTCCTGAAAACCCATCTCATCATCTTAGGCTAGAGTTCTTCCTCTCCTACTTCCACATCCCTAGTGGGCATGTCATCCACATTCTCACACTCTGCTGTGACTTCCCTTTGCCCAGCTCTCTCCTTGTTAGGATGTCAGATCTTAGAGAATAAAGTCCCCTTCTGACTTTTTCCCTAAATCCCTTATATTTCCACGGTGTGTGGTAAAATTCACTAAGTCAACTAAAATACGAGTAAATGAGAGATTTCGTTCTAATTTGAGATTCATTCAAAACCTGGTCTTCAGGAACTCAGAGAAGTTAATCATAAATATATATGATAAATCAAAGTTAGGTCAAAAGTTTAATGTCCATTATTCCCATTACTGTGGCTCTCTTGAAGACAGGTATGAATTGGCCATCTTTGTAATCCTTAAATTTTCTTAAAAAAATTTTTTTTAATGTTTATTTTTCAGAGAGACAGAGAGTGAACAGGGGACGGGCAGAGAGAGGGGGAGACACAGACTCTGGAGCAGGCTCCAGGCTCTGAGCTGTCAGCACAGAGCCTGTTGAGTGGTTTGAACCAACGAACTGTGAGATCATGACCTGAGCCGAAGTCTGACACTTAACCGACTGAACCACTCAGGCGCCCCTGTAATCCCTATAAACTTCAGAATATAGAACATGGGAAGAGTTCCATCAATACATTATACAATAAATCCTTTTAGATTCTCTAGCTAGGCTACCAAGGGTGTGGCATTCTTGAAGGAATGTCCTATGCCTTTCATGGTATTAGCAGTTTAATATATCAAACCCATACTGGGGTGTCTGGGTGGCTCCGTCAGTTAAGCGTCTGACATCAGCTCAGGTCATGATCTCATGGTCTGTGAGTTCGAGCCCCGCATCGGGCTCTGTGCTGACAGCTCAGTGCTGGAGGCTGCTTCAGATTCTGTGTCTCCCTCTCTATCCACCCCTCCTCCACTCACACTCTGTCTCTCTAAGATGAATAAATGTTAAAAATAAATAAATAAAAACCAAACTAATTTTATACCTGAGAACATGACTTTCTCTTTGACCAAAAAAAAAAAAAATCAGTATATTATGATTACCCTAAATCATGATTAATTATTTGTTAATATCATAGTACACTGGTAAAGTAAGGCAGAATGTACTTAAGTGGTGATATGGGATTCCTGTTGGTTTCAGAATCAGGAATGCTTTGAGAAGAGCAGAAAAGAAAAGAGCAAATTATGTTACAAGCCACATGTTAATACAGGGAAGAGATGGGATTAAAAATGAAATAAGTGATGTTTTTTGAGGGGGATATTATTGAACTGGGAGAACATTTACACCTTTCTTTTTCATCTCTGAAAATAATACTTGGTGAGCAGGGCCAGAGAGGCTGTTGATCAATCATAACTAGGATCTTTTGGCTCAGGACCCATTTTTTGCTCCCTGGGGAACACATGGTATTGTATAAGATGTTGTTCAACCCACTCATTTTTCAGTAAACCGAACAATACCTAGACTTTCAAGATATAATGTGAGAAATACCTGAATTATTTCATCATTCCATCATAAAGTACAATCCCAAACCTTTTTGTTTTGCTCTGATTCCTCTTTTTTCCCCCTTTGTCTTTACTTCCTTTCTCCCATAAGTAGTATCAAAAAGTAGAAAAACGTGGCACTTTGTTCTTAAGAGATTGATTAGGGCACTCCAAATTCTAGCAGGAGAGTGTAAAAGAAATGACACTGACTTGCTCTCACCATATAGATAAGGTAGAGCTGAATTCCTGATTCCATAACAAGGTTGACAAAAAGATTTCATTTCCACATGAACTCTGTGAGAAATGTAAAGAAACTCTGTAAAGAAATATTTTCAAGTCAGGCTTTGACTTGGATGAAAGAGGGGAAATGATCATTTAGAACACAGATATTTGCCTCCTCTGCTCTATGATGTCAATACTGCATTTGCACATTGACAGTGCAAGAATCTGAAGCTTCTGTATGCAACTACCATTTTATATTACCTCCTTATAAAAATTAGATACTGGGAAATTTTATTAAAAATATTTCCAAAACATTAATATAGGCAGTGCTTTTAGATTTCAATGCTGGATCAGCTCCCAGGAGTTTATTCCAAGGACAAGGCTGACTATAGCTGTTCTTAAAGCTCTTTTGCTTGCTTTCAAAATTTTAAGAGATTCCTTGACCACCAGAACACTTTCATGATTAAAGCGAGTGTCCAAACTGATGACAGCCAGTTATTTCTTCAATAAAAATGGCTAAGAGATACTCATAGTGCTTCAACATAGAGGCATCAATGGAAAGGAACATAAACTTCAGCAGAGTTTCCTCAGCAGATGTCAAATTGTATTGAATGTCATATTTTCAACGTTAAGCATAGTGTCTGGAACATAGTAGATGTTCAGTAAGTATTTTCAGAAACATATAGTCATCGGGCTTAGGCACCATGATTCCTGGTCCCATGTCATTTCCCATTCCAGGACAGACAAGCTTAGCACCCAACATTCACATCCAAGTGAAATAACAACAAACGGTTAAGTTTAGATTCGAGAGGGTAGGGTGGAGAATACACTGAAGGGAACTGGGTATTCTTGCAGAAGGTGGTTTAGAATAGCATGAGAATGGAAGGGAGTCTTTCTGAGACAGTAAGAAAATCTTCACAGATTGTCACCATCCTATAGAAAGTGAGAAATAAGCTGTAACAGAAATTCTGAAAGATTCTTAGTTGATATGCCTATTGTATCTTGTAACTGAATGAATTTCATAAGAGGCCATAATCCTTCCACTTTTCATGACAGACAGAGATCATACCCTGAAATGTTCATTGTAACTATTCATCAATATGCTGTTTTTCCTAATCCAATTTTTTTTCAGGGTAACTAATGGCAGAAACAGAACTACTCTTCCTAAATCTAATGTATCTCGTGGTACACTAGCAAGTCCATGGGATTTAATCTTATGTTTGCCACATATTAGCTGTGTGGCCATGTGCGACTTCCTTCTCAGTCTGTTCCTTTCCTGTGAAACAGACTTCTGCCTCAAAGCATTAATATAAGAATTATGTGATATAACATATATGTAGTGACTAGCACATGATGGACACACAACAGGCTCTGAACTATTATCAACTCCTTTCAGCTACTTTGATAAAACTTCTATACTCTTAAGAGAACAAGTAATGCAGCCACACTGCTGGTTCAAATTCCGGCTAAGTTAAACACCTGTTTTACACTACTAAATGCTCATCTTACACGGCTAAGCAAACTACTTGTCACGTTAGGCCTCATTTCCTTACCCATAGAATAGAGTGGATAGTACCTTCTTTGATGGATTTTCAAGAGAATTAGACGGGTTAATGCATATCAAGCACACAGTGATGAGCCAAACCAGGAAGTGCAATTACAAATCCTTCATGCTTTCAGACAGGTATCTTTAAGTGCTCAATAAACACAGGATGACATCTTTTCCTTTACTGAGAAGTTAAATAGATTTAAATATGACAAAATATTCTTGGCAGAAATAAAATTCAAATATATTAAGCTTTATATCTGTTGAGTATCATTCACATCAAGGATTTTTAACTTGGCTGAAGGAAGGAATATCGTATAATTTCAAAAAAGCCTTGACTGCCACATTTGTGACTGACTACAAAAGGTGTTGTTGCTGTTGTTCTTGTTGTTCTTGTTTTCCCCAAGACTAGGTCTGAAGCAAAGTTCAGAAACTCCCCATCCCTTTTTTACTTTTTGATATCAAATCACGACATTCTTAAAGACAATGTGGTTCTCAAGCACCACAGAGGACTCCGATTATATGAGGACAATTATAAGAATTACATCTAAAACATTACATTTAGATAGAATATTCTCATACATGCATTCATTGTTCGGCTATATTATATAGTGTTTTTCGAGTATATAAATTAAGTTTTGCAAAACATGATTTTATATGGACCATATGCTAACGTAACTGCTATGTGTGATTTAAATTCTAGAGTACTGTTGTCTAAATGGGTATAAGTGCCTCTGAGTGGGTGATTTCTTCACATCTGGGAAGAGTTATGACTAATTGCAAGCTGTTCAATGTGGTATATACCACCGACTCACTTGTCTTGGAGCAATGTGCTAGAAACAGAAAAGCATCATTCAAAGTATAAGTGGTCTAAAGGAGGCATTATACCAAGGATAGTATTATATTATTTATTTACTTATTTATTTTTCCAAAGATAGTATCTTAAAAATATTTTTTAATGTTTATTCAATTTTGAGAGAAAGAGAGACAGAGCATGAGCAGGGGAGGAGCAGAGAGAGAGAGAGAGAGACACAGATTCCAAAGCAGGCTCCAGGCTCTGAGGTGTCAGCACAGAGCCTGATGCGGGGCTCGAACCCACGAACTGTGAGATCATGACCTGAGCCAAAATCGGACACTTAACCAACTGAGCCACCCAGGTGCCCCATCAAAGACAGTATTTTAAAAGACAGTATTTTCCTCAGTAAGGAAATAGGAATTTACTGTTTTACCCTCAATTTTCTTATCTGCTTTCAGTGACTAACATCTTAAAGCTGCTTCTTTCTTATTATAGCAGGCCATAGTATATTTCATAATATGTAAAATATGGTGAATAGAAAGATGCAATTTGAACTACATCTAAATAAAATTCTTTTTAGGGGTGCCTGGTTGGCTCAGTTGGTTAAGCGTCTGACTTCGGCTCAGGTCATGATCTTATGGTTCATAGTCTGAGCCCCGCATCAGGCTCTGTGCTGACAGCTCAGAGCCTGAAGCCTGCTTTGGATTCTGTGTCTCCCTTTCCTCTCTCTGTCCATCCCCCACTCATGCTCTGTCTCTTTCTCTCTCTCTTTCTCTCTCAAAAATAAGCATCAAAAAAATTCTTTTTAGTTGTCATGAATATCTATAATTTTATAAGCATAATATCATAAACAATAAAAAATTGCTAATGCTATATCAGGAGTAAATGCAAATTCAGAGACTAACAATTATGTGAATTTGATAATTCTGTTTTCTAAATTTATGCCCTTGTTATGTTGAAATGTATAGATATAACATGATTAAAAAGAAATCCACCTAACTACTGAACTGTAAGGAAAGGGTGTTAAATTTGACTTTTCCTGTCTTATGTTTAGTAGGAACACTGATATCACAAGCATAAATTGTATTGGAATGTCTTAGAACTCCTTAGGATCAGAAAAAGTAGCAAAAAAGGAGGGAGGCAGATTGGTATATGTCTTATCTTTTTTTGTTTGTTTGTTTTTTAGTATACACTATAGCAAGTACTCCTCTAAACAACACGACCAGTCCTAATTTATATAGGAGAAAATGGGAAATTTAGAGAAGTAAAAATGTGGCAAAAATCATACGTACAAATCATAAGAAGCATCATTTGAATTCAAGCTGCTTGACTCCTCCACTCAAGTTCTTGACCACTTATCTCTCTCATTGTTAGTCTGGGGCCATCTTGTGTTGCTATATTCAGTCTGTAGTCAAGGTCGTTTTAGGCAAGTAGACTAGAAGTGTATGATTGGCTGTAAGTGTACAGCTGTGTCTGTAATATCCATCAGTTTACAGCTAAAATATGCTTTGATATCTTTTGAATAGGTCTAAATTGAGCTAATGTTAGTGAATTAAACTCACTTTACCTAAAAGGAAAAAGAAGTTGAATCTTTACATTCATCTAAACTTTGGGAGAATTATTTGAAAAATGAATTGAGAACTATTGGTACAACCAAGTAGATAGTGGAGATTATGTAGGTAAGGAACAAAAACCTTGTGCTGGATAATGGACAATCCTTAATTTCACTGATCTGAAGTTAGGGTAGGGAGCTACTTGTGTTTTATAAAAACATTAGTCACCAAGTATTGAGCCTACTATATAGCAACCCCCGTAGGAGGAACTAACCATGCAGAATTGCTAATCCTCATGACATTCCTACCTGCCAAATAGCTATCTTAGCTCTACTACTCCTACTGTGTGACCTTGAACACCTGCTAGCTTTTCTCCTTCAGCTTCCTCATCTATGAAATTACAATAACAGAAATTTATCTTTATGAATATTATGACCTGAGCCTAAATCAAGAGTCAGATGCTTAACCAACAGAGCCACCCAGGTGCCCACAAACAAAACACTTTAAATAGTATCTGGCAAAGAATAAGCATTTAAATAATGGCACTTAATATTCTGGGTTCGTACATAAGGAAATTGAAACACATTGAAATTAGTTTGCCCACGATCACTATGTGAACAGTCTTAAGATTCAAACCCAATTCTGTGATTCCATATTTTGATTTCACAAAGTGTGTGTCTCACTATGACTTTAAATTATGACAGTGAATTATAAAACAATTAAAATACTACAAATGTAACACACATCTTCCCTATACATAAATCAAGAACTATAAACTTTTACCATGTATTATTGTATTTTTAAGACACCATTTTGAGATATTTCATAATGAGAGGGTATTCACTAAACCTCCCTTATTTTTCAAAAAATTATATAGTAATAAATAGGACATAAAATACCTATAGCAAATATAAAGAATTGATAGCATTTAAGGTATTTACAAGGGTCAAGACAGAACAACTAAAGACAATGTCTGAGAGCTCTTCTCTATAAGTCTCCTAACTCATTTATTGGAGTGTCCATAAATGAGACAAGGTAGTTAACTTCCATTAGGAGCTTCATCATACCTTAAAAACAAAGGATTAGGGGATTATAATTAATATTAGAAACACACTAAAGTTATATTTTCATTAAGACTAAATGCATGTATCATCAGCTAAGTATATCTAGGATCTGTGTAGTTTGCCACTAATAATAATAGTTAAGCCTATTTACAACTTGCTATAGTCCACATGCTGAAATTCATTATTTCAATCACTGCTTATATTTTTATTTTATTTTATAAAACTGTCTCCCAAATGGGCTCAGTTGTTAGAATCCTGCAGGATGCATGTTGGCTAAAAACATAGATTCTTAGTCTCCTCCCCAGAATGAGATGAGACTGTAAATCTGGAGGGAGTGAATAATTTGCATTTAACAAGAACTTCAGGTGATTATTTAAATCTTGAAAACATAGGTCTTAGAATTCAGGGAAATGAGCTAAAGTAGAGAAATACAGCAAAGAAATTGCTCAAGATACCACTGAGGGATGGAAACTGGGTTTAAACTGGACTTGTGTGTGTATTTGCAAAGCCACCCAACCCCTCTCTCTCCACCTAAATTGCTTTTAATAGTGCTCCAAAGCCAAATAAAATATATACACTTTCGGGAGTTATTTTGAGAGATGTCTTTTGGTCAGCCTACTAACTTTCTAGAAATGTAATGATAAAAAGTGCCCTGAGACTAATACAATGCATTTGCAAAACAATTTCACATCCACCCAATTTCACGCACGTGGAAGTCCTCTCCTCCAAGGCCAACTGTGTCTCAGTTATAGTGAAGATGTGAATATAGGGACTCGTGTTTTAGTGAACCAGGATCCTGCAGCTGGTGCTGGTTTCTTACATGCCTGCTGAGTTGAAACCAACCAGAATTTAAAGTAATTGTTGCTTTGCAATGCAACTCAGCAACTCAGTGATTAAGGGGACAGACAGGTTGGACAGACAGGTTGCCTGCTAGGTTTAGAATAGGATTTCACACTTCTGCAACTTCTGATGAATGGCAGAGTCAGAAGGTAACATGGAGATTATTCTGTCTAAATTTTTCATTTTCCTAAGGCCACAGAATGGACAGTGATTTACCCATGATCTAGCTCAGAAATCTACCTTGAACTCTGATAGTTTTACAGAGAAGAGGTAGGACAAGGAGACAAGCTACAAACAGCTATGGTGGAAATCAAATGGGAATGAGATGACTCCCAGCTGCTGAGGACAATAGTCCTCCAAAGAGCTTGCAGCCAGTAGTCTTCCTTATGGGATGCAGAACAATTAGAATGTGGACTTTGACTTTCACCACTGTTGTTTAACAGTGTTGGAAGTCCTAGCCTCAGCAATCAGACAACAAAATGAAATAAAAGGCATCCAAATTGGCAAAGAAGAAGCCAAACATTCACTTTTCTCAGATGACATGATCTCTACATGGAAAACCTGAAAGACTACACCAACAAATTGTTAGAACTGATACATGAATTCAGCAATGTTGCAGGATACAAATGTACAGAAATCCGTTGCATTTCTCCAAACCAATAATAAAGCAACAGAAAGAGCTATCAAGGAAGTGATCCCATTTACAGTTGCACCAACAACCATAAAATACCTAGGAATAAATCTAACCAAAGAGGTAAAAGAACTGTATGCTGAAAAATACAGACAACTTATGAAAGAAATTGAAGAAGACACAAAGAAATGGAAAAACATTCCATGCTCATGGATTGGAAGAACAAATATTGTTAAAATGTCGATACTACCCAAAGCACTCTATACATTCAATGCAATCCCAATCAAAATAGCAAGAGCATTCTTCTCAGAATGAGAACAAACAATCATAAAATTTGTATGGAACCACAAAAGATCCCAAATAGCCAATGTTGAAAAAGAAAGCCAAAGCTGGAGGCATCACAATCCCAGACTTTAGTCTGTATTACAAAGCCATAATCATCAAGACAGTATGGTATAAGCACAAATAACAGACATATAGACCAATGGAACAGAAGAGAGAACCCAGAACTGGACCCACAATGTATGCAGTATGGTCAAACTAATCTTTGACAAAGCAGGAAACAGTATCTAATGGAAAAAAGACAGTCTCTTTAGCAAATGGTGCTGGGATATCTGGATAGCAACATGCAGAATGATGAAACTGGACCACTTTCTTACAGCATACACAAAAATAAACTCAAATAGATGAAAGACCTAAATGTGAGACAGGAAACCATCAAAATCCTTGGGGAAAACAGGCAACAACCTCTTTGACCTCAGCTGCAACAACTTCTTACTTGACATGTCTCTGAAGGCAAGGGAAATAAAAGCCAAAATAAACTATTGGGACCTCATCAAGATAAAAAGCTTCTGCACAGCCAAGGAAACAATCAACAAAACTAAAAGGCAAATGACAGAATGGGAGAAGATATTTGCAAATGACATACTGGATAAAGGGTTAGTATCCAAAATCTATAAAGAACTTACCAAACTCAACACCCAAAAAACAAATGATACAGTGAAGAAATAGGCAGAATACATGAACAGACACTTTTCCAAAGAAAACAACCAGATGGCCAACAGACACATGAAAAGATGCTCAACATTGCTCATCATGAGGGAAATACAAATCAAAACCACATTGAGATACCACCTCACATTGGTCAGAGTGGCTAAAATTAACAACTCAGGAAACAACAGATGTTGGCAAGGATGTGGAGAAAGGGGAACCCTCTTGCACTATTGATGGGAATGAAAACTGGGTGCAGCCACTCTGGAAAACAGCGTGGAGGTTCCTCAAAAAATTAAAAATATAATTACCCTACAACCCAACAATAGCATTACTAGGAATTTATCCAAAGTATATAGGAGTGCTAATTCATAGGGGCACATGTACCCCAATGTTTATAGCAGCATTATCAACAATAGGCAAATTATGGAAAGAGCCCAAATATTCATCAACTGATGAATGGATAAAAAAGATGTCATTTACATATATAGTGGAATACTACTTGGCAATGAAAAAGAATGAAATCTTGTCATTTGCAACAACACGGATGGAACTGGAGGGTATTATGCTAAGTGAAATAAGTCAGTCAGAGATCATATGTTTTCACTTTTATGTGGAGTTTGAGAAACTTAACAGAAGACCATGAGTGAAGGGAAGGAAAAAAAAATAGTTACAAACTGAGAGGGAGTGAAACCATAAGAGACTCTTAAATACAAAAAACAAACTGAGGATTGATGGGGGGATGGGGAGAGGAGAAAATGGGTGATGGACATTGTTGGGATGAGCACTGGGTATTGTATGTAAGTGATGAATCATGGGAATCTACTCCCGAAGCCAAGAGCACACTGTAAACACTGTATGTTAGCTAACTTAACAATAAATTTTATTTTAAAAAAATGTGGACTTTGGAGTCAGGGAGGGTTCAAACCCTAGTTCTACCACTTATTAAGAGTTAATGCATATAACATCTAAACCTCAATTCTCTCACCAGTCACCCCAAGACTTTAGCTCATTAGAATCCTTAACAAATGTGATGTTTTGGATAACTGAACTTCTAGATAAGTTTGAAACACTTATACTTTTATCTTATAATTACTCTAGATGGAAATTCTTTTAAATCTTATCACTTCTCTTCATTCCTAAATAGAGGACATGCATTATCACAAACTCTACAGTATTTTTGTTAATTTAAAGTCATCATTTTAAACCTCAGTGTTCTCACTTTGAAGTAATGCTTCTGAGCCATTTGAGGTATGCAGGATTTTTAAAGAAATGGTCCCGGACACATGTGTTTTCTATTTGGGTTGAACTATCTACATTCTTTTCATAGCTTGGCTCTCCCTCTCTAGGAGATTATCATTGGGGAGCTAGAGTTGTATATATGTAGGATATCTACTGAGGAAATAAATAAAGAGAAGGGTGAACATTAAGGGACAGAGTAGAAGATCTCGGGGTCTCACAATTAGATTAGATGTCCATCCTTTGTGATGATCAGGTTGATATTCAGTATCAGCCTGAGAGAAGTATAACTTCTGTCCCTGAAATATCGTCTATCAACTTTTTTCTCCTATGTAGCAGGAATTATTTTAATGAGAGACAATGCTTTCTCTGTAGTCATAAATAAAAGAATCAACTGTTGGGGTGCCTGGGTGTCTTAGTCGGTTAAGCATCTGACTTTGGCTCAGGTCATGATCTCACAGTTCATGGGTTTGAGCCCCAAGTCGGGCTCTGCAGCTCGGAGGCTGTAGCCTGCTTTGGATTCTTTGCCTCCCTCTCTTTATCTGCCCCTCCCTGTTTGTTCTTTCTCTTTCTCTCTTAAAACAAATAAACAAACAAACAAACATTAAAAAAGACTAATAAAAAGAAAAAAGAATCAACTGTCAAAATACCAGGGAGAGTCAGAATACCTGTGTGAATGCATTTCTGTCAGTATATAAATGGCTTCGCATTTTTTTTTTTTCTGGTTTCGCGAGGGGATGAGTATAGGGAAGTTCTAGATCCTAAATATATTAGTGACAGGAAAATGAGGCTTAAATAGTGGATATCTGGGATTCTGAAACTAGATATTTCCTGCAACATTGTCCCTGCAGGGTACTGTAAACTAAGAACTGGACACAAATCAGGATGGCTGCTCAGAGGCTTTACAGGTGGGCACCTGCAATAGCAAGTAAGTTATTTTTAGAAAAGGACAATATAAGGGCTTTGTGATCTGTGAATTCCCATATAAGTGTAAAGATTATTATTATTAAACCACTTTTTGAGTAGGAAGTGTTTGATTCCATGGAATTATTAAAAACATTCTTTTCATGTTTAACCAAATGTCCCTGAGAATAATGATGAATCACTTAACAGCTTCAGCAAATCCCATTAAGCCCAAGCCTTTTAGGGACAGTCTGTGTTTGATGTGACCTATGGTTTCCCTGAAAGTCTTACTGGTTGTATTGGTAAATAACAGCCACCAGAAGCCAGAACTCACATTGTCCTTTTCTTGCCCACTTTTGCGTGATACATGAATGCATCCTCAAGCAAGTGAACAGAGCAAGCCAGGCTGGGAAGCACAGTTGGACTTTGACCAGATATCATTGCTGATTTGCCAGCTAATGTGTTCCTCCAATATGTGTGCTAAGGCAAAGGCAAATGCACACTCCCAGTTCTCTGTAAGCATAATACACCCCAATTTACCCTTGGGACTTCAGAAATAAAGAAACTGTGGAATACTCCCCCCCCAGGCATCTCACATTTTACTTACTATTTTATTAAGCCTCTTAATAAAACAATCTAATTAGAGTGGAATAAAAATTTTTAAATATTAAAAAAATTAAAAATATATGTTGGGCTTTTCTTTAGAAAACAAAATTTAGCTGACATTGTCAAGAAACAAAACATCTTCCTAGAAAAATGCAGAGTTGCCTATAATTTGCATAAAGATTGTATTTAGTGAACCTCTCAGACTTCCTACTATACAAAGTTCTCTGAAAAATCTGTTTGCAATAATAGTTTCAAGACTGAAAATCTTTTTTTTTTTTTCAAGTTTATTTATTTATTTTGAGAAAGAGAGAAAGCATGAGTCAGGGAGGGGCAGAAAGAGAGGGAGAGAATCCTAAGTAGGCTCTGCATACTGTGGAGCCTGACAAAGGGCTCGAACCCACAAACTGTGAGGTCATGACCTGAGCCAAAGTTGGACGCTCAACTGACTGAGCCACCCAGGCACCCCAAGAATGAAAGTGTTCTTGATGATGCCGTTGCTAAGCACCATGCCGGGCACACAGCAAGAGCCTGGTATATAGGGGTTGAGTGGAGAGTGAATAAGTACAATTTATTTGCAGTAACATTTTGAAATTATGAAATGAATATCTAAAATTACTCTATGGGAATTTTTGAGAGGCTTTCTGGAGGAATGGGTATATGAGTTGGGTAGTTTGTGGTTGTAACTCAAGACGATTGTCAGAAATCTTTAGAAGGTCTGGAGTCTAATTTTCCTTAAGAATACCCCCCCCCCAAAAGAATACCCCAAAATGACAAAAGTAAGTAAGACAAAGTAAAATAAAGGTCAAAAACTTAAAAGGGAAGTGCTGAGGGTGTTTTTTACTCCTAAATAGTCAACAAAAGCCAGATGAGTCTGGGAAGAAGAGTGACTATCATATTATTATTATTAATTATTCACTATATTTATGAGCCCCGATTTGTGCCAGATGAACTGCTAAGTACATTACGACTCTGCAATGTCAATATTATCTTCAATTCATAGACACAGTAACTGAAGATTAGATATATTACAGAATAAAACTTGTAAGCAGCATATGTAGAATTAAAATCCAGGGATGAAAACAAAGATCATAGATTAAATTAATGGAGAAATTTGGTTTTATGTACAGTAATTCACTTTACAGATAACGATTCTGGCATCTATATTGATTTGTTGAAAAACGCTGAATAATATCAGTGAGGAAATTTGGATCAGGAATTGATTGCCCCAGAGTTCTCATATAAGGGAAAATCTCCACACCTGCTGAGACTTTAAATATAGAGGGTATCTGTTTTTCAAGTGATGGTAAACATTTTTAAAGTCTTACAAAAGGGGTGTTTTCTGAATATTCAGGCTCTTTCTAGGTATTGTAATATTGAAATCAAAATCAAAAACAGATATTAATCTGACTTGATTAAAAGTAATCCCCATAAACTGGTTTACTCAACTACATTATTTCTTAAAAGTGAACTAAATGCAGGGCTTTCCTCTTTGGCCCAGAAAGAAATTATCTCTGCTTTCACATTGCTCCCATCCTTCCCTAAGGAACAGAGAGAAATAGAAAAGGCATAGGGGTCAGGGGTTCAATCTTTTCAATCAAGCTAAGTCCAAGGAAATTAAACACTTTGCTCAAGGATTTTAAGCTAGTTATGAAGGTGAGCTTACTATTTAGAACTCCCAAGTTCCAGTACAGAATATTCTCCATTTTAATGTTAAGTTTTCTGGTTAATGTTATGGTGAAAACACCCCTGAAAGCTTTTTGTCTCATGCTTCCTGGGTCAGAAAGCATCTAGAATATTATTTTGCTGCTGCTTTGAGGAATTAAAATAGCTAATCATCAGTTTGGTATGTCTTTTTGGAATGTCCATTCAGGGTTAAGAAGCAATTAACCAGAACCACTTTATTACTGCTTCTTTTCCTATTCCCTCCTCCTCTCCATATTTATCCTTCTGCTAAAGTTGCCTTTTGGGCCGACAAGTAAGACTTGAAAATAAATGTCTCATAATGCATCATAAAGGAAACCAAATGTTTTTGGACAATATGAAGAACTAGGATTTGCATAACTTTTATAACTCACTTTGAGCAATGACAGGTGGTCCTTAAATTGGCAATTGTTTGCTTTTAAAAGCAAAATATATATCCATACATAATAAGTTGTGTGAGGAGCATTTCAAGGTTCCAAGTTCCAGAAATGAGTCACCTATAGCCATGTATCAGAGGGAAATATTAATTGTATGAGGCTGGGGCAAAGTTCCTATAATCTTTGTCTTCATTCTGAAAGGGCACATGTGTTTAAAACAATGATTAAAGAGAACATGACTTCTTAAAGCAATGTAATTTTCTTTGGAACACTTAGATTTGACATGGAATCGCACACTAGGTGAAATTTTGGTCTAACTGGACAGTCTCTCATCCCACTCCCATTTCAACATATTTTTTAAGAACCAAGAGAACTTGGACTTCTAACAGAGTACAAAATTATGGAATTTGAAGCTCATTCAGTCCCACATTCTGACTAATGAAGGAATCCCTACTAAATTGTCCCTGGTATGTCCATCCAGTTTTTGCTTTAAGATCTACATAGAAACAACTGTTGACTGTAGATAGATAGATGATAGATAGATAGATAGATAGAGTACAGATAACATGGGGGGAAGGTAGGAATATTTAAGTAAATATTAACTTCACTTTGAATTAGCCAATTTACCATTCCAGAATTCATATATCTTAGGTATCGTATGGTCAACTATGGCATAATTACCATTACCATTATTAAGTCAATAAAATGGCATTGTTGTTTAATATGTTTCTGGACAAACTCCAAAAAACTGGGGATATGCCTAAAAATAAACATGCTCTATAAAAATACTTTTCAACAAGGTAAGGAATAAGGACCAAAGAGTGAGAATAACTTGGAATATTTCTTAATTTGACTATGAATATATAGACTCATACCATGGCATCCAGGGGGAAACTTGAAGGAGAAGCTAAGAGAGATAATACAAAGCCCCTGGAAGAGGAACCTACCAACAGTAACAAAAGCTTGAAACCCAGAATCAAGCATAGGACACAGGCAAAATTAAGTTTTCCAAGAAAGTTTCAGAGCCCTTTCAACAGGCCAACTTCTGGAACTCTCCTAAAATTCATTTATCTAAGATCGGGTAAAAGCATCTCAAACAAGAGATTTGCTCATGTGAAGCTTCTTAACCATTTGAATCACAGACTGGGGCAAACATGGTCCAGAATTTCTGTCTTCAAAACTCAAAGCACTATTGGGTTAATAAGACAACCCCTACTAAGCTGGTTTACTGCAATGCAATGAAGCAGTCTTAGCAGAGATAATAAATTAAATCAAGTCCCAGAAATGACGAATTCTGCTTCACCCAGGGACCGTGCGGAGGCTCAGAAATCAGACTCATCTTGGATGCAGAGTGAAGAAGCATTAAAAAAAAAAAGAAGAAGAAGAAAAGAAAAAGAACATTTTTTTTTAACTTCACAGAGTTCTCCACCTCTGCGTCGCATTAGCCTGGAAAGGATGCTCCTACACAACTGCAAGGGCATGCAGAGGGGGATGTGACGCCCTTAGGAAGGGGGGACCAAGATTCCAACTGACCTTTTTGCTGTTTAAAGGACTGAATCGAGCCTGAATGGTGGACCATTTTCACTCTGTGCGTCCCAGCTGGGTTCGGAAGCTGTCCTAGAGGGAGGCGGAGGAATAGTAACCAGACTGTTTGACAGGCTCCCGGGCTCCACACAATCCCTGAGCCTCCGAGAGCGCGCTGCAATCCGACACCTGCTTTAGCCGGCACTTAGCTCCTAAGGCTGCGCGCCCACCGTTGTTATGGCAACGTCGGAGGGCGGTCCAGCGTCCAGCTCCCCTTAGCGGCTACTCCGGGAATTAACCTCGCATCCCCGGAGCGTCCAGTGCCGCAGTGTGGGTGGGCGTTGTGTTGGGTTTGCTGGGAGAGGGAGAGGAGGACTTTTCTTAGCGACTATAAATAAATCCGAACAAATCTCTGGAGCCACTAAGTAATTACCTCTTTTTCAAGTTTGAGGCGAGTTATTATATCGGGGTACGGTTTTAATTCACTAAAAGTTGGTCTGTAAACACTGTCACTTGCAGAAGGGCCAAGCTGATCTATTTCTCCCCTGAGAGGAATGCAACAGCAAATGCAGAGACGTTTTTGTCTTTTCCTCTTAAAGTTGCATACAGGAAATATGGATGACTTCCACTTAGCCAGTAGAATGGTTTTATCAGATAAGCTATGTTAAATGTCTAGAACACCACTGCATGTGAGTTATCCTCTTGTACTTCAGCCTTTGAGGCATTGAATGCTATAATAATGGCATGGGGCCATTTATCAGTAACAGGTGCTGTAAAAACACTCTCCACGATACCTAAAGTAATCCTAGCAAAAGCCTTATAAGGTATATAGAATATTATTTTAATATTGTAAAAGAAACTAAGGTCCAGAACAACAAAGAATTCTCAAAATCATAAATAACCATCACCTTATGTTGAGAGAGAAAGACACCCGATACCAAAGAGGTGAAGTAACTATGGGAGGGCCAAACCACACTGGCCAAAATAGAATCAGGAGCCAGTTCAACACATTCTTCCGTCTCTCTTCCTCTTACCTTCCTTTTCCTGCTGCCTGATTCAAACCTTTTAGCTCCTTGTGGAAGATGTAACCTTATTGAACAAGAGCAAAGAGAATATGCTTTCCCGAATTTTGAAGGTTTGTGAGACCAGCTCAGTCAGTTGAGGAATACAAGTAAAGTCAGATGATAAAGAGAAAACAGTTGTTTCAAGATGTTCAAAACCTCACACAGGTTGAGCTGCTATCATACACTTTTTGATTTCACCTGTAGTGCATAATACAAGGGCAGTAAAGGGAATGTAGCTTTGAACAAGCAGATGTTCCAGTTAAATATGACTGCATAAAAAAACACTCCGAAACTATTATCTCTCATGACATTTCATAGGTTGGCTAGGCTCAGCCTGGTGGTTCTGCCTAGAGTCCTCTTGAGTTTTCAATGGCTAAGCCTGGAGAAGACAGAAATTGGATTCCACTCCCAGTGAAAGGCCTAGCAAAGAATTTGCAGCTGTCTTTAATGAAGGATACCAGTGTTTCCAGAAAGAAGATGTTGAACATTCAGTAAAAACTAAGTATGCAGGCACTGAAGAAATACTTGGTTATAAAGAATTAACTCAGTGTGAGTTTTATCTTGAACTGATGATTCAGAACAAACCTCAGAGACTGTCTCCACAAAGCCTCATTTTACAGCTAATTTTATACAAAAGAGCACTGAAACCCAAGACAATAAATGAATTCCTGAGGGTGTTTTTGTTATATTTTGTTCATCTGCAGTTAAAATTCTAATGTAGCTCAACTCATAGGTCATTCCAATTACAATCCAACTCATTGAATTCTAATACCACCCAATCTCTTAGGTGAGGATTAAATTAAATAATATATTTAAAGACTAGTTCATGGCAGGAAGGTAAAGCTCAGTAAATACCAGATACTATTATAATTATTACCCCTGAAGATCTGATCTTCTTTTTATTTTATTTTCGTAAGTTCATTCATTTATTCTGAGAGAGACAGAGATGGCACGAGTGGGGTAGGGACAGAGATACAGGGAGACGGAGCATCCCATGCAGGCTCCATTGCCAGCGCAGAGCCTGACCCGGGGCCTGAACCCATGAAAACACCAGATCATGATCTGAGCCGAAATCAAGATTTGGATGCTTACCTGACTGGGCCACCCAGGGGCCCCCTGATCTTCTTTTAAAAAACCCTTTAAATCACTAAGCTTAGAATCAGAAATATTGTGGAAATATGAACATTAATTCAATTCATAATTGGGAAGAACAATTGAAAGAAGTAAAAGCCTATGGTTCTACTCTACACTTCCAGGCAGAAGGACATCTTCAATTTCCCAGAGCCTCTTCTTTTGCTGATGTCTAATTTTCTCCAACCACAACTCAGCTGGAGGCGAAGATGTGGGCACTGGAGCCAGGAATGAGTTAAGAATTAGAACCTCATTAGAAATTAATTATAAAAAAACATGATTTGGTATTTCTAACACCATCGCACCCTCACCTCAGCAGTGCCAACTATGGTTAAATTATCTTCTCATAAAGTTGATTACTTTTAATTAGAAATATTTTAGGCTGGACTGACAGATTGGCTAGCAGGGAATTCAAAGAACATCTTTGCTTGTTTTAAAATCAGTCTTTTAAGGAAGGTTGCTAGAGGAACAGCTTTCGTAAGGACCCTAGAAAATTTCAAGCACCATCTGCTTTACAGGAAAGGCAATGCAAAGAGAAGGAAAGGCTGTATGTGTGTGTGTGTGTGTGTGTGTGTGTGTGTGTGTGTGTGTGTGTGTGTGTTGAAAGCGACAAGGGCAGGGGGTTTGAACAAAGACCTTCCTAAAAAATAAATCTTCCTATGAACTGATAAGAGGAAATTTTTGAATCTGACATTTCCATTGTGGAAAGGTTAGGAATGAATATATAATAGCTTCATCAAAGATGGCGAAACTGATTTTTTTTTTATTTTTTTACTATTTTTGGTTTTAAATTTCTTCAAATTTTAAAGATGAGAGAATATTTTATATAATGTTCAGTGATGAAACACAATTATCATATGTTATATGATCTTGAGTTTGTTTTGCAAAATGGGAAAAAAAAAAGACTGGAAAGAAGCATACCAAAATTTCTAAATAAGTAATTTTGCAAAAGGGATTAAAGCTGATTTTTTTATACCTCCATAATTTTTGTCATGTTCTACTTTTTACAAATGATATATACTGATTTGATATGGATTTTATACATATATTCTTAAAATCTCTCCCTATCTATCATGCTACAAAGTAATTTTTCTTTTTCAGTCTTGGACTTTTGTTTTGTTTTGTTTTCTTGCTCAGGTCTCTGCTGCATTCACCCTCCCACAGCTCACCACCTGTCTCATGTCCTCCTTAGGTAATTAATTTATCAGACCACATGCTAACTTTTGCCTCCCAGAAGAGGTAGGAAACTCTGTTTTTACATCACTGGGAGGTTTTTTATTCCTTTGAACTTCGAAATATGAACACTCAGCTCAGCCAATCGTTAGCTTCCCTGTTTTGTGCTCTATCACAGGAAATGTGAGACTTCTGTCATTACCTCTTTGGGTCTTGAATAAGTGACTTAATTGAAATTGGGTTGCCAATTCTGCTCTCATTATCTAAATGGTAACTGAAATAAAGCAATTCTCTTTTCAGTTATTCCCTCTATAGAAAACCCAATTATTTAAGGTATTAAAAGGCAAAATGATGAGCGACTGGGTGGCTCATTGGTTAAGTGTCCGACTCTTGGTTTCAGCTCAGGTCATGATCTCATGGTTCATGACATAGAGGCCCCACATTCAACTCTGTGCTGACAGTGCAGAGCCTGCTTGGGATTCTCTCTCTACCTCTCTCTCTGCCCCTCCCCTACATGCATGTGCTCTTTTTCTCTCTCTCTCAAAATAAATAAGCATTTAAACAAAATAAAAGGCAAAATGAAATAACCAAGTCACATTGATAATGGGTTTATTTGAGAAGAGTAAGGAAAACAGAAGGGGAGAGCTCCCCCAGAGACATTATTATAGAGAAACTCTGATCTCCCTGAGAGTGGACTGAATGTTGACTGTTTCTTCAGGGACCAGTATAGTTCCTTTCACACAAGCTGAATGAATACTTACTAATGAATAAGAAACGAAAGCAATTAATTTAAAATTTTAAAATGACTTCAAGAAAAATGCTGCTTTAGTGGCTTGAGTAGCTGTCTTCTTCCTTATGCAAAACCAAGGGGAATTATATTAAAATCATTTATATATTTTATGCTTATATATATTTATATTTAATATATGAACTACTTTCTTGGTGCGAGTTGCTATCCATACTCTATTAGAAGCACAAACAAGCTCTTCAGAAAACCCAGTGCTGTGATACGTGAAGGGTGGAATACAATTTAACGGTTGTTTCCCCCAAAGCCTAGTGTAGCTGACCACACGTGACAGTAAAAGAACAGGTGAGTCCTTCTGACAGCCAGGCTAGATGCTCAGAGATGCACTGAGGAATGACAGGTCCTAAGGGATGTAAGTGCCGAAGAGAAAGCAATGGAGGAAAATCAGCAGCTTCCACCTAATCCGAACCCAGCCTGAGGTGCTCTTATCACACAGTATTTTGTTGTTGTTTTTACTTTTTTTAATGTTTATTTTTTTGAGAGAGAGTGAGAGAGTGAGCACTATTGGGGGAGGGTCAGAGACAGAGGTTGAGAAAGAGAATTCCAAGCAGGCTCCATGCTGTCTGCACAGAGCCCCACACCGGGCTCAAATCCCAGGAACCATGAGTGCTGGAAGCCGAGCTATCCCAGCCTGAGTGGCAGGGCCCCGGCTGTGGACGGATTGGTGACTGCAAGGAGGCCCACGGACAGAGAAACTTCTTGTACTCCCGCTTCTAGGTAATTTGGCCTTAATAAAAGTACCTGGGGTATTGTCTGTTGGGGAACCGCCCTCGACAGGCCCCCTGGGAAAAGAACCATTAGGAAAGAAAATAAGGTTCCGCAAGAAATTGTGCGGCCTTACATTTAGCCCTTGCCATCCCCTATGGAGACTCCTCTACTTACAGGAAGGATAGCCTCATGCGTTTGCCAGCAAAGAGGCCGACAAAGGAGAAACATGGATTTGAAAGCCTCACTCTGGCAACTAAGGAGTGTATCTCTGGGCACAGGTGACTTCAACTGCTAGGCCCGCCTGGCCCCTCGGAGGCATTCCAGATGATGATGATTGAACCTAGTGGGTTAAGGTACAGAATGGTTCATTAGTTCCTAGGTGCATTGTCTCTCTGAGAATGTGTGAGGCATGGGTTTCTAAGGCCCTTCCAGCCCCTTCCTGGCACCTCGGACTGAGGCAAACACATTGTTCTTCTGGCCTCATGTGGTTAGGAGGTCATGTCCCTATAACTGTTCCACCTGAGGTGTTGAAAGATAGATGACCTTTCATAAAAACAGCAAAGCAAATGCTTTATAGATTATAGATAAATGCAGATGCATAATGGAATAATGTAAGAAATTAATCAATAATCAAAGGGTATGAGGGAACATTACAAGAAAATCGCCACGTTATTTCTTAAAGGTTGATTACACATAGAAACATTTTTACAATTAGGTTATGTTAGAAAAACATAGATGCCAAGGAAATCACTAGCAGATATAATGCTACAATAAATCGGCCAGATCAACGCACTGCTGTTGTCTGTGTCCATTTTTATTTTTGTTTTATTTTATTTTTTTTCACTTTTTCACCGATGCCGCTTATGCTTCAGGAAACCCTGGACCTGCTGGAGCTGGACTCCGGCACATGAGATCATTACCAGAACTGAAATCAAGAGTAGGATGCTTAACTGACTGAGCCACCCAGGCACCCCATTATCACGTAGTATTTTGAAAAGACAGGGACACAAAATGATTTGCTTAAGAAGACAGCATTAAGATGCGTGGAAAAAAGTAGTTGATGGTGGAATAAACATTTTATAATATTATGTCTCTGTGGAAAACTTATCATCACTCAGGATGCCTATAGAATAGAGACCATGTTTATTGTTCTACTATTCAAGAAGTCCTATGATCTGCCCTCAACACTCTCTAATCTTGTTTCTAAGACTCTCTTACACTCCGTTTTGTTCCTCCAATGGTTTTCTTCCTCATAGGCCTCTCTTCTTTTGCTGCTGCTGTTTTCTGCATTTGAAATGCTCATCCTAAAACTCCCATCCTATTCAAGTTTTCTCAACCCCTACTCTCCTTTAAGTCCCCAAAGCAATGCCATTTCCACGATGAAGCCTTCCTTTTTTCACATCCACCCACTATAAAGCAAGTTAGATGTGAATTTAATCTCCTATAATTCCTATAGATATGACTAACATCATTTCATGGCATTTTACCATGTTTGTATTGTGCATTATATATGCATGCTTTTGAAAGTAGGCACAAACTTTTCTCTTGTTTGCTAAGAGTCTAATAATAAGATATTCAAATATCAGTCCAGTGTATTAATTGCCTTTCAAAATTAGCATGTAAGACTATGGCTTTATATTGCTCTGTGATTTTATTTACTCCAGGCAGATAATTTCATAAAGACTAATTTTGCTTTGTTTAGAAAATCTAGGATTATAATAACTATTGATTTATTTTCTACATCTGTTCATCTTCATAACTTCTTAAACTGATACTCTGGTCATCTGGACCACTCTACCACATTTTGGTGAATTTCCATGCTTTTGAAAACAGCAAGTTTTCCATGAAAACTCAGCTGAAGTTCTGGATGTGGAAGTGCTAGTCTATGGCTAGTGTCTATTCTGATAGCTTGATGTTTCTGCTGACTTACGCCTGTGCTATACTGGTTGTTGGGGTGTTTGCCAGCAGGAGGTGGAAATGAAAGTAGCTTCTGTAGTTACCTATTTTCTTTTCAGAGAAAATGTATTTGTGGCCCTGGGAGGCTGGAGTGACTGGTTGTGAATACTCTGTGATCTCTATTTTAACATAAGCAGTCCAGCAGGAGCAAAGAATGTATCTGCTGGCTTGACATTCCCCCAAAGACATTAACAATGCAATATTAAGAAATCCTTTAAAGAGATAGTGTGCATGAATATTTATTTACTGAAAAAGTTTCCTGATTTATTGTTTTTTGTGTTTTTTTGTTGTATGGGGGGGAGGAGCAGAGAGAAAATCTTAAGCAGGCTCCACAACCAGCGCAGAGCCTGATGTGGGACTTGATCCCATGACACTGGGATCATAACTTGAGCCAAAATCAAGAATTGGAAGCTCAACGAGCTGAGCCACTCAGGCACCTCAGTATGTCACTTATTAATAACAAACTGCAGAGGCACTTAGGTGGCTCAGTTGGTTAAGCATCCGACTTCAGCTCAGGTCATGATCTCCGAGTTTGTGAGTTTGAGCCCTGCATCAGGCTCTGTGCTGACAGCTCGGAGTCTGGAGCCTGCTTTGGATTCTATGTCCCCCTCTTTCTGCCCCTCCCCCACTCATGCTCTGTCTCTCTCTCTCTCTCTCTCTCTCTCTCTGTGTCTCTCTCTCTCTTTCTCAAAAATAAATAAGCACTAAAAAAATTGAAAAAAATAACAAATTGCCAAAGAATATTGCAGTGTGAGGTCAATTTTTGCAAAAAAATTATATGCACAGATCTATGATAATAAAACTCAAAACAAAGCAGAGTCTACATAAAGAAGATAGGGGGTGAAGTAATTATTTTTTTTTCATTTTGCTTATTGATATTTTACCCTAATTCTCCATTTATCCCTAGAACGACATTATGTTCTGGGTTGCTTTTTGTCACAGTGTAATTATCAATGGCCTCAAACTTTAAAACGTGTCCTGTTTTGGATAGTAAGTTAAGCAGCCACCTTAACCACCAAATGCATATGACTTATGTTAGAAAAATAAATGCAAAAAATACAAAATGACAACAGTATTTAAAAATAGTCTGGGCAGGTGGCACCGGGGTGGCTAGGTCAGTTGGACACTCAACTTCGGCTCAGGTCATAATCTCATGGATAGTGGGTTTGGGCCCCATGTCGGACTCTGTACTGACAGCTCAGAGCCTGGAGCCTGTTTTGGATTCTGTATCTCCCTCTCTTTCTGCCCCTCCCCTGCTTGCACTCTGTCTCTGTCTCTGTCTCTGTCTCTCTCTCAAAAACAAATAAACATTAAAATAATTGAAGAAAATAGTCTGGGCAGAAAACGTGGTTATGCCATTTTAATCCAATAGTAGCACAGATTTAAAATTGAAAACAGAAAATCTGCACTTGGCATGAAGGTCCCCTTTCTGACGTAGCAGAGAAATGTGGAAGGGAAGGCATTGCTTTGGGAGTCTTGTCCTGATGTGTAAACTAGCATGCCATCTAACAGTGTACAAATCACTTTGCCTTCTTGGTTCAAGGTGTCCCATCTATGGTAAGGTTGATGGATTTGATGCTCTCTAAGGTCTCTTCTGCCCCTTGTATTCTAGGATTCTTTTCAGTTGGAAGAGAATTTCACATGCTCTGACTTCAGAAATATAATCCTTGTGGCTGGTTTGACTAGGATTATTCCTCTTTCCTCTCCAAAGGAAAATAGTAGAAATAGTACAGAAAATCTTCACTGATTGAAATCTACAAATAGAAACCTTGTGGCAATATGAACTTGAGTGGGGTCTAAAATTAAATAATGATATGATGAAGAGACAGTTTGCAAAAAAATAAAACTAATAGGATGAAAATGTTACTGAATTAATTATTTAATGTGACAGCATTGAATTTACTTAAAAAATAAATATTGGCAACTTGAAAACATTTATGTATTAACAATGTGTCAATTATAGCCCTTGTATTCATTAATCTAAATAATTTATGTTAGCATTACTGAGTAGATGATCACATCATATTACCTTGAAAAATATTTAGTAAATCATACTTTATATCAAATAAAGTTCTTCTTCCTCCCTTCCTATAATTTCTAAAAATATTAGAATAAAACTACCTATTTTATTTTTAGTACATTTAACAAATATATACTGGAATCTATGTGCCAAATTCAGCCAGGATATATATATTTTTTTAGTCTTTGTAGGCTTTGTACCAGAAAAACAGTACATCTTTGTAATTTTTTTTTTTAATTTTTTTTAACGTTTGTTTATTTTTGAGACAGGGAGAGACAGCATGAACAGGGGAGGGTCAGAGAGAGAGGGAGACACAGAATCTGAAACAGGCTCCAGGCTCCGTGCTGACAGCTCAGAGCCCGACGCTGGGCTCGAACCCACTGACCGCGAGATCATGACCTGAGCCGAAGTCAGATGCTCAACCGACTGAGCCACCCAGGCGCCCCTCTTTGTAATTTCTTTAAGAATAGATAGCAAACAGTTATATAAGCCCTAAACGTTTGAAGTTCCAAGTCTCCCCTGGTTGTGACGTTTTATTGTAAAAGAGTGATTGAACACTTTGTGGGGGAGGGGGGGAACAAGAAAAAAAAACACTATAGCAACACATTTTGCACAATAAAAACAAGAATTTTCTTCCAGTGACTTTTAGGAAAGTTTGCCTTTTAACTATCATGACTATATCTTCCAATCTTCAAATAAGGTTTTGTCATCTAGGAATCAGTAAAATATTGATTAAGGAAAACAGAAAAGAGACTGACATTATACTTTTTCATATGCAATGCTGGAAGTTAGAATAGCTTCTTCAGGTTGATGATATAATTGACTTCATCTCAAAATCACATACCTACACAAGATACAATTATTCTCAAGTACAGGAAGACACTTGAAAATCTTCAATAATTTGAGGAATGTATAACTTACAGAGTCTATTTGAATAAATACTTAAGGATTCTACTTTAAAAAATGAATTAGAAAAGGGACCTCAAGATAAAATAAGAGTAAAATATAATTGTATCTAATCTTTATTTACCTAATTAAATTCAAGTGGATAATAATACACACTCCAGGGATACTTAACATAAGAACTACAAAAAGCTATTAAAAAGAAAACACTATAGAATAAATTCTGATTATTAATTTCAACAAATCCAGGTAGTTGGGCTAAATAAGAATGTTACAGAAGTCTAAGGAAAGGAGAATTAGAGAGGAAAAATAAAAGTTTAATATAGTCTTAAGACCTTCTTTTATTGGGGAGGGGATCAAACAAGAGGCAAATGAAAACATGAATATTAATAGAAAAATAACTTTGTTTAACTTATTTGATTATGAGAACAAGGAAAATAAAATATAATATTTAATGAATGGGGAAAGAACAATGAACTTTCCAAGGAGAAAACAAATGAAATATATTGCACCTTGATCAAACCAGGAAAAATAAGGAAAAGGAAAATGTGTACTCAACAGTGAAGACAAATTATACATTTAAAATAAGATGAAATGAATAAAATCAAGCATGTCGGCCAATATTCCAAATATAAGGACTCTAAAAAGAGTCCACTAAAAGACAGTGATTTAAATTGGATTAAAATCAAGATAAGCACTTTGTGCAAAAAAAAAAAAAAAATATATATATATATATATATATATTTAATGGAAACTAATAAAGTGGTGGTCAAAATGATTTCAGGTAAATGCAAGTAAAAAAGTAGGCAAGTCTAGCAATATTATCAGTCAAGATGGAATTTCACATTATACGGAATAAAATGTTAAAGAGGCACATTACATAAAGCTAAAGGTATAATTTATAAAGAAGATATAAGTCCTATACCTTATGCACCAAACTGTACAGTCATTAATATAAAAGCAAAAAAATTAGATGGACAAATTGATAAAATTGCAAATGTAATGGAAGACAATAAATATTTCTCAAAAAATTTAATATAATAGACCAAAGTAAACAACTAAAGATCTAGATTGACTTACTACAATGAACTTCATTTAACAGAAGTTTATAAGATCACCCTTATAACACTTATCTTTGTATTTTGTGGACATTCACAAAAATTGGTCCTGGGCTTTGTTATGTTCCTTTTGTGTCAACTTCACTAAACTACAACCGCGTTCTCCAGAATTGCCTTCCCAATATGGTTCCAGTCTAAAGCTGATCAAAAAGAAATCTGTGCAAGCCTAGTAAACTTAAAGGAAAGCAGCAGCCACTTCCTCTGAAGGTCACTGTGCTTACAAACAATGAGACAATGACACAGGAGCAGACAGATTCTAGAAGGTCCCTATTTTTCCCAGTACCATGTCCAGCTCTTTTTTGCTCTATGGAAGTACCATGCCAGGTACAGAGGTGATAGTCTTTCCATAGGCTGCTCCACCAATGCTCCGTCACGGACCCACTCTAGATTCCCTGGCAAACTCTGGTTTGTTTGCCACAGCAAGTGTTCAAAAGAACTGGCTAGTTGCTTTTCTCTGATTCTCTAACATCCCTTTTTGGACTATTCTCCACAAAACTCCTACAGTTGGGTAAGTTCTCACTCCTGTAATAAATCCTTATTCCATAATACTTAAATTATTTCTCATTCTGTTTTGCTGATTGAACCCTGGTTGATAAAAAGAAAAAAAATGAAGGAAAAGTAAAGCAAGACAGAAAAAAAATAATGCAGAGTATTGGGGTGCCTGGGTGGCTCAGTCAGTTAAGTGTCTGACTTCAGCTCAGGTCATGATCTCGTGGTTTGTGGGTTCGAGCCCGTGTGGGCTCTGTTCTGTCAGCCCAGAGCCTGGAGCCTGCTCTTGATTCTGTGTCTCCTCTTTCTGCCCCTCCCCCCTGCTCGCTTTCTGTCTCTCTCTCCTTCTCTCAAAAATAAATAAACATTAAACAAAATTTAAAATGCAGAGTATTTACAGACCACATTGTAAGATTCTAATCTAAAAAAATCATAATTTAAAACAAAAAAAATTCTCTGGTAGTCAGGGAAATAGAAGTTAAAATAGCGAGGTATATTTTTAAGCTCTTCACATTAGCAAAAATGGAAAGGAGCCATGGTATCTATTTTTATAGGGATGTTGGGAAAAGCATTCTTTCATACATTGCTTTGGAATTGTGAAGCATTAGAGCCTATTTTAACCAATAACCCATCTCTTAGAAGTCTATCCCATTCAAATAAAGCAGCCATAAATAATGACCCATATGTCAGGGTTGTTTATTGTATCATTGGTCTTGGTAGCAAAACACTGGAAACAAAACTCATACCCACCAATATGGCAGATTATGATTTATCCTAGTAGGGTATCTATCTGATTAGTTGGACAGGGAGAAAATATAGAGAAAGCTACATGCTGGGTTGTTAATATGGGTAGGTAGGTTAATACAACTGGACGGAAGAAGAGAGGCTGAGAAGGAAGCCAAAAGAGAGAAAAAGGAAAACAACTATACATCCAAAAGCGTGTGAATAACCACATGTACGCATTTATGTAAAGTTATGTATATGTATGGCTAAAACAAAATTAAACACTAAAGACATTCTTATCATCTGGCCCGACCTATTTTATCCATCAGATTTCTCTGGATTTCCCAGCACAAACTCTGTTTGGGTCAGAATGTAGTGCTTGATCTGCCTCACGAAAACAGCCCTTTGTTTCCTCTTTAGGGAATGTTCTCTTCTTGCTGTTCATCATCCAAGTTCTCCCAGGCCCAATGGCACCTCTTCCCTGAATAGACCAGCCCACATGAAGTCTCTTCTGAACTTGTTCATCCTTACTAAATAATTGAGAACTTAATTATATAGAATCATGAATTGTTCTGATTCTTTTGTGCCAGTTAGTCATGTCCCTAACGATTAGTCTTATTCTCAGTTTCTACTTCTCTTAAGAGATGCATCACCAAATTGTACCTTTAGTGTAATGACTGTTATGTTTAGCGTAATTCTTAGTATTTGGTTTCCAAACAAGAAGACACTTAGGAAAGTATGCAGCCTTGACCTCAGAAGATCTCAGTTAAAATTTATGCTCTGTTACTTCCTAAGGGATATGCCTGCGTATATTTTGTTTCCCTTAGATTTAGTTCTGATATCTGTAAGATAGGTCTCTTATGTTTAACGTAAAACTTTAAAACAGCCTGCATTGTGTAGAGTTCTGACTAGAGTCAGCCTATCTGGCTCTGAGTTTGGACACTATAACAGTTTTATCTCATATAGTACTTAGCAATTATTTACTTGTCTTTCTGCACCCATGCAATTTTGGTCTGTCAATAGCTATGACATTTGTGTTAACCAGCACTAATGTCATCAGAAAATTATTTCCCTAACTCGGATACTTTTGAGTATGAAAGGGGTCACTATGATTACATAGGATGGGCAACCGTTACAAGTAAGGACTGTCTGACAAACCAGAAACTATGGTGAGCCCATCTAGAATAAATATTTGGACCATAGGCCACTCATTGTGAAGAGCAGGAGATCACCTCATTCTTTATTCACCCTTTCTACTCTCACCCCGGCCATAAATGGAGATGATAGGCCGTTAGTAAAACAGAATTAAGAGACAGACTATGGTGTAACTCATCGGTCACTTGATGAAGGACAGTCAATATTAGCAGGACTATGCTTCATTTATCTTGTACCTTCTCAAACTTCTTTTTTTTTTTTAATGTTGATTTATTTTTGAGAGAGAGAGACAGAGCCCAAGCTGGGGAGGGGCAGAGAGGGTGGGAGGGGCAGAGAGAAGCAGAAGGACAGAGAGAGGGGGAGACACAGAATCCAGAATCTAGAATCCAGGGTCTGAGTTGTCAGCATAGAGCCCGATGTGGGGCTCGAACTTGTGAACTGTGAAGTTATGACCTGAGCAGAAGTCAGACGCTTAATTGACTGAGCCAACCAGGCGCCCCCTCCTTTCTTAAACTTCTGAAGCTTATAAAGCAGAGGTTTCAGGTTTATAAACAAGGGACCAATCTGGCCTTGAGGTCCTTTTATTAGGCTTACTTAGTATTTAATTTAACTAATACTTTGTTACACTTGTCAAAGGTCAAGTGGAACTGAATAGTCAATGCCTCCTCTCTAATTCACTAACTCGTCACACTTTTCAGGAAGTTAAGGTTCCATTTACCATTCCCGTTGGCATATTGTGGACTGCCTTCCTAACTCATCCCTTTGTCCTTCCTAGACTCTGAAAGATTTTTAGACGTTCCAAGCTTCATGTGGACCTCGTTCCAGCAGCTTGCTACAAAGCCTTTCAGAATGGTGCTGGGAGCAAGAGCAGAGAGCTAGAAAAACTCAGATTTTGGAAAGGAAAAGGATGAGGACTAGAAAAAGAGCAGACTCTGGCCATGTGAAATGGATGTTTATGGACTGATGGATAATAAGATTGGAAATAATATAAAATGCTGAGATTTCTATAGACTGATAACTACATGGACTGCTCATCATCTGAATACCACAGGAAGCTGTGATCGTCTATACCTGGCTTTTTTTTTTCTCAAATAACATACTCATAGACCTACCTAGAATTCATTAAAAGGACACAAAAATTGATATAAATTAAAAAAAATAATACTTATTTAACTTGTAAAACTGTCGGGATTAAAACCAGTAATAAGTGACAGTGAGTTGTAAATTAAAAATAATAACTGTTAAATGGCTTGATGATGATGATGAGTGGTGTGTATTTATAAGGTATAATTTTTGGTTTGGGAGGTGACTAGAATACCCAGATAAAGTGTTTATTTTTTGCTTCTTAAGATATTTACTGAACATCTCTTGTTAAAAATGGAGAAAAAAACATTAAATCATTACTAATATGACTTGCATAGGTTTATCACTTATTTAACTTATGTCTTATGTTCCCTGATTCCTGAATTCTGGAGTCCTACAGAGACAAATAGCCAAAATCTTTGAGCACCAGATGGGACTGCAGCGAGGGGCCGTGGATAATATGAGCTTTGTAAGGTAGAGACACTAATATACAGAAGCAGACAAAAACAAAAACAAAGAGAGGAAGGGGCGTCTGGGTGGCTCATTCGGTTAAGCTCCAACTCATGATTTCAGCTCAGGTCATGATCTCATGGTTCATGAGTTTGAGCCCCAGGTTGGGTTCTGTGTGACAGACAGTGCAGAGCCTGCTTGGGATTCTCTTTCTCTCTCTCTCTCTCTCTCTGACCCTCTCCCATTTGCTCGCACTCTCTCTCTCTCTCAAAAATAAATAAATAAATAAATAAATAAATAGCCATTAAAAAAAAGTAAATAGGAGGCCAAATTGCTACTCTCACTTATACCAAGATGATCAAGGGGTCATCTCATTTCTTTGCATTCTTTCCTGAAAATCCATTTCTGGCAACAGGAATTTTGTGTGCTGCCTCACTTACAATAATAATAGCATTAACAAGTAGAATAACAGCAATTAACATTTAGTGTGAACTTAGTATGCGAAGCACTTATCTTAATTCTCATACTAGCCTTATGAGGTCAGTACTATTATCTCAAATTTATTAATGAGGAAATTGAGGGACAGAGGGAGTAAGTAATATACTCAAAATCCTTCAGCTAGGTAGGGAAATGCATAACTAAGATTTGGAAAAAAAAATCTGACTCTAAGGCTCATGCAGTTGACCACCTTGCTGTATTAGTACAATAATCACCTCCTAAGCCATCTTATAATAGGGGACAAATGACCTGCCAGTGAGCTACTTCCATTACAAGAGGTTGCTCAAATGCTACTCTGCTGATAAGGCCTTATGGAATTTGCCACATTGAAATTAAACTTTTGACTGTGGACCCGCAAACTACATTTCTATCTTTTGATGGACAGGCAGATGTTGTTTTTGATTATTAACATTTATATATTCTTCTCCTCTTGAATTTTTTAAGTTGAGAAGAGGTCCCTTGGTTCACATTCCCTTTCTCTCAACCTCTTCTTTTCTTATATACTTCCTTTTTTATTACGTTATGAAATGATGTATGATATGTAATTTTATATAAAAATACAATTTTTATTATAACATGATAATGAAAATGCTTACATTCATATAGCATTTTACAAATTATTTTACAACGTATAATTCTTTCAGTACTCATACAAAATCTAAGCTTGTGAAATGTGTATTAGTACCTGCATTTTCTTCATTAAAAATATGATTATTTGCTCAGGTCACACTGCTATTATATGCTCCAGTCTGACTTGGCTCTCCTAATTCTGAATCTAATGTTCTTTTCAGTTTTCCTCATGTACTTTCTCACCTAGTTCAGTGTCTGTTGCAAAGGAGGTCTACTACAATGCTATGATGAATGAGTGAATGAACACCCATCCTAATAAAGGAAGGTCACTCCACCGCACATATTTTTTTACAGATCTGCTGGCTTTTTCTTTTTCTTTGCAGAATAGAATGGGTAGGTGCTAAGATTGGGCTTTTCTAGAATGTTATTTAGGAATAAAATGGCAAACAGGAGCAACAATTTTTGGGTTGTAACTGAAGATTAAATTATATTCTGCATCAATAATTTGGAATTAATGTAAAACAGAATTTCCTAAGAAAATGGAATTTAATTATATTCCTATGATATTTAATAATCTACCATGTCCAGGAGAATAAGAGCTGTGTTAAGAAGAAAGCCTTCAATAAATTAAGGGGAACATCTGGACCTTTATGCCAGAAGAATCATGTGAATCTCCCTATAGTAAGTAATTTGGCTTTAAGACAGGAAGACTATCAGTCTTTAATGTGGGAGGCAGTGCTCTGCTTTACACTAGGGAAATTACACACACACACACACACACACACACACACACACACGTCAGGGCTTGGCTAATGATGATCTTCAGGACACGTATAAGAAAAGCAGAGATTGTTATCTAAGGATCTCATATTAATGTTAAAATCCACTCCAGATAAATTAATATAGTACTAAATAAACTTTTACCAATACCACTTTTTTAAAGATAGATTACTGTGTAGTTCATTTCATCAACAATATTTTTGAGAACCTACCATTTAATCAGGCACTATTCTAGGCACTGATGATAGTTTTCGAAACAGGAAAAAGAAAGGAAAATTTCTTCTCCTATGTAGTGTACAATCTGATGGAAGAAGAGATATTATGAAAATAACAAAAGACAGCATATCAGATAAGTCCTGTGAAGAAAAGTAAGTGCCTTGGGGTGGGAGAGAAGAATGCAATTTTAAGTATGATGGCCAGGGAAGGGCCACTCAGCATCCTGCTGAGGAAATGATGTTTGAGCAAAGTCCTGAAAGAGGTGAAGCAGTAATAAGCCATGCACACATCAGGGGCAATAGTATTCCAGACAGAAGCCACAACAATGCCACAGCCCAGAGGTGAGAGGAACCACAGGGGGGCCCTGTGCCCTATGAGATCATCAGTAGGAACTGAAAGCAGGGGTGGTAACTGGGCGTGGCAGCTAATTTTAAGTAAGGTCTGGATGACATAAAAGCTTTTGGAGGTTTTTGAAAACGGGATTTAGGTTGTAAAGTAATTGTCCTAGCTACTCTGTCAAGAAGAGACAGATGTGTGAGAGGTGGAGGAGGGAGGAAAGACTAGAGTGGACACTGGTTAGAAGGTATTTCAATTTTCTGGTGGGGGAGGTGATGGGATTTCAGACCACAGTGGTACCAGTGAAGGCGATAAGCAGTTGAGATACGCAAATATTTTGAAGACAGAATCACAGGATGAGTTAACAAACCCTATGTAGACATAGAACTATCAAGGAGACTGACTATAAGGAGTTTGGATAGACTAACAGGAACAATGGAATTGTAACAAAGTCTCTTGATATCAACAAAGGCACATAACATAAAATCTATCTTGTTAGCAAAATTTTAAGTGTACAATACAGTATTATTAACCTGACCATAAATACATCTCCAGAATCTAATCAACTTGCATAATTGAAATTTTGTACATTTTGACTAGCACTTTTTCATTTTCCCCTCCCTCCAGCCCCTGGTAACCACCATTCTACTTGCTGCAAAAAAGAAAAAAAATAAAGGGGGCAGAAGGATAATTTTGGAAGTGGTGGATGTGTTTATGGCATTGATGGTGGTGATGATTTCACAGGTGGATACTTATTTCCAAATTCATCAAGTTGTGTACATTAATTAAATGCAGCTTTTGCATGTCAATCATATCTAAATAAGGTAATTTGAAACAAAACAAGCTATATGTGACAAAACTTGCCTCTCACTCCCAAGAAAAAACAAACTAGTAAATACCCTGACTTGACACTAAGGAATATACAAAAATGAGTAGGGAGGATTATTTCCTCTCCTTCGGAAAGGAGACAAGGGGTGTTCTCTGGTAAGTCTGATTTGTGGTCACCTAGTTCCAGAGCAGGTAGGCCTGGGAAGCCTAGGCCTTGATAACAACAACAACAACAAAAACAACAAACAAAAACAAACAAACAAACAAAAACCAGGTTGGACGCAGGATGTCAATTTGTTGATGACAAATGGAAACTCTCTATGAAATTTGCATTTACTAGGATAGAAAGGGCATATCATGTAACATCACCGGTGAGTCTAAATGTGACAAATTACTCACTTGTGATAAAAATAAGAACTGTGGAATTGTGGAATTTTTCAAAAGTCCACTTAGAGTTGCCTTGTAAATTATACTTCTCCTCTTTAGTCATGTATTTATCCAAACAGAGGATTTTGGTAACTTATTATGTAAGAATACCATCTCTTACACAGGTTTGAAGACAAAACTAACAATATTCCTTTTCCAGAAACACATCTAATTCTAATTTCCACAGTTGGAAATTTTGTGTGTCACATATTTGTAGGATTACACCAATGTCTGGAAAGGGTCAAGGGCTCTGTCTTTTTAGGAGACAGACCTGGTTCAAGTCCTAGTTCAGGGCCCTGTGTGAGGGAAGAAGCAGCTAGACCACAGACAAGTTACTCCACATGTCTGATCCTCGCCTGATCTGTAGTTGATTATAACCCTGGCTTCATAGAGTTGCCAAGAGGAGTCGACCCACACAGAGTTTAACACGGTCCTTGGCACATAGAATAACTTGATAAATACCAGTTTCTGCTAATACTCTAATTGTCGCTTGACATTATCCAAAAGCCTGTTTTTAGTCATGTGGTTCTTCATTAATTCACCATTACCCTTGCCAGCTTCGTACCCTGCCTTTTTGGGGGGTATGCGGAAACTTCAGATAATTTCCTGTGTGTGTTACTTAATACAAGAAAGCTATTTAGGGGTAAAATTGTGGGTGATGTGAAGTACTAAACATACTAAACATATAAACAAACTTTATATCAGAGAAAAGCTAGTGTACTGTTAGCTGAGAGGCATCCTAAGGTGGTCTTTACTTATATGTAGTAAGAAACTGATTTTTCGTTATAGTCTCAGAAATCTGATTTTGACAGAAGGACGCAGAACATCTTTCAAAGGTGGAGTCATGGCAACCAAGTTTTCAGGATATATTGATAATACCAATACAGTGTTGGGAAAACTGGATAATCACATGTAGAATAGGGAAAATTGGACCCCTTTTTTACACCACTCACAAAAATTGACTCAAAATGGATTAAAGATGTAAATGGAAGATCCACAAGTATAAAACTACTAGAAGAAAGCATGAAGATGATGCTCCTTGACTTTGGTCTTGACAACAGTTTTTTGGATATGACAAAAAAAAATCACAAAAAGTGCCAGCAACAATAGCAAAAATAAATAAGTATGACTAAATCAAGCCAAAAAGTGTCTGTACAGCCAAGAAAAAAATCAGCAAAAAAAGGAAACCAACAGAAGTGAAGGGAATATTTTCAAACTATCTATAGAGTTTGCAGTTTTCAATATGTATAAGAAATTCCTACAACTCAAAAGCAAAAAAAAATTGATTAAAAACTGGATAAAGGACTTGAATAGGCATTTTCTAAAGAAGACACACAAATGCATGAAAAGATGCTCATCATCACTAATTAAGGAAATGCAAGTTGAAACCACAATGAGATATCACCTCATAGCCAAAAAGACAAGAATTAATAAATGTTGGGAAGGCTGTGGAGTAAAGGGAGTCCTTGTGAACTGTCGGTGGAAATGTAAATGGACACAGCCACTATGAAAATAGTGTGGAGCTTCCTCAAAAAATTAAAAATCAAACTACCATATGATCTAGCTACTCTTCTGCTGGGTATATATCCAAAGAAATGAAAAAAAGGCAATGAAAACAGGACATCAAAGAAATATCTGCACCCTGTTTGTTCATTGAAAGATTATTCACAATAGCCAAGACATGGAAACAACCTAAGTTGTCTATCAATGGATAAACACACACACACACACACACACACACACACACACACACACACACACAGTGGAAATTATTCAAATGAGGAAAAAAAAAAGAAAACCCTGCCCCTTGTGACAATGTGAGGGCTAAGTGAAATGAGTCAGAGAAAGACATTATTGTAAGTTCCTACTTACATGTGGAATCTAAAAAAGTTGAACTCTTACAAACCAAGTAGAATGATGGCTACCAGGTCATGGAGATAGAGGAATAGGGAGATGTTGGTCAAAGGGTACAAACCCTGGAATAAAATGATACCAATACAATGCTAATAAAATTATTGTTATGTCATGGAAAATAGTATTGCTTTGGATACTGGAAATTATGGCATAAATTCAGCAAACATTACCCAAAACACACACACTGGAAAATTGATTCTAATGCAAAGATTTCTGTAAAGCCTGGAATCAAGACAAGGAAAGTGAGTTATACAATTTGAAAGGTTAATAGCACTAGGCTATGGTAGCTCAATATATCCATCTCCATATGGTGTTGAGACAGTGGGATATCTTGGGTCAGAGTAAATTCTCCCATTAAGAGTTCTCTAGAGGTGCCTGGGTGGCTCAGACAGTTAAGTGTCCAACTTTGGCTCAGGTCATGACCTCACGGTTCATGAGTTTGAGCCCTGCGCTGGGCTCTGTGCTGACAGCCTAGAGCCTGGAGCCTGCTTCAGATTCTGTGTCTCCCTCTCTCTCTCCCCCTCTCTGCCCCCTTGCCCCATACTCTGTCTCTCTGAATCTCAAAAATAAATAAACATCAAAAAAATTTTTTAAGAAAAAAATAAAAAAAGAGTAACAAGTATTACCAATGTTTGTCTCTCTGTTTTCATATTTTCTTGTTTGATTATCTACTTTCTGGGTGATCTATTTTCTAACCACAACAATTTAATTAACTTCATTAATCAGTAACCAATCAGTTGGTTAACTAATAGCCTTGTTCTTTCTCTTTATGATTGGATCTCAGGAAAAAAAGTTGATTGTTAAATATAGTTTGCATTTTTCTGCTTTTACCTATTATGTGTTGGTTTATTGTTAACTTTTAACTTTTAAGGTTTTTAGAGCAGTTTGTTGTTTTATGTAGATATGTTCATTGGGTTATGTCCCAATAAACCCATCGTAAGTTGAAAATATCTTTAGTCAAAAATGCATGTAGTACATCTAACCTACTGAACATCATAGCTTAGCCTACCCTACCTTAAATGTGCTCAGAACACTTAGAGTTGGGTGAAGTCATCTACACAAAGCCTATTTTATAATAAAGTTTTGATGATCTCATGTAATTTACTGAATACTCTCCTGAAAGTGAAAAACAGAATGGTTGTATGGGTACAGGATGATTCTAAATACATTGGTTGTTTGCCCTCGTGATCGTGTGGCTGGCTGGTTGGGAGCTGTGGCTTCTACTGCCCAGCATCATGAGGGAGTATGGTTTACATATCACTGGCCTGGAAAAGATCAAAATTCAAAGTACATTTTCTCCTAAATTCTTACCACTTTTGCACAATCGTGAAATGGAAAATTGTAAGTTAAACCACCATAATTCAAGGACTGCCTATATATAAAAATTAGCCATATAAAATCTACATTAAACATCTTATATTAAAATTATAAGTAAGTAAATGTTGGGGCACCTGGGTGGCTCAGTTGGTTAAGCGTCCAACCTTTGGTTTCGGCTCAGGTCATGATCTCACAGTTTGTGAGTTAGACCCCCACATTGAACTCTGCACTGACAGTGTGGAGCCTGCTGGGATTCTCTCACTCTTTCTCTCAAAATAAAGAAACTTTAAAAAAGTTTTAAAAAAAACAAGTTATAATTAAGTGTATATCAATTGGTTTGTGCAGTGGCCTTTAGCTGATCAATTTATTAATACTTACTAAGACTACCAAGATACTACTTTATAATGGGAATACATTTCTTCAAAACAAGTGGTACAAATGCTTTTGTATGTAAGATCTTGCATAAGACATTTATAAGTAAATGCAATTTCACCAGCAGCTTGGGATAAAACTAAGTAAATTACAGGTGCGAATGTGCTTTGCAAACTGCATGATAAGCTAAAGTGTCACATTGATCATTAATCACATGAATGTGATCCTGCACATTAGTGTTAAACTTTCACTCCACACAAAGACTCTGCAGTTGCTACACCATTATACTGAAGAGCAAAGTTGGTGAGAGCATCTGAAACTCCACCCTCATAACTCACCTTCACTGTGTTTGCCTTTGGCAGCCCACACACTCTTCTCTAGCTCACAATGAGATGAGCACAACTTTCGCAAGCCTGTGAGAGGGAACAAAGGAACAAGAAAACTTTTGCTTAGAAGCTCAGTAGACCAGAAAGAGAATAGAAAATTATCATGAAAAAAGAGCTTTTCATGTTGACTATAGCTGCTGTAAAACTGCTATCTGGTATAGGTCAAATTAGTTATAAAGAAGTGTGTAGGAAGACACAACTTTTCAGTAAATTGCATTAGAAACTAAGCAGGTGGGTAGGTCTGTGTGCTGTTATGCAAGCTGATTTAGCTGTCGACTTTGAAAAAGCTTAGAATGGCTAGACCTTCCAATTACTTTTTCCCGGGGTGAGTAATGCGCTCTTCTAATATCCTGCCCACCCAAACTCAAAGGCTGTATCTTTCTCTTTGTTCACCCTCTGCTCTTCTGTTCAGCCATGCCAAATCACCAGAATTCCCTGAACATGACCTCTACTTCTTTGACTCTGGAATTTTGGTCAATCTTTTCTCTGTGCCTAAAATGCCTTCTCTACCCATGAGATTGAGGGAAAGTCTACTCTTCTTTTAAAAGAAGACTCAGCTCTAAGGCTACCTTGACAGGCACTTTTCTAAGTGACACCTCCATTTAGAAATAATCATTCCCTTTAAATAAGCCTTTCTCCAGAAATGTTTCTAAGCCTCAAAAGATACCTAATAAAATATAGTAGATGTTGCTATCATCTACTGTTGCTATGTGACTGTGGGGAGATTAAGATCTCTAACCTCATTTTTTTTCTTCTGCAAAATAGGAATAATAATAACTACCTTGGAATGTTGTTGTAAACATTAAAGTCTATGCTTATAAATTAGCATTTGTGATGTTAAGTTCTGGCTTCGGTCCTAGTTCATAGTAAGCATTCAATAAGTGGTAGCAATCAACAGCTTCTTCTGCCTATAATTACAGTAATTCCTTCATGTTTATCTGTATGAAGTCCAAGAAGGGCGCTGCTGGAATCTCAAATTTGTATCCGGCCCATCAGAAGCACAGGTGATAACCTGGGTTTAGGACTGGCATCTGGAGGTGGGGGGAGAGGAGTCTTACAGGACTGAGCTTATAACCTGTGGAATCCAATGCTATCTCCAGGTAAATAGAGTTATAATTGAATTGAGTTTTATGACACTCAGCTCGTATCCCAAGAATTGCTTGTTGGTATGGGGATTCCCCCTCACACTAGAATTGGTATCAGAAACTATTTAGTAGGAAGCCTCATATTTTAGTAGCAGGTCAACTAAGTAAATTGGTTTCTTACAATAACAGAAATAAAACAATTCTATAGTTTGTCTATTATTTTTATTCTGGAGTGTGAATATTCTTATAAAGGCAGGGGCTTGAGAAATTTAATGATCACCAGATAAATATGTAATAGAGTCTGTTTTATAATAGTAGAGTTTATTTTATAAAAGTAGAGTATATTTTATACTGTGTTGCACAAAATGCCTTTAAATATCAGTTTATGGATCATAAGATTGAAAGAGATTTGAAGACTATTTAATCTAACCCAACTTACTTCACAGATGAGCAAACTGAGACTCAGTGTGTGTTGTTTTATGGGCTTGTAGGAAATATGCAGCTTGGAAGTCACAGAGCTGAGACTTAAGCCCAGGTTTCTTACCTAGCACTTATATAGAAGCCTGTTTAGATGTTCCATTCATGCTATGAATATGACAAAACAGATAAAATGGTTTTGGGGAGGCAAAGACTAGATTTTTTTTTCAGAATTGCAATAGTAATTTTAAGCAACATTTTCAGGTAATGATAGGATTTAAGCTGAATTTGAAGAGTATGAATTTGAAGAATTTGGGTAGACCAAGAAGATTACAAGGTTAATTCAATGTGAGAAATAATGAAGGATCGTGTGGAAGTAAAATAGCCAAGGCTTTGTGAGAGGCCTGTTAGTGTAACTCAGACCAATAGATGCAGAGAATGACATAAGGAAGCCAAGAAACATGTAGTCCAATTCAATCATGCAATAGTCAACAAAACTGAAAAATCTTGTCTTTTTCACTAGATCATTAACTGCATATGAAGGAAACTGAAGAGAGGTCCTAATTACTGAAAGCAAGTTATAGGAAGATTAATCTGGCAATTGTGGGCAGAAGATTATGGAAAAGTTTCCAAGATCACCTGGGAACTCTTAAAGGTAGGTTGAAACTCCAATCAAGGTTGTAGCAGTAGAAACTCAAATATATGAGCAACATTACAAAAGATACATCAGAAAACCATAGTTGGCTGGTGAATTTGAAAAAGGGGAGAGACAGAAATAAAATGACAGTTCATGTTAATATTTTAAGTTCCAGAGACCTGACACATGTTTTCCACAGGCTAAACAGGGAGGAAGGTCAAGTAGGTATGAGATATGATAGGCCCAGTTTCAGACTTACTTACTTTGGGTTGAATTTGGGATAATTCAGTACATGGGCTCATGAGCCTGAGGGGGAGATAGGAGTAGGAGACATAGACCACGATGTTATGCACATAAAGGTGAAGGCTGAATCTACATAAGGAGTAAACCCTTGGAAAAGAAAATGGGAAGAAAAAAGTACAGGGGGCCAAGACAGATTCCTGACCAATGACAAGAGCTGGTTGCAGAAGAAAGAAAGGAAACCAAAGAAGACATGAAGTGGAGTATTTGGAAAAAACAAACAAACAAACAAACAAACAAACAAAAACCAAAAAACAAAAAGCAAAGAACTGAAAATACTATAGTGTTTATCTTGGGAGAACTCTATATCCTAAATGTAGTTGGAAAGGCTGTCTTCTATGTCTATGTTTATCAAGTTCAAAATACTAGTTTCTATGTCAGTATGTATATCTGGCTGAATATTTAAATCTTGTATGAAAATTAGAGAAAGCTCAGTAAAGAATGTTGAAAGAAGAACTTCACATTAGACTAATTCATCTTCAGAACCACAACAGTGAGTTAAAATATTTCATTAAAATTTTGGCTTTTAAGTAAGTTCAGACTACTTGTTAAATATTGGAAATCAAAATTGCTATTGCTGTGAAAGCCCTCTGTTAAGATTTATGACTAAGGCAAAAATTAGGTCTGTAGTCCTACACAATGGAAAAGCCTAAACTAATCTGGTTAAGTAGCTTAAATAAACTGACAAATCTGGACACCAATATCATCAGAGGAACTGCATATAATCTGGAAAGGAAGGGCAGCCAACGTGAGAAGTCATTCAAATGCAAAAGCTGAGACTCATCAATGTTGCTTGCAAACACTGATTCAATGAATGATGATCTCTAAACCAGAATGAATTACACACTATAAATGCTGAAGCAAGTTAACCTACACCTGTTCTTCTTGATTAGGATCAAAGGTGTTTGTGTGAATTTTTCTTTTCAAAGAAATAATGCTCATTAGTTCATTAGTTCAGAATGAAAATGAGTCATGACCAACTAAGTGGATAACCTTGGGAAGTTCCCTTTTCCTTAATTTATGTCTTTGTAAAATGAGGGGATGGAACTGGGTGATCTAAAGTCCCTATTCTCTTATTAAAAAGTAGTTTCCAAATTATTAAACTAGGGTTAAAATATGTTTCTTATCAAACCCTCTGCAACCTGACTTTGCACATAGTTGTAATATAGACATGGATATAGGTATGGGATATATAGTATGATCTAGGGAAAACATTGAATTTAATCATCTGATTGAAAGGAAATAGATTTTCTAGAATAAATTTGTGGAAGGCCTAAAGACAAATATAGATACGCGTCAGGTGGAAAATAAATACAAACTTTATGAAACATGGGAAGGTAAAAGTTCTGCTTCTAAGGCAGGAAAGCTTTTAGGAGGTGGGGAAAAAAGATTAGCTGGTTGTTTAGCTCAAAGACAGTAGTATATGTGGAATTATTATACAGAAATATGAATGCCACGTATGGATGATAAAGGTTTTTGAAGCAATCGTGAAACAATTACTCAAAAGTGGGTCTTCCGTTCATGTTGTTCGGTTAGCAACTCTACACCTCAGCAGTTACCCAAATGGCAATACATCCCCCAGCCCACAGCCCAGGCTGCTAGGAAGGCACAGCCATAGGGTTTCTCTTTTAGGGAGCCAAAAAATTTATTTCTGAGCACATTCTCTATCATCCAAAAAATTAGACATTACTCATGAAAGTTTCTAGAAATCCAATATTAACAAGTGAATGGAAGAGGAAATCAAGATATGCTTTAAACTGCAGTCATTCCAGGGGCACCTGGGTGGCTCAGTCGGTTAAACGTCCAACTTCAGCTCAGGTCATGATCTCGCGGTCCATGAGTTCAAGCCTCACGTCCGGCTCTGTGCTGACAGCTCAGAGCCTGGAGCCTGTT
This sequence comes from Felis catus, assembly GCF_018350175.1. Lineage (NCBI taxonomy): Eukaryota > Metazoa > Chordata > Mammalia > Carnivora > Felidae > Felis > Felis catus. The sequence continues at coordinate 81,124,421 of NC_058377.1, read as the reverse complement.
TCAGATTCTGTGTCTCCCTTTCTCTCTGACCCTCCCCCATTCATACTCTGTCTCTCTCTGTCTCAAAAATAAATAAACATTAAAAAAAATTATTTTTTTAAATAAACTGCAGTCATTCCTTAACACATATATGGAGATTGTTCTTGTAAAAGAGTGTGAAAACTTAGGAACAATTAAAGAGTAAGAATTAAAACAAAATGTGATTAGATTGCCAACATTTCTAAAAACATTCATAATAGCCAGGGTTGGCAACATGTAGAGAAATGGGTGCTGCCATATAGTCTTGATAAGACTTTAAACTGGCAAGTCCCATTCACCAGGGGCAGTTTGGCAGTGACTTACAAACTGAAAATGCACATACACTTTAATGGAACAGTTCTACTCCTGAGAGTCTCTCTTCCTGAAACACACACACAGAGCCTAAATATAGATGCACAGTGTTTATTGCTTTACTACGCCTAAAGTTGGGAAACAAATCATAAAACACATTTGTATGTCTACATTTTACAATCCTATGAAAAGGTCATTAAAATGGATGAGATGGGGGTGCCAGGCTGGCTCAGATGGTAGAGCATGTGACTCTTGATCTCAGAGTTGTGAGTTCAAGTCCCACACTGGGTATAGAGATTACTTAAAAACAAAATCTTAAAGAAAATGAATGAGGTGGATCTACATGGACTGATATAAAAATATATTATTCTATATTCTTAAGTGAAAAATCAAGTTTCAAAAATTATTATACTATGACTTCCCTGGTTGCAACCCATCCTCTAATATGTATTTACCTGTACTATATAAATTAGCAAGACCATAGAGTAATGTATACATTAAGTTGTAATAGTAGTTATCTGCGGTGAGTGGCTTAGAGATGTAATGGGGGAATGTACCTTTCATTATTATAAAATTTTATAGGAACAGCCTGCAATTTGAGAATGTTAATTTCAAATAATAGAATAATTAACATGAATCTAATGGGCAAAGAGGTAATGCTCCTCTTTGGGGACTTTTATATTACATATGAATCCTTAACACTAAACATCACATAAATGTTAATCTACACTGGCTATTGCTGCAAGTGATACCTTTAAGTCGCTTAAAAAAAATGAAATGGAAAGCTTGTTCTATTCTATAAAACAACTTAAAATTTAAAAAAAATATTAAAAATATTTAAATACTAAAGAATATTAATCCTCACTAATAATCAATGACGTGAAAACAAGAATATGGCATCATATTAGCAGAGCTAAAAATGGATAATAATTAAGATTTGCGAGAGTTTGATCAAGCTATTTTTATATATTGCTGGTGGTAACAATTTTTCTCATGGCATTATAATCTCTTTCATACATATATACGGCTACGTAAAAGCTGAAAATAAATATTTTAGAATATTAAAAATGCTAACATCCAAATAATAATAACTTTCTTCTCTGAACTTTAAATACATTCCAGCTGTTGTAATTATTTATTTTACTTCTGTAGTGAGATAAATATAAAGAAATTTGTGAAAATAGTATTTATTTTTTTAAGTTTTTTTTTCAATGTTTATTTATTTTTGAGAGAGAGACAGAGTGTGAATAGGGGAAGGGCAGAGAGAGAGGAAGACACGGAATCTGAAGCAGGCTCCAGGCTCTGAGCTGTCAGCTCAGAATCTGATGCAGGGCTCAAACTCATGAACCACAAGCTCATGGCCTGAGCCCAAGTCCGACACTTGGCCGGCTGAGCCACCCAGGTGACCCTGAAAATAGTACTGAAAGACTTCAGTTTATTCATTAGAATATCAAAGGTATTCTGACTTGTGTCTTTTTTTTTTTTTTTTTTTTTTTTTTTTTTTTTTTTTTTTTTTTTTTTAGTGAACTCTTCTACATTAGCCACTTCTGTATGAAGGGGCCTTTTTCCCTCACTTCTCCAAAAATTGAGCTAACATTCAGTTCATGTATAAGGAGTTGTGTAAGACAGATACCACATGACGGCTGGCAGTTTGGCTGGATCCTGGCAGGTGCCTATACAGCCTCTGACCAGTACCTGGAGCTTAGCAGGGCTGAATCACCAGTCTCTTTCCCACTTTGAAATTTTTGATATTAATCATTCTCTACCGCCTTTAACCGTAATAATTCTTCTAACAGATGCAGGTTTATTTATATGATAGGGCTTAAAAATGAGATGAGAAGGCAAAGGTCTATATTGATTTCACTTTGAGCCTACTTCTTTTCCTTTGAAACTACATCATTGGGGAAAAAATAAAACAGTCAATGCTCTATGGTATTAAGGTATTTATCTGTGCAACAATAGATGCATAAGCATATTTTACCTGAATCATTCATTCATCTCTCTCTCTCTTTCTCTCTCTCTCTCTCTCTCTCTCTCTCACACACACACACACACACACACACACGCATGCACACACATACACCCCTCTGGCATAGCATCAAAGGCTTATAGAATGACAGAGCCAAAAGAAATTTAGATCCTGTCATCTAGCAGTTTTAAAAGCACGATCCTTGGAGTTCTTGGGTTCTGTGTAGCTTCTCAAGGAAATCTAGGAAGGTAGGAGGGTGTTCAGAGTGTACACAATTGAGCTACTTTAGCTCTGGTTTAAATAAAACCTCTACTTCACTTTCACATCTCACACAGCCTGAGTGTAGCTACTTTAAAAGTACTTCAACCACTGACCAGGTCCATTTTACTCATTTAATAGGTTAGGAAACTAGTGTCCTAGAAAGTTCAGTTACTTAACCAAGGTTCTAAAGCTATGGCAGAGACAGGTCAAGGTATTTAGATTTTTAATTCCAAATGGAAATTGGAAAGCTGATGACAGTGGAAATTCTCTGTAATTCTGGTTTTTCCATGGGGTTGCTATAGCTTATGAAACTCACATTATGAAGAGGCAATTAGGAAAATGAAGAGGTAACCAGGCAACAGTAGTGCCATTTTCTTAATAATGTGAGTGATATTATGCAGGGATAGGTTACTTCTGCTTCAGCTGAGCTGGTGCATATATGGGACAACACAGGTTGAGCATCTGCTGGGAATTAGCATAGACTTTTTTCTACACACCTGTTCTGCAGAAGAATATCTATAATGAAAGCTCCAGCAGCTTGCTCCTATACGACTGCCAAAATCTGAATAAGTAATACCCCCTGGCCACATCGTAACATAAGGCAGAGTTGGATCCATGACAAAGCTCTAAAAAAAAAAAAGTGAGGTTTGGTTGGAAAATTATGTATGTGTGTGTGTGTGTGTGTGTGTGTGTGTGTGTGTGTGTAAATGGAATTTTGTGTACCATTCCTCTCCCGTGGGCTTTGGTTTCCTAATCTGTAATGAGGGGAAGGAGACTGATCTTTAAAATAGTTTTCAATGCTTATGTTAGTTGAAGTGGGTGCTTTTTGTTTTTAAAATCAGATTCACCGTCAAGAGGGAAAAAAACAAAAGGAGGAAAAACATCAGCAATTGTCTAAGAGACACTTTATCGGGCATTTGTATTATGTTTTAAAATACCATCTCAGACAAGCTATAACATGAAAATGTATATTATTTAAAAATATGCCTTGGGGCGCCTGGGTGGCGCAGTCGGTTAAGCGTCCGACTTCAACCAGGTCACGATCTCGCGTCCGTGAGTTCGAGCCCCGCATCGGGCTCTGGGCTGATGGCTCAGAGCCTGGAGCCTGTTTCCGATTCTGTGTCTCCCTCTCTCTCTGCCCCTCCCCCGTTCAGGCTCTGTCTCTCTCTGTCCCAAAAATAAATAAAAACGTTGAAAAAAAAGAAAAAAATTAAAAAAAAATATGCCTTTTTGTTAACTTTTTTTTTAATGTTTATTTATTTTTTAGACAAAGAGAGACAGAGTACTAGTGGGGGAGGGGCAGAGAGCGAGGGAGACACAGAATCTGAAGGAGGCTCTGGGCTCTGAGCTGTCAGCAAAGAGCCCAATGTGGGGCTTGAACCACAAACTGTGAGATCATGACCTGAACTGAAGTCATGAACTCAACCAACTGAACCACCCAGGCACCGCAAAAATATGCTTTGAATAGAATAAGAAAGATACAAAATAATTATTTTTAAATGTGAGATGTGTGTGTGTGTCCAAGGCATAATAATTCCACATGTACACCTGAAGTTAAACCACAATTAGAAGAAAAAATGTGCCAACAGGTAGACTTATCTCCCTCAAATTCATATTCATAACCTTAAGTGGGTCCTTTATGGTGACCAGCAGTCAATATCTTTCCCTGGTCATCTTGTTTTCCTACTCACCTAGAAGACTATTTTATATTTTATTCCCTTATTTCAAATTCTGTCTTCTAACACCCACCTCCTCCCCACTCTACACTCTCAGCTGATAATTTTGCTTCCTATTTCACTGAGATTGAAGCAATCTATAGAAAACTTCCACAGCTTCCACCCACATACTGGCATCTGTACCCATATATTCTGACTTCCTGCCTGATACTCTACATAAACTAACTGCATTCCCAGCTAAACCCATCTCCTCTGCTTATTCACCTCCTTCAGCCCAATAATTCCCTCATGCTTTTGAATAGAAAGATTCCTTACAGAATCAAGTCCAACCTCCCATCACCATGAAAGCATTAATCCCTAAAAAATTGGAAAGAAGAAAGAAAAAAAAAAGCAACCTCTTTTGGCTCCAGTTCTCCTGATGTCTTTTTTTCTCAATTTATTTGTTTCCTTTTGCTCCAAAATTCCACAAAAGTACAGTCAATAGTCACATTACTAATTGCTCTTCTTAAATCTTCCACAAGTTTTGTGGTTTTCTTTGTTCATTTGTTTTGCCCCATATGTCCACTAAGACTTGTAATAGGGTCACTGATGGTCTCTTTACTGCCAAACTCAAAAGTCAGTCTTAATCTTCATCTTATTGGCTACATTAGGGACATTTGACATAATTGCTTATGTTTTCTTCCTTGATACACTATCCTCACTTGGCTTCCAAGGTGTTACAGTTCCTTCGCTCTTCGCCAACTCTCTAGATAGATGCTCCTTCTTAGTTTCTGTTGTATGTTCCTCTCATCCTTTGACCTTTTAACTTTGGAAAGGTCTATGACTCAGGCTTTGGACCCTTCCCTTCTTTACTCTATTCTCTATCCTTGGTGATCTAACCTGTCTCATAATTTTAAATATTATCTATATGCTCATACCTCGTAAATGCATATCTCCCATCCAGATATCTCTCCCTAACTCCAGGCATTTACATCACATCTGTCTTTACATTTCTATTTGGTCTGAAAGAATTGTGTCCAAACTCAACGTTCTTATGAGTCTTCTGATATTTGTTCCCAGACCCAACTCAACCATAGTTTTCCCATCTCAATCGATGGAGGAGATCTTAGACACCAAAATCTTGATACTTTTCTTTCATAACCCTCATTAAATCCACTTTCTAAGTACCTGTATATCCAGAACCTATCCATATCTTCTCACCCTCTCCACTGCTGCGAGTTTCTTAAGTGGTGTCTCTACTGCCCACCATGAACGTAGGTTTGGGATTGAGAGTGAAGACACATGAGGCAGATGAATTAAAAATGAAATGACTTTTTTGCTTGAAACACTTCATTCAGTGAATTACCATTTCACTAAGTGTAAAAATTCAAGTCCTTATAATTATTAGACGATAACCAGCCCTACAATGCCTGAAATAATCTTGCTTGCCATTGCAGATATAAAAAACATCTGTTTCAGGGAGTAGCTTTTTCACATCCCTTTTTAAATGCATCTTTAAGAGTTTAAAAACTTAAGAATTCATCATTGCACAAATGCTTACAGGATAAACACCTGATTATCCTTGTAAGGGAATTATGGGGCATACATAACTTGATTATGAGTTTGTGGTATATCTCTCTACTTTAAGTACCCTGCACTCTTAAAAATTCTGGTTTCATTTCACTTTTTTTTCAGTACTGATGATTCTTTTGGTTTCCTCCTGTATTAGTAGTGTCTTAATTTACTTTATTTCCTAAATTCATTATTTGTATATAAAATTCTATAAATGTTTTGTAAATGTATTACCTGTCTGTTGGCAATACAATACTGATAGTCTTTAAAACATCTTTTTATTGTTACCAATAGTAAACTTGAACTCTTTAAAGAAAAAAATCCTGGATTCAGGGCAAGAAGGAGCTGAGTACTCCTTTCCACCATTCTCTGTATTTGTTGATAATCTGCATTATAAAATTGCATATTAATAAAATAATCCTACGTGGAGGAACTTCAGTAGAGTATACTCCTAGCTTTTCTTCTTTGGGGAAAAACCTAGTTTATCAGGGTGTTTTGTCATTTTCAAGTACGATAAAACTTTTTTCCTTCTTCTCCATTTTGGGCTGTTCCCCTTTCTCCTGCCACAATATAAGGGGTCTGACACTATGGGAGTTGCTTCAGGTTTCCTGGCTGGGTCACCTAGTTGATGGGCAGGTCTCAGATTCAGAAGGAGAGGAAGTTGGGAAAGCTCATTTGGCCACACATCAAAGTCTTATTGCCCTAGCTTTCATCAATTATACAGCCGACCTTTTGATATCCGTCAGTCTCTAGTGCTCTATTTATCAATTGGTTCAGAATTCAGGCAATGGGAAAGAGATGCTATCTATGGAGCTCATCAAAATCCAAACATGTTCACAACAATTCAGATAGTAGTTTCTAAGTATCCCATTTTTGCAGGTATAGTCTGAGGGCAGGAGGATGTAATGGAAAGTATTGGGCTCTGGTGTCCGACAATCTTTGCTTCTAATGTCAGATGTACTACTATGTCACCCTGAGTCAAGTTATTTAACGTATCTCAGTCTCTTTTCCCTGATCTATACAATAGCATGAATAAGGACTTCCTCATTGTGGAGTTAGAAGAAAAGGTATACATGAAATGCCTAGAAGGAAACCTAGTACAAATGAATCCTCAGAATTACTGTCTTCCCCTTTATATCAATAATCAATTGAGTAAATAATTGAAATCAAGTCAGAAATAACAATATGTACCAGAAATTAGGAGAAAGTTATTTACAGAAAATAAATGGTTGAGTAGTAGAAAGAACATTTTAGGGGAAAAAAAATGGACAGTCTTTTATTTTGAAGAGAAAGCAAAATAAATTCTCTTCTTGCAACACTGAAGTAGACTAGTGAAAAAAAAAAGGCACCAGTAAATCTGTCCAAAATTTCTATAGTAGCTGACGTGGGTGGAATAAGAGGACCCTTGATTCATCCAGCCCACTGCCTGTGTTCTGAATAATTACAAGTTTTTATGGCTTCTGCAAGATGTTGTTGATCATTTTATGACAACAAACCCATGAGTATCTGTCTGTGTTAGAACAGTGACACTCACTGGTTATTTCTGATATTGACAGAAATACTACTGAAAGCCAGTTCTTTATAAAGCAAAATTTAAAATTATCCTCATAGATGTCAACAAGGTAACAAAAGGATATGCAAAGGTATCTATAGGTATCAAAAGGGAATGCTGAAATACTAGGAGGTACAAAGAAATTACACATATACACATGTGGAATAGTTCAGGCAACTGGGGATATAAGCACATAAACAGCCAGTGAGTACTATCTTTACTTTACAGGAAATAATTCATCAATTAACCCTGAAAGCATAACTTGTAAGTATTTGGACCAACATAATTTTAAGAGTTATCCAATACGGAATGATATTCTTTGGTTGTGGCTCCCTGTCTCCAGAGATACCCAAATATATTTGAACAATTATTAATTGTACTAATCCTAGAGAGGATTCGTGAGTAACAGGAATTCTGGATGATCTTTAAAAACAGTCTAGCTTCCAGGTCCCGACATTCAGTGCAAACCCAAATTTAAATGACTTATAAACTCATAATGTTGTTCACAGTAAAATCTGGCTCCATTGCTCATATGTAAATTATGCAAACCTTTTTTAATCCTTTAGGCCTTATTAGCTTTGGAATAGGAGGGCTTGCCGAATCAGTGCCTTTGTTATTATTCATCAGTGATAATAACTCACTGCAGTGAAATATAATAGAAGCATCTACGACTTTTTTAAAGTTTATTTGTTTACTTATTTTTAGTGATCTGTACACCGGACATGGGGCTCAAATTCATGACCCTGAGATCAAGAGTCACACGCTCTTCTGACTAAGCCAGTCAGGCACCCCACATCTACAAATTTTTATTTGTGGGATGATTTTCTGCCACCTAACACAAAAACAGCAAGAATGATTGACCCTTTCTCTTCTCCTAACCCTTAACCCCAGTAAACACTTCAAGTCTCAGAAAATTAATCTCTGGTTTAAGGAAGAATGCAATCCGTGTGCGTAACTGGCAGGACTCTACCTCGAGAGCATATTAAAATTTTTCTCTCCCTTTTAGACTAGTAAAAACAAAACAACACACAAAAACATAACTTGAATTTCAATGATTTAAATATATTGCTTAATATTCCTCACTCCCCAAAGCATTAAGGCGAAGGTCAATTAATCTAAGGCCAGGACCAGCCCTGGCACGTCATGTGGACATTTTCTCATTTCTTATTTTAGAGATGTTTACATTCAGGGACTTATAAAGAAACTGCTTACTTGCCTAAGGCAGTTTCAATAAACTCATTCATGTAATGAGAGTTTATTTTCCTTAGGTACTAAGAACATTTTTACATATAAATCATTGCACAAAAGAGCAGTTATCAATACAAGGACGACAACAAAAACCCAACCTTGTACCCACCATCACATTATTACAGAGAATATTAAACCAATTAATTTTCTTTTCTTTATTAAACACACACATTTAGACAAGGAACAGCATTAGTGGTACTATTTAAGTAGCTGTTTTCACCATCTGTTTTCCAGTTAGCATTGAAGTATGCTTATCCCAAGAGAATGTACAGGTTAGTACATAAAAACAGAATGATGTAGAGAGTCAGCTCTGTAGTGTAAGAGTTCTACAGATTGAGGGGGAGGAGAAAAAAAATCCCAGGACGAACATAGTGGAAGCATAGGTGAAGGTAGGAACAGGGAGAAATTTGGCTCAAAGTGCTCCTTGGGCACTGTTTTGTCAGACTCATTTCCAAACAATAATATCTGTAAGAACGAAACCCACAGATATGCTAAAGGTAGTTTTGAAAATTTCAATCTGATCTAATATCTGATGGAAATACGAGTTGATGATCTATTTTACGTCTAGACTTTGTATAGAATTACATATCTTTTACATAACCTTTTAAAGAAATATTGATAACTTTTTTTTGCTATATATACCTTTAAGTGTGATGAAATACATTTAATGCCTTTTACTAGTCTTACTATCTCTATTAATTTCTTCGCTCAAAAGAGTTTTATTGTTGCTAAGGGAAAAACAAAGGCTTTATCACAAGGGGGTTATAAAAAATGTGTTAGAGAAATGACAGAAGTAACAGGCTGTCAATTGGTGACATCTACATCCATTGCCTCAGATATATTTCTGTCTCTTAAAGATATGCAAAAAAAAAAAAAAAAAAAAGAAGAAGAAGAAAAAGAAGAAGAAGAAGAGGAAGAAAAGAAAAATAAAAGTATGAGTTATTTTTCAGTTTTTAAAAGTTTCAGAGAGAATTATAAATCAAAGTGTAAGTCATAGTCATTCTTTTTCAGGAAGGGGCAAAGACATTGTGTAGGTGGTGAAATCAGAGAACAGGGTCTAAATTTTGGTTCTCAGTTTTGTTGTGTGACTCTGGGAAAGCTGCTTACTCTACTGAGCCTTCTGTTTCCCCACTTGGAGAGAGGTAATGATAATTACAATAACAAGAATAATAACTAGAAGTGTGATTTTTTTCTTTTTTCTTTTTTTTTTTTTTTGAGAGAGAGAGAAAGAGAGAGCAAGGGGGTGGCAGAGGAAGAGAGAGAACGAGAGAGAGAGAATCTTGAATAGGCTCCATGCTCAGCATGGAGCCAGCCAAGGGACTCTATCCCACGACCCCTGGGATCATGACTTGAGCAGAAATCAAGAGGCAGCTGCTTAACCAAATGAACCACGCAGGTGCCCGTAAAATAGTACTTTCACTGAGGATTCAGTGAGATCATGTTATACAAAGTCTCTGACTCCCAAGAAGAGATTATAAACCATAATTACCAAAACTGTGGACAGCAGTCCTTTAAAAACATTTTATTTGCACAGAGGCCACATTCCACTCCTGTTCTTTCAATTTCTATACCCCATCCCCTTTACACCCCCAACTCTCCAAAATGTGCCATCTTCCTGTGGCCTCCAATAAACACACAGGGACTCTCACACTGAATTGCGATCACAAATGTTGGCAACATAAAGTAGCAAGAATATTTAAATCCCAGCATAATAATCTTTAAATTCTATCTGAATATATTTCTATAAAACAGCCTCTAGCCACCCACACTGGATTTCTTCTATTACAAAGCAAAAGAGTGAAAAACAAGAACAACAGAAACAAACAAAAATAAAGAAATGGAATCCTTGGATCTGCTTTAGACCGAAGCTGGTTCTACCAAAAGCAAAAACAACAACCCCCCATTCCCCCCAAAATCCAGAAACCACAGAGACGTAGATATCATAGTTTCCTAGCAATGTAAAACCTGGATCCATTTACTGGGAATAACAGTTGAGCCAGGTAGTGGGGGAAAAATCACTCAGGATAAACAAAACGGACATTCAAATGATGGGATGACAGGATGAGTTTCAGAACAGTATCTCAGAGTAGTCTCATCAGTCACTTTTGTTTTCCAATTTAAAGGTTAGGTATTATCTTGAATTGCTGCAAACCAATCATGTTTCACGTCCTGGATTGTAGGAGACGGCCCCACTTTCCCTGAGCACTATGCTCCTCACTCCTGAAAAAAAATGTCTTGTGAGCAAGTACGAAAGGGAGAATGCTCTTGAATGGGCAGATAATAGTTTCTGCCCTACCTAACTACCAGTAGTTTCTGCCCTAACCAATGAACTTGAACCACAGAAGGCATTATTTAAAATCTTCTTGAAAATGCATTTATTTTTTAAGATAAGAGATACAATCTACTGTGTAACATTTGAAGCAATACATTCCTCTCTGGTGAAAACCCATTTTGATAAAATTCAGAACAAACTTTCACCTGCTTTGTCATCCTTATGTAAAGAAGATATATGCTACTAAATTTATAGTCTTTGTAACATTTTTAAACGTTTTGAACTGAATAGCTAGCAAAAAGTCATGCAAGAATTCAAAAGTAACTCTCTCTTGGAATCCACAGCTCCATTTCATAATATGGGTTAATGGGGATACGTTTGTTCATTGACACAAATAAAGAAGTGTTGTGTGGTGATATAAGGGCTATGGAGATGATTGACTTCATTCTTACTGTTTAAGGTAATTCTTAATTTATTTTTTTCTTTCTTACAAATGTTGGTGCCAAAGGTTTCGGGATTTAATGAATATAAAATAGCTCACACTTCCAAGGTAAACTGTGTTAAGCCTTGCACTAAATTTTAAAGCAGGATTTATTTTAATTTAAGGTACATGATTGGGCTTTGGGGATTTTCTTAATCTCTTAAATTATATTCAGGACTTTTGTGTACGAGTGTATATGCATTTGTTTCTGGGGAGTTGATCCCTAATTTTCATCAAGTTTTCAAAAGGGCTGGGGACCCCTAATGATTTCAAGTTCCTGCTTTAAATTGTTTATCAGCAAAATGTTAGGAGGACACATTTCCTCTGATCACTGTAAACAAATCATACTAGACCAAACTGACCTGGAAAACACCTCTGTGTATTTATACATAGTTTTGATTTTATAAACCTGTACAATAATTCTTAAGTACAACTAGGTTTGTGAAATATGAGTAGGATCAAGGCAAGGGCAATAGACAAAGACACTTTGATTTCCAAACATCTTTGCCCATAAAATAAGTATTGTTTCCCTAGCAATTAGGGAACAGAAAGGAGCAGATTTACATTCTTGAGTTTTAAAAGAAGGCATCGTATGACTTCTAAGGCATTTGAGGTTTACCGTAACTCCCCAAATCTCCATGTCACTTCACCAAAGGCATGAAGAAGGTTTTAAATCCATTGCATAGCATTCACAGACCACAGGATATGGAACACTTCCTCAGGTCCATGTATATATGTCCCCCTCTTTTTCAGCCCTGTATTGTATGTGTAAGCACAACATCAAAGCATAGACTTTTGTAGAAGTCCCTAGAATCCTCAGGCAATGCTTGTGTATGTCCACCAATAGCACACAAATATTCTCAGACTCTCCAAACCTTTATAGATATTTAAACTACCTTCCTACTTAGGTTCCTGCCAGAAAAGAAGACAGTCTGAACCCTGACATCATACCACCTTGTTCTGTACATTTCTCTCTCTTCTTTCTCACATGTCACAGTAGTGAAAAGTGTGCATTTTTCTTAATATTCACTCAGGGACTTTCTTTACATAGCATTTTAAGATCTAACTACTCCTCATATGTTTCTAGGTGCTAGTTATGAGGCAAGTAAGAACTAGAGAGTAGAAAGAACAAAAATGTCAATAGATGTATTTACTTATGTGATTGAGAGCGTGCTATAGTGTGTAACATCTTGGTGCAATGGGTATTAAATTTTCAAGTTAACATACATACATGGCATGATAATACTGTGTTAATTATTCCTACAAACAGCTACTGGAAATGTGTAACAAAGCTCGACATCTTGGCAAAGGAAGACATGTCAAAGATACTAAGAAATAAACAACAGGATAACCCATGATGTTGCAAGTATCAGAACACGGTGGAACTATGCCAACAGGACACAGCATCATGCTACCTGTTTCCCATTATTATGTCCCAACACACATATTATTCATTTCCTCATTTAATTAGCCCTGATTAAGTGCTAGTCTTTATGGAGTTTCCCAAGTTGCATAAAATTGGACTTGCCCTCACAAGGCTCATTATCATCACCATCATTAGTTAGATCCTTAGTGTCAGCTACTGTACTAACACCAATCTTGAAAATGGGTATTATAATTACCACTACTTTAAAAAAAGAGGTAACTGAGGTACAGTAAGGTAGAACACTTCACAGTAACACAACAGGTTAGTGACAGAATGGGACGAAAGCATGCCTTATCCTCTAGAATTCATTCTTTTAAATAACTTGGAGCTTGTCTGTGTCTACACAACATTATACTGTAAGGAAAGAAGTAATAATGACTGAAAGAGAAGTATAGATAAAGCATTTTGATGCAATTTCAGAAAAGATATTAATTTTTAGAAGAGCAAGGTGAGCAAATATTTTGTGAAGAAGATGTTTTGATTCATATCTCCAAGATAAAAAGGTCTCAACTGTGAAAGTTAAATAGAGAGGACTACATGAGAAAATTCTTTGGGGAGGGAGGTGGGTAGACAGGCATGGAAGCCAACATATAATTTCGTTTGGCTGGAGGCTAAGTCTCATCAAAGGAAAGAGAATGGAAATAACATTCTTGAGTGTGTTCCTTCATGCTAGTTACTTTGCTGTGTATTTCACATCCTGTACCTCATTTTATTTAATATTTACAAGAACTCAGTGAAGTAGGTATTATTAGAGTTTTAACAAAAATAAATAATTGACAAGATGACAGAGAAAACAGATTCTGGTAAGAAGTTGAAATCAGAGCTAATTATAAACCTTGTGTTCTTTCAGAAATATCATATTTTATATCGTGAAAAAAAATCCTAACGACAAATTTAAAAATGGAAATTTCAACCATATCGGGTAGGGCCTTGAATTCCAGGATGAAAAAAAAAAACGTGAGTTAGCTTTGAAGATAATCATGAGTCATCGTTGGTATTTCACAGCCATACCTTAGATTTCTCTGTATGTCAGAAATGCATGTTAGTCATTAACTGATTAAATTTGTCTGTCATGAAGAACCAATGTCAATAAATTCTGAAATGTGATAATTGAGATTTGTTCTTTCATGCAAACTGTTAGTCTTGAGTCATAACCTCCAAGCAACAATCAGACGTATAAGAAAATCAAAATATTTTAGTGGGTACATATTCATGATGAAAAAAAAAACTTGTCATCAAATTACTCATAAAAAGAGTAAAATAAAACAGGCAGTAGGATGGGTTCATGAAATGAGGCTTTAATGTCCTATTTATATAAATAAGGCTAGCTCTTTGCTTTGGTGAAGGAGGCATCCACCTCCTTGTTATTAGCCAAAACCTACCGCTAAAATGTCATTCCTTATTTATACACTTTCAGGTTTTTTTTCTGAAAAATGATCCTTTGGGATTAACCCAGTAAAAGCAATAGTTAGGAGCTCAAAGATATATTTCTAACCACACAATTATACAGAAAAAAAAAATCAATGTAAGGATATATCTTAAAATATTAATGGTGATTCTGGGGTGTCTGAGTTATGGTTAATTTGGGTTGTTTTTCATGATATATTATTGCATTTAGAAAATTTTGTACAATGAGCACATACTGTGATTATGTTGAGAAAAAAAGGCATACAAAATGGAGGAAGTGAGAGAGACAGAATTGGGAGTTCAGGGAAGATGGGCTTCCACTTATTCTCTGACTCTATCCTTCTACCTTGGGCCAGCTCTGTGTATAAAAATGGGCACATGATACACCTTAAGTGTAGATCAGGACAGGAGATCCATTCCCCAGTTGCTTCCCAATCTCTCAGTGCAAAATGTCACACCATAGAACCTAAACCTAATTTGGACCTATTGGAAAGCAATATGACCTAACAGGTCATTCGTTTATTCTCAAGCTGGAATTAGCATGATTTAATGTACGATATATTACTTTTCTGTCTGGAGAAAGGCAAAATTCATTAGAGCTGTCAAGTGGGGATTGGAATGTGACTCTATTTTAGGTAATTTTTTAGAGCTCATTTCTTATTCTCGAGACCAAGAATCCATGCCTCTGCCTGATGTTTTAGCTCAGTAAATGCTTTGGATCTTTAGAGTCAACGATCATATTTCTTAAACTTTAAACTGAGAAATGCTGTCTGATAATTTTTGATTTGTGTAGCTGTGCATGTAAAAAAAACCTTTCAACTTTTGAAGATCACATTAAAATTTAAGTATACATTCAATGATCACTGTAATATAAAAAATAAAATGCATTCTCAAGAAAATTAGATTTTTTTTCTTTTTTTTATAGCTAAACACTTATCACTCAAATACACTGGCCAATATTAATGCATCAAGTGAATGTCTTTCTGTGAGAAGTACTTTGACAACTAAAATTTTATCTCACTATATTTTTCTTAATCATTCTATCTAATTTTCCATTCCTGAGGCTATTTTTCAAAATTGTGAATTATTACTAAAGTTTGTTATTCATTAGGCCAACTATAAGCATATCTTTTTTCGATTTGTATTTCTTTCAATGCTTTGCTTCATAGCACAAGTGAAAAGCCCTAGATAAATCATTTAAATGATAAACTTGTTTTGGGAGAATTCTTTATCTTCAGTAAAGAAAGCAGTTGATCTGTAATAAAGGCTATACATACATTTGGACAGAAATGAAATATAGTCATTTAATAAGGCTATGGAAAATTGTCACAACAAAGTTTTAATAAGCAGAACATAGCCCAGCTGAATGTCTGAGAAAAATGTGAGTCTTTAGGAGGGCTTACCAGTGAAGAAGAAGACAGAGGGGGCATTTCTGATCTAGATGGAAACCACTGGGTACAATTACTTTAGCAGTAACTTGAACATGATAAATATATATCTTTATACATGTACACACATGAAAAAGACATGCACAGGGTTATAAATCTAGTAAAAAGGACATGACGGAGCACAGGCCTTTTTTTCTCTAACCATATTTAATTGTTCCTCTGTATTCTATGCTGCTTCATGGTGTGCTGCTTTCCTTGTTCTATTTCCAGTGTCAATTACCAGGCCAGCATGCCAGCAACAGAGTTGATGTTAATATGTTAGTGTGAAAGTGCACCTTTATCATATTTTGGAAGCAAACGATTTCGCTTGAGTATTAGATGTGTTTGCAAATAATGTTATAATAGTTGAATTTGGCATTCCTAGAACGTATAACCTCTGAAGACTGCTGTAGCAGTGCCCTGTCCTTGTCATTTTTGTGCATGTCTTCCTGAATTTTGCTGCCAGCATCCGTGTCTCTCTGCCTGAAGGGTTCCTCTCACCATCTGTGCCTATTCTGTTCCTGTGAAAGGCAGACTAGGAGTGCTAGGGAATTAGTATCCCTGGGAACATCTCCCAACTAATGATTAATGGGTTGTAGTAGATAGATAGCCCAGGTCCTTTGCCCTTGAGGTGCCCTTGGGGTGGGTGAGGCATGTGGACTATGTCATTTCTAAATCACCTGGGATTCAGAGCAGGACCAAGCTACAGATACCCACAATGGTGACTTTATTACTTTATTTGATTTTTCTGTTTCCTATCTTACTTTTCACAGGGATCAGACACAAACTCTGGACTGAAATCTATCAGAAAGAAACACAGATTGTGTTCACTTATAATCAACTTGATGGCTGGATATTGGGCTTAACCCACCTACTGCAGTGTCCTAAGAGGCTGTTTGCAGGCAAATATATATTGCATATGAGATCCATGGCACCGTTTAATTAAATAGTCTTTAATTTAGAAACACCCATGTTGACTAATTTAGTGTATCCAGTTAGAAAGAAGATATTCCCCTCTCCTCCTATCTTCTGCTTTCTGGGCCATGGTACAGCTTAAAGAGGGCAATACTGGTCTGCTTTAGATGTTTTCCTTATTGCTCTAGGCACACAAAGGCCAATGAAATTGATCTGATATTTGGAAGGAAGACAGAGACTGGGGAAAGTCTACCAATTCATCCACTCTCTTTTGTGCTCATTATTACCCAGGCTAGAATGACAAGCTCTTAGACAGCTAGCTAACTAGATAAATAAATATAGCTAGGGGTCCTTTTCATACCCCCTCACAGAAAAGATGATAGTTTAAGACTCTAAGTTTATGTTTTCTCCTGTAGGCACTTTCTTGGAACATTTTTTTTTTAAATAGTGAAAAAAATCCTGCTTTACTGCCTGCTGACATACAGTCCATTTGTGCCTTTCTGAACAACCACCCTCTCAAATGTCAGCAATAACAGCTGCGAAGTAAACTCCCACTTCTTTATCTTGAAAGCAAATTAGGAAAAAGGCAAGCTGATGGTTTCCCCTCAGGCAGTTTCACCTTCCTGTGACAGGTAGGGTGTTGCCAGGGCCCTTCTCTCCAGCCTCCTCTGCCTTCATCCCCTTCCCTCCTGGGCTTTTAGCCTCCTGGCCTGAGACATAAATATTTTCAGCAGGAAGGAGGCCTACTCTCTGCCTTCCACAATCACCTGATTAATTTTATGACAACATTAGTCTATTCTCTGTGGTGTGAACAGACCAAAATATATATGGAGAAGAAGATGGAAGGGAAATTGAATCCACAGAGGGTCCTCAGGACTCCTCAGAAATTAGCATTTTCTATTTGACAAAATTCTCCTTCGGATTCAGCATCCAAGTAGACAACTTGGACTTTCTTTTCGTAATTGAGAAAAAATAAATGAGTTTCAACCCATCCCTGGCCATTGATCATTTTTTGATATTTGAGTAAGTCACTTACATTTTCAAGGCTTATCTATCAACTGGTTCCTGTCAGGTTTATTGCAAAGCTGTAAAAAATAGTGTTTAGGAGCAAAAACTTAGAAGCACCTACTGCCTAGGTTTAAATCTTGATTTCGCCAATTATTAACTTTGTGACTTTGGATAAATTGCTTAACTTCTCTGTGCCTCTATTTCTGAATCAGTGAAAACGCATCTCAAAAATCCACAGATCTAATTTTACATATTATACTAATGATGCAGTAATCAGGTGGGGAATATAAAAGCAAAGGCATTGTGTTTCCATTCATTCATGTACAGTTCATTTTTTATAAATTCCTTTCTGCTAAAAATCTACATCTGTTTGTCCAGGTTTCCCCAAAGGAGAATAATCAAAGCAAAAAGTCTTAGTAGATTCTGGAAGAAAGCTACAGACTCTCATAAGATAAGCTGAAGGTTATGTCAACAGTCCAAGAGCTTCTGCATGATCAAGCAACAATTAATATCACCAAATGAGCAGAAAGAGTTCTGGGACCTATATTTATCATGGACAGGAAAACCCACCCACATTGTCTGGTATCCTTACTATACAGAGTGTTGTGTTAACAGCAATATCACCATCTTCCAGGAATTTCAGGCTTTACTCCAGAGATACTGAATCACATTCTGTATTTTAACAAAGTCCCAAGGTGATACCTATAACATAAGGTTTGGGAAACACCAATGATTTTCAGAATTGGCTGTACAAGGGAGAAGCCTGGAAACCTTAAAACAATAACTTATGCCTGGATTTCAATCTTAGCAGTTCTGATTTAATGGAGATGAAGTGTGGTTTGAGCATTGGAGATCATTAACAGATTATTTCCCTAAATGATTTCAATGTGTAGCCAGAATGCAGAACCAGCCAGCTAAATCTTTAGACGTCCCAGGCCTTTGGTCAAAATATAGTTATTTCTTTCACGTGCTCTGAATACAAAAATACTAAGCTATATCGAATACACATCTTTTTGTGGTTAAGAAAGTTCTCTTCCCCAGATTTTATTGCCACATGTTGTATTCAGAGCTCCCTGGGCTATTTCTCTCATTGTAATTTCAGGATGTGAAGAGCTGACTTGCTTATTTTCAGATAGACAACAAAAGGTTGATTCCCCAGCAGGCTGAGCTAATGGCCATCTGTTAGGATAGAACAGTATGGATTCATAACATGGTATCTGCCACTGTATCTGGTTGTCAGGAGGCAGCAAATGAAATCCAAGCCTTTCAGAACTCATAACACCTTATGTGTCAGATCCCTGAGAGGAAGGCAATCCCAAATTAGAAACACATGCTTCATTGGATGGGCATTCGTCTACTGGCACATTAGAGACTCCACTTTGAATGATGCCTTTATCACTCATATCTTTCCATGGACTGCTGCTATGTTGCTGCCAATGTCCCCATGCAACATTTCATAATTGAGCACATGACAAAGGGAAAGGACAGGTTCCCCTGTCTTGCAGTGGATCTGAAACCAACACTTTAGATTTAATGGAAATGATTAAATAAGTTTCAATAGTAAAGTGCTCAACTGACACCCAAATGGTTACATTATTATTATTATTATTATGTTTGTGCTTATTTTGTGTTATGTATAAATTGGAAATATTTACCCTCCATGACACAAGTGTTCCAGAAACTCCCTAGAGCACAAAGATTTTAGATCCAGTAATGCATGACATGACAGGAAAAGCAGATTTGGGGGCCATGCTAAAAAGTAAATTTTGCTGTTCATAAGTATTTATTATATATTCGCCTAAAATAAAAATAAAGACAGCACAGTGAATAAGAAAGAACAGATATAATTTTATACATTTTAAGGTAATAACAATGATTTCTATTAAATTTTACATAATCTTATATGCCTTATTTACTAAAATATTTTCAGATTTTTCCTCCACCACAGTTTAAATCAGATATTTTGTTGCCGATAATACAAATAAGAGTTTCTTTTTGGGGCACCTGGGTGGCTGAGTCAGTTAAGTGTCCAACTTTGGCTCAGGTCGGGATCTCACAGTTAATGAGTTCTAGTCCTGCACCGGACTCTGTGTTGACAGGTCAGAGCCTGAAGCCTGCTTTGGGTTCTGTGTCTTCCTTTCTTTCTGCCCTTCCCCTGCTTGTGCTGTGTCTCAAAAATAAATAAACCTTTAAATAACAGCAACAAAAAAGTAGCTTTAAAAAAATTTTTTTTTCCTATTTCCTACGTTTCCTTAACTTCCTACATTTTATCCTTCCAAAAGGCTTTGAATGAAGACTCTAGGATCTTGTGCGAAATATGCATACGGTTTTCTAAAAGATAACAAAGTGAACTTTGTTAAGATTAAGTCTATGGTCAGCCAGCCAACAGTTACCAAAAACAACGCAGTGAAGCGAAAACAAAACACATTGTGCTGGCTCCCTCTAGTGGAAATTCTGAAGGCAAGATGATTCTAACAGAATAGCTCTGAATTCAGGCTTGCAGACAGAGGCTCTTGAATGCTAACCATACCTGCAGACCAACTAGGCCCCAAATTCAAAAACTTAGTGGGAGCAAGGAAGACCAGTATTCCATATGTGCATTTATTAGGGCAATAAGTCCAGGAAAATTTTGATATATATTTTTCTATTTCTGAACCGAAGGAGAGGAGGGCAGTTAAAGTCCTCTTATTACCCACTTTCATATACATAGAGTGAGTATGAAAACAGCCACCTTGTAGGGTTGCTTTAAGGATTACATGAAATCTGTTTCTCCCCAGTCTTTCTCCACATCAGTAAAAATACGTGACACCAGGGAATCAAATTAGAATCCTCTTTTTCCTGTACTTTGCCTCATTCTGCTCATCAGCAATTACCATTTAAGTCACTCCCCTCCATCTGCAACCTATTACCTGGTGCAAGCCACCATGCCCTCTGACCCTTACTGTCAGAACAGCCTCCTGACTTCCTTCCCCGTTTCACTGCAATGTCTTCAGATGCTCCACACTGCACACAGGAGACTGAATGGAGGCTGTGTCATGTCAACCTGAGAACCAGCCCTTAAATGCTCACCACTGGCTGCACTCACACTCCTCCTTGCCCTGGCCTCCAGAACTGCATGATCTGAGGCCTGTGCCACCTATGTTACATCAAACCATCCACCTATCCCCTCAGTTCGGCACAGAGCTTTTCTCTACATTGTCCCACGTGGGTCACAGTCTCATGGTCTTTGCACAAACTGATCCCACCCTCTGGCCACAGTTTTCTCATTTTTCTCGTATCTTGTTCCATTTCATCTTGCAGTCTCAGCTTAAATAGCACTGTGGAAATTTTCTATATCTAAATTTGGCATCCCAATCTCTCCATTTTCTTTCTCACAGCACCCTATTTGTTTCCTTCAGAAGAGCACTCATCACAATCTATAGTTATCTGTTCAATTGTTCGTTATCTGTCTTCCCCCATTAGAAGTTAAGGTACCAGGTCTGCCTCGTTGCCAATGAGATTCCTAGTATGCTAGACAATTGGTGCTTCTGAGAGTTTATTGAACAGATTTGTAGATGATACCATTTTTATAAAATTACTCAGCATAGGTCAGACCAAGTAGGCCCTCTCTAAATGCCAATTCTTTTCTCTTTCCAGGAAGTCATTGGGCTGTTCTCATTTTGAAGAGCATTTACTTTTTTTTTCTTTTTTAGATTGAACTAATTGTTAAATGCTTTAAGCAACTGAGTAAAGGCACAGTGCTTCTGTCCTTACTTACAGAACGGATTTACAGTGAAGTTAATAAATCTTAAGCGCCAAGATCCCTTGTTTTCCCTGGCACTTCTAAGACCAAGAAATGGATCCCACATTTATGCTCACATTGTCATATATACTTAAAAAAATTTTTTAAGATAAAACTACACTAACAGACTGGTGCATGAAAAGCATTGTTTCTTACATGGAAAAATGCAGTGACATGACACTGAAACAAACAAAAATTTTAAAAACATCATAATTCAAAACATTTAGTCAACCATTTGGAGGAAGCAAGGAGTTAGTTGCCTTTCAAATTTTCTTCTGTAGAGAATGTTATAAAAATGCATTAAAATATTCAAAGAGTGTGGAGTCAAAATGCAAGAAAAGTGATTATAGAGTTGTGACAGGTGGTGACTTAGGATATATGTTATTTTTCTGGCTTTTGTGATGTGTGTGGGTTCTGTGACCTTTTAAAAAGTTATAATGTGCTTTTGATTTATTTTCTCATTTACTTTCCAGTTCTATACTTGTAACATTGTATTCTTTTTCAAAAGTCCCTCCAAATTAAAGACTGGTGGGGCTTCATGAAACCTGAATTTTCCTCTGATGCATGGTTGAAGTGATACATAAGAATTGTCTTTGTTTTTTAATTAATTTTTATTCATTTTTTAAAAATTAACGTTTTTATTTTGACAGAGAAGGCACCAGTAGGGGAGGGGCAGAGAGAGAGACAACAGAGTGAGAATCTCAAGCAGGCTCTGCACCCTCAGCACAGAGCCTGACACAGGGCTCGAACCCCTGAGCCATTAGATCATGACCTGAGCCAAAGTCCACCACGTAACTGACTGAGCCACCCAGGTGCCCCCATAGTATTATTTTTTAAGTGGATAGACTGGAGATATATTCTTATGTTTTCAACTTTATCTAGTCATGTTAATCGACTTTTTTTTTAATGCCACAAAGTGACCTACATAATGCTAAAAATAACAAATTTCTTAATTAAAAAAAGTAATCTTTTTAAAGAAAGGAATAAATATACATGTTAAGGTTTTAAAAGTAGAGAAGAAATGGAATACAAGAAAAATATTATAGGGAAAGGATGAACTCAAAAGTGAAATTAATATTCAGAGTGCTGGCTATAGAGTCCTCTAATTTAAAAAAAAAAAATTAATGTTTATTTTTGAAAGAGAGAGAGACAGAGCATGAGCTGGGAAGGGGCAGAGAAAGAGAGGGAGACACAGAATTTGAAGCAGGTTCCAGGCCCTAAGCTGTCAGCACAGAGCCTGACACAGGGCTCAAACTCACCAACGGTGAGATCATGACCTGAGCTGAAGTTGGACGTTTAACCTACTGAGCCCCCAGGCACCCCTAGCGTCCTCTCACGTTATTAGAAGTCAGCAATAAATTTGTCCCTGCGTTTCCCAACAATCAAGAAAAAAAGACAGACACAGACACAGACATCAGAGAATCTACTAAAGAAAAAAGAACAAAAACCCAGGAACCTATTTGCTGAGGAAAAGCACAGTTCAGACTGATTCCTGGGTCTCACTCCATTATCACATGAACAGTCTTTTCAACTATATTTTCAGTTGAAAACAAGGAGTTTCAGAAATTTTTTGTGTAATACCCAGCAATTTGGGCTGATCATATCACAGCAAAGTCCAATTCAGGGAAAAAAGAGTTCCATTGACAGCCAAAATAATGCCACCCTTATTGCCACCCTTAATGCCACCCTGCTTCACAGCTCCCTGCTGCTAATATGAATTCTGAAACAGATTAGACAGTGTGTAGGTACAGAATAATCGTTTCCACATTTTTTTTTCTTTAGCATAGGAGGATATACAGATATGGCTAATCTAGGTGGTTCTATTATTGATGAGCTATGTGTTTTAAGACGCATGTGAGCTGGGCTGGGGGATGCATCTTCCAAAAGAGACAAGGATCTTAAGGAAGACCTCGCCCTCAAGACTATAAAGACTATCTCGCTCTAGTTGTAACAGGGGCCATAGAAGGACAAAGGGCAAGCCTAGGTCTCTTCAAACAGTATTTTCAGGAACTTATCAGCACATAACCAAGTCCTTGGGCTTTCCAATTCTGCACATCCTTTTGATAAACAAAAATGTTTCATGCTCTCCTGACAACACATTTTGATGAAATCTCATGTACGTGTTTTTGGTGACCCTTAATTCCTTGAGTGGGATTTAAAAAAAAAAAAAGGTTTCTCCACCTAATGACTCCAGATTGGAATATCTTTGCAAAATTTTAGTTTCTGAAAGGAAAGTTTTCCATAATCTTTTGGAGGTAAGTGTGAAGAGGAATAAGTCTTTTTCAGTCATCAGAGGTACGCTTTGGACAGTCTTAGTTAATAACTGTTACTTCGCCTTTTACATCTTTATTTCTTAGATAAAGATACTAATTTTAATAACTTCAAAGGATTACAATAAGAATTAAGTGAGGGGCACCTGGGTGGCTCAGTCAGTTATGCCTCTGACTCTGGAGCTTGGATCAGGTCCTGATCTCACAGTTTGTGGGACTGAGCCCCACACTGGGCTCTGTGCTGATAGTGCGGAGCCTGCCTGGGATTCTATCCCTCTCTCTGCCCCACCCCTGTTCACATGCACGGTCTCACTCTCTCTCAAAATAAATAAACATTAAAAAAAACTGAGTCAATGTATGAAGAGTACTTCAGTATTTGATACATAGTGAAGTATTATTACTACTATGTACCGACTGCTAGGGATAAAACAATGACAGATGTTCTTACTGATTTCGGCAGCCAAGAAAACGAGCCATTCTGACTCCAGGGAGCATGACTGACTGGCGGCCCAGTTGCTATACTCTAGTATCTATTATTGCATTTGTGGAGAGGCCTGTCATACTCCTTACCAACACTTGAGTGTAGCAAAGAAACACAATTCCTGGGCAATGGGGAAAAATGGTTCATGGAGTTTAAAAACGGTGGAAGAGACGGGGTTGGGGTGGATGTGACCATAAAGAGGTAGCATAAGAGAAACCTTGGTGATGACATAATAGTTCTGTATCTTGATTTCAGTAGTGGTTACACAACTTTGCACATATGACAATGTGACCTAGAGTGCACACACACACTGTACCAATGTAGCTTCCTGACTCTGATAGCATACGATAGTTCTATAAGAGGTAACAGTTGGGGATGGAGTAAAGATACCCCCCCCCAAATCTCTCCTTCATAGAAGCAACAAGAAAACTGGAAAACATTGTCAGAATTAACTTATGCAGAAGTTTGGAAATAAACCAAAGATTAACAGCAATTCAAGGAGGCTTTATTTGAGAAAAATCGCTGAATCTCACCAATATCAAACTTTGCAATGTTTTGACTTACTCTATTCTCATCCCATTCTCCACCTCCATGTTAACCTTAAACTACAACAGTCCACAACCATGGTGAAAATCAACAACCTGGCAGCCACTGAGGAAGCAGAAAGGGGTTTGAGCCCTTTCAAAGGCATATTTCCAGACAGTTGTCATCATCTGGCCTGTTGGGTGGCTCTCTGGAAGAAAGACCCCACTTGCAAGGCTGCCATGATTTGACTTGACTCAGAACTCAAACACAGCAAACAGACTAATAATACTGAGTATTTTTCATGTGCTTATTGAACATTGTACATCCTTTTTGAAGAATTTCCATTCAAATCCTTTGCCCATTTTTAAACTAAAAATTGGGTTTTTTGCCTTTTGGTTGTCACATTGTAGGAAAGTTTTTTATATATTCCGGATGTGAAATCCTTTTCAGATATATGATTTGCAAAGTTCCATACAGTTACGTATCTATATGACAACTTTTCATTCCACGACTTAGAACAAAAAAACCCACAAAAACCACCACCATCAAAAAACAATTCACAGAGGCAGCAGCTGTCTGGTAAGATATCCGTTTATATGCACTGGTTGTGTCACAAGATTACTTTCATTGTTATAAAATAATAATCATAAAAATTATAAAAACCCGACTTAGGCAAAATTGTGAAGCAACTTTAAATTCTCTGCTTCCAGGCATGATATCTCTCACCACTGGACCATACAAAGAAAGGCTTAGAGACTCAATGGATGAAGCATTTATTTTCTCTCTCCTGCATTGCTATGGTGGTCACAAGACATTCCTTTTACCTCCAATTTCTCCCATCATCCTCCATCCTACACACAAAGCTATCTGTTTCCAGAACACTAGAGTTTCTCTAAACTACTCCATGGAGGCCATGTGATTTCTAAGAAGTAGATTATACATGTATGAAACTAAAGATGTCTACCTAGCAACTTGTGTTATAAAAGGGTCCTAATATACAAATCCCAGGATACAGTATACACCTCTCTCTCTCTCTCTCTCTCTCTCTCACACACACACACACACACACACACACACACACACACGCAGAGAGGCTTAGTCTTAGTTTGGCTTCATACAGAACACTGAAACAAAATTTCAAATGTAAGTAAGTTGCTTGGAAGGTGCCGAGAACATTAACAGAGAAGTAGGGAATTACACAGGGAAGACAGATAATAAAGAACATGATAACCATAAAATTACTGCTTTGGGTAATTGGAGTTTAAAGCACTGGGAACACTGAGACACAGATGCAAAGTGCAATATCTAAGAATTCGTACCTTTGGGGTCCAAACCAACCATCGTATTTTTATGCCAAATAATTGGGAACTATTTATCGATGGATGCTTGTTTTCTTGCTGCTCGAGCTGAGTTAAGTAAGAATAAAGAATTCTGAGTAAGGATAAATAGTAAAATATATGTGATCAGTTATGACTGTTTAGGCTCCATAAAGACAAAAAACTCAATCTTAACTGGATCACATTCCAAAATACACTTTATTGAGTCTTGACTTAATTTATATTCTCAGCCATATCATCAAACCCCCAATTTTCTGTCTCTGTGCTCTATTATCATAATGGTGGCTTCATATGGTAGAAAGATAGTGGTAGAATTTCCATTCCTCACATTTTTCAAGATTCATAGTAGAAAAGTATGAGTCTCTTTTCCATGAGAATTAGCAAAGATCCCAATGTTGTCCATCTCTGAGTCAGTCACCAAGCCAGAAGAATGTGTTGCTCTCATTAGTCAGATCTAAATCATATGCTCCTGAATGGAAGCAGAACTAGATGGAGTCAACATCAACTGGAAAGAGAATCCGAGAGTCGTTACTACAATGGTGGGGAATGGACACTGAGCTGAAAAAATGACAAACACCACCAACAACGTCTTAGAAAGAAAGCCATTGGTAGAATTAAGTTCAGAGTATGTCCACTAGTTTATAATTAGACACACAGTAGAGCTTATTTATATATTAAATCAATTTTTTATTGATGAGTGTTTTACCTAAGTACAGTTTAGATCACAGGCACACTCCCAGGTTTTAAGACCCTCAAAAACTCACTCTAGTACATTCAGTGATGATGCAGTACACTATTCAAGGTATAATCAGGGAGAAGGAAAAATCAGGAAACCTTTACAGAGAAGATAACATTTACATCACAAAGAAGGGATTCTGGGCGCACTTGGTGGCTCAGTGGGTTAAGCTCTTGATTTGGGCTCAGGTCATGATCTCACAATCATGGGATTGAGCCCCATGTTGGGCTCTGTGTTAAGCGTGGGGCCTGTTTGGGATTATCTCTCTCTCTCCTTCTGCACCTTTCCTGCTCATGCTCTCTAGATGGATAGATAGATAGATAGGTAGATAGATAGATGATAGATAGGTAATAAAGAGATTCTGGATTTATAGAAGTCTCGGAAGGAGGAAAAGAAGGAAGAAGAGAATAAAGGTATATAAAGTAGAAGCAACAACATGGGGGAAAAAGGGCAGAAGTATGATTGGACGTAATTTGTACATGTAGTTTGATTTGGTTAGAATCTCAGGATCTGAGGGGCGCCTGGGTGGCTCAGTCGGTTAAGCGTCCGACTTCAGCTCAGGTCACGATCTCGCGGTCCGTGAGTTCGAGCCCCACGTTGGGCTCTGGGTTGATGGCTCAGAGCCTGGAGCCTGCTTCCGATTCTGTGTCTCCCTCTCTCTCTGCCCCTCCCCCATTCATGCTCTGTCTCTCTGTCTCAAAAATAAATAAAAGTTAAAAAAAAATTAAAAAAAAAAAAAAAAAAGAATCTCAGGATCTGAAATGAAGGAGTAGCAAAAGTTTAAAAAGACTGCTTTGGCCCAAATTGTGAAAGCCTTATTTATCTTTTTCTAATAAGTTTATATTTTAACTTATTGGCAATAAGGATCCAATGAAAGATTTTTAAGAGCAGGGAAATGATGAGAATTCAAACATCTTGGGAGTCAAATGTATTACTTAATATCAGCCATAGTAAGAAATTTTATGATAGAAATCTACATTAAAGTCTAGACATAGCACGGGGAGTTCCTTCTCCTTGCCAGATGCTCGTTCCTCCATTTATATGATGGAAAATAGCTTTTTAGTAAACACACATACTCTTAAAGCATTCCTTAATAACTGCTTAGTTTTATTGAAAGGGTATTCATGTCAGCTCATCCAAAATAATACTATGAGAAAAATCCTCACACTAAGAACATTATTATTTGGTGAAACTGAAAGATACCTATGTTTTGTGTGGATGAATTGATTTCTGGCTTAAATTGGCCTTCAGGCCTCCCCAACCCACAGCAAAGGCAGAAACAAAACCCCTGCAGTGCAATATAACCGGTGGCCACTAGAGGGCAAGCTTACTTCGTGTTGGGACCAGCTAGCACAGGGCTGCTTCAATTCAGAGCATGATTGAACAGCAAAGGCGACCTCAGCAGAGGTTAGCGAGAGCCCATTGCTGTAAAAGGAGAGGTCAATCAAGTGACAGATATGAAATATCAGTTAAGTCACTTTGAAGCCACGGTGACCAATTATGCCCATCAAAGCCCAAAGGTAATGAAACCCAGAGAGGAGAAGAGTGTCATTTTGATGGGGATGACCTCTACAAGAAGGAAAGGGGTGGGAAGCCAGGTTAACCAATTTTATCTTTACAGGAGAGAGGTGGGACACACTTCAAACATACTAAATTGGCTACTGAAAACGTGTTCTAACCAGATGTAATCCTAACAAATAGAACAGAGTGGAAAGTGCTGTTCTAACTGAAAATAATGGCCAGTCTATTACTAAATAGACTATAAGTATAAAATAATATATTTATATATCTATATATTATAATATATTTATATATCTATAAAAATAAATATTTCTAAAATACTACCCTGAAGGGATATCCATTTTATGGGATCTTATTCATTGGGAAACTGATCCCTCTTTGAATATAATAAGCATGACCACACTAAAATAGTCTGTATGCAGACACCCTCATTTCAGATAAAAACCTTGCATTATTTTTGGAAAGGGCTCAACGTTACACAAATATCAAGTTCACCTGTAAAAGTGAAGCCAGAGTTTCTTGACAGACCACTTTTCTCAGACTCACCTAGGGAGAGTTGCTAAAATTTTAATTCCTAGATTCCTTCCCTGATCTTCCTAATCAAAATTTCTGAGGTCGGCCTAGGCGTCCACATGGTTGGCAATATCCTTGGACAGTTCTTTTCATTAGCAGTATTTGAGGGCAAAGTAGTGTGGCATCATTTGGGGTACATGCATAATACCTGTGTTAGGTGCTTTTGTTGGATCAGGCTTTTAAATGCAGCTACGTGAGGGTCACTTGTTTGCTCACACACAAATACACACTTATAAATCAGGCAACTGTTTGTGCAGAGCACCTGTATTTGTTCACAAACAGTGTTAAACACTGCATGTATGTTATTGTATTTCACTCTCCCCCAAGCCACCGAAGAAAACATTGTTGCTCCCATTTACAAATTACAGAGAACACAGCCTCTGAGAGGTTAACCCACTCATCCACAGTCATGCATTTAGAAAGCAACAAAACCAGAATTAAAAGCAAGATTTATTTAGTCCTAAAGTTATTTAGCTAAGAAGGAGAGGAGAAGGGAAGTGTTTAAAGGTTTATTATAATTTCATGTATCAATTCCCTCATTATTTCTTAATCCTCAAGTATTGGATTAGATGTCAGAAAGCCCCCTCCCCCATATCAAATTGAAATCTGCCATTCTAGAACATTTATCCAATATCCTGAGACCTGACCTCTAAAGTTATATTGGGGAAAAAATCTGACCTCTGACTTACAATATGACTTTAGAGAAAAAATATTAAGTCCTACTTCTGTTCCAAGACAGGAAGTAAGGGAGAGTTCCTAATGTGTCCCTTGAAAGAAATCCATTTTAAATGTATTTTTAATGGATTTCTATGGTTTACAGATCTGTTTGTAGGACTTTATAAATTATGGGTCTCGGCATTGAAAGTCAAACGAAGGTCAATCATTTCATCTTTACCAAAAATAAAGTGAATAAAAATCCTGAAAAAAAATTGTAGATTTTTTTAGGCATCTCTAAAGAATCATATTTTACTCTAGTCAGAGCACAGTCAAGAAATACTGTACCATAAAATTGAAATATGGCATATTTTCTCTTCTTTTTAGTAGATTTGGCCATTCCTGTTAAATAAAGAAAACATTTTTTTTTGGTAAATTGTATTTCATTTGAGCAGCATGCATTTAAATATGTCAGCTTAGAGATCAAATCCATATTTTGTTTTTTCAAATATATAATATTCATCAGCCCTACAAAAATGTAAATAAAACAAAACACAAAAAGTTAACCCTTAAAAATCAGATGACTTACAACAACTTCCTCCAAAATCCATGAAAATCTTTACAGGACTAAAGATATATTATGCATGTTCAGCTAGCCTTTTCTTTTTTTGTTACAATCTGAAGTATGTATGTATATATGTGCCTTTATTCCTCTTCTTATGTCATAAAAACACATAATTAATATATACAACAGACACATGAAAAGATACTCAGCATCACTAATCACTGGAGAAATGCAAATCAAAACCACAACGAGATATCAATTTACACCTGTCAAAATGGCTAAAATCAAAAACAAAGCAACAACAAATGTTGTGAGTATTTGGAGAAAAATGAATCCTCATGCACAAATTTGTGGGAATTCAAACTGGTGCAGCCAGTATGGAAAACAGTACGGAGTTCCTCAAAAAAAAAAAAAAAAAAAAAAAAAAAAGAAAAAAAAGAAAAGAAAAGAATTACCATTGATCCAGTAATTCCACTACTGGGTATTTACCCAAATAACAGAAAACCACTAATTTGAAATATATATATATATATATATATATATATATATATATATATATACACTCCTGTGTTTATTCCAGCATTATTTACAATAGCCAAATTATGGAAGCAACCCAAGTGTCCACTGATAGATGAATGGATAAAGAAGATGCATATTTATACAATGGAATATTACTTATGTATATTGGCATATATATACAATGGAATCCTACTTAGCTATAAAAAATAATGAAATCTTGCCATTTACAAAAAACGTGGATGGAGCTAGAGAATATAATGCTAAGTGAAACAAGTCATTCAGAGAAAGACAAATACCATATGATTTCACTTATATGTGAAATTTAAGAAACAAAACAAGTGAACAAATAAAAAAAAGAGAGAGAGACAAACCAAAAAACATACTCTTAACTGCAGAAAACAAATTGATAGTTAGGAGAGGGGAGGTGAGGGGGAAGATGGGAAATAGGTGAAGGGGGTTAAGAGTAAACTTACTGTGATGAGTACTGAGTAATGTATAGAATTGTTGAATCACTATATTGTACACCTGAAACTAATAAAACACTGTATGTTAACTATACTGGAATTAAAAGACAAAAAGAAAAGAAAAGGAAAGAAAAGGAAAGGAAAGAAAAGGAAAAGAAAAAAAGTAGAAAAGAAAAAAGAAAAGAAGATGAGAAGTCTGCCTGTAAAGAAAAATAAAAGAATGAAAGTAAAAGACACATATTCTCAAGACTTATATTTTACTAAAAGATATTGTGGGAAGAGCCTGATAATGATGGTTGTCTGGTACAGTTCAGTTTTACTTTAGATATATTTTTTAGAACATTTTCTTAGCTAATATGAAATCTTTGTGCAGAACAGATCTTAGCAATTCATATGACTATGTTCATATGCTGGTCTGTGGGGTTCACTGTAAAGTCATATATATTTTCTTTTGGGGGGGTCTATTTTTAGAATTTATTC
Organism: Felis catus; assembly: GCF_018350175.1. NCBI lineage: Eukaryota > Metazoa > Chordata > Mammalia > Carnivora > Felidae > Felis > Felis catus. The sequence goes on along the minus strand of NC_058377.1, from coordinate 81,092,992 downwards.
AGCAAAAATCATAGCCTGACCAGAAAAATACACTAAAGCATCTAAGAGAATATGAGTCACAAATTTTCTCTTAGTATCATTTAAGATAAGATTATTTTTATAATATTGTGGTTGTAAAAGCATGGTGATTTGGGCAAACAAGAATGTTTGATATTGTATCAAATGGATTTGATTCCCACCAGTACATTTACTAATTACTATTCACATACATTTATTAATTAACCTTTTGCGCCTCTGTTTTGCCATTTGTATCATGGTGAATCTGAAAATAACATTTTCAGTGGTTGTTTATGAAGCTCATCATCATGAATTGGTAGATTCTACACAGAAAATGATTTTCTTCCCTTACTGAACTGTTCTTTATTCTGGATTCAGTCCAGTGGCATTTCAAAAACAAAAATAAAAGCAAAACAAAAAAGACAAACATGAAATCAAATGAGTCTGAGTAAGTCCAAGCAATGAAAACTATCAGTTTCACAAGAATGCTACTTAATTAAAACTTGGAAAGGGTTTTATGATTGTCAATGTGATTATTTCAGGTATAAGCTAGTCCATTATAAAGTTTATCATCCTTGGCTCTCCAACCAGCACTTTTTAATTAGCCTCAGTTTAAGGGAAACACACTGGAATTTGTCAATAGAAATGGTTGAGGTAACACTGACATTTTGTAACATAAAAAAATGAAGCAATGGTCAATTATTTAATAGCTCTGATGGTTAGTTTCTTCATTTATACAGTGAACTTAATCCCTGCCTTTCAGGATTTTATAGATTTAAATGAGAAAAAGTTACAAATGCTCAAAAGGCTTAGTATTTAATATTGTCATTCATCCTTTCTTATTAATCCAGAGTTTTTAAAACATACAAGTTCACACTTAAGTATTATCCAGAAATTGTCATAGATATAAATTACTGTCTTAGAGTGAAAAAATAATTATCTTAAATAATTTTAGAAAAGAACATAAAATTGTATAGCAAAATCTCAAAATTGCATTTCAATTTTTTAAATGTTTTTATTTACTTTTGAGAGAGAGACAGAGAGAACAAGTGGGGGAGGGGTAGAGAGTGAGGGAGACCCAGAATCTGAAGCAGGCTCCAGGCTCTGAGCTGTCAGCACAGAGCCCAATGCAGGGATCTAACTCACTAATACGAGATCATGACCAGAGCCGAAGTCGGACATTTAAACCACTGAGCCACCCAGACACCCCTCAAAATGGCATTTAAAACTTATCCTTTAGTTTATAACATTCATAAAGATCTTCTAAATTTCTTTCTTCAAGTGGTAATGATATACCTCTGATTTATTGATTACACAAGAAATTAAAGAAAGGATGGCAAACAACGAAGAGGTTTAAAAAATTGGTAGAAAGAGCATGGAGGGAAAAAGGAGAAGACCAAATCACATTATGTAATTGAAATTCTTAAATCTTTATGATTATCCTTTTGGTTGTGATTTTCGCCCATTAGAGGATTTTTAACGTTTATTTATTTTTGGGACAGAGAGAGACAGAGCATGAATGGGGGAGGGGCAGAGAGAGAGGGAGACACAGAATCGGAAACAGGCTCCAGGCTCTGAGCCATCAGCCCAGAGCCCGACGCGGGGCTCGAACTCACGGACCGTGAGATCGTGACCTGGCTGAAGTTGGACGCTCAACCGACTGCGCCACCCAGGCGCCCCAAGGATTTTTAGACACAAAAATAATATGTCCTATATCAAGACTATCTGTAACTATCAGCCATTTGCAAACAGGTGCAAATATACTGATCATAATATGCTTTTGTTTCAGACCAGACAAGAGACAGGGAAAAGGCCACATGTTGGCTGTGGCCACATGTTGGCCACAAAGGCTGGCTTACGTGCTTTTGTTTCAGACCAGACAAGAGATAGGGAAAAGGCCACATGTGGCATGTGGCCACATGTTGGCCACAAAGGCTGGCTTACATGACTTCTACTTATCCAAATGTCTCTCACATCTAAGATTTTCTCTTGTCCCTTTCTCCCTCCTGTCTCCTATTGCTCTCCTTAGATACATCAGTTGTGTTGAACTTCTGGCAGATCCCTGAACATGTCTCTTTTTCAGCACATTCTCTCTTTTTGCTCTCCTAGCTTATGTTTCTACATCTTTCATGATTCAGCTCAAATGCTCTTGCCTACTAAAAGTTGGCTCTGCCCTTCTATTTGCATATATCCCTCTATCTGTACAAAACATCCTTTCAGATATCGCATAGGATATTTAATTGTGTGCTGCGTAGTGGTCTCCTCTGCCAGACTATGAATTCTTGGAGGACAGACATGTCTATACTTTTCTCATGTCCTGTATCCATTCTAGCTCAATTATTATCAGATGGAGCAATCCCATAACTGCTTGCTGAATGAACAGGTTTGGGACGTGTCTCTAAATGACCTCATTTCCTAACTCCTATTCCTTGCTTGCTTTGAGACTGCTAGGAGTGCGGCTGCTAAGAACATCTTCTTCAACTTAAGCACTAAAAAAATGAGAAGGCTTGAGAAAAGAAAAAAAAAAGAGGAGAACATTTCAAGGATAGAGCAAAAGTATGTGCAAAAACAAATGCTAAAATATCATAGATTCTGGGAAGAGTATACCACTGTAGCTGAAATGGAAAATTGGGGCTGGCTAATAGATGATCTAGTTGGAAAAATAAATTAAATGGCACCATTTTAGCAGATTGTCTTTAGAGCACATCAATAAGTTTAAATATGTCCTATGGACATTTAATCATTTGGCATAGGTAAGGGATCTGATCAAAGATCAACCTTCCAGTATGTGCAGAACATGAGGTGAAAGGTCTTAAAACAGGGAGGCTTATCATGGCAGAAATGAAGGGAATGTATTTCAAAGTTAAAACAAAGGAAAGTAAAAGCTGAAATTTCTTTTTTTTTAATATGAAATTTATCATCAAATTGGTTTCCATACAACACCCAGTGCTCATCCCAACAGGTGCCCTCCTCAATGCCCATCACCCACATTCCCCTCCCTCCCACCCCCCCATCAACCCTCAGTTTTTAAGAGTCTCTTATGTTTTGGCTCCCTTCCTCTCTAACCTTTTTTTTTTCCTTCCCCTCCCCCATGGTCTTCTGTTAAGTTTCTCAGAATCCATATAAGAGTGAAAACATATGGTATCTGGTTTTCTGTGTATTACTTATTTCACTTAGCATAACACTCTCCAGTTCCATCCACGTTGCAACAAAAGGCCATATTTCATTCTTTCTCATTGCCATGTAGTATTCCATTGTGTATATAAACCACAATTTCTTTATCCATTCATCAGTTGATGGACATTTAGGCTCTTTCCATAATTTGGCTATTGTTGGAAGTGTTGCTACTATAAACATTGGGGTACAAGTGCCCCTATACATCAGCACTCCTGTACCCCTTGGGTAAATTCCTAGAGTGCTACTGCTGGGTCATAGAGTAGATCTATTTTTAATTTTCTGAGGAACCTCCACACTGTTTTCCAGAGCGGCTGCACCAGTTTGCATTCCCACCAACAGAGCAAGAGGGTTCCTGTTTCTCCACATCCTCGCCAGCATCTATAGTCTCCTGATTTGTTCATTTTAGCCACTCTGACTGGCCTGAGGTGATACCTGAGTGTGGTTTTGATTTGTATTTCCCTGATGAGGAGTGATGTTGAGCATCTTTTCATGTGCCTGTTGGCCATCCGGATGTCTTCTTTAGAGAAGTGTCTATTCATGTTTTCTGCCCATTTCTTCACTGGATTATTTGTTTTTCAGGTGTGGAGTTTGGTGAGCTCTTTATAGATTTTGGATACTAGCCCTTTGTCTGATATGTCATTTGCAAATATCTTTTCCCATTCAGTTGGTTGTCTTTTAGTTTTGTTGATTGTTTCCTTTGCAGTGCAGAAGCTTTTTATCTTCATGAGGTCCCAATAGTTCATTTTTGCTTTTAATTCCCTTGCCTGTGGGGATGTGTCAGGTAAGAAATTGCTACGGCTGAGGTCATAGATGTTTTTTTCTTGTTCTCTCCTCTAGGGTTTTGATGGTTTCCTGTCTCACATTCAGGTCCTTTATCCATTTTGAGTTTATTTTTGTGAATGGTATAAGAAAGTGGTCTAGTTTCATCCTTCTACATGTTGCTGTCCAGTTCTCCCAGCACCATTTGTTAAAGAGACATTTTTCCATTGGAGATTCTTTCCTGCTTTGTCAAAGATTAGTTGGCCATACGTTTGTGGGTCCAATTCTGGAGTCTCTATTCTATTCCTTTGGTCTATGTGTCTGTTTTTGTGCCAATACCATGCTGTCTTGATGATTACAGCTTTGTAGTAGAGGCTAAAGTCTGGGATTGTGATGCCTCCCACTTTGGTCTTCTTCAATATTACTTTGGCTATTTGGGGACTTTTGTGGTTCCATACACATTTTAGGATTGCTTGTTCTAGCTTCAAGAAGGGTGGTGTGATTTTGATTGGGATTGCATTGAATGTGTAGATAGCTTTGGGTAGTATTGACATTTTAACAATATTTGCTCTTCAATCCATGAGCACAGAATGTTTTTCCATTTCTTTATATCTTCTTCAATTTACTTCCTAAGCTTTCTATAGTTTTCAGCATACAGATCTTTTACATCTTTGGTTAGGTTTATTCCTAGGTATTTTATGCTTCTTGGTGCAATTGTGAATGGGATCAGTTTCTTTATTTGTTTTTCCGTTGCCTCATTATTAGTGTATAAGAATGCAACTGATTTCTGTACATCGATTTTGTATCCTGCAACTTCGTTGAATTCATGTATCAGTTCTAGCAGACTTTCGGTGGGGTCTATTGGGTTTTCCATGTATAATATCATGTCATCTGCAAAAAGTGAAAGCTTGAATTCATCTTTGCCAATTTTGATGCCTTTGATTTCCTTTTCTTGTCTGATTGCTGATGCTAGCACTTCCAACACTATGTTAAACAACAGCAATGAGAGTGGACATCCCTGTCGTGTTCCTGATCTCAGGGAAAAAGCTCTCAGCTTTTCCCCATTGAGGATGATATTAGCTGTGGTCTTTTCATAAATGGCTTTTATGATGTTATTTCCTTCTATCCCGACTTTCTCAAGGGTTTTTATTAAGAAAGGATGCTGAATTTTGTCAAATGCTTTTTCTGCATCGATTGACAGGATCCTATGGTTCTTATCTTTTCTTTTATTAATGTGATGTATCACATTGGTTGATTTGCAAATGTTGAACCAGCCCTACAGCACAGGAATGAATCCCACTTGATCATGGTGAATAATTCTTTTTATATGCTGTTGAATTCAATTTGCTAGTATCTTATTGAGAAGTTTTGCATCCATATTCATCAGGGATATTGGCCTGTAATTCTCTTTCTTTGCTGGGTCTTTGTCTGGTTTAGGAAACAAAATAATGCTGGCTTCATAGAATGAGTCTGGAAGTTTTCCTTCCCTTTCTATTTTTTGGAACAACTTGAGAAGGATAGGTATTATCTCTGCTTTAAATGTCTGGTAGACTTCCCCTGGGAAGCCATCTGGTCCTGGACTCATACTTGTTGGGAGATTTTTGATGACTGATTCAATTTCTTTGCTGGTTATGGGTCTGTTTAAATTTTCTATTTCTTCCTGTTTGAGTTTTGGAAGTATGTGGGTGCTTAGGAATTTGTCCATTTCTTCCAGGTTGTCCAGTTTGTTGGCATATCATTTTTCATAGTATTCCCTGATAATTGCTTGTATTTCTGAGAGATTGGTTGTAATAATTCCATTTTCATTCATGATTTTATCTATTTGGGTCATCTCCCTTTTCTTCTTGAGAAGCCTGGCTAGAGGTTTATCAATTTTGTTTATTTTTTCAAAAAAACACAACTCTTGGTTTCATTGATCTGCTCTACAGTTCTTTTAGATTCTATATTGTTTATTTCTGCTCTGATCTTTATTATTTCTCTTCTTCTGCTGGGTTTAGGCTGCCTTTGCTGTTCTGCTTCTATTTCCTTTAGGTGTGCTGTTAGATTTTGTATTTGGGATTTTTCTTGTTTCTTGAGATAGGCCTGGATTGCAATGTATTTTCCTCTCAGGACTGCCTTCGCTGCATCCCAAAGCGTTTGGATTGTTGTATTTTCATTTTCATTTGTTTCCACATATTTTTTAATTTCTTCTCTAATTGCCTGGTTGACTCATTCATTCTTTAGTAGGGTGTTCTTTAACCTCCATGCTTTTGGAGGTTTTCCAGACTTTTTCCTGTGGTTGATTTCAAGTTTCATAGCATTGTGGTCTGATCTCAATTCTTGTATACTTATGAAGGGCTGTTTTGTGACCCAGTATGTGATCTATCTTGGAGAATGTTCCATGTGCACTCGAGAAGAAAGTATATTCTGTTGCTTTGTGATGCAGAGTTCTAAATATACCTGTCAAGTCCATCTGATCCAATGTATCATTCAGGGCCCTTGTTTCTTTACTGATCCTGTGTCTACATGATCTATCCATTGCTGTAAGTGAGGTATTAAAGTCTCCTGCAATTACCACATTCTTATCAATAAGGTTCCTTATGTTTGTGATTAATTGTTTTATATATTTGGGGGCTCCCATATTTGGCGCATAGACATTTGTAATTGTTAGCTCTTCCTGATGGATAGACCCTGTGATTATTATATAATGCCCTTCTTCATCTCTTGTTACAGCCTTTAATTTAAAGTCTAGTTTGTCTGATATAAGTATGGCTACTCCAGGTTTCTTTTGACTTCCAGTAGCATGATAGATAGTTCGCCATCCCCTCACTTTCAATCTGAAGGTGTCCTCAGGTCTAAAATGAGTCTCTTGTAGACAGCAAATAGATGGGTCTTGTTTTTTTTATCCATTCTGATACCCTATGTCTTTTGGTTGGTGCATTTAATCCATTTACATTCAGTGTTATTATTGAAAGATACGGGTTTAGAGTCATTGTGATGTCTGTAGGTTTCATGCTTGTTGCAATGTCTCTGGTATTTTGTCTCACAGGATCCCCTTAGGATCTCTTGTAGGGCTGGTTTAGTGGTGATGAATTCCTTCAGTTTTTGTTTGTTTGGGAAGACCTTTATCTCTCCTTCTATTCTAAATGACAGATTTGCTGGATAAAGGATTCTAGGCTGCATATTTTTTCTGTTCATCACATTGAAGATTTCCTGCCATTCCTTTCTGGCCTGCCAAGTTTCAGTAGAGAGATCCATCACGAGTCTTATCGGTCTTCCTTTATATGTTAGAGCACGTTTATCCCTCGCTACTTTCAGAATTTTCTCTTTATCCTTGTATTTTGCCAGTTTCACTATGATATGTCGTGCAGAAGATTGATTCAAGTTATGTCTGAAGGGAGTTCTCTGTGCCTCTTGGATGCCTTGGATGCCTTTTTCCTTCCCCAGATCAGGGAAGTTCTCAGCTATTATTTCTTCAAGTACACCTTCAGCACCTTTCCCTCTCTCTTCCTCCTCTGGAATACCAATTATGCGTAGATTATTTCTCTTTAGTGCATCACTTAGTTCTGTAAATCCCCCCCCCCCATACTCCTGGATTTTTTTATCTCTCTTTTTCTCAGCTTCTTCTTTTTCCATAATTTTATCTTCTAGTTCACCTATTCTCTCCTCTGCCTTTTCAATCCGAGCTGTCATCACCTCTATTTTATTTTGCAGCTCATTAATAGCATTTTTTAGCTCCTCATGGCTATTCCTTAGTCCCTTGATCTCTGTAGTAATAGATTCTCTGCTGTCCTCTATACTGTTTTCAAGCCTAACGATTAATTTTATGATAATTATTCTAAATTCACTTTCTGTTATATTGTTTACATCATTTTTGATCAGTTCGTTAGCTGTTGCTATTTCCTGGAGTTTCTTTTGACGGGAATTCTCCAATTTCATCATTTTGGATAGTCCCTGGAGTGGTGCGGAACTGCAGGGTGCGTCTCCTGTGCTGTCTTGAATAACTTGGGTTGGTGGGTGGGGCTGCAGTCAGACCTGATGTCTGCCCCCAGCCCACCGCTGGGGCCACAGTGAGACTGGTGTGTACGTTATCTTCTCCTCTCCCAGGGGCAGGACTCACTGTGGAGTGGTGTGGCCTCTGTCTGGGCTACTTGCACACTGCCAGGCTTGTGGTGCTGCTTTGATAGGATCTGGCGTATTAGCTGGGGTGGATCCGCAAGGTGCACAGGGGAGGGAGGGGCAGGCTTAAGTCACTTTGCTGTCATGGTCCCCTGCGGGAGGGGCCTTGCAGCACCGGGAGGGAGGCAGGCAGGCAGACCCATCGGAGGGACAGATCCACAGAAGCACAGCATTGGGTGTTTGTGTGGTGCAAGCAAGTCCAGTGACAGAAACTGGTTCCCTTTGGGATTTCGGCTGGGGGATGGGCGAGGGAGATGTTGCTGGCCGGCACCTTTGTTCTCTGCCGAGCTGAGCTCTGTCTTCCGGGGCTCAACAACTCTCCCTCCCGGTGTCCTCTTGCCCTCCCACTCTCCGAGCAGAGCTGCTGACTTATAACATTCCAGATGTTAAGTCCCACTGGCTGTCAGAACTCACTCCGTCCAGCCCCTCCACTTTTGCATGTCAGACTTGGGGACTCTGCCTTGACGGGTGGGCTGCCCCTCCACTGCCCCGGCTCCCTCCTGCCAGTCCATGTAGCGCGCATCGCCTCTCTGCCCTTACTACCCTCTTCCGTGGGCCTCCTGTCTATGCTTGGCTCTGGAGAGTCCATTCTGCAAGTCTTCTGGTGGTTTTCTGGGTTATTTATAGGCAGATATGGGTGGAATCTTAGTGATCAGCAGGACAAGGTGAGCCAGCATCCTCCTACACTGTCATCTTCCCGATAACTCAAAAGCTGTTATTTCTTGAGTATTTACAATAGTCTTTGCTTGGATTGTCTTATTTTTTAATGGTGTTGTGAATCAATTACTAATTTATTCATAAGATAATCTACATAAGAGAAAATTGTGGCCAAGAAAAGTAGCATGATCACTGCTACATTAATTTTCTGGGGCCACCATAACAATGTAAATTTCTGTTTAAACCACAGAAATTTAGTTTCTCACAGTTCTAGAGGCTACAAATTCAAGATGAGATGTTGACAGGGTTGACTTCTTCTGAGCATTTGTCTCCTTGGCTCGTAGATGGCCATCTTCTCTCTGTGTTTTTACATGCTCTTCTGTGTGTGTGTGTCCTAATCTTCTTACTAGGACAGTATTCATATTGGATTAGGGTCCACTCTAATGACCTTATTTTAACTTAAGTACCTCTTTAAAAACTTCATTTCCTAAGGGTTGCCTGGGTGGCTCAGTTGGTTAAGCGGCCAATTTTGGCTCAGGTCATGATCTCGCAGTTTGTGAGTTCGAGCCCCATGTCAGGCTCTGTGTCCAGCTCAGAGCCTGGAGCCTGCTTCAGATTCTGTGTCTCCTCCTGTCTCTGCTCCTCCCATGCTCATGCTGTGTCTCTCTCTCTCTCTCTGTCTCTCAATAATAAAAAAACAAAACAAAACAAAACAAAAAAAACCCAAAAACAAAAAACAAACCACCAAACTTCATCTCCTAATATGGTCACATTCTAAAGTACGGGGTGTTAGGACTTCAACATATGAATTTGGGGGGAACACCTTTCAGCCTATAATAACTGTCAAACACTAAAAAGTGGCAGAGTACAAATTTGAATCCAATTGTCTGACTCCAGATTCTGTTACTGCTCTGGACAACACCTCAGGCTTCCATACAGTATGGAAATGAACAATGACTGTTAGGTCCCAGAGATGAGTTGGAGAGAGCTGAGCTAACAGTGTTTCAAGTAGCCATTTAAGACAACAAGCCAAAAGGAAAGTAACAGTCAAGGCTTCAATCACTTACTGCAATAGTATAAGAAAACTAGTATAAGCTAAACTGGAGAAAGCACTGGTTTCCCGCTGTTCTATCTTTTCCCCCATGGAATAGTGCTGTGGGGTTTGCACTATGGAGAGAGCCACCAGAGACAGAGAAGAGGAGAAAGTTTGGGGAGTGGACAGCTACTGAGTACTGAGCCACGGTGGATAAAACATGCCCCCAATCCCCCTGTCCTGCTCTCCAAAAGTGCAAAAGTGCACTCCTGTGGCAAAAGTGCCTGAGAAAGATCTCTGCCAAAAGTCCCCAATAAAGAGGCCTCCAATGGAGGTGCCTGTTCTAGGGATGCAGATTACATATAAGAGCATGGCTACCTTGGGGGATGGGGACCACAAGGGGGAAAGCGTAAATCAAAGCTAAGTCCTTGACAGACTCTCTCTTCACCAACTGCAGTGCATTGGCTGTGCACTAAATTCCTGTGCATAAATGGCAGTTTCCCTTTGGAAATTGCCTATGGTTGGACCTGAAAGATTACACATAGGTTTATGAGTAGTGTCCAAACTACTTACTGAATGTTCATGAATTAGGGAAGCTTTCCCAAGACTCTGTGGGAAATATCATATTTATGCATATTTAGTTATATTGAGATGTTTTGACCAGGTCATCATCATCATTTCAGTTGTGTCCACATCACATTCTTGGAGTGACTTACTCTTACTCCTGTCCAGGTCCATTCTACTGTGATGAGTAGGACTACAGAAAGAACCATGCTGTCAGTGAAATCATTTAGGAAAGGAATATGCTCAACTTAATATAACTCAGTGTTAGTGGCTGCACTGATCTGGAACTAGGAGATTCATCACTTCTTTGGCAGTCAATGGAGACAGCAAACATGACCCTCAGATTATTAGTTCTAGCAACCTCTTTTTAATTTAGATGATATTTTTAAAAGTCAATATACCAGGATGATATAAATATGTCAAGGCTGACCCCTTTGGTTTAACACTTCAGTAGCAACAATTTGACATGTGAAAGTGGCCCTTTGGAATCCTTATTTGCAGCTTTTCTGCCTTTGCTTAAGAAGAACCTGATAAGCCAGTCGTTTCTGAGGGAACAAATGCACGAATGATTATTTGGGTTATATGCTTGGCACCGTTATTGCAGGTTTTGAAACACAATTACATGGGTAGATAATGTCACCTCCACTTTACAGACTTGAAACAACCAGAATCTTAATATTTATATTCTCAAAACTAGTAGAACAGAAACTGAAAGAAAAAACAAAACAAAACAAAACAAAACAAAACAGGGTTTTGCTTGAGATCAGATATATCTGGTTTCAATCTTAGCTCTATGGTTTTCCCATTGCCTATGATCTTGAACCAAATCCATAAAATTATAGACTCCTTATTTATTTATATTTTTGTAGCAACATGTGGCACATTAGTAAATATTCCATAAATGTTGATTTTCTCATATTCCTTTCCAGACCAGTATATTTACCATAGAATCTAGGTCTGTTCTTTCTCCACAGTGATTCCTCTTTATGCTGTTAGTATTGTGTTGCTTAATTTTGCTCGTACTTATTCATGTATTTCTTTTAGAGTTCCAAAACAGTTTCTTTACTAATTTTTCATCTTCATAAACCATACAAGGTGTATATGGTAAGAAAACAGACAGAAAGAACCAATAGAGTCAAAAGGAAGTTGCTGTATTGCGTACAGTGCATTAGAGTAAGCAGAAGCTTTTTTATCTCAGAATTTTTGCCCAGTGGACCCAGAAGAAGGAAAAGGGTGTGAAGAGGAGCAGTAAGATTATTTTGTAGACCATGAAAAGGGCAAGATATTTGGCAAAGTTAACTGGTGTCTATCTGCACAATTCAGCAAACCTATGCACTGCTGAATTTGAAAAGAGATTCCTGGTCTTTACTTTCAAATAAAGAGGGAAACATTATGGAAATGATTGCAATTGTACCCACTAAATGTTTTATACTCTCTTAGCTGATGGTGATGTTTTTAAAGTCATTTACAAAAACATGAGCAAAGAAATTTCTGCAAATTTACTTGCTGAACCAAGGATGAATGAAATAAAGGAAACTGAGACCATAGAAAAATAATATTTTTAAATCTGCTGCCTTTAATATTCATGTGAAAATATAAGTATCTCTGAATATGAATTTTGTATAGAATGAAATACTTGCTATGTAAGACAAATTACTAGTGATGAATTTCTGGCATATTCTAGGTAACATTATGAATTTAGGATTCTAGAGTGTTATCTCAATTATTCATGCATACTCTCTTGGTGGCTTTGTAGAGTCTTGGGAAAATCCCAGGTAAATTTAGTTTGAACTATTGCAAATTTTGGTACGTAAATGGGAAAGTGGTTCTGATCCACGCTAAACTTGTACTTCATACAGAAAGTCTTTTACTAATACTTACCACTTAATTCTCTGTTCTTTGAAATATTTACATTTGTTGTTTGAGTTAACTACTTGTTGTTTGAATTAACTATTAACTGCTTGGAAAGACCACTGAATTCAATCAATAAAAGTGGGAGAGAGCAAGATTTCCTACAGAGAATGGTGCTAAAGTTAATTCTAGAAGGATGTCTAGGAAATAGTCATGTAAGAAATGGAGAAATGATTACCAATGACAGAAAATGTATACATATGTGGAAAAGAATGTCACACTGTTATGTGTTTGAGTGTGGCAATTCTTTTTCTTTTTCTTTCTTTTTTTTTTTTTTTACTTTCTGTTTTTTAAAAGATTGTCTCCAGTTCCTTCTCTCTTTATTTCATCATAGTACCAAAACCACCAAGTCCAATATATTTTTTATCTCCAAAAACAAAATTCAATTACTATATGTTTTATAGGCTAAAATAGGTGTCTCCCAAAATTCATATGTTGAAGTCCTTACCTCCAATACTTCAGAATGGAAATAGGGCTTTTAGAGATGTTATTGTATTAAAATGAAGTAATTAGTGTGGGCTCTAATCCAACCTGACTATAGTCCTTACGGGGAGAGAAAATTAGGACACAGACACAGAGGGAGGACTGTGTCCAGCTACAACCCAATGAGAAAAACACTCAAAAGAAACCAACCCTGGGGTGCCTGGGTGGCTCAGTCAGTTGAGCGACCAACTTCGGCTCAGGTCATGATCTCACTGTTTGTGAGCTCCAGCCCCACGACGGGCTCTGTGCTGACAGCTCAGAGCCTGGAGCCTGCTTCTGATTCTGTGTCTCTCTCTCTGCCCCTCCCCTGCTCATGCTCTATCTCTCTCTGTCTCATAAATAAATAAACATAAAAAAAATTAAAAAAAAATAAACCAACCCTGCTGACACATTAACCTCGGATTTGTAGCCACCAGAATTGTAAGAAAACAAACTTCTGTTATTTAACGTTTATTTTTCAGACAGAGAGAGACAGAGCATGAACGGGGGAGGGTCATAGATAGAGGGAGACACAGCATCCGAAACAGGCTCCAGGCTCTGAGCTGTCAGCATAGAGCCTGACGCAGGGCTCAAATTCACAGACTGTGAGATCATGGCCTGAGCTGAAGTCGGACGCTCAACCGACTGAGCCACCCAGGCGCCCCATAAGTTTCTGTTGTTTAAAGCCAGCCAGTTTGTGGTGCTCTGTTATGGTAGCTCTAGTATACTAATGCAATGAACAATAGTACAAGTGTCCCTCCTCTACTGGTGTAAAGTTAACGATTCTCACACAAAAAGTATCAAAGTAAAGTTAACGATTCTCACACAAAAAGTATCAAAAAGTATCTCACACAAAAGTATCATTTTGCACTATATTAACAGAATTAGAGCAGTTGGTCCAATTAATTAATTTCTTCTGAGTCTTGGTATCACCTTTGGTGCCAACTCTTTACCTAGGCTCTTGGTTTGAAAGTATTATTGCTACCTTTTCCATGCGAGGACATTCGATAAACCTCATAATCATTTGATTCATTTAATTAAGATTACTGGGTAAACTGGGCTCCTGGTTGAGACAGAGCCAAATATTCTCGTTGAATTTCTTGGAAATATTACAAGACCTACTGGACTATATATTTTTTCTTTGAGTAACCGGCAGAGTCTTCCAGGAAATATATTTTTATTACTTCAGCCCATATCACCCCCCCAACATGTAATTGAAAAAGTATATATTGTCCAATATTTCACAGAAAGCATCAAGAATATTTAATTTCAGTCTTTTTAATGAAAGTGGTTAATTTTATATAGAACTAAATATGATTGGTCTACTTTCAGCAAAATAAACCTGAGATTCTGGAATCATGAAGTAATACTTTGTCCTGGCTGAATTTAGGCCTTTGACCATGTAAGAAGTAATATTAGTCGTTGTAAGTATCAAATGATAATCATGGGGCGATTTGTTATATTCATTTGCATTTGCTATTATTTCAGTTTTCTATAGAGCTTCCAGTAGAAAAAAGAAAGGCCTAAAATCACATCAATGAAATCAATATGATGTGAATTAAATATGCAGAGTCCCTATGGTCATTCAGAAAACATGAACTTTTCATTGTAATTAAAAAATTGTATATATATATGTATATAGAATTATATATATGTGTGTGTGTATGTGTGTGTGTTTGAGTATATATATGTACATATATACATATATATGTACATATATACATATATGTACATATATATATATATACACACACACACACACAAACACACACACATATATATACATACCAAGAAAATTTGGCCACTTTCCGCCAATTCATTAGTCAAGATCCAAGCAGGAGAACAAAACTATTCTAAGTATTAAAAATAAGAAAAGGATGCAGCCCGTACAGAGAAAGATGGGATATATTCCCTGGTTTCTTCCCTTCTGCTCTCTAGTGTGCAGCCAGTGTCTGCAGAAGCCTGAGGGCAAGAGATCTTGTTTAATATGTCTCAGAGCAGAATGAGGGAGATGAATTTGAACACAATTACAAATTTTAACAGCATCTTAAAAAGTGAAAATTCAAATAATTTTTATGTGTACAGATTTACATTTTGGATATTGGAGAGTAAATGTGGGGGCAGGAGTTAAAGAAGGAACAATGGAGGGAGCAGGAGGTTAGGAAGGGCTGGCTGAGAGAAAGCTTTGTGTTGAATGAGGAACATGGGCAACAAGATGGAAGAAAATCACACTGCAGATGGAAATAAGACAGCCCACAGACCTCATTCATTCCATTGCTTATGTATGCAGTAAGCAATCAATGAGTGCCTATTAGATTTCAAGTACTGTGTCACTCAAGAAAAGAAAATATAATAAAATACCAACCCCTGTCAGCCTCATAGTGCTCAGCTTAATAGAAGCTGAATATACACCATCAATTTTAATACATATTCCTAAAGGCTGATAAAGATAAGCACATGGATTATTGGGCCTCAGAGGAATAGCACACTAGACAGAATAGAAGTCAAATGTGTCACTTGATTTTTCTTAATGAAATTTAGCTGGCTGAAGAAGGATGTTGAGAGCGCAGGGAAGTGCTTCAATCAGAGAAGAGTACATGCATAAATACAAGTGGGAGAAAATGTAGTATTTTCACACAACTGTAAAAAGTTTGGAGTTAATAAAGAAAACCATTCTTGTAGTTTTGCTTCAGGCAAGCATAAGCCATGAACACTTGTCCTTCTTATCTAGAGCACTCTAGATTTGGAGCACCTGCCCTGATGGGCAATAAAATAATGCTGGCCCTTAGACTTGAACATTTGATTCAAAACTACATAATCTCAAATACCTCACAGTGACCATCCCAGTACAGCCTGTGCTCATGGTCAGCATTATGAAAGTTCATAAAGCATACATTATTCCAAAATCTATAAACACTGTTGACTCCTAATCTAAACATTTCTGAATACAGCTATATGTAAAACCTATTTGATTAAATGTTCTCCTTGTATGGAGCTAAACCATTATTCTTAATTTTTCCAGAAAGAAATCCACTCTTCTTTTGACACACCAATGTTTCTATTGAGTTTCTGAGGAAGTAAAGCTTCAGATGCTCTAAATGGCCATTTTGTTTTGATGGTACCCTGGCCACTATCAGTTGTGGAATAAAGTGAGATGCTTAGTCACGTGGTCAGCATGGTCAGCCATAAGTCAAATAAACAAAGGAAGCTGCTACTACTGGTGGGTAGTGCAAGATGGGAGGTATAAACAATCAGAAGGAAATCTACATAAATCAGGGGAACAAGGACAGGCAAGGAAAACGGGATGTTAGTCAAAGCAATACAATGGTGATTTTGAAACTGAGGCACAATATTTTGGAGTCTCTCTCAATATGTTTCTTATCGTGAGCAGAAAATCTTTCAGGATATGATTGATTTTAGAATTGTAAGGTACAGAAACTAGGCACATCTTGATGGAGGAAAAGACAGAAAGAAAAAGGAATCTAAGCTGTTCTTCAGATACCTGTACGACAGATAGATGTGCATATCTGTAATGAAGCCATATAAAAATGTTTTCTTCCAAGGAAAAGCAAGAAAAATGGTAAAAAGCCATTCCAAAGTGATCTATTAAAAAAATAAACTGACACTTATAGTTTGACATGAACTTTAAAAGGTATTTCAAGCCCCTTAGAATAGCCACAAAGTTAAATACTTTTATTTTGCTCACGTTTGTTCTCTATGGAAGGTTCTCTTTTGGCATAGAGCGAATCTTAGAGGGGTGTTGATAAATGATGTGAAGTGTAGAATTAGCTGTTGTGTTGACATATTATTCTATTCAGAGCTTATTTTCTGGAAAGGCACATCCTCTTTGGGTTTCTGTGCCTTAGTAATTTCCTCCTGAGCCACTTAAAAAGAGACTTCCTAACATCATAAATCCACACATTACAGGGAGGCTCTACAAAGCTCTTGAAGACTTAACAAAAGTAAAAATCACCAACAGAAATGTGTGCATTATATGCATGGCAGTGATCTGAAGTCATGAAATAAAAATAGCCCATAATGGTATTGTGGATTTAATTTTGGGTGATGTCTGATCCATACTTCCTTGGTATTGGAAATATTTATCTTAGACTTACCCCAGGCAGCACCTGAGTCTTTAAAGGAATGAACTCTGGAATCCGGCAGATCTTAGTTCAACTTCAGGATCTCTTCTCTCCCTCTGATTTCTGGTTGTTTTTATTGTTCCTCATCTAATTTTTCACTCTACATCCCTGATAATCTCATACTCCTCTGAAAAACTGTTGTATGCTAGGTCTCTCTTTCTGGAGTTTCTGTTCACTCATCGTCTGGTCTCACATATTACCTTCTGATGGGCAGTATTCAAGTGATCTACTCTTTGTGGCATAAGATTAAATCACAAAACCTCTTTGAGGTCTCAATATCTTCATTTGTAAAATAAGATGATAATTATACTCATGCCTCACAGGTGTGCTATGAAAATTAGATAGTATTTATGTGAAAGTGGTTTGTAAACTGCACAATATTTCCATTCTGGTACTCTTCCATTAATGACTAAATATTATTGAGGACTCCTATCTATCACTCTTTTCCAGTCACCTCCCTTCCTGACTCTGTTGTTATCCCTCAAGGTCCATATAAAATTCTCAAGCTTTGAACAGATTTAATTATCACAGAACCAAGTCCTGTGGACAGAGGAATACCACATATTGACCTTAGACCTGGGTTACTTGGATTTTATTGTGGCAAGACTAGACAATCAAGATCCAATTTTTGTTCAATCAAGATTTCATTTTAAGGTGAGTGCAACCAAAGCTTCATTTAAGTCTCACTGTGGAGGAGCAAAGAGACAGATGTCAAGAGAACCATGATGTCCATAGTTGGTATTCGCTGAAAAATGTCTCTGTATGTTTATATTTAACTTATTGACACCATTTCTCATTCTATAAAGAACTTGAGCCATCTTACAAGGGGAATTTTGAAGTTTTTGTTGATCTTTCTTTCCTTGGGCCCTGATTTCAAATGTACGTTGGTTATAGGTTAAGATGTATAGGCTTAATTTCAATCCAATGTTTAATCTTGAATCTTAATACTACTGTTAAGATTCAGAATTGATAGTAATGGAGATCAGAAATGAGTATGATTATGGAGTAGGAGTAAAACCATTCCAAAGTGATCTATTAAAAAATAAACTGACATACAGAGAATCCAACAGAGAATAAACAGTATGAAAAGATGGGTTAAAGAGAAAAGAAGCAGTTATGACTAAGCAAATAACTCAACTATAAGGGCTGTAAAACCTACAGAGCAGCTATAATCCAGCTTCAAGTTTGGCTCTGAGTTTCCTGGAAGAAATCTAAAAGACTATTAAATCAGTTATTTCAATTTCATTTTCAGAAAGTTAACATTTTTTATTTCTAAGTATCCTTACACATAGCTGCACAGTGATGAACACAGAGTAGATATTTCATAAACATGTGCTGAATGGTTGACTGATGTAACTGCTTAGCAAATGAAAAGTGAGTATACATATATTACATTTTTTTTAGCAACAAGAATGTTAAGTGAAACATCTTTTTGAAAGTTGACTGTCCTGATACACATACAAGGCAATCAAAGACTATTACACTATTGAGACATTAGTTAAAAAGTAAAACGAACAAAACTCATAAAAGCTTAGTTAATGCATTACATACTTTTGTAAAAGCTAGAATAAATCTATTTTTACTCTGTAAAATGTAACATTAGTAAGGAAATTCTATATGAATATATTGTGATACTGACACAGTCTTAAATCTTCACAGAAATGGGTACTCTTTTATTGAAAATACACATTACATCTGTCTCTGTCCTTACAGGGCTGGTATTTGTTGATATTTCTTAGATTTATTTTTCACAGAAAACATGAAAAAAAGATATGTGAACAGTTTATCCAACTTATTCTCTAGTATTAACTATTTTAGTTGGATCATCCCTAATCCAATCAGTAAATTAAAAAGGTTGGACTTTGGAGGAAACAGTGGATTTTTACAGGTATTTTTGGTCCCTCTACTTTTACCAGATTTGTCAGAAATGTCACTTATCCAAACAAGAGTTAGGTTTCAGTGGGAAAGGATTTTTATTTTCATTTATCTTTCTTTCTATAGGAAATACTAATAGAATATTGTTTCAGTAACATAAAGCTGAAATTTCCCAAGTATACTGTCAATCAGTAGGCACAGCAGCTTGTATTTTATGGTTCTTTGGGATTTTAAAATTACTTTCATTGATTTCCTAACTTTGGTGCTCACATGGATGCTATACCATGGATTGACATGTAAAATTGTTCTTTTGTTTTGTTTTAAACAAAATAGAAACTGTAACTCAAGAAGAGTTAATTCTTAGTTAAAAGACTCAAACCATTACATGGCAGCACCAAAATTTAACTACTGGAACATAGCATTGTTTAGTGATTTAAAGGATAGCTTTTGGAGACAGAAGCACTACATTTATGTCTCCTTCCATTATTGTGTGTACTTGGGTCAGGTTATAGTATACCAGCAAGTCTCCTATAAAAATGGGCATAAAAAACTGACTCCATTGAATGATGTAAACCAAAATGAGATAATGACAATATAAACAATGTGTGTGTGTGTGTGTGTGTGTGTATAAATATAGGTATATATGTGTTTGCATACATATACATATATGTATACATATATGTATACAATTGTACACATAATATAAAGTTGCCAATATATATTGTTGATATTAATGATCTTGATTTTGATGGTTCTCTCAATTCCAAACCTGTTTTAAATAAAATATGCATCTAATCAGACATTCTTGATTTGTACTGTTGACATTTTGAACTGGATAATTCTTTGTTGGAGGGAGATGTCCTCTACATAGTAATTGTTTTGGAGCATCTCTGGCCTCTTCCTACTGGATACCAGTAGCATCAACCTCTCCTATTGTAACAACCAAAAGTAATTGTAGAGCTGGTCAAATGCAGGAAAAAAAAATCTCTCTGGTTGAGAACACTTCTTTTTTTAAGTGTATTTATTTTGAGAGAGAGAGAGAGAAAGAGAGAGAGAGAGAGAGAGAGAGAGAGAGAGAGAGAGAGAGCATGAGCAAGGAAGGGGCAGAGAGAGAGAGAGGGAGACAGATTTGCAAGCAGGCCCCATACTGTCAGCCCGACTTCGGTCTCTAACCCACGAACCGCCAGATCATGATCTGAGCCAAAATCAGGAGTCAGATGCTTAACCAACTGAGCCACCCAGGCACCTCCAGATGAACTATTTAGTTAGCATGAGATAAAAACAGATAACTCACACCTGTTTTAGCTGTACCCTGAAAAACTGTGGTAGATGAGAAAAAAACAAGGAACAAAAACCCGAGTGCCTAGTTTGTAACAGGAACAGTGGTGTTAGTTGTTTTAACATACATTATCTCCTGTGACTCATTCAATAACATTCATCATCTTCATTTTACAGAATAAGAGACTCACAGAAGTAATAAGTATATTGCTTATGTAATAAGAAGGTTTGTTAGAGTAAAATAACCCAATCAAACTTGTACACTTAGTACATGGTGAAATCAACGTTTGTCTTAATAAATGAGCAAAAATTTCAAGTTTTTATCCACCATTTCATGATATGTCTAGAAGTCAAATAAGATCATAAAGGTAAGCAAAGATGTAATCTTTATAACAATTTATATAATTTTAATTTTTATACTTTATAATCTTTATACTTTTAGAAGAACTCTAAAAACTAAAGAAAGGCAATATACCAGGCACTTGGATGGATCTCTTGTATATCATGGTGTTTTATTGATCCATTCAACAACTAAGAGTGGGAATTCCAGGTTTATCCAAAATCCATCCAGAGCTCTTTGAGACTAAGTTTCAATACATAATACGGTTTCATATAGTATGATTTTGAAGCGCTAAAACATTTGCTAAAAAAACATTTAGTAACCTGGATTCAAAGAAGTTAGCCTTTTTTCCCTACTCTATTAGCAGAGTGCAGAAAATAGTGCCCATTCATTTGTCTCCATGTGTAATGAACTCTTCCTATGTTTACCCTACTTCCTCATGGTCTCCAGCCTCTCAAACACCTCTCTCCCCATAGGTACCTTTCTAATTCTCTTATAATTTGTCATCCACTCACATAAAGATCATTCCAGAAGCCTAGTATAAGGTTACTGAGGTCTATTGTCTCTTGACTGGTCTTCTCTAGTCAAGTCTCTGAGGTACTGAATAGGTTCTGAGAATGCTGGGCTCTCCCCTGACATCTGGTGTGACTTTGCTGAGGATTGAGAGCATTTTTGTTATAACCCAGAAACAACTGTAGAGCACCTATGTCATCATGACTTAGTTGTTTGTTCCAGGAAACCCTAGCTTGGGTAAGATAAATCTGCAAACTAATGAATAACTTCACTGTTGGTTTCTAACAATTTCTTTCTTAACAATTTATCTGAATCACCAGTCTGTTCACTTGGGCAAACAGTTTGATTACCAACAACAGTTCATTGATCACAACTTATTTCATGGCCCTTTCTTTGCTGTGACCTCCAATCCTCAGCCGGTATCAATCCTCCCATCCCCAATCTGTACCCCTTTAAAAAAAATCTAAAACCATTTGAGCTTGGATCCCAAAGCCTGTAAATCCTACTTCTGACGCATACATCCATCAGCGTGGTAGTCTTCACTACTAGCATAACTTCAACTCACAGGTTCCCTGGTGACATTTTGAGGTTTACCACCATGAATGGAACTGGCTTTGAGACTCCTAAAGATTCTGGTTCATGGGCAAAGCTAGGTAAAAAAAAGCTTCTCAGTTTGTGACAGTTAGGAGACCCCACTTCTTAACCCACCTCCTAGTAATACCACTGGGAAGTGTTACTCCATCAGCTGAACATAGCTGGTATAATCCATGGAATTAGAGAGATCAAACCATTTGTAACATAATTTATCATCCTATTTATAAAATTCAGATGGCACCTGAAAATGCAACTGAATTTTTAAAAATCTCAAAGAGATATATAAGCAGATTAGTATACTGAAGGGTAGGGTAAAAGTGTCAAACATCAGGATTTAACACTGATTTTAGCAGGAGACATCTCTTACAGTTTCCATATAGTTTGCTAATGTTTGATGTACATAAGACACCAAAATCCTCTCTTATCTTTTATATCTTTGACCTCCTCTCAACTGTGTGGTCCAATTCTTGTTAATAAGAATCAAAATAAAGACGATAGTCTGAAAATTTATGAAAAACCTAAAGTAAGGTAAATAACTAAGAGATCTAACCTAAAGCAATAAATGGGCCATATTAACATGTACCCACAAAATTCTATCAACGGTGCAAATTTAAAATCCTAGCAATGATCCAAAAAAAAAAAAAACAACAACAAAACCCAAAAAACACACCTGAGTTGAAGTAGCTTATCAAATACCACTAGTAAAAATAGTGGCATGGGAATTTAAGTCTATCTAAACGCATAGGCCATCCTCCACATAACACCCACTGTCTCTGCAATAGTGTTAATCACGTGAAAATGTCAGACAGAGGGATACAAAATAAAATTAGAAGAACAAGATGTCTTTGTTGCCTGAGGATAAGGTTAAAAAGTACTTACTCTAATTCTCCCACAAACACTTCAGCAGCTTTCCTAATTAACCTCTGTAAGATATTTGGAAGAAATGAAAAACTAACCCAGCTGTCGGATCATTTCCTCATGGACGGTAATAATCAACATGACTAAACACATGACGACAAGGAAAAAACTCAAAGGACTGACCACAGCAGGGCTTTCCTGTGGGCTTGAATTTGAATTCTGAATCTATCACTCAATTTGGGTAACTACTTTCACCTTGAGGACCTTGTTGCTTCATCTATAAAATTGGAATATTGAAGCCGATCTCAAATGGTTGTGTTGAGAACGAAATGAGATAAAAACACTTTGAGAGTGCTGTGCGGGAATGCCTAGACCATAACAACACCTTCCAACAAAATATTTAGTAACAACGTGCTGAGCTTTACGTAATCTGTTACCCTACAGCATTCAATTGGATATAGAAACCTTGTTATTTATAATGATGATTTTTTTATTAAATCTTCTTAATATTAAATCTTTGCTTGATACATGTTCCTTATAAAAAATCATTCAAAAAACAAATCCATGGGTGCCTGGGTGACTCAGTTGGCTAAGTGTCTGACTTCAGTTCAGGTCATGATCTCAAGGTTCAGTTTGTGAGTTTGAGACCTGCATCAGACTCTTGGTCAGCACAGAGCCTACTTTGGATCCTGTCTCCTGCTGTCTCTGCCCCTTCCCCACTCACATGCACTTGCACACTTTCTCTCAAAATAAGTATTTTTAAAAAGTCTAGCCTCAATTTGTTATTTAAAGGTTAGAGAGTTTCAAAATAGCATAACATAATGCATAATAGTAAACAGAATTTTGACTATTGTCAGCCACCAATAAAACTAACTCCAAGCCTCAGAAATAAATGAATGCTCAGAATATGCATATTTTCTTCACATGTGCTAAGTAATAACTTCCTAAAATAATGGCAATATTGGTGATGATTTGTAGAACTTAGAGATTGTAATTTCATTTGTTATAAATTTAAAGACAGGTTATTTTAAAGATAGGTTATCTGGCCCAGATAGTTTATTTACAGTCTTGCTTTGATCTTTTTGTATGTTCCTTTATCTTTTCTCCATTCAAAGTCATTCTAGTTAGACAGGAGGTGCAGCAATATAATAGATCTTAACTATTTAGGCTCTCTGATACAAAGAAACAGACTGAATTGGGGCAACTACAACCTTTGCTTTTAGTGCAAGATAAAACTTGGTAAGGGCTCATAAATTAATAGCCTTGAAAGAAAACACTCCAGCCTTGCAAAAGTTGAAAGCCTAGCATGTTGAATTAATTTCCAAATGGCTGAATCCACAATATAAATCACAGTCTTGGTGTTGGTAATTCCTTCTATAATGAACTTACAGTATGCAGATGTCTTGGTTAGCATTGTATGTTAACGTTGAACATATTTTCTGGTATTTTTCTCAAACTACCAACCTAGTCCCTCTATGATCTACTCAGTGTCCAATAGAACAGATAGAAAAAAGAAATGAGTGGTTTGTGTCAGAGGCTTTGTCCATGACACCCAGGTAAGATGAGTCCATGCCATTCCCTAGTGGCATTAAGGAATGGTATGGACTCATCTCTAACCATAAGATTTGCTTTCAAAGATGGCAAACACATAGTGGGGTAGCAAAGTGGACTAGCAATTGGATGGTCTGGCTTCATATCCCATTTTTACCATTAACTGGATGTTCAGACTTGGATAAGACTCTCATTACCTCTTAATTTCAGTTTCTTCATCTTCAAAGAAAAATCTTACTAGTCACTTTTTTAAGGTTATTTCAAAGTAAAGCATTCTCCCATTGCAAATTGTCAAAAATGTGTCCAATAAGTTTCCTCCGTTTCCCTTTATTTTTTATATGATATATATATATATATATATATATATATATATATATATATATATATATGGCAGACAGGATGGCTGCCATCCAAGTCTCATTGGCCTGCATGGAATCTGAAATTTTAACTAAACTTTAACAAGGGATACTCTCATTACCACATTACCCAAGTGTTTCTTTTAAGGTCAGTGACATGAGCCTTTAAGGTGGGTTATTTAAATCATTTACCAGGGCACTAGCATCCTAACATCCTACCTTAGATGTGAATTTTGTTCAGACCTCAGAAATAGCATGAAAATATCAAAAGAAATTTTATCTTGAACGAAATGTGGTTCACTGGGTGAGTGGTGAAGAAAGAATAACAGGCATGGAATGTGTATAAATGCATATGTGTATCTGTCTGACACATATAATTAGGGGTTTATGTGTGGGAAGTGTTCAAATGTCTGTGTGAGTAACACCAAGTGGGCCATGTCATTTACTGCATTGACTCACTTTTCTAAAGGGGGTGATGGAATCAGTATTCCATGGAAGAGTTTAAAAACTGCTCAAATAATCTAAATAGAAAAACAAAAAACACAATTCCATGTTTGTCTTCAGGTTCCTCATTGGCCTTAGTTAACAAGAGACTCTGAACTTTTAGTTCAGAAATGAGGGGGAAAACTATCTAGAGTAAAAGATATTTTCTATGAGGATTCAGTAATCCATGGCTTTGCTAGAATGTCAGTATTTCCAGAATAGCTTTTCTCATGATGCTTTAGTGTATTTTATAATTCAGAATCAGACTGACTCAGTCACTAAAAAAAAAAATACCACTTTTAAAATGTGTATTAAAAACTGTGATTTTCTGAGTTTTTCCTCAAGTAAGACTAAAGTGAAATTTAGTTTTATAAAAGCGAAACACCTTATAGTTTGCATAAGAGAATACCTCTACTTGTGTATTTAAATCTTTGATATAAAAGTTTAGGACACATCCTTTTCTCTAGGGGAAAAAATATAAACCATGTAATACTTGTAAACATTTTATGCATTGAATATACATGGCAGTAGTCACTGACTTAAAATATCACTCTTTGCTGCCTTTTATTTTGAATGTTAGATAAATGCCAGGAAACACTGGGGCATTGATGGGAAACTCAATTCATATGTTTGCTTCGTATTTTCAATGATTTATTAACTTTGATCTATAGAGAAAAAACAAACAAACAAACAGAACTAACCTCATTCTTCCTTTTGAATTATAAACCCATAGAACTTGGGAGCTAAAAAATTCCCGAAAACATCTGATTTAGTAGATTTCAAAGACTGCTCTAGAATTCAGTATATCTAGAAGATCTAAATTGAAGATCCGGAATTGGATAGTTGTGCCTCAGATTTTGACCCAGAGTACAAAGGTAGACCTTCTGTTCCCTTCCTGTACCTCCTTTTCATTTAGAGAATTTTAAATTTTTTGTTTATATTTAGGGATTCTAGGACAGATTTAATTTGAAAAAAAAACAAGGTGTGTCTGTGTGTGCATGTACTCATTTGGGTGTGTTGTGTGTTTAAAATTTGGAAAGGATTCCTATAAAGGCACCTTCATTTAACAGATTAAGAGACTAATGCCTGGAGAAGTTAAGTAAAATGCCCAGAAAGGAAAACAACTAGCTAGTGGCAGAACTAAAAAGATAATTTAGTTCTCCTGATTATGAATTCTGTGCCTCAGCCCTATCGTTGAGGTGGTAAACTGTTTCAATAATGAAGGATGGCAGTGATAAATCCAACAGAAAGTTTTGCATAAAGTTAGCTCACTGACAGCACATGTAAGCCTGACGTGGTACAAACACTGGAAAATAGTATCCCTTGGAAGTTTAACTGGTTAATGATACTCTGTATATTGGAAGTGAAAAGATTAAACAGGAATCCATGAAGTGTTTTGACCCAGGGGTGGCTTAAACATGTCACACAGAGAGTGTCACGGCATCAACATCGATGCCCATCATGAGCCTCTTCAGCTCAGAATACAATCAAACTGTCCTCCAGACAAAGCACAGATTGGACCCTTTCGCTATTTTTCTATATATTCACCAACACAAATGGGTGGAACACAGACTCAGCCAAGCAGAAAAGATGAAGTGCTCAGAATTGAAGGAGAAAGAAAACTTCAAACACACATAAACAGCAAAGGAAGCTTTCCCTAGGTTTATGAGCAAGGTTTTTCCAAAAGCAAGTGACAGAGACACTGTGTCTCTGCAAATACTCCACTTGCTAGCCTGTGCTTCCCAACATTTCCCTCATAGTTAGACTGTAGTTAGGTTGGGGACAAGTGAATAGTTCTGGTCAGTGCACTGTAAGTACAAGTGACAGTGACATGGGCCACTTCTAGTCAGAGGAAACAGCAGATGTTTGTTCTCCATGTTCTGTCTTCCTTCTCCTGCTGTGGGCGTGGAGGCCACATGTTGAGAGAACAAAGCTCTCAGATGCAGAAATCTAGGTCTCTGAAAAGATGCTGGGAAGAAAACTACAGAGGACTTTGCATGGGGAAAAGAAAAGGCACATTATCTATGTTAAGTTAGTAAGATTTTTGGGTTTGTGTTGCAGCAGTTTAGTCTATATTAGATGGAAATTATTTTTATAAGAAACAGTGAACAAGGATTATTTAATATACTTTTGCATGAATTCATAAACAGAAACAGCTTATATTCAGTATATTAAATGTGATGTAAAATATATACTTAAAGATATAGCAATGCTCAAAATATTTGTATTTCCTTTTTAATTAGCCCTTAAAAAAATAGGGGCACATGGGTGGCTCAGTCAGTAAAGAGCCCGACTACTGATTTAAGCTCAGGTCATGATCTCATGGATTTGTGAGTTCAAGCCCTGCATCGGGCTCTGTGCTGACAGTGTGGGGCCTGCTTGGGATTCTTTCTCTTCCTCTCTCTGCCTCTCGCCTCTGTCTCTCTCTCTTTCTCTCAAAATAAATAAACATTAAAAAACAAAGGCATGAATTAGTTTAGCACAATCAACATGAGCTGTCAGGAAAAGGCACAGAATTGCACAATTCAAGAAGTGATAAAAATCAGAACACAAAATTCATTCCCTTAGCCAATGTTGCTAAGGCCTTTGACCTATTCCTTTGCATAGCAATCAATAATTAATATCAGAATATCACTGTATCCTTGTCAATGTCTTATATATATTATCTCCTATGTTAATTACATAGTAAAATGTGTTCAATTGTCATTCTATAACACGAATTCAGTTTTCTATAAGTAATCCTTTGTTGTCTTGACAAAGTCCTATGTAAACAAAACCCTGCAGGTACACAGTGTTATCAGACAATGTCTGGATTAAGTGGATCCTGCTCAAATATGGCCGTCAGTATCCATATGCCCCAGTGACAAAACTAGGTAATTAGCCTCCATTCCAGAACATTTTGAAGACCTAGGCAAATACAACTTATGGTTAATATTATATCTTTGCTTAAGCTATAGTTCTGATATAGAAGCACAGTAATCTAAAGGCAATATAAAAGAATGGTGTATTCCATGGAATAAAGAATATGATAAAGAAATTAAAACTTCAGAGCTTCAAAAAGTCATTTCAACAGATAATAATGTCTAAGTGAATAATATGGGCATACATAATCCAGTTTAGCTCCACTAATTGATTTCAAGAACATATCATTAAAAAGCCTTTTTGAAGGCCTTTCTCTTTTGCTATCTTTCGTATCTTTCATTCAGTTTCTATATTTTGTTGTCATTTGAGTAAACAAATTAAAGCCAGTATCAGAGTCATATATAATAACCTTCTCATTTGAAGAAAAAAAAAAAAACTAACTTGATAGAGAAGAGCTTGTAAGATGTAAATTTTAAATCCTTTCTCATAAATCTTGTGACTGGAGTTCTAAACTAAATAAAACATCTGGATTTTCAATAATACTCTCATCTCTTCAAATAGATAACACCAAAGATGGTAACTGAAAAAGGATCCAGCATTAACTGAGTTGATGTAACAGTTTCTGCAAATGATGTTCCCTTCAACTCCCAATGGCCTGTTTCTTGGTTTCACTAACCAACAAAAGCAAAAGTATTTACAATTCTCAGTCACTGAATGATTGATAAGTGTATTCCCCTTTTGGCACTGGTATATGAATACATAGCTCAGTATAGTCAAAGAAATTTTAGAAGTAGACAATGTGCATATAACAATTTAGTATCTGATAAAAGTGGCATTCAAATTACTGGGGAAAAATGAAATTAAAATATATAGGTGGACAACTGGTTCACTGCTGGAAAAAGAAGACAGCACTATATCACTACCTCATACTATACATAGAAAATAAACTTCAAATAAACCAAAGATTTAAAAGTAAACAAAACAAAACAAAACATAATACTAGAAGTAAGTATACTCATCTTTTTACCTCAGTGTGAGGAAAGGCTTTTTTAGCTGAGTCAAAAATTTTGATACATTAGAAGACATTATTAGTAAATTTGGCTACATAAAGAAAATAAAAGCACAAGGAAAATCAAAAAAATTTAAAAAAACTTCAAGAAAATATTTTCAATATATCACAGAAAATGGACAGTATCTCTAGTATGTAAAGGACTCTGAAAATCAAGAAAATAGGGGTGCCTAGGTGGGTCAGTCAGTTGAGAGTCTGACTCTTGTTACGGCTCAGGTCATGATCCCAAGATCTTGGGATCAAGTCCCGCATTAAGGGCTCAGCATGGAGCTTGCTTGGAATTCTCTCTCTCTCTCTCTCTCTCTCTCTCTCTCTCTCTCTCTTCCTCCCTCACTTGCTCCCTCCCTTCCTCTCTCCTTCTGCCCCTCTCCGTTGCTCTGTCTCTTTCTAAAACTAAAATTTATAAATAAATAAATCATAAATAAATAAATAAATAAATAAATAAATCAAGGAAATAAATACCAAAAAGTCAAAAAAAAAAAAATAGACAAAGGACATGGATAGTATCAGAATTATACAGCTGGCCCTACTATTGGACAAAACGTTTAGTTTTCATTCATTAAAAATAAAAATGTATGCTAAAACTACACTCAGATACCATTTTTCATTTATCAGATTGGTGAAAATTTTAAAAAATTTGGCACATTCTGTGTATAAGTCTGTGAATTAACAGGCTCTGTCTACACTGCTGATAGAAATATGACATGTTGGGGCACCTGGGTGGCTCAGTTGGTTAAGCGACCAACTTCAGCTCAGGACATGATCTCATGGTTAGTAAGTTCGAGCCCTGCATTGTGCCCTGTGCTGACAGCTCAGAGCCTGGAGCCTGCTTCAGATTCTGTGTCTCCCTCTCTCTCTGACCCTCCCCTGCTCTCTCTCTCTCTCAAGAATAAAATTAGAAAATTTAAAAAAATTAAAAAAAAATAAATATGATATGTTACCACCCACGAAAGTGGAAATTGATAATAAGAATAAAACAACAACCAAAACAAGCAAACTTAACTTTCCACAGTATATACTGGTTGACTCAACATACTATTTCTAGGAATCAACATTGAAAAGTCATCTTCCAAAATACCACATACACAACCAAATATACACAGTTATTCATTTGACATTCTTTATAAAAACAAAACATTGGGAACGTCCTTTTGCCTTTTTCTCATGTGTAAAGAAATTTTGATAAATTATGATGCATTATCACAATGAAAGAGTGTTAGTACACAGCTATAAAAAGAAAGAGAATAGTATTTATGAAATGATATGGAGTGATTTCCAGGATATACTATTACTTAGAAAAAGCAATACGCTCAAGAGCATATCCTGTATGCTACTCTTGTTTTATGAAATAATGGAGAACTAAGAAAATATATACATATGTGATCATATTTTTGTAAAAATAACACAGTAACAATAATTCAGAATTTAATCAAAGTGGGTGTCTACATAGCAGGGACAGAGTAGAAGGAATAGTGAAAAGAATGTGACTTTGCTAAATATATTTTTGAATTTTTAATCATATTAGCATTTTATATATACAAAGTATAATATTTGATCAGCAAGGATAAAGGGAAATAATAAAATTGAATAAGATTACATATGATTAATATTAAATGCATATCAAATTGATAACATAAGCACACTGTAGTTGGAGAGGAGGCAGAAAAAAATAATACATTTGACCCAAATATTCAAACTGTACACTCGAACTGTACAAAAAAAAGTAAAGAAATCTTGAATATTAATGGTTGGTTTGTAGGTATGGTAGTCCTGAATGTAGTGTTCGGTGTGCTATAGTACTGAGAAAATACAAAAAATAATTGTGTGATCCAAAGATGTCACTGAGGGACAGGAGATACATAGACTGAGTGAAAGAGAGGAAAATATGGCATTGGACTGAAATTGTAAATATCCGGGCAATTTCATTAGATATATTAAAATATATTTTCCTTGCACCGAACACTAAAAAGGCCTAACAACATTGAATCCTAAAAGCAACACATCTAGTTCTTGGAGCTTCCTTTCTAAATAGCAATACTCACTAAAAAGACCAGCTCTCTCAGGAAAACTGACTGATTCTAGCTCTACATCTGGGAAAATTTAAGGCAAACCTAAGCCATCATATGTGTCAGATAGTAAAAGAGTACAGAAAAACTAATGGAACTTGTTAATGGACCCAGAAGCCCACTTGAA
The DNA here is from genome assembly GCF_018350175.1 of Felis catus. Classification (NCBI taxonomy): domain Eukaryota; kingdom Metazoa; phylum Chordata; class Mammalia; order Carnivora; family Felidae; genus Felis; species Felis catus. The sequence goes on along the minus strand of NC_058377.1, from coordinate 81,062,160 downwards.
ACAACAGGTGAAATTTGGGAAATTTGATCATCAAATGGAATTATGACAGCAGTGGATTATATTCCATTGAATTTAAAAATAACAATAAAAATAAGAACAAAAAAACCCACATGCATTTATAAATTCACCAGAAGACATGTATGCTAGAATGTTCAGAAGAATACTTATATGTTGGTCTTCAAACTATCCAAATGTCCATTCACAATGGATTGGATATATAAACTGTGATATATTCACATGAGGCTATACTAAAAAGTAAGAAAATGTATTATCTACTATTCTATATAACAATATGGGTGAAATTGAAAAAAAAATATGGTGCTTCAAGTAGTCAGATACAAAAAAATACTATATATTATATAATTCTATTTATCTCAAATACAAAAAATAGGAGAAACTAGTAAACACTGCTAGATTTCAGAATAATGGTTACCCTTGACATATAACTATTGCAGGGAGCTGGAATGTGCTATAATGTTCCATTCTTAACCTGGAAGTTGATTACACCAGTGTGTTCAGTTTGTGAAAGTTCACTGAGCTGCATTATTATTATGATCAGTGTGTATATTAAAGTTTGGTGTGTATGTGTGTGTGTGTGTGTGTGTGTGTGTGTGTGTGTGTGTGTTTTAATAAAAGAAAAAAACCCATGAGTCTCAGGTGATAATAACAAAATGTGGTGGTAAGGGGGAGATGAAAAAGCTCTACTTTACAGGAGAATGCCGTCTAAGAAATAAGAGATGATAAAATTTAAAAAGTCATTATGCAACCAGTGTTGTAATAATTGATTCAGGCAAGAGTAACCAAAGGATTCTACAGTATTGGGTAAACATTGTGGAAGAGAATATTTATGCAAACTTCACAAATCATCCCACAGATTACTTATTAATTACAAAAGGGGAAAGGCACTTCTACAATCAAGAAGTCATGTGAACACCACCTTCACATGATGATAATAATTTACAACATCAAAGTGGGACCAATTTATATCATATGCCTCCTGATATAATGCCATAATAAAGACGCCTTATATTTATAATTTTCTTGAAAATTATATTTAACTTTTTTTAAGATAAAATAATAGAAAAAATTTCTATTTGAGGAATTTCTGCAAGATAAATTACTTGAAATCATAAAAAACGTCAGTGTAATTAAAGACATACACAGTAAGAGAATCTTGATATTAGTCTATTGAGGGGCGCTGGGGTGGCTCAGTTGGTTGTGTTCGACTTCGGCTCAGGTCATGATCTCACAGTTCGTGGGTTTGAGCCCCACGTTGGACTCTATGCTGACAGCTCAGAGCCTGGAGCCTGGTTCAGATTCTGTGTCTGCCTCTACCCTGCTTGCACTCTGTCCCTCTCTCTTTCAAAAATAAATAATCATTTAAAAAACTTAAAACTATTGATCTATGTGTCTATTTTTTGTGCCAGTATTATACTCTCTTGATTACTACAGCTTTGTAGTATATCTTGAACTCTGGGATCATGATGCCTTCAGCTTTGTTCTTCTTTCTCCAGATTGCTTTGGCTATTGGGGGTCTTTTGTAGTTCCACACATTTTAGTATTTGTTCTAGTTCCGCAAAAAATGCTGTTAGTATTTTGCTATGGATGGCACTGAATCTGTAGATTGCTTTACTCTGTGGGTAGTATGGGCATTTTAACAATGTTTGTTCTTCCAATCCATGAGCATGAAATAGCTTTCCATTTGTTTGTGTTTGTGTCATCTTCAATTTCTTTCATGAGTGTTTTATAGCTTATAGAGTTCAGGTCTTTCACCTCCTTGGTTAAGTTTTCACTAGGTATTTTTTTATTTTTGGTGCAATTGTCAATGGAATTGTTTTCTTAACTTATCCTTCTGCTACTTTGTTATTAGTGTATAGAAATGCAACATATTTCTGTGTATTAATTTTGCATCCCTTAATTACTGAATTCATTTATTAGTTTTAATTGTTTCTTTGGTGGAGTCTTTTTAGAGTTTTCTATATATACCATGTCACCTGCATACTTCTTCCTTACTCACTTGGGTGCCTTTTATATCTTGTCTGTTGCTGCAGTTAGGACTTCCAGTAGTGTTAAATAAAATTGGTAACAGTGACATCCTTGTCTCATTCCTGATTGGAAATACTCTGTTTTCCACCATTGAGTCTGAAATTAGTATGATGTAAGTTTTTCATATGTAGCCTTTATTGTGTTGATGTATGTTCTCTCTAAACCCACTTTATTTTTTATCAAAAACAGATGTTGTATTTTGTCAAATGCTTTTTCTGCATCTATTGAGGTAATCATATGGTGTTTATCCTTTCTCTTGCTAATGTGATGTATCATATTGATTGATTTGCAAATATTGAACCACCTTTGCACCCCTGGAATAAATCCTACTTGATTACAGTGAATGATTTTTTAATGTATTATTGAATTTAGTTTGTTAAAATTTTTTTGAGGATTTTTGTATCTGTGTTCATCAGATATATTGGCCTGTGGTTTTTCTTTCTTTCTTTCTTTCTTTCTTTCTTTCTTTCTTTCTTTCTTTCTTTCTTTCTTTCTTTCTTTCTTTCTTGTAGTCTGTATCTGGTTTGGATATCAAGGTAATGCTGGCCTTATAGAATGAATTTGGTAGTTTTCCTTCCTCTATATTTTGGAATAGTTTAAGAATAGGTAATAACTTTTCTTTTAAATGTTTGGTATAATTCACTTGTGAACCCATCTAGTCCTGAACTTTTATTTGTTAGGAGTTCCTATGATTACTGATCCCAATTTCATTACTTATAATTGGTCTGTTCAAATTTTTTATTCCTTCTTGATTCAGTTTTGGAAGATTATGTCTCTAGGACTTTATCCATTTCTTCTACATTGTCCAATTTGTCGGTATATAATTTTTAATATAATAATACTTTGTCTATGGTGTTGCTTATTACTTGTCCTTCTTCATTTATAATTTTATTTGAGTTCTCTGTCTTTATTTCTTGATGAGTCTGGCTAAAGGTTTATCAATTTTGCTCCTTTTCAAAGAACGAGCCCCTGGTTTCATCAATCTTTTTTTTTTTTCATTTATTTCTTCTTTCATCTTTTCTTTTCCTTACTTCTGCTGACTTTGGGATTTGTAAATAAACCTAAAAACTATGTGCAATGTATCATCTTGATTTTTTGTAGGATTAAAAAAAGGCTGTGAAAGATATTATTGGGACAGCTGGGAAAAATGAATGTGAAGTATTAATAATGTTACATTTCTTGACTGTAACATTTGTATTTAAGTTACATAAAAGAATGATGTTTTCTATAAGGAATATAAGCAAAAATATTTAGAATTGATATGATTACTGAAACTTGCACTTTAATTTTCAGCAAAATAAATAAAAAGGAAATATGGCAAAAATGTTAATTATCAATGCAGCTTGGTGACGTATGGAGGTGTTTGTTGTGCTATACAGTGAACATTATTGCAGTTTTAAAAAATGAAATAAAGTGAAAAGAATAACAGAATAGCTTCTGGAATGGTTCTCAGGCCTTTTGGACCCTGGAATCCTGGTATCCTTTTCTTTTTTATGTACTGGAGGATACAGTCTGACAATTCAGTTTGTGGGGATTCTCACTGTCTAATGTACATAACAAACATCAGAAAATTTTGTTTACATTGTGGATTGCTGTAGCCACCCTCAGAGATTTGTCTCTCCTTTGGCATTTCTTCAAGGTCTTCAAAATACAGTTCCCAGATCATGTGAAGTAGAGTCACTCAGGCTATCTGAAAAATGGAGATTCTTGCCCCAACCCAGAATTTAGGGCATCAAGAGTATCTGGGAGTAAAGTTACAGTCTACCTTTTAACAACCTCATGGGGTGATGATTATATACAATAAGAATAAACACTAAAAATCGAGAAATGCTGGGTGCCTGGGTGGCTCAGTTGGTTAAGCGTCCGACTTCAGCTCAGGTCATGATCTCATAGTTCGTGGATTTGAGCCCCGCATCAGGCTCTGTGCTGACAGCTCAGATCCTAAATCCTGCTTCGGATTCTGTGTCTCCCTCTCTCTGCCCCTTTCCCACTCATGATCTGTCTCTCTCTCAAAAATATATAAATGTTAAAAAATTTTTTTTAAATCGAGAAATGCTGCTGTATTATTCATCTGTGATTATTAACGGGCTGTTCCTAGGAATATTCTGCTTATCTCAACAATAGTAATGGTCATAGCTATCATTTCTTTATTGCTTGTACTCACCTGAGCACTTTACATTTACCATTAGATTTAATCTTCCCAATAGTGCTCTGAGGGACATACTCTATGTCCACTTCTAGCATGAGGAAATACAACTTCAGATGGTTTAACCAACTTGCTAGATGCTCTATAAACTCAGAAATAGTAATCCCATCCTGCTGTGTTAGACTATAAAGCCCAAGATTTTAACTGCTATTATGCAACTTTACATTAAAACTTTTTGGTAGATTATTGCTATAGATAAATGATTGTTAACTAGCTAGCTAATTATTAATGGAGGAATGAAATTCACAAATACATAAAGAGGTAAACTGTGTGGGTGAAGTGATGAGCAACTTGGAAAAGTGTAGAGAGAGTAAGTGCTATGGAACAAGATAGGAAGAGAAATGGAAAATTCTGCCCTAGAGGAAAATGTTTTATGAAGGGGAAGGTATATCTAAATGAGGCCTTGGAGACTAAGTAAAAGATTAACAGGTGGAGACCTACAGAGTAGATGCATATGGATGGAATAATATGAATGGAGAAATAGAGGTAGGGAAGCATGAAGATGGTAGAAGAAGCAACACACGAAGATGGCGGAACAGCATGGACATTTTTTGTGTGTCTCGTGTCCGTGAAATACAGCCAGAGCAACACTAAACCATCCTGCACACCTAGAAAACTGACTGGAGGATTAACACAACAATCTGCACAACCTGAACCACAGAATTCGGCAGGTATGTGGCATGGAGAGGTGAACTTGGAAAGCAAGAGGCCATGGGAACGGAGGTGCTTTTGTGGGCAGAGAGAGCACGGAGATGGGGGGGGGAGACGAGGGGCAGGGGGGTAGAATAAGGGAAAAACACCCTTCCCCAAAACCAGCCGGAGAGAAAGTGGAAAATTGGAAACAGCCACAGGGATTAAACTAAAAAGGGAGAAAGGAGAAAGGACAGGGTTTAAATTCCATTAAGACTGTAAACAAGGGGAGCGCAAAGGCTGCAACTCTGCAGCTTGATACCTGGCGGTGCTGTGGTGGGAAGAGCCAATCCCCAGGAACAGAGTGGGGTGCGGGAGGTTCTCAGGCCACATGGGGAGAAGCGGTTCACTGCTGGAAGGAAATTTGGTAGAGACTGTTGAAGCCATTGGTTCCAGAAGACCCCAGAGAACAGCTACATTTGCTGGTGCTAGAACAGGTACTTAAGGATGAAGCCTGGTGCCAGATGTGTGTTGTGATTTTCCATAATTCCTGAAAAGTTGCTGCTACACTATCTCGCGAACATTTTCTGGGGTGGGCTGGCACCTGGCTGCAATCTTGGGGCACCGAGAGCATCAGGGTCCAGCAAGCGTTCCTGGGTGCAGCCAATATTCAGCCATTGTTCGTTCGGCCATTGCTCGGTGAGACCCTCCTGCAGAGGGGTGGAACGTGTCAAAGCCGCAGTCCTTCAGAAGTAAGGGGCCGGGGAAAACACCTGCATCTGAGACAAAACTCGGAAGAGAGGTACTGGCTGGGGCCTGGTCACGGACAGTAAAAAAGCAGGGAGGATGAAAGCTGAAGACAGAAGATGGGTGTGCAATTGCTGATCTGGGAGAAAAGAGTTCTGATACTAGAGACTGGGTAGCTAGGTGACGCCATTTTCACCGCTCCCGCACATGTGCATATATACCTACCAGCCCCACAGCACTCCACCCCAGTAGGCAAGCAGCGCCATCTAGTGGAGAACGGAGCTGTTACACTGAGCTCCGCCCAACTGGGCCAATCTCATTCTTCAAGAACACAAGGCTCATCACCTACTTAGTTTATGGAATATTAAGTGCTTCATAGTCTGACTCCTAAGGGAACACAAAGTAATTTCAGTCCTATTTCAATCTGTTAGCAGGTCCATCTATTCAAATTTCTTTTTTTTTCTTTCTCTTTTTCACTTCTTTTCTTATTCTTGAATACAGAAGAGAAAAACTTCATTTTTATTTTCAATTTCTATTAAAAATACTTCTCTTTAATTTTTTTACTATACTTTTTACTTTTTGTAAATTTTTTCAAATTCTACTTTACTTCCATCATTTTATTTAGTTTACTTCGGTGTATTCACTTTCCCAAATTTTCAAACAATTTCCTTTTTTTCTTTTTTTTCATTTCTTTTTCTTCAATGCAGAAAGAAAGACTTAATTTTTACTTTCAATTGTTATTAAAAATATTTACCTTAATTTTTTTACTATATTTATTGCTTTTATGTAAATTTTTTCAAATTCTATTTTACTTCCATCATTTTATTTTAGTCTACTACAGTGTATTCAGTTTTTCAAATTTTCAAATGATTTCTTTTTTTAAATTTCTTTTTTCCCTTTTTCGTTTCTTTTCTTTTTTTGAATACAGAAAGAGAAAAAAAATCATTTTTATTTTTAACTTTTATTAAAAATATTTTTCTTTAATTTTTTTCTGCTATATTCCTCACTTTTGTGTAATTTTTTCAAATTCTATTTTACTCCCATCATCTCATTTTAGTCTACTTCAGTGTATTCATTTTTTCAAATTCTCAAATGATTGCCCCCCCTTTTCTTCTCTAATATGTCAAACCACTTTCAACACCCAGACCAGAACACACCTAGGATCTAGCATCATTTATTCAATTTTTGTATGTGTGCTTTTAATTTTAATATTTTTTTAATTTTAAATTTTTTATATTTTAATTTTTCTACCTATTTAACTCTTTTTCTCCCTTCAAAATGACAAAATGAAGGAATTCATCACAAAAGAAAGAGCACGAAGAAATCACAGCCAGGGGTTTAACCAACCCACATACACGCAAGATGTCTGAACCAGAATTTAGAATCACGATAATAAGAATACTAGCTGGAGTCAAAAACAGATTAGAATCCCTTTCTGCAGAGATAAAAGAAGTAAAAAATAGTCACAATGGAATTAAAATGCTATAACTGAGCTGCAATCATGGACAGATGAAGCTGCAGCAAGGATGGATGAGTCAGAACAGAGAATCAGCGATACAGAGGACTAACTTACAGAGAATAATGAAGCAGAAAAAAAGAGGGAGATTAAGGCAAAAGAGCACGATTTAAGAATTAGAGAAATCAGTGACCCATTAAAAAGGAACAACATCAGAATCATAGGGGTCCCAGAAGAGGAAGAGAGAGAAATTGGGGTAGAAGGGTTATGTGAGCAAATCATAGCAGAAAACTTTCTAACCTGGGGAAAGACACAGATATCAAAATCCAGGAAGCACAGAGGACCCCCATTAGATTCAACAAAAAACAACCATCAGCAAGGCATATCATAGTCAAATTCACAAAATACTAAGGCGAGGAAAGAATCATGAAAGCAGCAAGGGAAAAAAAGTCCCTAACCTACAAGGGAAGACAGATCAGGTTTGCAGCAGACCTATCCACAGAAACTTGGCAGGCCAGAAAGGAGTGGCAGGATATATTCAGTGTGCTGAATCAGAAAAATATGCAGCCAAGAATTCTTTATCCAGCAAAGCTGTCATTCAAAATAGAAGGAGAGGTAAAAAGCTTACCAGACAAACAAAAATTAAAGGAGTTGGTGACCACTAAACCAGCCCTGCAAGAAATTTTAAGGGGGAACTCTCCTGAGGGGAGAAAACATGAAAAAAAAATGTATATCTATGTATCTATCTATATCTATATCTATATATCTATAGATATAGATATAGATATATAGATATAGATATACACATACACACACACACACACACACACACACCAAAAGTAACAATGATTAGAAAGGACCAGAGAACACCACCAGAAACTCCAACTCTACAAGCATCATAATGGCAATAAATTCCTATCTTTCAGTACTCACTCTAAACATCAATGGACTCAGTGCTCCAATCAAAAGGCATAGGGTAACAGAATGGTTAAGAAAACAAGATCCATCTTCATGCTATTTACAGGAGACCTACTTTAGACCTAAATACACCTTCAGATTGAAAATAAGGGGATGAAGAACCATCTATCATGCTAATGGTCAACAAAAGAAAACCGGAGTAGCCATACTTACATCTGACAATCTAGACTTTAAAATAAGGACTGTATCAAGAGATGCAGAAGGGCATTATATCATAATCAAGGGGTTTTATCCACCAAGAAGACCTAACAATTGTAAACATTTATGCTCCAAATGTGGAGCACCCAAATATATAAATCAATGAATCAAAAACATAAAGAAACTCATTGATAGTAATACCATAATAATAGGAGACTTCAACACCCCACTGACAACAATGGACAAATCATCTAATCAAAAAATCAACAAGGAAACAATGGCTTTCAATGACACACTGGACCAGATGGACTTAACAGATATATTCGGAACATTTCATCCTAAAGCAGCAGAGTACACATTCTTCTCCAGTGCACATGGAACGTTCTCTAGAATACACCATATACTGGACACAAATCAGCCCTAAGCAACTACAAAAATATCGATATCATACCGTGCATATTTTCAGACCACAACGCTATGAACCTCGAAATCAACCACAAGGAAAAATTTGGAAAGGTAACAAATACTTGGAGACTGAAGAACATCCTCCTAAAGAATGAATGGGCTAACCAAGAAGTTAAAGAGGAAATTAAAAAGTATATGGAAGTCAATGAAAATGATAACACCACAACCCAAAACCTTTGGGACACAGCAAAGGTGGTCATAAGAGAAAAGTATATAGCAATCCAGGTCTTCCTAAAGAAGGAAGAAAGATCTCAGACACACAACCTTACCTTACGCCTTAAGGAACTGGAAAAAGAACAGCAAATAAAACCCAAAACCAGCAGAAGACAGGAAATAATGAAGATTAGAGCAGAAATTAATGCTATCGAAACCAAAACAAACAAACAAACAAAAAAAAACAACAAAAAAAACCAGTAGAACAGATCAATGAAACTAAAATCTAATTCTCTGAAAGAATTAACAAAATTGATAAACCACTAGCCAGTTGGATCAAAAAGAAAAAGGAAAGGACCCAAATAAATGAAATCAAGAATGAAAGAGGAGAGATCACAACCAACACAGCAGAAATAAAAACAATAATAAGGGAATATTATGAGCAATCATATGCCAATAAAATGGGCAATCTGGAAGAAATGGACAAATTCCTAGAAACATATACACTACCAAAACTGAAACAGGAAGAAATAGAAAATTTGAACAGACCCATAACCAGTAAGGAAATAGAATTAGTAATCAAAAATCTGCCAAAAAACAAGAGTCTAGGGCCAAATGGCTTTCCAGGAGAATTCTACCAAACATTGAAGGAAAAGTTAACACCTATTCTCTTGAAGCTGTTCCAAAAAACAGAAATGGAATGAAAACTTCCAAACTCTTTCCATGAAGCCAGCTTTACCTTGATTCCAAAAGCAGACAGAGACCCCACTAAAAAGGAGAGCTATAGACCGATTTCCCTGATGAACATGGATGCAAAAATCCTCAACAAGATATTAGCCAACCAGATCCAAAAATACATTAAAAAAATTATTTACCACAACCAAGTGGGATTTATACCTGGGATGCAGGGCTGGTTCAATATCTGCAAAACAATCAATGTGACCCATCACATCAATAAAAGAAAGGACAAGAACCATAAGATCCTCTCAATAGATGCAGAGAAAGCATTTGACAAAATACAACATCCTTTCTTAATAAAAACCCTCAAGAAAGTAGGGATAGAAGGATCATACCTCGAGATCATAAAAGCCATTTATGAATGACTCAACGCTAATATCATCCTCAATGGGGAAAAACTGAGAGCTTCCCCCTAAGGTCAGGAACAAGACAGGGATGTCCACTCTCGCCACTGTTATTCAACATAGTATTCGAAGTCTTAGCCTCTGCAGTCAGACAACACAAAGAAATAAAAGGCATCCAAATCAGCCAGGAGGTGGTCAAACTTTCACTCTTCCCAGATCACATGATACTCTATATGGAAAACCCAAAAGATTCCACCAAAAAAGTGCTAGAATTGATTCATGAATTCAGCAAAGTGGTAGGATATAAAATCAATGCACAGAAACTGATTGCATTCCTATACACCAACAATGAAGCAACAGAAAGAGAAATCCAGGAATCAATCCCATTTACAGTTACACAAAAAAAACATAAAATACCTAGGAATAAATCTAACCAAAGAGGTGAAAAATCTATATGCTGAAAACTATAGATAGCTTATGAAAGAAATTGAAGACACAAAAAAATGGAAAAAGATTCCATGCTCCTGGATAGGAAGAACAAATATTGTTAAAATTTCAATACTTCCCAAAGCAATCTACATATTGAATGCAATCCCTATCAAAATAACACCAGCATTCTTCACAGAGCTAGAACAAATAATCCTAAAATTTGTATGGAACCAGAAAAGACCCCGAACAGCCAAAGCAATCTTGAAAAAGAAAACCAAAGCAGGAGGCATCACAATCCCAGACTTCAAGCTAAGCTATACTACAAAGCTGTAATCATCAAGACAATATTCTACTGGCATAAGAACAGATACTCAGATCAATGAAACAGAATAGAGAACCCAGAAATGGACCCACAAACATATGGCCAACTAATGTTTGACAAAGCAGTAAAGAATATCCAATGGAATAAAGACAGTCTCTTCAGCAAGTGGTGCTGGGAAAACTGGACAGCGACATGCAGAAGAATGAACCTGGACCACTTTCTTACACCATACACAAAAATAAACTCAAAATGGATGAAAGACCTCAATGTAAGACAGTAAGCCATCAAAATCCTTGAGAAGAAAGCAGGCAAAAACCTCTTTGATCTTGCCTACAGCAACTTCTTATGCAACACATTTCCAGAGGCAAGGGAAACAAAAGCAAAAATGAACTACTGGGATCTCATCAAAATAAAAAGCTTCTGCACAGCGAGGGAAACAATCAGCAAAACTAAAAGGCAAATGACAGAATGGGAAAAGATGTTTGCAAATGACATATCAGATAAAGGGTTAGTATCCAAAATCTATAAAGAACTTATCAAACTCAACACCCAGAAAACAAAGAATCCAGTGAAGAAACGGGCAAAAGACATGAATAGACAATTCTCCAAAGAAGACATCCAGATGGCCAACTGACACATGAAAAAATACTCAACATCACTCATCATCAGGGAAATACAAATCAAAACCACAATGAGATACCTCCTTACACCTGTCAGAATGGCTAACATTAACAACTCAGGCAACAACAGATGTTGGCGAGGATGCAGACAAAGAGGATCTCTTTTGCATTGTTGGTGGGAATGTAAACTGGCGCAGCCACTCTGGAAAACAGTATGGAGGTTCCTCAAAAAACTAAAAACAGACCTACCCTACCACCCAGCAATTGTACTACTAGGCATTTATCCAAAGGATATAGGTGTGCAGTTTCGAAGGGAAACATGCACCCCCATGTTGATAGCAGCACTATCAACAATAGCCAAAGTATGGAAAGAGCCCAAATGTCCATCGATGGATGAATGGATAAAGAAGATGTGGTATATACACATAATGGAGTATTACTCAACAATCAAAAAGAATGTAATCTTGCCATTTGCATCCATTTGTGGATGGAACTGGAAGGTATTATGCTAAGTGAAATTAATCAGTCAGAGAAAGGAAAAAATCATACAACTTCACTCATATGAGGACTTTAAGAGACAAAACAGATGAACATAAGGGAAGGGAAACAAAAATAATATAAAAACAGGGAGGGAGACAAAACAGAAGAGACTCATAAATATGGAGAATAAACTGAGGGTTACTGGAGGGGTTGTGGGAGAGGGGATGGGCTAAATGGGCACTAAGGAATCTACTCCTGAAATTATTGTTGCATTATATCCTAAATAATTTGGATGTAAATTTTAAAAAAATTAAAAATAAATAAATAAATAAATAAATAAATAAATAAATAAATAAATAAAACACTGCGGTACCCATCAACATTGACTTTGATTCACACTGGACTCTTTTCCCTATTGCAATAGGATTACCAAACAAAATCTGTCCTCACCACTTTAAAAACAAAAACAAAAACAAAAAAGAAGCAACACACATTACAATATGTAAAGTAAACAGCAGAAGACAATGGTAAAAAAACAGGACTAGACACTTAGGTTAAGGGAAGATCACATTGGCCTTTCAAGGCTAGTTTAGTTGACCATTATTCATGAGGCCAATAAATGTTTACAACAGTTTCAATTACCATCAATCCCTCTTTCTTTGCTTTTGCTCCTTGCCTGAAATATCCATCCTTTGACCATGTACTTGGAAAACTATGCATCCTTCAAAATCCATTTCAAATGTCATATCTTTTCTCATTCTCCTTGAAAGCTCTCTATTCTGCATCTCACCCAAAAGCTTAAGTGCATCTTATTTATCTTTGTCCTCACAGAATTATATTCAACCCTTTATTTTAGTAAAGTAGTTGAAAGTTTGGGCCATGGAGTCAAGATACTACCCGGGTTAGAATTCCAGCTCCACCACTTGCTTTCTGAATAACCTTAGTTAAGCGATTCAAACCCCTTGTGCCTCAATTCCCTTCACTGTAAAATTGAGATTATTAGTATTACCTGACATGATTATAAGAACTATTAACTTAAGTAAGCTTTATATGGTACTATATTAGTTTCTGTAATGCTTTGCAAATACCATCTATTACTTGCTACTATATTGCCATTTATCGTTTGAAGAAAGTTATTGGTCTACGTGTTTCTTACTGAAGAGTAATTTCTTTAAAGGCAGGAATATATGTGGGTATAAATGAGGAAAACATTATGAGGAGAATATTAATGTGTGCAGAGTTATTATGCTATATATTTGTCAGCTAGGTGTGTTAAGAGTTTTAGAGTAAGAAAGTGAGAATTCTGTGGCGAAGCTTAAGACCCCAGACTAAATCAGGGGCTATATTTTGAGGCAAGGAGCCTTTTTTAAGACCTATGGCACTGGGGTTAATTTTCCATCTAAATCCAGAACTTTCAACAATTGTATTTCAGGAATGTCCATTATTAGGATGAAGCATAAACTTCAATATAAGCTATCTTGTGCAAGAAATTTTATTTATACATACACATGAAATTTAAAAAAATTGACTTTTTGTGGAACCTCCATACTGTTTTCCAGAGTGAGCTCACCAGTCTACATTCCCGCCAACATTGTAAGAGGGTTCCCTTTTCTCTGTATCCTCGCCAACATCTGTTGTTTCTTGTGTTGTTGATTTTAGCCATTCTGACAGGTATGAGGTGATCCCATTGAGCTTTGATTTTTTATTTCCCTAATGATGAGCGATGTCGAACATCTATTCATGTGTCTGTTAGCCATCTGGATGTCTTCTTGGAAAAATGTCTATTCATGTCTTCTAACCATTTTTTAACTGGATTATTTTATTTGGAGTGTTGAGTTTGATAATTTCTTTATAGATTTTGGATACTAACCCTTTATCAGATATGTAATTTGCAAGTATCTTCTCCTATTCAGTTGCCTTTTTGTTTTGTTTATTACTTCCCCACTGTGCAGAAGCTTTTTATCTTGATGAAATCCCAATAGTTTATTTTTGCTTTTGTTCCCCTTGCCTCAGGAGACATATCTAGTAAAGTGTTGCTATGGCCTATTCCAAAGAGGTTACTGCCTGTGTGCTCCTCTAGGATTGTAACAATGTGGATGGGGCTAAGAGTATTATGCTGAGGGAAATAAGTCAGTCAGAGTAAGACAAATATTATATGACTTCACTCACATGTAGAATTTAAGAAACAAAACAGATGAACCTAGGGGGGAAAAAAAAGAGAGAGGCAAACCATAAAATAGACTGAAGTTTGCTGGAGAGAGGTGGGATGGAAGATGGGCTTATGGGTGATGGGTATTAAGGAGGACACTTGTTGTGATGAGTGATGAATAACTAAATTCTACACCTGAAGCTAATACTACACTGTGTGTTAACAATGGAATTTAAATAAAAACTTAGAAAAAAATTAAATACAAATCTTACATGATTAAATAATAATAATAATTCGATAAATAAAAATGAAAACAAATTGAAATGTTAGTTGCCAAAGTCACTGTTGCCCATGTGAAGCATCAGGTTACCTCAGTTCTGGGAGAACATACCAATGTTTTGCAGTATTTTTTCTGGGTCTTCCAGTTCTCCTTACGGTGTTGAATCTGGTCTTTGTGTTTAAGATATAACTTCACGTTTGAAGCCTGAGGAATCTCACACAGGATAGTCAAGTGTAATAAGATGTCTCTTTTCACAGTGTGGCAGTAGCTTAAGTTTGGGTCAAGGGAATTATTAAGTTGCCATCACACAGAAGAAATGTGACTCACACCATTTACCCAGGCATTGGAAAGAAAAAAAAGAGTATATCTAAAGAATTCATTTTAGCAAAGTTTGATTCCAATATTTCATATTTCTGGGGACCAATTTCAATAAAAAAGATTCCCACAAAGCAGAGGAACATGGGGGCAAGGTGCTATGTTGGCGCTTTATATAATTTCCAGCAGGTAGTTTTCAGCACTCATATACTTAGCATCTTTGAAATAGCCCAGTGTTTCATTTCTCTATAATAGCACTGAAAATGGGTTTCTGAAAACAGTTATACTATCAAGGGAAGCACTGGTATGATTAAAGACGTGAACAGTGCTCCAACCTGAATTTTTATGCACAATTTTACCAGATATGTGGGGATCATCCGTATGCTTTTTTATTTCATTAAAAAAAAACATTTTAATGTTTATTTATTTTTGAGAGAGAGAGACAGCGTGAGCAGGGGAAGGGCAGAGAGAGCGGGAGACACAGTATCTGAAGCAGGCTCCAGGCTCTGAACTGTCAGCACATAGCCCAATGCTGGGCTCAAACTCACAAACTGTGAGATCATGACCTGAGCTGAATTGGACACTTAACCGAATGAGCCACCCAGGAACCCCTGTGCTTTTTTATTTTATGCACAGGGGTCATCACAAGAATGAGAAGTATAGTCACATAATGATGATGATGATGATGATGATGACGATGACGACGATGATGGCCAAAATTGTCAAATGTTTCTTATGTACTATGAATTATCATAAACACTGCAGGGGAATAAATTCATTTAGTCTTCACAAAAACTGTATGAAGTAGGCACTATTATTATCTTGATTTTACAAACAAAAAGGCAAAAAGTGAAGTAATGTGCTCAAGTAAGTAGCTAAGTCAGAACTTCAGCCCTGGTGATCTGGCTCCACAGTCTATAATTTTAACCACTATATTAAACTTGCCATACTATACTACACTATAATATACTACTTTATTGTAAATGCATTTTTTCTTCATGATGTATCAATTTAATTTCGCAGTTAATCTGGCAATGAAAAGAAGTACAGTGAGACTACTAAATTAAGGAGAAAAATTAACGGCTTGGAATTTTTTAACTATGAAAACTTTAGGGTGCTCGTCATTTTTCATTCTTTGCTCAACAAACATTTCTTGATTACTTGATATGTGCCAGAGACTCAGCTGAGACGAAGGCTATAGTGGAGACCAATTCAGGCAAGGGTTGGGCACTCAGGGAGCTAATGTAGGAGGCCAAGGTGACAATAAACAAGGGGACAAAATAAAGAAATCAACTTTACAACTGAGAAAAATGAACTGGACAATACGAGAGAATGTGACCAAAGGGAAGGTTGCTCTAATAACATGGAGGAAAGTCTCTTTGATGGGAGGATGACTATTAGTTGAGACCTCGGTTGTGAGAAGGGGCAACTGGGGCTAATCTAGGGAAAGAGGGTTCTAGGCAGAGAGGACAGCCAGAAGAAAGCTGTGAAGGGACCATACTGCTTTTGCAACAAGCAATAGAAAACTCTGAGTCACAAACCATGACTCATTTTCAGAGGGTTGAATGTAAATGAAGATGCAAATTAGCCTGTTTCTTGCTGCAATAAAATAGAGCTCTAATTAGCATAAATGGGAGGTCACCAACTTGTGACCACACGAATATGGAGGCTCTTTATTCTAATAACAATGTGTTTGGGGTATTATTTTTCTGCTGAAAGTAGCAATGCATTATCATGTAAACAGTTTAATAATGTCTTGATGAATTTATGAATATATAATATAATTTTTATTATGTAAAGAAATTTCACATTAAAAAACCTGAACATAAACCCGTAAACGACTTTTAATCCAAATTATAATTAATATAAATATTGAAAAAATTCTGGACAAAAATTGACAATATTCCATGAAATGCTAAGAGAAGTTATCTCTGGTTAGTAGAACTTTGGATTTAGATTTTCCACATCTTGGATAATATTTGAAATAACTGGCCAAAAATAGAATAAGAGTTAAATAGTACCTGAACATAATGAATTTCTAGGCAACAGGTGATGTTCATAATAATCTGTAATAACATAAAGACCCCCAAACCTCCTTCCTCTGCTCTATATTGTATTTTACACACAATATCTATCACCTTCTAAAATGCTATATAATTTTCATATATATATATATATATATATATATATATACACACACATATATATAATGGATGGATTTCTCCTACTTTAGAATGTAATCTAAACCAGTGCAGAATCATTGCTTGTTTTGTTCAATTATATGGAGCCTAGAATATTTCCTGGCACTCAATAAGCATTGAATGAATGGGTAGTAAGTAAATCAATGGATATGTAATTGTTTTTAATGGCTGAAACATTAAGTAAAATATTTTGAGGATGCAAATCTTAGAGACTATTAATGTTAAACCAGATTACATCCTTATGTCTTTTCAGCTTTAATCTACAATGCTAAATTAAAACCACTGAATGCAATACCAAATTTCGGACATATTGAAAAAAATGTATGTCACACTCAGTAAATACAAATAAGCCAGTTTTTACCTTTATATTTAAGATAGATTCCTGCAGAAACCGTTCTTATGGAAATCATGCTGACGAAAGAAATAAATGAGCAAGTTTCCTTTCTTTGATTTCCACAAGTTAAATGGACACACCAATGTAATTAAGTTGAATAATTAAACTTCCTGTAAGTTTAATTCTGTGTTATATACAAGCGCATGCACACACACACACACACACACACACATACACACACACACAAGATGGGAGCAGGGATGGAGATTTATATTTTCATAAAGAGATTCATTAAACTGTTTAAACTTCAAAAACTTGGTTTATAAAATTCCTACACAGTTTATCTACCAGTCCTTGTAAACAGTCCAGTTATTGTTTGCCATATTCATACAAGAGGACTTTTTATTTTAGAATCAGTGCAGCTCTTAAATTTCACACTAACTTATGACATTCATAAACACTTTCTTTTTTTTTAATTTTTTAATTTTTATTCATTTTTTGAGAGACAGAGACAGAGCACAAGCAGGAGAGGGACAGAGAGACAGGGAGACAGAATCTGAAGCAGGCTCCAGGCTCTGAGCTGTCAGCACAGAACCCAACGCGGGGCTCAAGCTCAAGAACCCATGAGATCATGACCTGAGCTGAAGTTGGATGCTTAGCCAACTGAGCCACCCAGGCACCCCTACATTCATAAACACTTTCATTGAAGCATAGTAGAATGTATAAATAAAGGTTAAAGACCGACATGCAATTTGCTAAGTTATAAACTGCAGAATATTTGTTAGAATTAAAAACTGGCATCTAACCTCTGATACCTGCATTTGGGCATATGTAGCTTTTCTGTTATTAATTATTTTTAGTTTTCAAAGAGAATAAATGTCCATTATAGAACTCTGCACCTACACTGAAAGATGTAAAGAATAAAGCTCTTCACCCTCATTGTAAGGCCAGAGCCAAATACAGTTTTGTTTGTTCTTCATCTATGACTCATGCTCTTTTAGAAAAAGAAAAATATCTTCAGATATATTTTAGAATCATTTAAAAATAGTATTTTCTTAAGATTTATGTACTATGATTTTGTCAGTTTTGGTTCATTTGTAAAATCTTGAAGTAAAATTATATACAATGTGTTGCAACAGAAAACATATTTTGACAAAAGATATAAATGTAATTTAAAGTATGAAACTCATTGACAAAAAGAAAGCAAGCAAAATTTTTTAAAAAATCAAAATTTAATCAAACCTCATCTACCCAATCTATTTTAGGAAAAGGAAAAGTATAATTTAAGCTTACCCTATTCCAGATGCTCTATGTAAAGATTCCATAGGTAATTCTATTTAATACTAACGATAATAAGATATAATTAGAACCAATTACATAGAATGAAAAAACCCAGATTTTAAAGATGGTAAGCAAACTATTAGTATGACATAAATGAAAACTCTGGAATTCATACCCAGTTTTGTCAGACTTCAAAATCTTAATCATTCCATACATGGAATCATTATGGAGAAGGGGCCACAATAAGAGAAAGAATCTCTGATACTTAAAATTTATGAATAACTGAGTTTTGACCAAAAATATTATTTTCCCAAAATTTTGGACCTATATGTATCCCTATTTTTGACTCCATAAGAATCATAGAGTAAATGAACCTAACACTTACTTGATAATTGAAGATTTTCCAGACACCTGAGTTTGTTATTTCACACAATCAAATCTCACAGGTATGAGGAAGGCATATATATTTCTTTTAAAAAAATGTTTTATTGTTTTAAAAATTTCAAGCTGTTTTGATACAATACAACAACAACAAAAACTTTTAAGAGATTGCTTGAAGTATAATACTTTGTTGGTGAGAATGTAAATTGGTAGAATCCTTTTTGAAGGGAATTTAGCAATAATCAACAAAATTACATATGTATTTCTATTTTGACCTAGCAATTTCAGCTTTAGGAATTTATCTGTAACAACATGAAAATACATATATACAAGTTTGTTTATTGACTCATTTTTTAAGTGCACAACATTGGAAGCAGCCTGAATGATTATATATACAAAAATGGTTTTTAAAACACCCGGATGTATCTTCAAGATGGAATAGCATGCAGCTGTAAAAAGAAAATGAGAGCGCCACCCCCCATTTATGTAAAAGATAATCTATAGTATTTCACATGTGTTTACCAAGAAGAGGAAATAAGAATATATACTTGTACTTGTTTATTGTGCACAAAAAAACACATTATTGAAGTCAGTTACCTTTGGGAGGTGCACAGAATCATGGCGAAAAGGATGGAGGAAATAGAGGAAAGTGATGCTCCCCTGAGTATACCTTCGCCTATATATCTAGCTTTAGGACCACAATAGGGGCATCTGATGGCTCAGTTAGTTGAGCATCTGACTTTTGATTTCAGCTCAGGTGATGATACCAGGGTCATGGGATCGAGTCCCATATTAGTCTCTCTGCTGAGCATGGAGCCTGCTTAAGATTCTTTCTCCTCTCTCTCTCTCTCTCTCTCTCCCTCCGGGGGGGGGGGGCGGCGGGGGGCTGGGTGGTTCAGTCAGTTAAGCATCTGACTCTTGCTTTCAGCTCAGGTCATGATCTCACAGTTTCATGGGTTCAAGCCCCACATGGACATGGGGTTTCACACTGGCAGTGCACAGGCTGCTTGGGATTCTCTGTCTCCCTCTCTCTCTGTCCCTCCCCCATTCATGTTGTCTCTGTCTCTCTCAAAGTAAGTAAATAAATTAAAAAAAAAAGAGAGAGATTGTCTCTCTTTCCCCCTGCCCCTCCCCAACTTATGCACGTGCTCTCTCTCTCAAAAACAAAACAAAACAAAAACAACACAGTAATGGTTCACATTTATAAACAAAGAAATGAGTAAAAACAGTCAACAAAAGTGGTGAGGGCCACAAAATGAATATATATATATGTATATATGTATATGTGTATATATATGCATATATATATACACACACACAGAGATATATATACACACACAAATATACATGAATATGTATATATATATAATTATATATATGATATAATTTAGTAATGGGATTATATCTACATTAATTTCCTGATTTTGATCATTATGCTATGGTTATACATAAGAACAAAATACGCACTCCTTTATATAGAAGTAAAGGGACATCATGTCTGTAACTTCCTTAAATACCTTCTAAGACATAAAGGAGAAATTGAAGGAATGTGCTAAGTAAACTTCATATGTCTGTAAATCACCTGTGAAGCATGTTGGCTATTAATAAAGCAGAGCCTGTGTATGCTCACTATGTTTGCCTTATTGCTTCTGGCTGTGTGTTTCAGTTGGTTTAAAAATTATGTACATCAAGCATTTAATTTGGTCTCAGATTCTATCTATTCCATAATTTCTAGAATAGTATATTTGATAGTATATTTGGAGCCTACTATTGCCTGAAAGCAATATTCTACATGGCAATCTTGGCCCAAATATTCAAATTGAGTGAAAAATAGAAAGCAGCATAGGTGACATAGGTACGTATTTAATAAAAACAATATAGGTACCACATGCAGCACTAACTTAATCTCTGTCATATTTTAGAAATGTGAAAAAAAAGAACATGCAATAATAGCCACAATATATCCTGAAATTGGAGATGCCTTCTTTATGAAGGCAACTTTAATACTGATCAAACTTTCCACAAACTTTCCTTATTGTTAAGGATTGTTGCTGCCAAGACAGAAACCAGATTGAAACTGGCATAGGCAAGAAAGGAAATTATTGGCTCATATAATGAGGAAGTCAAGGGCTAAGAGTTTTTTCAAGAACACCTGGGTCAAGGGCCTCCAATGATATTATCAGTTCACTTTTTCTCCTCTTCACTCTATTCTCTTCTTTTTTAGCTTCATTATCAGGCAAGCTCTCTCTACAGAAGGAGCACTTATGTCCCTGGCAGATCTAGGAGTGCATATGACCAGATTTTACCTTCTCCTTCTACATTCTTTTTTTTTAAACATTTATTTATGTTTGAGAGACAGAGAGAGACAGAGTATGAGCGGGGAATGGGCAGAGAGAGAGGGAGACACAGAATCCAAAGCAGGCTCCAGGCTCTGAGCTGTCAGCACAGAGCCCGACGCAGGGCTCGAACTCACAGGCAGTGAGATCATGACCTGAGTCGAAGTCTGACGCTCAATCGACTAAGCCATCCAGGCGCCCCCTCCTTCTCCATTCTTTGGAAGGACATCTACACTTAATACTCACAGGTTCAAATTAAGTTACATTTGCATCCCTGGACCAACCACGGTGACAAATCTTATGCCAAATATGACCATCTTCAACCAGACCATACAGAACTTCAATAGGAATGGTTAGAAGAAAAATTGGGGCATCTGTATTAGAGGGGCTATATTATATTATGAGGTGGGGAGGGGGAGTTGTTCCCTTTTCAAAGGAGGTTTATTTGACAAAGCTATCTTCAAATGGAAAGGAACAAATATGTATAAAGTGTTTTACTACTTGCCAGTTTCTGCATCAGGTGCCTTAAGTAAAAATTAACTCAAAGATTTATAAGTTGTCTGAATTCCTGCACATTAGAAGATATAGAATAATACTTTAAGAACTGTTTGACTCCAAATGTTATAATTATATAATAATAATAATTAATAATAATAATATTTATTGACTACTATCTGGCAAGAACTATGCCAAGTATCTTACATTCATAGCCCCAATCCATGTTCAGTGTAAGTTTATAAGTCAAGACTTATTATTCTCATTTTATTCAGGAGGAAATCGAGGCATAGAGAATTTAAGCAGCTTTCCAAAAGATATATGGATTATGAGAAGAAGCCCCAGGGGCTTAATTCTGATTCATAACACTCTCTTGCCCTTGTCTTGATAAGCATAGCTTATTACTTGCCTATTTTTGAGCATTAATGCCACTAATTAAAGACGACTGGCTCACTACTGTTGTTCGGTATGTCAAGACAAAGTTGGACAGGGCACCTTCTCAGAGATCCTAGGCTGTGAGTTCTTTTCCCGAAGTTCCATCAAAACACATATGCATAACAAATGCAAAGCAATGATGGGTCATTATTGAATTGTCTGCATTTTCTTCATTTAAATATGATTCTCACAGAGCTTGAACAGTCTTAGCAGATTAGAACACATTCTCCAAAAGGCCCTGACAAAACCCAAAGCCCTGATCAAAGGCCAGAATTCCTTAGGATAGGCCTCAGATTTAACCCCAGATGATCTTGTCCATGACAGTCATCTACTCTGATAAATATAAACAGAAAACTCTGGAGAAAACACAGAAATATTTTTATGAAAAGAAAGATCTTTAATAAGAATGACATTATAGGGGCACCTGGGTGGCTCAGTCAGTTAAGTGTCCAACTTCAGCTCAGGTCATGAGCTCACGGTCTGTGAGTTTAAGCCTCGCATCAGGCTCTGTGCTGACAGCTCAGAGCCTGGAGCCTGCTTCGGATTCTGTGTCTCCTGGCTCTCCCCCTCCCCCACTCACGGTCTGTCTCTCTCCCTCTCTCAAAAATAAATATTCAAAAAAAATTAAAAAAAAGGATGACATTATAGAATTACCTTATTTCAAAATTAAACTCACCAATGAAGTAGGAAATCAAAAAAATCTAATCTAGATGAGAGAAAGAAACGGTTTTTAGATCCATCTGCTCTTTACTTTTTCCTTCTGGTCAAGGTAATTTATAGCCTCTTTTGTAGAAATACGGACTTGTCCTCATTGACAAGTATTCTCCATTGAAGACCCTCTACCTTCCAATCTTCTATAATGTCCCTTCTTATCTCCCTGCCACTTCTCACTATTAAAACATTCCTATCTATGTCCATTTCTTCCTCTGCTCTCTGTTCAAAGACAATGGGTTGCAAATAGATTAACCTATTTTGTTGAACTATCCACTTCTATGATTTTCCTCACTTAAAGTTTATGTGTCTAAAAAGCCATATTTTCAGGAGGCTTTTAGCCAAGTAGCCCGTCTGTGCCAGTTTATTTTCATCTCAGGGTGGCCAACCTTCCCTTGCATGGCATGGATCCCAGGACAAAGAGAGGAAGCTCTGATCCTGAAACAGAACGAGGCTAAGAATAAAGGATCAGAAAGCAGCAGTGATTCTACTATAGACAAATAAAAGGGTGAAAATGAACAAGAAATCTCTAATAATTGTTCCTCTTTCACTCATGTTCTTAATTCTAGTTTTATTTGTATACTGATCTTTCAGATGCATGCATTAGCAATATAACAACTGAAATACCCCATAGTTGTATACACACATTATTTTTTAAAATTAACCCCTTATAGATGTAGAGGGTCCTGAACTTAAGTAACAATAAAACCATATGCTGTGGACAAAGGAAATATGCCCATGAAGAAGGAACATTTCTCAGATTAGCACCTAGCATAGACTGGTGAAGAGGAGAGGCTCTGTGTCAGTTTTGAAAAGAGATAAGGGGGCACCTGGTTGGCTCAGTCAGTTAAACATCTGACTTCAGCTCAGGTCATGATCTCGTGGTCTGTGAGTTCAAGCCCCACATCAGGCTCTGTGCTGACAGCTCAGAGCCTGGAGCCTGTTTCAGATTCTGTGTGTGTGTGTGTGTGTGTGTGTGTGTGTGTGTGCGCGCGCGCGTCTCTGCCCCTCCCCCGCTCATGCTCTGTCTCTCTTGCTCTCAAAAATAAATAAAAACATTAAAAACATTGAAAAGAGATGAGGGACATCCACCATCTAGAAGTAGGTGATAGAAATTTTTAGGATAGGATAAGTAAGAACAACAAAAAATGGGAGAGATAAATTAGCCTTTTTAAAATATACACACACAGAACAGTGCACTCTAAGGAAAGAAAACTAACTTTAGGATGTATGTATCGAGATATAAGAGGGAGCTTCATGCCCAGAGCTAAGAAGCTACTCACGGCATTTATGTCACACTTTACCTTTGGCAAAGTTCCTTTACATCCATTTTCCTACTTTATATTCACAAAGGGAGGAGGTAGGTATTAATACACTGAGTTAACAAAACGGCATATACTGAAGTAAATGGCTTGAAGTCCAATGGTTTATTCAAGGTCATGGAAAAAGTAACTGGCAGATCTAGGCTTCACACCATGATTATGACTCAAAGCTTTACAAACTTTTTTTTTAAGTTGATTTATTTATTTTGAGAGAGACAGAGACAGCATGAGTGGGGGAGAGTCCGAGAGAGAAAGAAAGAGAGAGAAAGAGAGAAAGAGAGACAGAGAGAGAGAGAGAGAGAGAGAGAGAGAGAGAGAATCTCAAGCAGGCTCTGCACTGTCTGCACAGAGCCCAATGCGGGGCTCGAACCCACAAAACTGTGAGATCATGACCTGAACTGAAACCGAGAGCTGGGTGCTTAACCAACTGAGCCACCCAGGTGCCCCAAAGCTTTATATACTTTTGACAGTAATTATTATATTGGATAATTGTGTTGTACATTTAAAGGCACTATATTTTTGAATCTCACCAAAACTGAGAATTCTAGATTGAGAAAGTTAATGCCAGTTGGATTGACAGATCAGGAATCTCAGACAAATTCTTTCCTGAAGCCAATATGGTGGCCCTTATTTATGCAGGGAAAAAAAGTTCTCTTTATCTAAGATATAAGAGCCTAAAAGTATTGCTGTGGGCTGTAGTACAATACAAATAACTTGAAGGCCCACAAGACTTTGACCTAGAAATAGCAGTTTTTGCCACAGGATGCTGATCTTGATTGTTTTTTCCTGATCAAAATCTTTAAGTTATTAATTCAATTTCTGAACACAGACTCAACCTATTTGAAAACACACATATTCCTTTGGCAAAAGATTCACTACCATATCTCCCTTCAGCTTTTAGTCCTTCTGGGATTGTCTTAGTTGCAGAGAACCACTGTTTTATCCAAGAGCATGCCCTTCCTTGGCTGGTCTACTGCCAATGACTGAAAGTCATTATAGTACAGGCATAAGGCCCCGGCCATTCTCCCTCTGCTCAATCCTATTTCCTCTGCCTCGCTTCCATGGCATTCTTTAATAAAGGTTTAATAAATATCTTAAACCTCTCTCGGTCTCAGGGATTGCCTACCATAGGACCTAACTTGTGACAATCGATGCCAGGAATAGGATGAGAAAGCAGAAAATCACATTGGGCTTTAGTGCTAGCCTACTTGTTACCCCGTGGCAGTGAGCACTTTATCCTTGTATTAGAAGGAGCACAGACAGTACTCTAGCATCATGTGGTAGTCCAATTTTAAAGCTTTCACAAGGGGTAAACTGAGATGCAGACTAATAGAAAGGGCTGTACTGCTAGTGTGAACAGATCAAGCATTTGAAAAGTATAGGTCACAAAACCACAAGAACTGAGTATTGCATTTGACATCTCTCACCACAATGAGCTGGGTTACTTTAGAATTGTACAAAAGCATGAGCTAAGCCAAGATCCAAACCACAACATCTCAAGCTTAGATTTGTTTCTAAACATCTGGGATCTCCATAGATGAGGACACATTGTGTCTGTGCTACTGGAACAATCTATGTGTCCCTCAGGGAACCTCTTACCTGTGTTGAAGTCAGAAATATGACATTTTATAGGTAGGCTTACAATTTTAAGCTCTTGGCCAGTTTTCCTATTTCTTAGGTCTGAGTTATCAACAAAACTGACCACTACTTCATTTGTTTAAGCAGTAGGAAAAGAAATAAAAATTCTGTTAAAAGTGTTCGTTATTGTATACACCAATAGCAAAGCATTGTCCACTCACTGTCACACACAACTGGAGCTGGCGGTTTAAGCTGCTTTGCTGAGAAGGAGTATATGGTATCAGGAAGAGTGGCAAGATTGAAGATAGATGTTTGCCAGAAGCAAACAAGTGGAATCAGGCAGATAAAGAATCTGTCTTCATTCTATAGCTCAGGATATACAAATGAATGTTGAGATCTTATTTAAGATACAAGGGGAAGGAACTTCTCAATATTGACTATAGAGATGAATCACTGATTCCTTCACTTCTGTTTTCCACAAAAGGATTTAATTTCATGCTATGTATCAATCATTTATAAACATGTGTTAATTATGACCAGCAGATGGCAGTAGTGCATAGATGATCCAGCCATGACTTCCATATTCTAAAGCAGTTACTCAAAGGAATATGCTTCTAAATAGAGGCAGGTGTCTGATGAAAATCATTGGAGCCATAAAATGAAATACAGCCAATGCATGAGGCAATAGTAAAACTTTTCAGTAATATAAATTGTCATGATTTTTTTTCTAGAGTTTAGCGTGAATTTTTGTACATCAATATTTAAGGTCAGCAAAATATATATTTTAACTGAACTAAGATATGCCATGCTATTTCTCTTGCCTTTTATTGAAATGTAATCTGGCAGCTTTGCCCATGTGACTTAAAAACTCCACCTGGTCAAGAAGTGTTTGATATCAAAAAAGGAAAGTGCAATAGGGTAACTCTTTTGCATCATTTTGTTAAAAGATTGAAAGAGACTGGTTGGGGTTATACCTACTAGCAAACACTGCTCCTCCTTGGGGCATCTGAGCCATTAAATGAGAAATAGGTACAGCATATAAGAAACTGGATTTGCCATTCCTCTGCTTAAAACCAACCAATAGCTTCTATTAATTTACAAGTAACTCAGTCTTATAAATGCAAGGTCCCTGGAGATCTGGTTCCTACCTACCTCTCCTGCTTTATTGACAGCTATTGTCCCGTGTGCACTACACGCCCCAGATGTAGAGCATTATTTTCTGTGCCTTGAATACAATGTTTTCTTCTGTGCCTTCTCCCTTATATATCATGTGTTGTGCCTTCCACTGTGAATACCTAGCCCTCTTCCTTGCAGGCTCATCCCTGCTCCTGTTCACTAAGACATCACCTTTCTTGAAATCTTCTCCTAACTCTCCAGGGGATGATTCAATTGCATGTGTTTCCATGAGGTTCTGTATATGTCCCTCTCCAGTGCTTAATCACATCTGATTCTCATTGATTTTTTTTTATTTCTCTGATCACCTCATTGGACTAAGGGCCTTAGAGAGTAGTAGCTATTCATTCATTTGCCATTATCATTCAAAAAGCATTTCAGAGTGCCCACTGCATGCAATCTGTGAGGTACCAAGAGTTCATTTGTGATCAAGCTACAGACTGTATCCTTAGGAAACTTAGAGTCTGGTGGGAAAGACAAAGTAATCCAGACATGATTTTATTACAATATTAGAAGCACAGGAAGTGGTAGTGTAATTTGTGGATGGTACCTGATTAATGAGGCTGCCCTGAGAAAGTGACTCTTAAAAGTAAATGGAGCAATGGCTATGTGCTAACTAAAATGGTGGCATGGAAGAGGTGGGACAAGTGTCCCAGTGTCCCAAACCTCATGAATAGTATACAGAATGGAAAAAGGCAGAAGGCAATCAAAGAAACAAACCAAATGATAAGCCAGTATACATGCATAGGTATACAATGCAGAATATGAATGGGGAAAAACAGCAAGAAATAAGGCAAGAGAAAGAAGCAGATAAGAAGATTCAAGATTCTAATTTCCGTCCTGAGGACAACGGAAGACTTTTGAAAGGGCTGTGGCAAGGGAGGAACATCATCAGATATGCTTTTCAAAACGAACATTTTGACCACCCGTGTTGAATGACTTGAACAGGAAAACAAATAGAAACAGAAAGACCACTTAGAAGGCTTGAAAATGAACTGGGGGTTAGATGGTTCCGACCTATAAAAAATATAGTTATTTCAATGACAATAGAGAGAAGTAAGCAGCATACAAAATCATTCCAAAGTCGAATTGACAGAGTTTGACATGACTGCATGCCATGGCCATAAACATCGGTGAAGGTTCTTTATTCTCTTAATTTCCATAGATTTACACAATGGCTGGTACATACAGCAGGGCTTTAAAAGTATTTTATGGGTGAGTAAATAAATAGGTAAATTAATGAATGAATTTACAAATCTATTTCTGGACTGAGAAGCATTTATGGCAACATCAACCAGGAATTTGCTTACTGAACTTTGGAAATTTTCTTTACCAGCACAAGAACAAAAGAAATTTGGGTTGATGTTACCATCAATATTTCCCCAAACCTGACCTCATATGACTTTGCCCAGCCCGTTAGGTCACTGCTGGCTTATATGTAATGGTAGCAAAATATGAGAGTGCATGGTGTTGCCTCTTAAAGTATAGATAAAAGTTTGGGGATCTAGCAGTCACTTAAAATTTCCACTGAAGATATCAGCTCAATGTGGCAGTATCCAGTGGGCTTGAGGACGCTGTCAAGAATGACCAGGAGTGCCTGGGTGGCTCACTCAGTTAAGCACCTGAGTCTTGGTTTTGGCTCTGGTCATGATCTCATAGTTTGTGGGATTGAGCCCTGCATGCTGACAGCTCAGAACCTGCTTGGGATTACTTCTCTCCCCCTACCCCCTCTATCTCTCCCCTCTGTGTGCTCTCTCTCTCTCTCTCAAAAAAAAAGAAAAGAAAAGAAAAGAAAAGAAAAGAAAAGAAAAGAAAAGAAAAGAAAAGAAAATGATCACATTGGTTGGGAGGGACGTGATGAAATGAGATGACCAGGGGTGGGAAGAAGAAAGTCATAGGGTAAATGCCACATTATAATCTACATCATATAGAAAGAATTTTGAAGATCAGAGCGGTGAAGTCAAGTCAATTTTCAAGCCTAAAAATTAAATGCAAGCCCAGGAGTAAACAATACAAACAATAATTTACATGGTCAGTTGGAAATTAGTGATGAATAAAAGCTTAGAATGGTTCAGGAAGATGTCTCAGGATTTTGCTTATAAATGGACTGGCTACAGAATGTGCATGGCATCAATGTGAAAGACTAGGATGAAGGCACAGAACTGGGAAATCCAGGAAGTGCTGAAGAAAAGGCTGAGTTAGCAGGAAAGCTAAATATTGGCTTCCAACATTGGGGGAAGTATACCTGAATGGTCTCCTGCATCCAAGGCTAGGATTATATGATGTGTGCAGTCACAGAGAACCAACACAATACTGAAACATAAAGGCTCTCCACCCCCTACTTGCGGAATACTACTTTGTTCCAGGTAGTCTGTTAAGTGCTTTACATCTAGCATCTTATGCAATTATGTCAGGAGGCATCGTCTTCTTTAAACAGAAGATGAGGGAATAGAGCATATAGAAGTGATGCAACGTTTCTAAGGTCACACAGTAAATATACAGCTGGAATTTAAATCCATGACTGCCATGAAATCCGGCCATTTGTAACAAAGTGGATGGGACTGGAGGGTATTATGCCAAGTGAAATAAGTCAGGCAGAGAAAGACAGATACCATACGTTTTCACTCATATGTGGATCCTGAGAAACTTAACAGAAGACCATGGGGGAGGAGAAGGGGAAAAAAAGTTACAGAGAAGGAAGGAGGCAAACCATAAGAGACTCTTAAATACTGAGAACAAACTGAGGGTGGATGGGGGTTAGGAGAGAGGGGAATGTGGGTGATGGACATTGAGGAGGGAACTGTTGAGATGAGCACTGAGTGTTGTATGGAAACCAATTTTACAATAAATTATATTTAATATAAAAAAAACTTAAAAAAAGAAACATGACTGCCAAACTTACTGCTTTACTAGAAAAAAAATCCAAGAACAAACACAATCCCCAGCCTATTTCTTACTCAGTCATGATACGTCCATGCCTGTGCCACCAGGTATAAACAATTTAAAGGAAAATCAAGATGCAAAGTAGTCCAAATAACGACATAGCTTGTGTGTAACAATAAATAACATGGTGCATCTCTTCTATTGAAGATATTCCCAAGCATATAATGAAGTTAATGAAATCCAAAATTGAGGGTGCCTCACCTTTAATACATTCCCATGATCATTTTTTTGGCAAAATTTGTAAAAGTCATAACATATGAGAACTATTGTCTCTGTGTCATACTTGACACTTTTTATCAAGTGGGGCCTGGAAGTGACCATAAATATTTCTGTGACCTAATAGGAGTAGTTGAAGTGGGAACGCAGTTATCTTTGATTTAGTGTTAATTAAAAACTTTGCTATAATTATGGGTTTATCAGCCACATGTGTATGCAGAAGTAAGTTACTACTGGTGGTCCCAGAGTAAAGATAGCTTCTAGGCATATTCCTACCATCTGCTGGGTGAACACACATGACACCATGACATAAAGGTGTGAGGAAATGGTTGTGATTCTGAAATGGATGTGTCACTCCAGAACCTTACACTTAAAGAAGAAAAATTTGAAATGTACGCCAGAAACATGTCTGAGAAATCATTCCAAATCTTGTAGATCATAAATAAGAAAATGGAGAGAGAGATTTCCAAACTTAGCATTACATGACATTACCAAAAGTAAATGCTTACGTGGCATTACCAAAAATTATTGTGTAGCTAAAAATAACTTTTACGTGAGAATAAGGCAGTTCAACCAAGCACAATGGAAGAGATAATATGAAAACTCTTATTCTTGCTATAGAAAAAGTTACTATAAAATCAATGCAATATGAAGATTGCATGAAGCCAAAAATTATAGGGAAAAAACATGACAGAGGG
The DNA here is from genome assembly GCF_018350175.1 of Felis catus. Lineage (NCBI taxonomy): Eukaryota > Metazoa > Chordata > Mammalia > Carnivora > Felidae > Felis > Felis catus. The sequence goes on along the minus strand of NC_058377.1, from coordinate 81,031,560 downwards.
TTTCAGGTAGTTAATTAATAAAATAACATGCTATTTATTTTTTGTAAGTTTGTGCTTTTGTACAATTTATCAGTATTGAAAAGAAAATGTAATTGTAGTAATTTACTTTTCTCACTCCTAATGTTCCCTTTCTATTTATATATAAATTTGTATTGTTATTCCTTGAAAGGGGCCTTATTAATTACATAGGCTTCAGGCTCCACAAATCCTGCCCCATCCCTTACTTTCCAGCCAGGAATACTTTTCATTTTAATTTTCTCTGAGACTTTTTCCTGCTTCTTACTCATTCTTAAATAAAGTGGAGTTATTCTATTGTAGCTCAGTGCCTACAACATGCAAAATGTTGTGCAGAGTTAGAAGGTCCTCCTAAATAAAAAACTTTGCTTGGCCTGACTAAATGGGTATTTTTAATTTCACTACAAAGAGGACATGCCTTTTCATATTTATGATAAAAACACAACCCAAAAGAACAGCAGCAGCTTTAAGTTATAAGCAAACAGAGATGGATGTTAGCACTGAAGTTTTCCTCTTGGACTTCTGGGTATCCGGTTAGGTGCTTTGAATGAGTGTTATCTTTTGTGCATTTCTGGTTAAATATTTAGCAATATCATATCTCAGAGAATGGATTCATGGAAAAAAAAACCTAAGAGATCTCAAGGAAAAGAGCTTTATTTATTTTACCATAATAAAAACAAGATATGATTCCCTTTTGCACTGCTATTTACTGAAGATTTCTACTCAAATAAAACAAACACCAAGTCCAAAATGGAATGATTAAGTAGGCTCAGATAACACAAAAACTTTAATGCAATTCTTTGAAGTTCTGCCCAAACTTCGAACTCGTATTTACTTAAAGTTCTCCATCTCACCATATCTTTTTCCCATGGGTTTAAACATCTTTTGGAAAAGCAAATGTGTGCTTCAGTTCTCAACTGGGGGCAATTTTGTCCCTATGTGATATCTGGCAATGCCTAGAGATTTTTGTCTGTCATAACTGGTAGGGGTTCTACTAGCTTATAGTGTGTCGAGGCCAGAGATGCTATTACGTATTCAGCAATGAGCAAGGCAACTACTGACCACGAAGAATTCCCTGGCCAAAATGTCAAGAGTGCCAAAAATGAGGAACCCTGATCTAGCAGGTGGCAGACACACAAGAGTTTAAATTTAATGTGACCACTTGGTATCCGATTAGAGTCATGTTAAAACCATCACTTAGCAGGACACCAGCTCTCCCCGCTCTCCTTTCAATTATAAAAATATGTACATGCCATGTTCTAAGGTTGTATGTTTACATACCTTTTTCTAAGTTTTTTTTTTAAGTTTATTTATTTATTTTGAGAGAGAGAAAGAGTGAGAGCACGAGCAGGGAAGGGACAGAGACACAGAGAGAGAGGGTCCCAAGCAGGCTCCACATGGTCAGCGCATAGCCCAATGCAGGGCTTGAACCCTAGAACTGGGAGATCATGACCTGAGCCAAAGTCAAGAGTTGGATGCTTAAACAACTGAGGCACCCAGGTGCCCCTACATACTTTTTTAATTTAAAAAATGTTTTTTAATGTTTATTTTTTAGAGAGACAGAGTTTGAGCAGGGCAGGGGCAGAGAAAGAGGGAGCCACAGAATCCGAAGCAGGCTCCAGGCTCTGAGCTGTCAGCACAGAGCTTGACGTGGGGCTCGAACCCACAAAGTGTGAGATCATGACCTGAGCCGAAGTTGGACGCTCAACCAACTGAGCCACCCAGATGCCCCCATACCTTTTTCTTAAAGAAAAAAAAAATATATATATATATTAATAGTCTGAAGCTCTATTCCTATTTCTATTAAGAGCTTTGCACATTAATTTGTATATATTTGTTTTCTATTCTGTTTAAATAGATTCATGTGCCTGTTTTTGTGCCAGTACCATATTGTCTTGATCACTACAGCTTTGTAATGTAACTTGAAACCTGGAATTGTGATGCCTCCAGATTTGCTTTCTTTTTCAAGATTGCTTTGGCTATTCAGGGTCTTTTGTGGTTCCATACAAATTTTAGGATTGTTTGTTTTAGTTCTGTGAAAAATGCTGGTGGCATTTTGATAGGGATTGCATTAAATGTGTAGATTGCTTTGGGTAGTATAAACATTTTAATGATATTTGTTCTTCCAATCCATGGGCATGGAATGCTTAACCTAAATCTGTTCTAAAAACTTTACTTTAAAATATTATGTTAGGATGGGGAAGGAAAAGAAGAAATTGAGTACAAGATGGAATATAAAGAAGATTCCAACTATTTCTGAGATTGTGGCTGTGGATTGAGTTGTGCATGCCCAAGTACTGATAGTGAACAGTGGTGAAAATCCAGGTGGAGGTAATTGTTATAATGTGGAATACTTTTGCCAGAATCCAAGACTAACTCTTGAGTGAACAGTTCTCTATTGGAAGCAGATAATGACCGTGAGAGTTGTAAGCTCATTAAAGCTGGAATGTGCCAGCCTATCTCACAACTACCACCACTTAGCCCCATAACCTCCAAGTAGCCAGAAAAAATGCATTTTTGTTATTTATATTCATAAATACACATACATATTTATATGGGTTAGACATAAGTGATGTGTTTGTAACTTGGATTTATTTTGCCAATTTACAGTACTGGCATAGTATATTTTTATTTCATGGGACAAATGTTTGTTTGGAAATCAGTGTGCTGGTGTAACACAAAAGGTGGTATACGTGAAAATTACTCTTTCAAAACTCTTTTATTATAAAAAGCTTTGAAAATTAAAACTAATGTTCAGAACAAATACCTAAAATTAGTTTCTTTTTAAAAGCCATATATGGATAAACTAAATTACAATCTGGATTCAAAAAATCTAATTAAAATTGCAGTTAAAATAGAAATCAAATCACAAAATATTTAAATGTAATGTACTTTGAAGAAAGAGATAGATGTAAATTCAAATGAATAAAGACTGATTCTTTGAAATAGACCTTTCTTCCACACATTTCAGGTATACAAACATTTTCATTTCACCTTTATTAATTTATACATCAATCAAATTATATCATTTCGCTTATAAAAAAGCAGAAAACTTGAATTTTTCTAAAGTTCATCTTGAGATTAGCTTCATTAGTATAAGAGAAGAGTACTTTTAAGACTGTTTTCCATACACCTGATACTTCCAGGCTGATATTGTTAGCTCTTACAATTTCAGAATTAGTCTTTTTCCTTATAGTTCCTGCAAAATCCTAAGCAAGGTTCTCATTGGCCACATGCTCATCTAGGAAAGGAGAGTTACCACCAAGTGAATGATAGGCTGTAATTAGACAGACTTAAAGGAGATTCATCAGGATAATACTTGAAAGTGTTCTTACTGACAGAATCAGCAAATCTGTGGTTTGAGTTACCACAGAGATCCACTTCCTGTTTTGTAGGAAAACTTTTTATTACATGAAAATAGTGTTGATTTGATCTAGAGACAGCAGACATTTGCAGACACATTTCCCCATTGCCTGTTTTTGCTCTTCCTCCCCTTTTCCCTCTTTTGTAAACTTTTAACTTTTCTTCAAAATCCAACTCTTCTCACTTTTTACCTCATATTTCTTCAAACCACAGTAACATAGGTGAACTTTTCTTCTGACTTATGAATGTGGATTTTTCATGGTACTTTACATACAGATGCTCAAAAGATATTTTGAATAAATGGGCATATTATGGAGGAAGAAACTTATTTTTATCACATGTTGAATAAAAATGTAAAGTTTGGAGCACCTAGGTGGCTCAGTCAGTTAAGCATCCACCTCTTGGTTTTGGTTCATGTCATTACCTCATCGTTCGTGAGATCGAGCCCCACATTGGGCTCTGTGCACTGACAGCATGGAGCCTGCTTGGGATTCTCTCTCTCCCTCTCTCTCTGCCCCTCCCCACTCATTCTCTCTCTCTCTCTCTCTCTCAAAATAAATAAACTAAAAAAAAGTGCAAAGTTTACTCAGATGACCATATTTGTATAAACAGTGTCCATGAGAAATATCCAATTGCAGCTATTGAAAACTTGGTTAAATAATTATTTATTAATAGTATAAATAGTGTATTTTACCAAGTGTAAAAACTTGGTTGCATAAAAGAAAGTGGAATTGTATATTTCATAACACCCAGTAAATTATGCTGATTAATATAAAAAGGCTTACTATATATTTCTGATATTCCCAGAAGTATTGGAAAATGGTTGAATGGTGATAGATGTGAATCTAGGGAAAAAAACATCAAAATATTGACTTGGGGAAATTTGTGCAGCTACATATATTTGAAGGCTTTAATTTGAATTAAGATGGATTTTTTTCTAGTTTATATCATAATACAGGAGTAGATACATATGTGTGTGGGCATGCACACATATATGAAAGATGCCTAATATGACAAAAAAAGTAAATGAAGTGGCACCATTCATGTACTTGCCGTTTACAATTCCTGCCAATAATTCTGAGCCAGAATGTAACACAATACTCATGTCCTTAGCTGCTGCTACTCCCAGAACACACAAGACTTATAAAGGTATATTCTTTCTTCCTGATCCAAGACTTACTTAACTTTCAGACTATCCAGAACATAGCAGAGATTTGTTTTTTTCCAAGAGAGAAATTATCAAGGGGCAATGATGGAAGACTAGAAGTGCATCAGACCAGCATGTTTGGTCACAGGGAGAAGATTTATATTCAACAGAGATGAGGAATATATAAAACCAACATCAATAAATTCACTCTTTCTAATCAAGAGAAAGCTATTATTTATTGGTTGAAGCAATGGTTTATGAATTCATTTATTAGACTTATTTATTTATTAGCCATCATCATATTCACATAGGATAAATTAATATTATTCAGACAAAAATGTTTGTAGGACTTAATCAACTCATATCAAATTAGAAAGTAGGTGGATAGTTGCTTGATAAACAGGGTCCTCAACTCTCAACTGCAGAAAGTAAGTAGAAAAGAAATCTACCTCCCCTAAAAGTTACTGCTTTAACTATGACACCCAATCTTACAGAGATTATATTATAATGAACTTTGTATGATTGTTCATACATTAGGCCTTAGAAAAGAGGGCTCAAGTTGTAATTGGAATATAAAAGTTTAATACTTTCCAGAAGCCAATGATCTCTTCAGGGAATGCAGAATTATTTTTTCCCAATTTCAACAGAAAAGCATATGTACTTAACCTTTGTGCACACGACTTAACATTTTGCTTCTGACATTCCTGCTGTTCTTTTCAGTGTTTGTTTCTAGGTAATTTCTGACTGCATGTGTATTGGTTTGGTCAGCAGGGGTGTATTTCTGCTTTCCCTGCTCCAATAAAGAAAACTATTCATGGTAAGGTGGCCCCTGAGTTAAGACTCTGTTAGAATACTGTGTCACTATCATTGAGAGTTCAGTGGTTGGGAAGTATGAACACAATGGATTCATATAAGGGACATTTTAATACCTGAAGACTGATTCCCTCTCTTGACAAATGCAAAAATGCTTGAAAACCATTAATGAGAAAGGGTATTTGGACTTTAGGTGCCCTTGTATGGGAAACTCCTGAACTGGCTAGTCCAGTTGATAATGCCTTTTTGCCTTAGACTTCTAAAGAATATTTTTAGTCCAATTCACTCATTACAAGGCCCACTGCAAACTCGGTTTGTCTGTCTGTCTTGTTTGTTTGCATCAGGCACATTTCCCACTTGACTTGTAAAGTCAGCTCATGACTTTATCAAAAATATGGTAACTTCTCGGGGCACCTGGGTGGCTCTATTGGTTAAGCATCCAGCTCTTGGTATCAGCTCAGGTCATGATTTCACCCGTCAGGTCCCATGCTGAATGTGGAGCCTGCTTGGGATTCTCTCTCTCCTTCTTTCTGCCCCTCTCCCACTCACGTGTGTGCACTTTCTCTCAAAATAAATAAACTTCAAAAAAAGAGAACATAATAATTTCTCTATAAAATGTGAAAATAATCCATTGGTGTACTAAAGCTGAATTTGCTCTCCAGTTGTGATAAAGCAACACCAGAAGTCTTGCATCTGGTGTTGGCTCTCATTAAATTTTACAATTATTACTATTATTATAATTACTACTATTAAAACACATCAGTTTATTATGTATTATGCATTTATTGTTTTCATAGTTTACCCAACATTTCCATATCAGCTCACTTAATGATCATACCACCCTTGTGAGATCAAAGTTATTCCCGTTATATTGAAGCAAAAGGTTAGAATACTTCAAGATCTCACATAATCTTTCTTTATTTTTTTAAAGATTTTATTTTTAAGTAATCTCTACCTCCACCCAACATGTGACTCAAACTCAAGACCCCAGGATCAAGAGTTGTATGTTCTACTGAGTCAGCCAGGTGCCCCTCTCACATATTGTTTAGATGTTATAAAATGAAACGAATTTAATGAACCAGAAAACTGAAAGTACAAGACAGAAGACAACCTTGATGCCCTTCTTGTTCTGGCCATGGTATTTCAGTATGGCTCTACCCAAGGTTGCTTGGATCCAAGAAAAAAAAAACCCCAAAAAACCAAAAAACATATTAACTGTTTTTATTTTATTAAAATACATATATATTCATATATATATTTATATATATATAAACTATATATGTGTGTATGCACAAAATTTAATAAATATTTATATAAAACTTTAAAAATATTAATCAAAATAGTCTTTTAAAAGGTACTTTGGATACCTTAGGCCCTATTTTTTTCCTTCAATGAGGGCTAATACACTTTTAAAATATATGGAAATATTTTTAGTTTTGACATTTTAATATTTCACATATCACTAAATTGTTTGCAATTAAATGATCTGTGGAATTGTGGCTCTCTGTGGGGAGCCTCTATTCTCAGTGCTCAGCAAATGAAGTGTAAAAGCCTTGATATTATATGTCTTTAATCATACATACAATATGAAGAGATTTTGACGTCATTAGCTCAGAGATATCAATATTGACCTATTACAGAGTATATTGATAAAAATAGTGTCCTAAGGTCATTTTTACTAGTTCCACATTTTTACTGACATGGCTGAAATCTAGTGTAGGTATTATTAGCAAATTAATTGTAGCCCACCCTGCCATACCACTTACAAACCATGTGGTGTGGGACGACCTGTCTAACATGTCTGTGCTTCAGTTTCTTCTCTGTAATCATAGTAACTTCTTTACTGAACCATTATGAGGATTAAATAAATTAAATTAGGAAAAACATGTGGAAAAGTACCTAGTACTAAGTAAGGACTTAATGAATTGCTATTGTTATTATTATTATTAAAGACGAAGAACTCGGAAGGAACAGAGAAGTTGAAGGCACTGGTTCATGCAAGATGCTTGGTAAAAAGAAGTATGTGGATTTAAACCCACATCTTAATACTTAATGAAGAAACTAGCCTACAGAAGTATTGCTGAGCTTTTTCTTTCAAACTTCTAAAGGTTATGGGGGAAAGAAAAAAACAATACCTTAGAATATTATCTATACATTTAAAAATCTGATCTATTGCAAGCCATTTATTTATGTTTTAAAATAAGCTTTAATTTTTTAAAACCCTTAATCCTTGTAAGATGATTTCTCTGCATACTACATTTCATATTAATTAGATTTTATTTTAGAAATTAAACATAATTAAAAAAAGTTAAACACAATTAAGTGAAATAGAAGTTTTTAAATTAGCCAAGCCAAAATACAGCATCATCCTAAAATGCTCCTTTCCTGTATGCTCATGTGTGTGCTTAGTGCCTAACTTAATGTTTCTTTTTTTTTCTTTTTTTTTGAGATTTTTAACAGTTGTTTTTATTTTATTTCATTTTATTTTATTTTATTTTATTTTATTTTATTTTATTTTATTTTATTTTATTTTATCTTTTTTTTTTTTTTTTAATTTTTTTTTCAACGTTTATTTATTTTTGGGACAGAGAGAGACAGAGCATGAACGGGGGAGGGGTAGAGAGAGAGGGGGACACAGAATTGGAAACAGGCTCCAGGCTCTGAGCCATCAGCCCAGAGCCCGATGCGGGGCTCGAACTCCCGGACCGCGAGATCGTGACCTGGCTGAAGTCGGACGCTTAACCGACTGCGCCACCCAGGCGCCCCTATTTTATCTTATTTTAATATGAAATTTATTGTCAAATTAGTTTCCATACAATACCCAGTGCTCCTCCCAACAGGTGCCCTTCTCAATGCCCATCACCCACTTTCCCCTCCCTCCCACACCACACCCCATCAACCCTCAGTTTATTCTCAGTTTTTAAGAGTCTCCTATGGTTTGGCTCCCTCCCTCTCTAATTTTTTTTTCCCCTTCCCCTCCCCCATGGTTTTCTGTTAAGTTTCTCAGGACCCATATAAGAGTGAAAACATATGGTATCAGTCTTTCTCTGTATGACTTATTTCACTTACCATTAACACTCTCCAGTTCCATCCACATTGCAACAAAAGGCCATATTTCATTCTTTCTCATTGCCACATAGTATTCCATTGTGTATATAAACCACAATTTCTTTATCCATTCATCAGTTGATCGACATTCAGGCTCTTTCCATAATTTGGCTATTGTTGAGAGTGCTGCTATAAACATTGGGGTACAAGTGTCCCTATGCATCAGCACTCCTGTATCCCTTGGGTAGATCCCTAGCAGTGTTATTGCTGGGTCATAAGGTAGATCTATTTTTAATTTTTTGAGGAACCTCCACATTGTTTTCCAGAGCGGCTGCACTAGTTTGCATTCCCACCAACAGTGCAAGAGGGTTCCCTTTTCTCCACATCCTCTCCAGCATCTATAGTCTCCTGATTTGTTCATTTTAGCCTCTCTGACATGCATGAGGTGATATCTCAGTGTGGTTTTGATTTGTATTTCCCTGATGAGGAGTGACGCTGAGCATCTTTTCATGTGCCTGTTGGCCATCTGGATGTCTTCTTTAGAGAAGTGTCTATTCATGTCTTCCGTCCATTTCTTCACTGGATTATTTATTTTTCGGGTGTGGACTTTGGTGAGTTCTTTACAGATTTTGGATACAAGTCCTTTGTCTGATATGTCATTTGCAAATATCTTTTCCCATTCGGTTGATTGCCTTTTAGTTTTGTTGATTGTTTCCTTTACAGTGCAGAATAGAATAGAGACTCCAGAATTGGACCCACAAAAGTATGGCCAATTAATCTTTGAGAAAGCAGGAAAGAGTATCCAATGGAAAAAAGACAGTCTCTTTAACAAATGGTGCTGGGAGAACTGGACAACAACATGCAGAAGAATGAAACTAGACCACTTTCTTACACCATTCACAAAAATAAACTCAAAATGGATGAAGGACCTGAATGTGAGACAGAAAACCATCCAAACCCTAGAGAAGAAAGCAGGAAAAAACCCCTCTGACCTCAGCCACAGCAATTTCTTACTTGACACATCCCCAAAGGCAAGGGAATTAAAAGCAAAAATTAACTATTGGGACTTCATGAAGATAACCTAATGTTTCAATGAACATAGTGACCTAACATGTCAAAACCTCAGTACAACTATTCCGTAAATGAGAATAAATAACTTACTAACCTTGAGCTAGAGCATTTTGATTGAGAATATTCTGATTAATCTGTCCTTGTACACATTTATCTTTTCAGCCTAGGAAATAGCTTTGTACCAAGAGCAGAAAATCATTTTCATTTGTCAAATAATAATTATGCTGATGTCCTCTACATACCACCTTGCCTCTTCCTTGGGGTTGTGTTTGCTTATGTTAAAACATAAGCTAAGTTTTTCTGATACTACCCAGGAAGGAAGCAGTGTTGATATTATTTTTGTAGAAATAGGGAAAATGGGAATAAAGATAAGAGTTAACTCAGAAACAAAGGCCAAGTTTGTAACACAGACCAGATTTCTGATTTTTTTAAGAAGAATTCTAACTATGTAGTATTTTTAATAGTATAATATTTGTGTGTGGAATTGACTGAATCACGTTATCATGTGAAGAAATCAGGGAGAGGTGACCTTTGTCTATAAGCTGTATGATCCATATCTACGGAAGATTCAAGTAATATAAACTAGAAGCTCAAGTTAGTAATTTAGAAATTAGAAGAGTATTACAGCCATATCAATCTATATTAAAATAGCTGCAAATAACAATTAAATCAAATTTCCAAATGTACAATGAAATCATGTTTGATAATTTCTTCATCTCCATCAGAAATAGCTTAAGATTAAATTTCTATGATATATCCAATAGAAAACCCAACCATAAAACATGAATTGTAATTTGAAAACGACAACAATATACTATTACTACCTATCAATATTTCTTGCTTTCTTTGCCCTTTGTGCATATGGACACAACTCCATTTTTCTTTTTTTTTTTTTTAACGTTTTATTTATTTTTGAGACAGGAAGAGACAGAGCATGAACAGGGGAGGGTCAGAGAGAGGGAGACACAGAATCTGAAACAGGCTCAAGGCTCTGAGTTGTCAGCCCAGAGCCCGACGCAGGGCTCGAACTCACGAACCATGAGATCATGACCTGAGCCAAAGTCGGTGGCTTAACCGACTGAGCCACCCAGGTGCCCCGCAACTCCATTTTTCTTAAAAGGTTTTGGGTTCTCCTTTAACGTGAGAAGGAGTAAAAATTACTAGCAGAGGACAAATATGAAGCTTAAGCTTTAGTGTGGGTCTTAGACAATGGTTTCTTGGGCATGGATTGGTAACTTTGATGTAACTGCCATTTTACTTGAAAAAAATGACATACAATTTAAGGCCTATGGAAATGACTGGCTCTTATACTTGAAGACTAGCATATTCAAAACAACTTGGTAGTCAAGGCAGTAAACTCTTCAGGTTTTCAGAGGAAGTTTCTAGAATAAGGAGCCTTTCCTTGGGAGTATCTGTACCTGCTGAAGTTAACCCTACACCAAATTGTTGTTGGTGTATTTTGGTGTATGTTCAGATAATGACTTCTTAGTCACAAATCAGTGTCTATTCTGGAGCCTACTAATTATTTTTTTTTTAAATTTTTTTTTTTCAACGTTTATTTATTTTTTTTTTGGGACAGAGAGAGACAGAGCATGAACGGGGGAGGGGCAGAGAGAGAGGGAGACACAGAATCGGAAACTGGAGCCTACTAATTATTAAACAAAACAAAACAAAAACCCAAGATGTGTGTGAACAAGCTAAAATATTTTTATTAAAACAATTAACTTCATTCTGAGAACAAAGAAAATATACTCTCTTCTTTGGGAACTATCAATAGCATAGCTTGGATCATGTCACTAATCTGCTTAAACACACGCTTGGTGGTTTGTCTTCACTGAAAGAATAAAGGCTAAAGTGCTTGTTTTGACATTCAAATCCCATTGCAAATTGGCCCAACTTAACCTCCTTATCTTCCAATCTCTGTCTCACACAACTCATAGTCCAGCTACATTACTATTCACTTGACAACTATGCTGAAAGGCTGCCAAGGGCTGTATGTTTTGCTAGATAAATTAGAAATGGCCCCTGCATTTAAGAACACAGAATTTGATAAAAGGGGTTGGCCTAAGAAACTCATTAAAAAACAAACAAAGAAAAAAAACATTCTACCAAATACATGAAAAACATTCTAAAAATTCAGAGGAATTATTAAATATCTCCAGTGGTTTTGGGTATGGCTTTAAAGGCTGATTTTAATTTCTCAACTGTAAATTGCTTTCTCATGCTTTTCTGTAGTTGACCATGATGTTCCCTTTACTGGGACTACATTTTCTTTTCATACTTCAACTTTATGGGAAAATCTTACTCATGAGGAGTTTGTGCAAATGTCTCCTCCATTAAGCTATTTTCTCTGTAGCTTTCTTTCCACCTCTGTTAGAACTTGTCACTCCCATCACTGTTTCCATAACACATTATTCATAAATTTACTATAGCACTAATCATGCTTCATTTTAACAGAAGATTTAATTGTGTGTCTTCCTACTAAAAGTGCGTGATATGTTGCATTGATCAAGATCCATAAATAAGATTCTAAAAAGTGCTTTTTTAAAATAAAAGAAATAATGTCATTCTGAAAATAAATATAATTTAGGAGACTATCTTAATGTTTATTTATTTTTGAGAGAGAGAGAGAAACAGAGCACAAGTGGGGAAGGGGCAGAGAGAGAGGAAGACACAGAGTCTGGAAGCAGGCTTCCAGGCTCTGAGCTGGCAGCACAGAGCCCCATGTGGGGCTCAAACTCGTAAACCATGAGATCATGACCTGAGCCAAAGTTGGTCACTCAACCCACTGAGCCACCCAGGCGTCCCTATAACTTAGGAGACTATTTGAGGTCAGTTAGAAATTCTGGATAAAATACTTCTAAGAAATTTTAGTTGCTGATTGTTTTACCATAGATCCAACCAATTATATGAGTAGTTAGGGTAAAACTAAGGAAGCTAGTATCTTGAACCCAACCTCCAGGGGATCTATTCCAACATCTCTGCATCCCAAATTCTAAATGACTTTTTTTCAATGAATGCAAAGGTCGCAACAGACTATGAGCATAAATGAGACCGTTCCACCTATAATTACTAGTATAACTAGTGATTAAGCTGTTATTTGATAAACTGTATGTTGAGACGTGCAAGGCTTTGAAGGACAATATTAAAAAAATAACGTCATATACCAATTCTATACATGAGGAACAGACACACAGATATTTAATGTTTTATTTACATAACTTGAATATACAAAACATTATCCCTTTAAGTAACTTAGAGGTTAATTGAATAAAATATATACTATTCCACCATTATGGCATTCAGAACTTGATATTCATAGTTTCTATATTCTTGACCACTTTGAAAATCTGCAATATAATTCACTTGTGATTTATTAACTTACAAATTTGAATAGTATGAGTCACTTAGCTTTAGATAAAAGCCAGCATGAGCTCATGATATTTTTCCTCTTCTCATTTTTTCTCCATTCATCATTTAAGTAAACAGCTCTTAGAAAGTCACACATGCAAACATTTCTTTGGAAAAATGGGCCCTGGCACAAGGCAGGATAGAAGTCCAACTTAAGATACTGAGTTTAAAGAAAAAAAATAATAAACCCAATACATATGATACATCTTTGGTTCTTAGCCTGGGCATAATAATTTTAGATACTTTTATATGTGAATTGTCAAATTCAGTTTGATCTATCACTTGAACATAATCTGTAGTCTGGTGTGTATGGAAAGAAGAAAAGGGTTTTTTTTTAACGTTTTTTTTTTAAATTTATTTTTGAGACAGAGAGAGACAGAGCATGAACGGGGAAGGGGCAGAGAGAGAGAGAGACACAGAATCAGAAGCAGGCTCCAGGCTCTGAGCCATCAGCCCAGAGCCTGACGCGGGGCTCGAACTCACGGACCGTGAGATCGTGACTGAGCTGAAGTCAGACGCTTAACCGACTGAGCCACCAGGCGCCCCAAGAAAAGGTATTTTTTTACATGGTTTCAATTAGTTCTCTAGTCACTGTAATATTTTTTACAACACAGACAACAAAACGATAGCGAAATTTAAAAGGATGTAAAGCATGGACTGCATCTACATGGTGTTATAAACGTAACTTTTAGTGACATTGTGATTCAGAGGGCATTTTATCTGCTTTGGTAAATATTTCTTGCAGTTTTGATTTGGGAACTTTTGAAGATGTGAGATATATGGCTTATGAATGCCAAGCATCAGCTCTCAAAATGTTAAGAAATAAATTAAGGCAAAGGTGGATATTCAATAAAGATTTAAGATCTGGGGAGCCTGGGTGGCTCAGTTGGTTGAGTGTCCAACTGCGGCTCAGGTCATGATCTCGCGGTCTGTGAGTTAGAGCCCCACATCGGGCTCATGTGCTGACAGCTCAGAGCCTGGAGCCTGCTTCGGATTCTGTGTCTTCCTCTGTCTCTGCCCCTCCCCTGCTCATGCTCTCTCTCTCTCTCTGTCAAAAATAAACATTAAAAAAATTTTTTAAGATGTAAGATCTTTGTGGAGTGGTGTTAGTCAAAAAATGTTCAGAGATGAACATGTTTTGAATTTTGCACTAAATCAGTATTTAGCAAGTGTCTGTGGTATATAAGAACTGAAATGGCCCTCACACAGAGCACAAACCGTTTGTCTTGTTCGGTCCCAAATCACCAAAGCTTAACACAATGTAGCACAGAATGGGTGCTAAGTATTATGAAATGAATTACAGTAATTTACAATATGAGAAATACAGATAAATAAGCATATCACTCTGTTACATGATACAGATTATAACAGAATAACAAACTACCACACTGTGCCAAAAAAAGAAAGAAAAAAAAAGCTTCAAAGAGGAAGGAATACTTGAGAGAAATTTTGAGGAAAAGGAAAGAGCTTTCCAAGGGAAGAAGAGACAAAGGGAGGAAATATTTCCTATAGCACCAAACTATGCTAAATAACTCTTTTTCTTTTTCTTTTTTTTTTTTAAGTAGGAAAGATATTTCAATGTTTACTTATTTTTTGAGAGATAGACAGAGCGTGAGCAGGGTAGGAGCAGAGAGGGAGGGAGACACAGAATCTGAAGCAGGCTCCAGGCTCTGAGCTGTCAGCACAGAGCCCGACATGGGGCACAAACTCACGGACCTCGAGATCATGACCTGAGCTGAAGTCGGATGCTTAACCAACTGAGCCACCCAGATGCCCCATAAATAGCTACATAAATCTTGATATAAGCTGATTTGGGAAAGCATAATGGACTTAATTTGTCTGAGTTCCAGGTTCAGATGAGCTTCAGTTAGAGCCTGATTCGTACTCAAAGACTGCAGTAATTCCAATCTCTTGGCTCTGCTTCCTCTAGGTTTTCTGTCATCAGTCTCCACTGATAGTCCCTGACAACACCAGGCTCTTGCCACATGTTTGCTTCAAGTCTCAGTTACAGCCTCATACCCTTTCCCCAAGCTCAGAAGGCAAGCTCAGGATTCCTCATTAAAGTCCTAAAGTCCACTCTGATTGGATAAGCTTAGTCTCTCTTCTTTTTTTTAAATGTTTATTTTTGTGAGAGAGAGAGTGAGAGAGAATCCCAATCAGGCTCCGTGTTGTCATCACAAGCCTAACGAGGGGCTCAATCTCACAAACTGTGAGATCATGACTTGAGCCGAAACCAAGAATCAGATGCTTAACCCACTGAGCCACCCGGGCACCCCAAGCTTAGTCTCTCTTCCAAATTAGTAGGATACTCTATGGTCATAAGTCAAACTCTCAGAGAATTTGCTTTTATCCACCAACATCATGATTAGGATGTGACAACGGAAGGTTTCCTAAAAGAAACTAGGCTAACAGTTTCCGTAAAGACGGGAAAATGTGTATTGCTGCAATTGTCACACACCACAACTGCCAAGACAGACCTTATGTAGTTAGTCCTAAAATCACCCTCTGAAAAAAACAAAACAAACAAACAAACAAAAACAGTTTCTTCACATAAGGAAGATAAAATCCACTGACATTTGTCCCCTATGGTAACCTGAATACATAGAGACAGAGTAAGTCACTAAAATCAACAACTTCTGCAGCCACAGCTTCTCAGAGGTTAGAAGAATCTTTAGCCCAGTTTCTAACCAGATGGTTAAATGTGACATCTCTCAGTGGTTGTACAAGTATAAATTTATGCCTAGGTCCTATCCCTGCATGAAATGAAAAACAGGAACATGAAGGACCCACATGGATTCCACCCTGAAATAGAACAAATCAGACAGGCTAGGCCAATCTGGGACCCCTGGAGGAGTTTCTGTAAACAGCCTAAGATTAGCCACTTCCTCCTCCTCCCCCTACAAATTAAATAAAATTTTTTCTTAGTGGGAGGAAGAGAAAATCTCAGTGTTGCCTTGGGGACACATTAAACTTCTATATGAGTCTTAGTTTTTATCTATTTTAGCTCCAAAAGGGTATAGAGCCAGGAACCTTGAGAACAGAGGTTAAGGCCACAGTTTGTTAGACTTTCTTGAGTTAAGAATGATGGTTTGGCTATGGCTCCAGCCTAATGTTACCAAGGCCTTGACTTTAAAAAATGAGGAAAGCTAAAATGGGTCTCCTAGAAATAGTAAGGTGTCTGTCAACTGTTCTGGTCAACACTATTAATTTAGCAATTGAGGTCTACTATTCTTTTCATACTGAACTTACCTTTCACTATCCTACATCATGAATCTTTCACTCTAGCCAAGCAGACCTTTCCTTCTCACTTTCCTCCCCCAAACTAGAAATTTATCACCATATCACTATTGAGAACTCTTTCTACTGTAGTTGATAGAAGAGTCAAATAAAATTAGCAATATCCCATAGAGAATTCATTGGCCCAATAACTGAAATAATTGGAAAGAAATCTAACCTCACATACAGCTTAAATTAGGGGTACAGACTATTTCATCAAAGAGTAGGAAAGGAGTTGATTCTTCAAGAAAAGTCCTGAACATTCATGTTAGAAGAAAGAGGAATGTATGCAACGGTGGCCAAATATAAACTAACAAACATATGCATACATAGACACACAAATGGATATTTTATGATAACATATTCTGTGGTCAATTTATGTCATTTCATTTCCTAGGAATGCCCTCTTCCTTTCTTTTAAACAGTCTGTCCCTTTTTAAAATTTCTTTCCTTTTCTATTCTCTTTGGGCCATATTGATCTATTTTTCTGAAAGTTCAAAACACATATCCCTTATCATTGATTTTTCCTTTGGCACACACTATAATGAATAGTTACCTCATTTTTCCCCCTGAGTGATCAGTTCCAACTTAGAAGCAACTTCTGTGTGCTCCAAGAGTTAAATTCTAAAGTTCACTGCATGAAAGACAGAAAACCCTAACCCTAAAAAATGGTATAATACAGTGTGATAGTTTTCCAGGATAGCTTAGGAATATTTAATTAACTCATCATGTGACTGCTATTAAAATTCCAATTTGACTTTCCAGAACCATCCAAAATTTTTTCTGTTCTCTAACACCTGCCACTTACACTAGAAGAAAAAAACAAACAAACAATAAACATTGCTTCTACCTCTTGCCCTACTGGACCTGGGAGGTGGAAGGGAGTGCTCATTCCCAATCATTTGCAATGCCTCCCCTATTCTGGTGAAGGTACTCTGCATTAGAAACGCTGTAGTTATGCAGCTCCATGAGGTGGGTTGAGTGAGATGACATGGGGGCCAATGATGCAGAACATAATGTGATATTTGTGGGGGAAGAGGATTAAAATGGTGGCCAAGTCAGGACCCATGAGGGTGTGCATTAGAAAGAAACAGTAGGGGAAGACTAACAAAGAAATATTATGACATAGAAGCATAGAATATAAGCCCTGGAGAAGACTCTTCCTTAGCTTAACTTTCAAGAAATTAAAGACTAAAATTAAATGGACATGGACACATTTACACACGGACTATATTGCACAATTCTCCATGCAGGCTCTTCTTTTGTCCATGGCTGCCTATTCTTTCTTTGATCACTGAAGATACTAATAGTGACCACATTCATGGTAGATGAGAACATAAGTCTAAGGCTGAAAGAATGACCCTAACTATTGCTGGACACTTATGGATGAGAATGGGGCAAGAGATGCCACTGGGGTCTGGGATGTCAGGGAAAATAGGGTTGATACCAGCCACTCCCACACATGTAGACATATTAATGGCTGTGTATCAAAGTATAATGTATGCATGGTACAAAACTGTATTTTGTATATATGTGTGCTTGGTACATTGTATATATGGTTACTCAGTAAGTATTAATGTAATGAGTGAATGTCTTCTCTAACACTAGGAGCAGACACCATGTTTTAGTCTCCTTTTAATTAATTTATAACCTTGTACAGTGTCTTACATTTTAGTAGGTCTTACATTATATTGTTGATCCATAGGTAATAAACAATGTATACATTTGAACTTCCATTAATTCCATTTATTCTCTTCATCATTTGTCGGTGATGAAATGCCCCTTTCAATTCAAATTTAAAAGAGTCTGCATATGTATTCTATTGAGCTAATAGAACTTTATAACAGCTCATCATTTAAAGGATGACTATAATAAGGATATGAGATAAACTGTTGAGAACAGTTTCATTTGGCTTCCAAGGCAAAATAAGATGGAAAAACTGACCAAGCTCTCTGTGGTTATTGTGTGGTCACCAGAAATTATGAAATATGTAGTATTTATATGTGTCAGTCAAGTGATTACCAAACTCCATGCTCTTGACTGCTATAGAACTGACCACTTCTTTAAATGCTTTTGCTTTGAGACTTTTCTACATTGTTACCTTGGAAATAGAGCCTAAATTCTGAAATATGGCTGGCGAGAGCCAAATATTCAGTGGAAAAGAAGACCTATGAAACACTGGATAGTGTTTAACTACTGTGGCATCAGATAAGATCTCTGAAGAAAACAGATAGAAGGAAATGATAATTTCTTCAATGATAAAGAAAAATAAACCAACAAATGATGAGATCAGGATTCTTATATTACCAGAGATGTTTAGACCAATACTCCCAGGTCTTTATCTTCTTGAAATTAATCATAAGTCACTCTCAGGAAAGTCTTACCTAAAAATTGCCCATTTGCAAGAATTCATTAGAAAACTCATAGTGATATGCGTATTTGTAGAACACTTCAATTTTTGAGTTGAGAAGACACAAGGGGGTAATACAGATAGGCAAAACACTGGAAACGGGAAATGGGGAAATATTTCATATGCATTAAATATGTTTTCTAAGCCCTGTCCCTGTACAAGGCATTTTTTTTCATACATTTTCTCAATCCCATAGTCAATTCTGTAAAGTGAATATCCCATTAAGAATAGGCAAAGAAATATTAAGTAACTTTCACAAGTTCTAAAGTCTATGTGTTTGAGTCATAGCCAGAGCTGTCCTATGGCAAAGCCCATGCCATCTCTTACATGATAACCCCTGGGAGTTAGAAGACACTTGAAGGCCTGACAATACAGGATACAGAAAATTACAGACTGACCTCTTTATCTAATTATCTGTGTAATCTTAGCCAACCTATTCATCATACTTTCTTAGCCTTGCTCTCATTTTCTCATATAAGAGAAGCTTGTGAATCTAGCTCTTCCTATCTACAAGTTAAGTCAAGTTAATCTAGATAATGCATGATTGTCTCGGATATCTCTGCCTCCTTGTTTAATGCACTATCCAATGTTCAGATAAGGCATCTCACTTTGAAAAGACTAGATAATCTCTTAAAGATGAACACAGGGAAGACATTCTTCTGCCTACTTTTATCTAGAGTGGGAACAAAATACAGAAGTTTAATTTCCAGCACATAAAATCTCCCTTTCCCAAATCTCAATGAAGTAAAATTCCCAATTGCACCCTGAGAAGAGAACACTGTTCTGTGATGTCAGTACTAAACTAACTCACTGGATCGAGGACAAATTATTGGTCTCATCAAATGCCATGAGCACCCACTGGCATCATGGGAAATCACTAACCAGAAGCCAAATGAAACCATGGTTCTCATGAAACCAACACCTGTTTTTGTTTTTGTTTTTTCCAGGGCCTCAGAAACTTCCCTCCAGAAATGTCTCTCTTGTTAGAGAAAAGTGAAAGCCCACAGATATCTCCAGGTTAATAAGAATTTTCTTTGAAGTCTGGCATTTTATTATAAAAACTAATCTAGGCATTTATTCTACTTCCTACCAAACCCTCCTTTTTAAAATATTAAACGTTAATGGGATAACTTATCAAATAAAATAAATGCTCCTGAAGTTTGTAACATTTATTCTCTGCATAGTCATATGTTCCTGTGGACAACTATACTTGAATTTGAGCAGTTCAGTTTGCCCTACATAGTTTCTGCAATTTGGCTTAGATGGACTATAACTCACAGAATATGGTCAAATACCACATTCTAGAATACCATTCTAATATATAATCTACTGTACATAATATACTCAGAATAACAGCATTTCCTAGATACTTATTACTTACAGGCTAAATATTTTACTGTTGTTGCTATTTAATTTAACATTCTTAACTACTTTGTGAGGTGGAGATTTGTACACCCTTATTATATGTAAGGAAATAGAAACATAGAGAGATTCACTGTTTTCTGAGTCAAAGAAATCAGAACAACACAAATCACACAACTCTTAAGAACAACCTCTGAACTCTAGCTTGACTAGGGTCTAAGCAATTACCTCTCTATTGTTGTTTATGTAGAATAACAATTTTAATTTATGTGACGATACTGGATTATTTTACAGGGTCTATTCTTAGGTAGACAACTCCCTCTATACCAACCAGTCAGTGTTCAGTTAAAATGTGTAGCTCAAAAAATTATAAAAATAAATACCCAGGGTTTTGAAGTTACTTATAACAAGTCAAATGTGAGAATATTAAATATAAGATTATATTTGTAGTCTATATATATTCTATTCATAAATTAGAACCAGAACTTTCTGTATAGAATTTTTGGAGAACATAAACAAGTATATTTAGCTTTTGAGAACTCAAATTATAGACCAGGGAAAAGCAAAGGATGGGCAAAATGAAAGCTGAAACTTGAGAATGTGAAAGTAAGATACAAACATGGGAAATGTAGGTGGTTCATTGGTCATCTAAAAATAGGCAAAACACCACTTTCAATAATAGGATCTACCACAGCTGACTCAAGGGACAAGCAATGGTTTTTCCAACATTCTTGAAGACATGAAAAGTATCCCCATGTCATGCAGCACAGTGAGCTTTGAGAAAGCCCAACAGTAATGGGTGACACCACACACAGACACAGGACGCTGGAGATAGGAAGCCAATGACGAATTTCCCCAGTGTGCAAATTTATATTAAGCAGTAAAACAATCAGAATTTATGGTGACTTGCGGAACTTGTTGGACCCTCCTGATAGAACCTTATTTTTTTTCCCTTAAATCAAATGCTTATAAAATTAAATCAGAGAATCTTTAAAAGAGGTTCAGAGAAGGTACTCTCCAAGTCCCTTGTTTTTCAAACGAGGACACAAGTCCAGAGTGGCTTTCTTGTTTTGGATCTGCCCATTGCCTATTCTTTTGCCAATGTATCTCCTGTGGCATTCATCACACTCCAGAGTGGAAGTTCAGCAGTGACTCAAGAAGAAACCAATCAGGGCATAGGATTGGGATAGAGGGGTATCACTGTGTCTCTTTCCTGTTTACTCAGCAATTTTCAGTCTACTCCGGGGTCAGAGCAGAGGTGAAAGCTTTATAATCTCAGCAGGAGCAACAGAACTCAAGTCAGTAGCAGCTATTTCTCTCATTTCATGCCTGATAATCAGAATGTTCTATGATTTTTTTTTCCTGAAAACTTAGTCTAAAACCTTATCAAGCTGATGTAATGATTTGTAGACTCTAGAATCTATGGTACTTTAAAGAGAATAATACTTGCAACTTAAGTAAAGTACATTTTCTATAATTGGTTATAAAATATCAGTAGCATACTTGATTTTATACTTTAAGATGAGAAGCCACCCACTACTTTATAGGGAACCCTTTGTCAACCACTTGCCAGAAAGAGCTTTATGAATAAAGATTGGCTGTATTTCACCATGCCAACCTGCAAATCTCATCATAAACATTTCACTACAATCCTTGATTTTCTGTATGAAGTGTTATATAAACCGAGGTACTGAGGTCTATTCCAAAAACCACAGTAAAATTTTTTCATCCGCTTACAGGAAGACATAATACCAGGAGACTTTTGAGAAGAGATATGTATATATTTGTATCTATCTCTATCTCTGTCTAGCTTAGTGAACTCCACCAGGGGTTATGCAGTAGGCAATGGCCTCTTATCAATACTTCCATTAGGGCACCTTGTATGTTATCAGAAAAGCCACTTTTAAATTTATCATTTTGAATTATAATAGATGTACTCCATTCCTAGTAGAATATTTTCAGCAGGCATTTAACGAAATGATGGTTGTTGGGGTTATTTCATTTTACAACATCACATTAGCATTAACTTTTCATTTTACCACAGCAGCCAAAGTATGCATATTATATGAACCTAGATTGCTCTTCTTAAGACGGAATGAGTTGAAGGCCCCTAGGCAGAGCCATTAAAGAGATCAGAGTTATATTAAAAAATTCCACAAAGGAAGTGCAGGTTTCTATCAATTGGTCCATCTTGGTAAAGTCATATTAGAAACAAGCAATTCAGCTCCTGTGTTTATGGAGCTCTCTGCTGGTCTCTCTTTAGGGAACAGAAGAGAAGTAGAAAATATCTTTTATCCTGTGGGAGTTTATTCTCGATTTGATAAAACTGCACTGAAAGCCGAAAGCTATACTCAATATCAAACAGCAAAACAAATGAAAGATTAAATGAAGAAAATAAACATTTAACATTGATATCAATGCCACAGAAATGGATACTGAGGCATCTGACACAGGGAAAATTAATGTTTTATGTAAGGGATGAGAGGTAGGGCTTTTGGAAAATTTTGATCTGAATTCATCTGAGGGTGATATGTAAATGTAAAAAAAAAATAGGAAAACACTCTGTCAAGTATATCAATGGATTAACCCTCTTACTATAAAAGCATGGTGACAAAAAAAAAGCTATAGATATTTATAGATTGCTATGATCATAAATTATCTGGAAAGAGTGCCATAATATAGATAATTGTAGGAAGCCCTTGCTGATCAACCAATCATGACCCTTGACGAAAGCACTGATTTTCAAACTTTAGTGTGTATGTACATAATATGAAGAATTTCTAAAATCTAGGTTCCTGGATTTTATGCATAGAGTTTACATATAGAGTCTTGGAGGGAACCCTAGAATCCTCAAGTGTTGCAAGTATACTGGGATTCTAATGCAGATGTTTCATGGGCTACGTCTGGACTTTGGGAACCAACCTGCTAAAGCACTATTCTCCAGCTGATATGTTCCTGTCCTGAATGAAATGGACAGGATGAGATAGTCACCTATTTCAATCACACAGATGGGTTTTTTCCTGACTAGCCTTAGAGCATTAGGGCATGCATTGGAACTTCCAAATACTTCACATTTCTCACAGCTGGCAGAGAGCTGAGTACAGAGTAGACATCTAATAAATATAAATATGATGGTAGCATAATAACTATCATTAATCATGTGGCAACTGGTCATAGTTCTAAGCATCTCAAGAAGTTAGGACCTCTAATTCCTTCTAACTGAACAAAAAACCTTTTACATAATGGTCTTTTATTTTGTGGTCAGAGATGGTCTTCAATTAGCTACAATTAGCTGGATACTCATCCTCTCTCCCAAGGTCATAGAATACAATCTATTCTTTGGATTTGCATACATATGCTCAGAAGTAATGTTCTTCTTTCCTGAGACAAAGAAATAACTTTCACAAAGCCCACTTCATAAAGCCTAAATCACCCATGATGATGACTTTTTTTTTTTATTTTTATGCTAACCTTAGTACAGCTAGAATTTCAGCAGAGTGGTTGGTCAGTTCTAGGTTCCAAGACATATCCAGGAAGATAAATATAGTTAAATGCTCAAAGGAATGCAATGACTGACTGTATGTGTGTGATCATGTGGATTGATGGGGATATGTAATGTTTACAAATGTTTATATTGACTCCTCTGGCTACTCTGGATAGAGTAACACTTTTTGGAAAATATAGTATTTGAGATCATATGAGACCTTGAAAATTGCTATTTTTAAAAAAAAATGTTTATTTATTTTTGAGAGACCGACACAGACAGAGCATGAGCAGGGGAGGGACAGGGAGAGAGGGAGACACAGAATCCGAAGCAGGCTCCAGGCTTTACGAGCCCAACATGGGGCTCAAACCCACAAACTATGAGACCATGACCTGAGCCAAAGTCGGACACTTAACCAACTGAGCCACCCAGGCACCCCCAAATTGCTATTTTTAGTATAGCACAACAGTTCATTGTCACGACTGTTATACCTTGGCCGAGTAGTATTTTCATCTGTTATCAGGAAGATATGATACCAAGAAATCTTTGAGGAAAGATATTTATTTTAGTATCAAATATAATGAACAAAACATCATGAAACCCAGCTTCTTATCTTAATTTTGGGTTACTAGTTACTGTGTGACTCTGGGTAGATCATTTCAAGTTGATCTTCAGCTATAAATAAAGGACAACAGAGAGGTTTCTTATTTGGCTCAAAATGTTGTTTTCAATCTATAATACACCAGCACTTTGCTAAGATTTGGAAATTTTTTAACGTTTATTTATTTATTTTGAGAGAGAGGGAGCATGCAAGCATGGAGGGGGAGAAAGAGGGAGAGAGATAAACTCAGATAGGCTCCATGCTCAGGGCACAGACTTGATGCAGGGCTCAATCTCAGGATTCAGTTCATCACCTGAATGGAAATCAAGAGTCAGAAGCTTAGTTGACTGAGCCACTCAGGTGCCCCTGGAATTGTTTTTAAGATAAGAATTTACAGAAGGAAATTTTTATGGAAATGATTTAAAAGCAGGTTTTAAATATAGCAAACATGGGTCAATTTCTAGTATTTAATGACAATTGCTCAAAAGTTAGGGTTAGTTTGTTAGGAACTATTTGAATTCAATACGTTTTCTAATATAGATAGGAAAAGATGATTAATACTATGAAACCATTCTGAAAATGACTCACCAACTATATAGGACTCATTCAAAATTAATATAGTCATTATTTAAAATCAGCATGTTAACACTTACTTTTCTATAGTCTTACTTTTCTGTAGTCTTACCTGGTTTGTAAGTTATTGAAATGTCTTTTCTTACAAAGATTTCACCTCAACCATTCTAAATTGAAAATACCAACTTAGTGTGTAAATTAGTGATGTATAAATCTATACTTGAAATATGATGGACAATTATGATAACATTTGACTTCTTCATGCTTCAAAATATTATTAGAAGAGTAAAATGAGTTTAGGGTTCAAGTATTTGGTATTGTCAGTAAAATGGTAGATGCTGTTTTTGTTATCTTCATTATTGTCATAGTAGCAGGGTAAGGAGTGATACTGGTACTTGGGCTTGTATTCATGTAGTGGCAGTAACATTTGGAATTGGACAAAGTCTGGGTCCAAGTTCTTGGTTTATTACTTACTGAAATTTTACTGTAAAATATCACTGATATGCAGTTTCTTCATTTATAAAAATGGGAGTAAAAAAATGATTTGATCTACATAATGGTCATAAAAAGTCAATGTAAGGGGCGCCTGGGTGGCGCAGTCGGTTAAGCGTCCGACTTCAGCCAGGTTACGATCTCACGGTCCGTGAGTTCGAGCCCCGCGTCAGGCTCTGGGCTGATGGCTCAGAGCCTGGAGCCTGTTTCTGATTCTGTGTCTCCCTGTCTCTCTGCCCCTCCCCCGTTCATGCTCTGTCTCTCTCTGTCCCAAAAATAAATAAACGTTGAAAAAAAAAAAGTCAATGTAAAAGAACTCCATATATTAGAAATTCTTTGCATATGTTGACTTTCATTATTATTGTTTTAAATTATATGTAAACAGAGGCTTTGTCTTTACTCTTTATATTCTTGTCTTTAGCTTAATGATGTTCATTGGGAATGCTCTCAATCTAATTATATTCATTAACCTTTTTTATAGTTGTCAGTGGCCTTTAAAATCAACTAATGTATTCTAGACATTGTCCAGATTAGAAAAAATCATCCAGGAAGGATGTTAAAACCTTGCCCGAAGTGGCACTCCTTGTTTGTGACTCAGCAGGACCTCATCTCGACTAAATTTTTAGTGTTCTCCAATTCCTTCACTAGCGTTATAGAATTCATTTCTTTAATACCAAATAGCCAAAGCAGGTCTCACAGGATATTAGGAAATGTTCTATGTAAGAGGGTTTTAGAATCTAATAAACATAAAAAATTCTAGATTAAACGAAATTATCAAACTTTTTATTTTTTTTAAATTGTTTTGTAATGTTTATTTACATTTGAGAGAGAGGCAGTGTGTGAGTTGGGGCCGGGCGGGGGGGGGGGGGGGAGCAGAGAGAGACAGAGACAGAATCTGAAGCAGCCTCCAGGTCTGAGTTGTCAGCACAGAGTCCAATGCGAGGGTCGAACTCACGAACCACAAAATCATGATCTGCGCCGAAGTCAGACACTTAACCAACTGAGCCACACAGGCGCCACAACAAACTTTTTAAAAGTTGAATCACATACATTCTCAAATATGTTAGACTGTGTTATGAAACTATAGAAAAAAATTAGAAAATCCACTATGGCTGAAAGATTTTTGACCATCAGAAATTTTTAACAGTGAATTAATGCCTAAGTGAATTCAGGATCACATATTGGTTAAATGTTACTTTATCATACTGGAAGTTATATGACTACCAGTGGGACATACCTGTTTTACAAGGATAAAAAAAATTAAAACAGGTATGTCCAATTGGTAGTCATATAACTTCCAGTATGATAAAGTAACATTTTATATATATACATAAGTATGTATATATACATCTGATGATAATGATCATAATGATGAAATGTTCATAGCCTTAAAACACATTCCAGAATCCAGGGATGACATTTGTATCTTTACTACCGATTACTGATGAAATTCATTTCTGAAACATAAAGAAGCATTTTTCTTTCATGGGACTGTTTTTAATCATAATTTCCATGCAGTGTTGAGCAAAAAGAAAGAACACTAAACTCTTACAGGCAGAAAACAGATTAAGAGCTCCTCAACTTCCGTCTGCCTCTGCCACCACCCATTCACACACACACACACACACACACACACACACACACACACACACACCACACACTACATATGTGAATGGCTTAGGTCCAGTTACATTACTTTTCTGGGCTTTGGATTCTCCCATTTAATAAAGGTCAAGATAAATGAACTCTAACTCATAAAAGTCTTATAAGAATAATTCAGATTTTGTAGGTATTATCTTTAAGTAATCATATAAGTGAAAGGTATAAATACTGTTTTTATTGACAATGGAACATATTTCTCTTTAGACATAAATGCTCAACTTTCTATGGATTAACATTCACCTGTTATATTTTATTTTCCCATGATAGCTTTATGCTTGCTTATGTATGTTGAAAACATACTGTCAGTCCACTGAGATAAAAAGACAGAATTCCTTCCTACTTCCACTGTTATCTCATTTTCATTTTCATGTAGACACCTCAAGCACTAACTCTCAGTCATGAATATTCAATTAGTATATTTTAAATGAATGAATACAACTTGACTCAATGCTCCATAAACGCTTTAAGTAAAGAACAAATTCCACATTGATACTATTCTGTGCAATGGTTTCATCAAGCAAAAATTGTGTGGTAATTTCCACCCAGGATGTTGGCAGACAAAATCCATGTATAACTTGACTTAAACTAGTACTCCCTATGACAGAAAA
Source organism: Felis catus (assembly GCF_018350175.1). Taxonomy (NCBI): domain Eukaryota; kingdom Metazoa; phylum Chordata; class Mammalia; order Carnivora; family Felidae; genus Felis; species Felis catus. Next base: position 81,004,224 of record NC_058377.1, on the reverse strand, counting down.
TACATTAAAAGATAAACTACACTTTACTATTTGGTCATTTAGTTAATCATATTTGTGACATGTGCATTATGCATAAGCACAAACAATTGTGAAAAGGCAATTACCTTTAAGAAACATAATCTAATATAAGAGAAGCCATGGACACGTGTATTTACAACAACAATAAAAATAGAATGGGAACATTTTCATATATAAAACAAACTTTTAAAAGAAATTGACAGAAAATATCCCTTTATATAAAAAGTTAACCATAAGCATTTGGGAAGATGATTTTTTTTCTCAGTGAGATCTTAATAAATAGAGGAAGGAGAAATAATTACTGGAAATTATTTTGGAAGAAAAACATGAACAGTAATTGGAAAGTGTAAATCATTCTTGTAGGATGTAGGTAGTTACATGAAACTGACAAAGTTGGAAAAAAAAAGATTTAGATTCTAGAGCACCAGGTTTATAACACAGGTTACACTGACTTACAGAAATCCCAAACACAAGTGGGAATAGGTCAGATTTGTGCCTAGGGAGGACTGTGTGGCTTCCAATGGGCAAGAGACTTGTTTTGGAAAGTCTTATTTGAAGGTGAGATCAGTTAAAAGACTGTAAGGTGTATGCACTTGGGCAATGAAGAGGGCCAATCTTTCAGTCCCTCGGCCAGGCAATCAGCGAGTCAAGATATAAGGAAGCCAGGCACCCTGTTGAGTACTGGCACCATAGTGGTAGACAAAGAGGTAAAGAAGACAAGTATTAAACTAACACGCATAGAAACAAGTGCTTACTTTATATTGCAACGCTAAGGAATGTTTCAGCTGACTTAGGGGATATTCACAAAAATAAGAATGTAAGAATGATGAGGCATTTTTAAGGGAGTTTAGCTTCTTTGTGTTGAATCTGAGGCACTGCCAAGGAAATTGAGGTGAAAGTGTCTTCCAGGTCCTGGGGAGGAGCTTATACCTAGGCTACAGCTGCGTTTGTCAGCTGCATAAAGACAACAGTTGAATCTATTGAACAGATGGATGTGCCAACTACAACAAAGATGACTAGAAGACAAAAAAATGGTGAAAATACGATGGGTATTTAAAACATGATTAAACTGGTAAGTACTTTACTTATGAACTTCTTTTTCCTAAGTCCACTGTACAAAAAGTTATGTTCATTGGGAAAAAAACTGATTTTTTCTATTTATGAAATTGTAGGTTCAATACAAGTAGGACTTTCAATCTAAGAAAGAGAAATAATACTATGGATGAAAGAAAAATTTAAAAATTTATTATATCTCCTGATTATAGAACAGCTTATACTATAAAACAAGTCGTATAACACAAAAGAATCTGTGAACAACAAATCAGCAACTGGTTGGGAGTCACATAAAACTTCTTTTCAAACATCTCATATAAATAAATATGCCACATTTTCTTAGAAGAGTCCTCTGGTTGCAAAATGGAATTTGTTATTTCTACAAGGATCCCCCCACCCAGCCTTTGGACAAAGATTAACATCCTGTAACATCCAGAACTATGAAAACTTTGTTTAACTTTTACTTTTGTCATTACACTGTCTTTTTTTGTGAGGAGAGATAAACAACTAACTCAAAAGGGAATTTCCTTTAGAAGAACATTTAAAATGTTTATTTATTATATGATTCTTTTCTACAAAGAACACTTAATTAATTATTGACATCTCATAGCTGTTCACTGTAAACCAAACCCACAGAATTTTTTAATGTATGCAGAATATTAGTGTATAGTACTATTTCCTGAAAACTGCAGTGCAAAAAAAATGAAAACTGTTGAATGCTGGATAAGTTATCCACCCATAGATAACAAAAAAGAAATTTTTCACATTGAATTCTATCAACATTGTCAGCTCCTATAGAATCTAAATCAGGTCACAAAATAACGTAAGTAAAAGGAATGTTCTCTTACTCTTAATGAGAAGGTAAAGAGCACATATTGTCCTTCATATAATTATATAAAAGGAAACAGAAATAAAAGAGATGAATGAAAGATGGCAGGACTTTTTTTCTGCAGTTTACAGATACAATCCCTGATTTAATCAATCATCCCAAAGAAAACTAAGATAGGTTTGAACATTCAGAAAAACAAAATCTACTTCACTATTAACATTTTTCTGTGTCCCTAATAAACTTGTTTCCTGACATTTTACTCTAGTGGGATAACCTTCTGTTCTTTTTGTAGAAAACTATTTATGTATTTTGAGGAAAAACAACTGAAGAAACTAAAATTGGGATCAGTTTTACCACCACAAAATAGGCACCATCAAGATTTATTTGTTACGTATCTGACATTAAAAAAATACAGATGTAATATAAGATACTCAAAAAAATCTAAAGTTTAGCTTACCAGTGGGGACAGAATTGGAGTGTTGAAGTTCGAATTGACTAGAATCCTCAGAGAGTTCAGTCAAACAGGTTAAAGTAAATTCAGGGTTGGAAGCATGCTCATGTCTGAAGCCTTCAGGAGAAAGATAATCCAGTTCAAACTTCACAGTTGACATTGCAAAATTCTTAAAGAGCAATGTAAGTCAAAGTTCACACTAACTGAAGTTTTAAAGATCATAGGAGACAGAAAAAAAAAATCACTGTATTATAATCAGTAGTAACTCCAGACTTTCCGGTGATTATTCATTCTCACTTGGAAATCCAAAAGAGATAAAATATGCAGAGCTGAGTCTCTAAGTTTTCTGTATTCATGCCTTTGCTAGGCAATTGACTTCAATAGGATGGATGGAATTTAGAGTTGTTCTTCTGGAAGATGTCTTGCTGCCTTAAAATGATAGCAGCACTAATTCCATCTCAGAGAGGCTTCAGGGAAAACTAAGATGGGCTAAGTGAAGACATAGGCAAGGCTGCAGAGAGATGCTTTCAGTAACGTATTGGAAGTTCTCACTCACATTTCTGTACACAAAAGATCAGCTGGGTGGGGTTAAGGAGTGTAAGAGAATGAAACTTTTTTTCCACTGGGCAGTTCATCAGAGGAATGTTTTAATTTGGAAGGAAATTAATCCTAAGTGATATTTCCAGGGTCAGCGTTGTGAGACTATAGTTCCGATGCTTGTTGAAAGATGACTATGATTGTGGAGATTAACAGGTAAATTAAACTAAAAAGCTTCTGCACAGCAAAGAAACAATCAAGAAAATGAAAAGAGAACCTACAGAATGGAAGACAATGTTTGCAAGTAAATTATCTGATATCCAAGTATTCAAAAATTATAAGGGACTCATACAACTCAGTAGCAATAATAATAATAATAATAGTAATAATAATAATAATTCAATTATTTTAAATGGGCAAGCAACCTTTTCATCTTCCAAAGAAGACATACAAATGTCCATTAGGTACATGAAAAGGACTGATCATCATGGAAATGCAAATCAAAACCAAGTGAAAGATCACCTCATACTGGTTAGAATGGCTATCATCAAAAAGACAAGAAATAACAAGGATCGGCAGAGATGTGGAAAAAAAGGGACACTTACACACTGTTGGTGGGAATGTAAATTGGCACAGCCACTATAAACACTAAGGATGTTCTTCAAAGAATTAAAATAAAACTACCATATGATCCAGCATTCCCACTTCTGGGTATATATCTAAATGAAATGAAATCACTGTCTCAAAGAGATATCTGCACCCTTTGTTTACTGGAGCATTATTCACAATACTCAAGGCATGGAAGCTATCTAAGTGTTTATTAACATGATAAAGAATGATATTGACAGGGTGAATGATAAAGAAAATGTGATATCCAGTGGGGTATTTTCAGCCATAAAAAAAGGAAACCCTACCACTTGTGACATGGAAGAAACTTGAGGGTGCTATGCTAAGTGAGATAAGTCAAAGAAAAGACAAATACTGCGTGATCTCATGTATATATTTGGAATCCAGAAAAGCTGAACTTGTGGAAACAGAGAGTAGACTGGTGGTTGCCAGGGGCTGGGGTGGGAGAAATGGGAGATGTTGGTCAAAAGGTACAAACTTCCAGTTATAAGGTAGGTAAAATACAGGAATCTAATATATGGCAGGGTGACTATAGTTAACAATACTGTATTGTATACTCGAAAGTTGCTAAGAGAGTACATTTTAAATGTTCTCACCACTAAAAAAAAAAAAAAAAGAATAGGATAACTGTGAGGTGAAGTATGTGTTAATGGGCCTTATTGTGGTGATCATTATGCAACATATGCATGTATCAAATAATCACATTGTACACCGTGAACTTACACAATGCATATATATACACATATACATTATCAAATGATCACAATATACACCTTAAACTTACACAATGTTATATGCAATTAATTTCAATAAAGTATAGGAAAGAATATGTTTAAAAATTATGGTCAGATAAAATATACAGCTTGAGAAACATAAGATCGATATCATAATATGAGCAGGTGATCAGGAAGAGCAAATGCTAAAAAGGTAGGGATTAAGGAGGCTGACACTGTTGTACTCTTTAAGAAGTAAAACATCTTATCCCTCTCAGCTGGGCAGAAGCTTGTGTTGGTCACCTTAGAAAATTTAATTTAGGATCTCACTTTTATTCATCTTATGTCCTTGAGTCCATGAATCCCATGATGACCACCACCATGATGACAGCCTGTCAAGGAGTTGTTTAACAAAAGTCATCCTTCAGTTTAGGGAGTCAAACTAGATGAAGTTCTGATTAGTTCTTTGATGGTCTGTTTTCATCCCTTATTTGCGCATTAATTTATTTCCTCATTCAAGTGACTATTTACTGACCCTGTATTAGGTATTAATTTAGACACGACAATGTTAATATAGGTTCAGTGAAAAGAATTTGGGCTGAATCTGGTCTTGGTGGGCAAGAGAGCTGTGATTGACTGGGATTTTAATTATTACCATAGTATTAGTTATGGCAATAGATGTACTACACCTGAAGAATGGCATATTTGAAACAATGTTACCTTCTTTGTCCAGCACTCTTTGAAAAAGTAAAATATATATAAGAGGTTTGTAAATTCATTGTTATTACAATATAAAAAGTATTCTGGACAAAAAGTGGCATGTCTTACTTATCATTATAATTGAACAAACAAGGAAAGAAATTGGTGTCTCTGTTCCATGTACCTTTAAAAACTATTGCTCATGGCCTGGGAATGACTGTCATTCTCACAGCATATACAACAAACAAAATATGGTATTCAAGCCCATTCTGGAACAGTCATGAAAAATCTGACTAAAATGGCAAATATGACCAGCTTTTATTGGTAATTATCAGAAGGTAAAAGCATAATCAAAGTTACAAACAATATCAGCAAAATACTATCATTGCTTAAAATAAATATGAAAGTATCAGTACATATTTTGAATCCCTGAAAAAGTGCTTTCATAGTAATAAAGATTCTTGCTTGTCTCCCTACTACCTATGGAGTCTGTGTTAAAGCTTCTAGAAAGGAACACGTTGGCCAGTAGTGAGAAGATGAGTTGAGGAAAAGATGGCTGATAGGAAAAAGAAAAGCAAACACAAGGAAATTAATAAAGGATAAAAAAAGTGTATATACAACTTAAAGAAAAAAAGTAGATTCCAAAATTATGGAAGATGGGCTTTATCATTCTTAGTTGAAATATCTCTTTGGTATTTGGTAGGAGGGTACTTTCTGAAAGACAGAGTCTAAATGGTTTGAATTAAGAGCTGCTCAAGTATGTTTAAGTACTAGATAATTTCTACCCTCTATACTTTTGATAAGTTTGACCAAATCCCAGAGTGTTTCCTCTTTCAAGCAATGATTTGAAGGGTGTGCTTACATGGAAATGTGATTAGGCATGAGAGCTGCAGTAAAATCACCTCATTAATGATTTCCAGTAAGACCCTGAGGGGATGATATCTGAGGTTACAGTATAATCTCATTCTCGCTATCAGTAGTCCTTAGTTTTTGGGTATGACATCTTGAACTAAAAGAGAATCTAATTATATATAAACATATATAAATAGTTACCCCATCCCTTTGTATTCATACTGTTTTATTTTGCATATCAATGTATGACATATTGATATATGATACATATGAGCATATAAAACTACTTGAAATTCACTAGCATTATATTAACTGCATCTACATACCTTTGAAAAGTCATTCATGTATGTGTGAGAAATGTTACTGATTTGCTGTAAGACATCTGTAAATACACAGGTGGATTTGTAAACCCCATATAGTAACTTGATATGACATATATTCATACACTGGAAATTACTGTTCTCTAGTATGTAAAAAAATAAAGTTTTACTTCTTTGTGTAACATAGATAATCAGACTTTGTCAATAAACTCACTTCATTGTCCTTTTCCACTAGTAACCTAGGTAAAAACATCTCCTGAGGCCTCCAGAATTGTTGGTAATAAAGAACCTTAAGTTAATGTGAATACTCAAGAATTGGACAGCTCAGCAGTTTCCTATTCCTGAGCCTTTGGTCGGAAACTCTTAAGTTCCACCCAGCGTGTGTAGACTTCAAGTCTTTCTATTTTTTTTGTCTATAAGCACTTTATTCCCTCCCCTCTCCACAAATTTTACTGAGATATAATTGGCATATAGCATTGTGTGAGATGGAGGTATTATCTTAACTTCATTATAAGCTTCAAGTTTTTAGTGAAGTGTTTTCCATGATATCTTAGCTATACTTTTATGTGTAACAGTTTTCCATAAATCTTAGAAAATATCCATGTACACCTTTTACTCATATTATCTTCCTAAAACCTAGAGCATGTCCTTCTCCCCACCCCCCTACCCGCTTAGAGCACAAACAGGAGATGGCAGGAAATGCCACACAGAAAACTCATTCTTTTTTGATTGGTCCAGCTGCAAATATTTTTTCTCTCAATCTGGATCAGTTTGTCTCAGTTGCTATAGTAACTACTCACTTACTAGTGGTTACAGTAAATTTCAGATCTTTGGTCCTTCATTCATTTCAAAACATTAACTGTATTTGCAAACCTTGTTCTCAGCTATACTTAATTTTGGTATAATTTATCTCGGGTTCTCTTAATAGGCCAAACTATTTTATCTTAAAAATGGCTAAACTTATTGTGAATAATTGTAATTTTAACTGCATCATAAAACCACATTTTTAAAAAAAGTATAAGAAGCTTGTTTTTTTTTACAGTTTTCAATATATTTTCAAGCTCGTAAATAAACAATTGTTAGCAATGTCAGACAATAGATTTTTGTTATCTCAGATGCTCTGCTCTTTCAAACATTGTGTGAAGCAATTCACTAGCCGTACTTTTATTATTTTTCTGGTTTCAGAATGACTCTTTGAGGCCACAAGTTTACTCATTATCCCTTCTATTGAGGTAGCCATTGAACTAACTGAATAAATTACCATAGAAAATTATTAAACTAACTGAATTAATTTTAAAAATCTACCAATAGCAAAAGAGTAAACTATAAGAAAATTTGAGGAAATCCTGGAATATATGGTGGAGGTAATGGCTGAACAGATTGAGTAATGGGCAATTCCATGAAGGCAAAGAAGTTGCCTGGGTGTAACTGAAGAGTTTTACTCAGAACAATAGGAGTATGAGGTAGGACAAGACCCTGCCCCCTTCCCAGGTCACAGTACTAGAGACTGAAGCAAATAGAAGTTTCTTTGTCTATAACCATCATTTCATTCCAAGTGTGAATTAAGGAAGCAAGAGATCAGTGCATGGTCATTTCTTTTTTTTTTTTTTCCCTCCCTCTTTTTCAATATTTATTTTTGAGAGACAGAGAGAAACAGAGACAGAACATGAGTAGGTAAGGAGCAGAGAGACAGGGGGACACAGAACATGAATCAGGCTCCAGGTTGTGAGCACAGAACCCAACATGGGGCTCAAACCCACAAACTGTGAGATCATGACCTGAGCTGAAGTTGGACCCTTAACCAACTGAGCCACCCAGGCTCCCCCAGTGCACGGTCATTTCTTAATTGGATATCAGGACCAGACAGAGAAGGCAGCATTCTCCAGGGAACTGCAGAGGGCACCAAGAAAGTGAGACAAGTCATTCTTATTCTTCATAGTAGTGAAATTTTAGTACCAGCCTTCTCAAAATTTCCTTTCCTAAATCCTATTAACAGTTACACCAAATTCCATTCAACAGTGGTGAAAGAGGAAGCCAAATCAGTAAGTAAGTCATAGGAGTTTGGCTATTTTAACAATATCCCAATTATAGATTCTCTAGGAGCAGAGATTGGTACAGATCAAGCACTGAATATAATGTAGGCCATAGCCTGCCAACCCAGGAGTCATTTTGCTTTGCTTGAACTTGGAATTATGATCATTTGAGAGAAAGAAAAGATATTGGAAGGGAAACAATTTAAAGAGCCGAGCTGAACAACCACATCAAAAGAACTTTGCCATATCATAGTAGACACAAAAAACAGAAGAAAATAATTTTACTCCCTACTTTCAGTAAGATTTGAGAAAATATTATATTCATACAATAAAAATAAGCCACTAGGAAACAGGAGCAGAGTAAAAGAAAAAGTTGTTGAAAATAAGAACAAAACACACTTAAAAAAGTCAACTTAGCAGAAGTATTGGATAACAAGTAAATCACTGGTAAAAACACATTAATCAAATAAAAATTAAAATAAAGAATCATGTTGAATATAAAGCAAAAATATAAAAGTTGGAAATTATAACAGGATAAAAATGCAATATGTATAAAACAGAAACTCAAAGAAAAATGGAATTTATGATAAAAATATAAGAAAATAAAAACAAATAGGTTTTTGTATGGAAGAAGGTATTTATTCTTCAAATTCAAAGATCATATTAATGCCAGGCAAATGTACCAATACTGAAGAAAGGTACATACCTTGATACCAAACATATCTTGATGTGATCTAAATTCCAAAGATAATCTCTAACAAATTTCAAGATAAACTTGGAAGTGATGAAAGGATATGGTGCAAATCTGACAGAGGAGGACTTACTGGCTTCAATATCAAATGACAGAAGAATATAAAGCAAAGTTTATGGGGATATGATTAAAAGTGATCAGGTGTTCATAATTCAAAAATGCAGCAACAGTAAATCAGTATAAAAAAAGAAAGACAAAAATTATATAACTTGAGTGTTATATCTGAAAGCATCCAGGGGATAAAACAAACACAAGAATCAGAATAAGGAATTCAAAACAGAATATATATATATATATGTATATATATATATGTATATATGTATATTTATATATACATATATATATAGGTGAGAAAAAATAACTCAGAAATACATTGCTAAAAATTTTGTATGCCACAGAGGTATACATAGATCATATCATTTTTTTTCTTTTCTTTTTTTTAACATTCATTTTTGAGAGAGAGAACAAGCAGGCAGAAAGAGAGGGAGAAAGAGAATCCTAGGCAGGATCTGTGTTGTCAGCACAGAGCTCAACGTGGGGCTTGAAGCTACAAACCACAAAGCCAAAATCAAGAGTCAGATGCTTCTTGTTGGGTGAGCACTAGGTGTTGTATGTAAGTGATGAACCACGGAATCTACCCCAAAAACCAAGAGCACAATTTACACACTGTATGTTAGCCAATTTGAAAATAAATTATATTAAAAAAAAAGAGTTGGATGCTTAACCGATTAAGCCACGAGGTTTCCCAGATCATTGATTTTCAATCTTTTTTTCTAAAGTATAAATTGTAAGTGACTTATTTCCCTTTAAATATAGATTTAATAATATCTGACATTTTTTGATATAATTTGTTATTATCAGCAATATTATCATTTTTATTCATTTGAAATTATTTTCTAATGGGCATTATGTTTCTTCTTTGATTTATAGAGTACTTAGTACTTAAATTCACAAATTTGGGGAATCGTCTTCCCTCCCTCCCTTACTTGCTCCCTTCCTGCCTTCCTGTCTTCCTTCTTTTCTTCCTTCCTCCCTTCCTTCCTTCCTTCCTTCCTTCCTTCCTTCCTTCCTTCCTTCCTTCCTTCCTTCCTTCCTTCCTTCCTTCTCTTTATGGCTTATTTTTATTGATAAAGTTGAGTTCTATCATGGCCAGGAACCATACTTAATATGATTCGCATTTTTAGACTTTTGTTGAAACTTACTTATGGTCCAGCATAAGATCTTGAGTGCAGTGTTCTTTATAGGTCAACAAGTCCATTTGTTTACCATATTGTCTAAACCTTCTATATACTTGGTGTTATTTATCTTCATATTTCACAACGAGGAAGTTCTGTGAAAATCTTACAATGAAATGTGAAATGCATTTTTGTTACTTGTGCTTTATATAATTTAAAGTTGTGTTATTGGGGATGTACGCAAAATTATAACACTGCATAGTGCATTCAATCTTTTAAACAATTAAAATACTCTCCCTTATGTCTATCAATATTGATTGACTTATAGTCTATTTTATCTGATAGCAGTTTAGCCACACCAGGCTGGTTTTTGTTAATATTTGTATGGTGTAACATTTTCCTATCTCTTTACTTTTAAGCTTTTTACATTATTATGTTACAGTTCTGACTCATCTAAGGAGAACATAATGAGATTTAAAAAATCTCATTGACAGTCTTTGTGCTTTAATTGGGTTTAATGCATTTATATCAAATGTAGTTACTGATACCTTCTTTTCAATTTCCTTCACCTTTTAGAACATATCAATTGTTTTGTTTTGCTTTGTTTTTAAGTTATTCCTATTTTCTTATAATGCTATTATGTACTTAATTTTTGCTTAGTGACTACCATCATACAGCCTACTTATTTGAGTTTCATAAATTGGCAACTTTGCCACATCTTTAACAAATGCACAGACCTTAGAACTTTTTAACTCCTTTCATGTGTCTCCTACCTTTTGGGGTTATAACTCTAATCCTACACATATGTGTAGTCCCTATAAGAAAAATACTGTTATGGATTCACTTAAAGTTACTGAAATATTTACCCTTTGCTCTTCATTTCTTTTTTCAATTTCATAGTTTTCCAGGACTTCTTTCAGATTCTACTATCTGAATAACTCGCTTTAATATTTTCTTTATTATGGGTTTTTGTAGGCCACAACACTTGTTCACAAAAATGGCTGCCAGGGATAGCAGCCAAGAATATTTCTCCAACCACCACTCATGATTGCTGTGGGAGGGAGTGTGTTGCCCAAGCTGCTTGATCTGGGGCAAATCCATTTTATTAGCAAGCACTCTCCTATAGAATCAGGTTTTCAGCTTTACCCATGTAAGGAAACTGTTCAATACACATGATCTCACACTATTAGATGAGACCATGGCAGCAGATGGAAACATAGTGTGAAAGTTAACCAAACACTTCTGGGAGTGTTTAAATACAAATATTAATGCTAATTATTAATATTCATTGTTAACAAATGAAAATCCTGGGCAAACGCTAAGCCGAGTGATAAGCCATGATACCAAACATAAATCAGAACTGTTCCTGGAACCCACTGTTTGAAGGTGTTTGATTAAATTGTACTCTTTCCCACAATACTTATTTCTGCGACAACTAATAATTTTTGTAAAAAAAATATCATACACATCCTTGGACCTTCAGGACAGACTCAAAATTGAGTTTTGGTTCTAAGTTTCTCTGTGACCCACAGTCTTTCATTTCATCAAAAGTAGTATTAACCTGCAGGAATTTATAAATTTAAATCTTACAAAGTATATTGTTCTTCAAGTAAATTTCATTAACAAAAAGAATTTGATTTATTAATGATGGTGATCAAATTATTTCATCCATTCAAAATTATCATGTCAGGCCCTGTGCTAAACTACTTGGAGATTTAGAGAAAAGAAATAATATGGATGTGGATATTCGTAATTTGTCTTATTCTGCTTAATCTTTTCTCAGGAAAATCTTGTATTCTGTTTACATGAGATTTCAATGGAATTCATGCTTATTGTTAATCAAAAATTATTCAGTGTTTCTAAAACTTCTTTAGGGCACATTTTCAATTCAAATACCTTCATACGTGCCTGTGACAATGTATTTTATTGGAAAAATGGGCAGGATTTGGAACCAATGCCTAAAACCTTTTCAAAGTGAAGTCAAACATCACTATTTCTCCAAAACAGTTATTACCATGTGGTCCTTGGGGGTACCCTGTGGATTTGGAAGCATTCCCCTGGCCACTGCCCTTCCACCAGCATCCTTGTTGTCTTGAATCTGAAGCATTGACTTGAATTCAAAGAGCTACCTACCTATGTGTTAAAAGTCACTGAAATGCCAATAAAATCAAATATTTATGCCTTTTGGAGCTGTAGAAGCAGATTTCAGGTCAATCTCTTCTTTTCCACCCTTGAAGAAATGATTTCTACCTACTTCTTTTTCCAACCGTGTCACTGTTTTCAGTGAGTCTGGTTGATCTGCTATTTCCTTCCCACCTCTTCAATTCATCTGGATCACCTGAGGTGTCTATGGTTGCTAAATCTTACTAATTTAATAATATATTATGCATAAACGTGCCTAACACAGAGCTTAGAGCAGACTGATTGTTATTTATGGCATCTGAGCTTCTCAGAACACATTTCTTAAACATAGCTACCATAATTCTGGCTTGTTTTTGAATACTATGTGGCCTGCATTTACAATATCTGAAATTTTATTCTGGCTTCCATTGAGATCTTCTTTCAATCTTGACTCACTTAAAAAAAAAAAAAAAAAGGACTTTAACTTTGGACAGTGTAATATTTACAGAAAGCTAGACAAGATATCTCAGAGCATTATATATACCCTGCAACCAGTTTCTCGTATTAACTTACATTAGTATGGCACATTTGTTACAATGAACAAATCAATATTGACACTTATTATTAATGGAAGGTCACAGTTTTAGATTTTCTTTTCAGTGACATTGAAAGTTGTAAGGATCAGGTATAATGTAGGATGTCTTTTGTTGTAATTTGCTTGATGATCTTCTCATAATTAGACTGAGCTTATAGGTTATGGGAGAGCAAGATCACAAAGGAAAGTGATTTTATCCCATCAGACAAAAGATATATAGTATCTATGAAACTTATCACTGCTGACATTGACCTTAATTACCTGGCTGGGTAATGTTCATCAGGTTTCCTTACTGTAAAGTTACTATTTTTCTTCTCTCACAATACTGTACTCTTTGGAAGGAAGTCACAATGTACAGCACATGCTTTAGGAGTGGAGAGTTATGCTTTCCCTCCTTGACAGCAGAATATATAAATATTTGTCTGGAATTCTTTTGCACAAGAGAGTTGTTTTTTCCACTCATTTGTTGATTTATTCAATCATTTATGTATATCAATATGGATTCACAGATATTTATTTTATACTGTGAGTTATAATCTACTACTACTTTTCTTCTTTTCTTGCTGAAATTGTTTTGGCTTTGACCACTTTTGACAAAAGGACATTTGTCCTTTGGTTGGTTCCCCTGATTTTCTTACATTCCCCTATCAAAGTATGTATGTGTGTGTGTGTGTGTGTGTGTGTGTGTGTGTGTGTGTGTGTTGAGTACTTACTTTCTGGCACTATTAGATACTTGAGAATCATCTCATATATTCTCTGCCCCACTCTTAGATCAGCTGTTCCTCTGTGGAAACCTGGTTTTCTTTGCTGGAGAATGGTATTGGAAACCAAAATATGGCACTCAATATATTATTGCTACTTCAGTGTCATTTCCTTTAGGCCATATCAGCTGACAGAGCAAAGAAATATATGTGTTGATAACAACAACATATGTTTATAAATATTTTATATGTAACTATATCAATCTATATGAAGCCCAATATGAGTTCATGGTGCTGTCTCCCAGCTCTAACCCATTAGGACATGTATCATTCTAGCCTTCTTCACTGGCTTATCTAAGCCCTCTCACTCCAATAGTGTATCTGAGCCTGTTTCTGATAGTCCCTTTGTTTCTTCCTTTTTATTTTTATTTTTTATTTGAGAGAGGGAGAGAGAATGTACACTCATGTGCGCACATGAGTAGGGGAGGGGCGGGGGGGAGAGGGGGACAGGGAGAGAAAGGAGAGAGAGGACAGAGAGGAGAGAGAGGGAGAGAGAGAGAGAGAGAGAGAGAGAGAGAGAGAGAGAATCTTCAGCAGACTCTATGCCCAGCATGGAGCCCAATAAGGGGCTCTAAGTCATGACCCTGGGATCATGACCTGAGCTGAAATCAAAAGTTGGATGCTCAACCGACTGAGCCACCCAGGCCCCCTCACCTTGTTTCATCATATGACTTTTCTCTAGATGTTTAGCATGCTTTTAAAGTTTCATTGAAATTCAGACAAAATTGGTAATAGAAGTTGGTCTGCATTTAATGTTTGCTGTACCTGTTGGTGCCAGAGGCTTTGATTTACTCTGTTCCTTGATTTTATCTCCCTGTGTGTCTTTGGATTTCCTAAGAATTTCTGAATAAATAGAGCTCCCATACTGCACATCTTTTAGGTATAATCCTATATTACATCAGGAGAGCCCAGTAGTGGGGGTGGGAAGATGGGGAGGGGGAGAAGGCATTTTATAAGCCTATGATTAAATGTCAGTCTCCCGGTGGGCATATAGGTCTCACTCAATTTTAGAAAAGGAACATATCCCTTCAAAAGATAACCAACAATTTTTTATCTTCATCTATAAGTCAAGGTAGAAATGACACAAGAAAGCAAGGAACTGTCATTATTTTACAGATGTACTTCCTTTTCTTTCAAAATTTAACCAAAACTAACTTCTAATTATTGAGAAAATGACTTACTTAACCTCAGTTTTCTCACAGCTGCTGTCTATTGGACTTATCCGGAAAGTGTTAGAATTTTCTATGGCCACACCTTAGATTTACAGAAGCAGAGATCCTTGAGCTGCAGGAGCTGCATATTTCAATAGCCATTTGTCAATTTCAGTAATAAGTCACATTTCTGCATCAGCGGATTAGCTATTACCCACAAGACCTTCAGTTAATTCACGATGCTCTGGCACAAAACTCTAAAAATTTTATACTGGTTATCTCCAAAAATCCACTTCAAGTTTTAAAGCAATTTAGAGATCATAGAATCCAACTTTTCAGTGAAATTAGTTGACTTGCTTAAACTTCCAAAAGGAGTTATGAAAAAGAAAACCAAGGCAAGACAAACTCCAGCCTGAATCCTAAGGCTTTCAGTGGGGGAAAAACATCAGTGACAGGATTAAAAGATCTTTTTTGCTTGGCGGCCAATTTTAACTTTATTGAATGTTATCTTAAAAGGCTTTTGATCCTAAATGTATTGATTGATTAGTTGAACCTAGATAGAATACCTTCCAGATATCATTTTATACAATACCTTATATATCAAAGCTGCTCAAAATGCTTCAATCAGTCAAATTGATCACACATCCAAATATATTTTCATCCAATACCAACAACTACTGATAGAGGGAAAAGGGTTCTAATCTCATTACATTTACTATTCATACAGATAATGCATATTTCAAAAGCCTGGGTATTTGCTTCCTAACTTTCTCAAAGGAGCTGCTCAAGATTAACTTATAGGAATCCCTCTCACACACTAATATATGTTTAAAACTCTATGTAGGGTTGGAAATATTCAATTTAGCACAAGTTTTATTGCAAATAATGGAAAAGTTATCTGAGTGCATTAGCTGAACATTCCATCTCCTATGAACTATACCCACAAAAATCCTTTTTGTGAAACCACCTCTGCACTTACCACATCACATGACTGTTGTCTGAAACCAAAGGGGCATTCTAATGCAGGGAAGATGATTATTCGGGTGTTCCTAAAAAAAAAAAAAAAAAAAAAAGGGGGTTAAAGCCAAGCAGTACAGCACTTATAAAGAAATCCCAGGACAATATCATGATTATATTTCATAAGAACATAAAGATTTCATAACATAAATTTGCAAAGACAAAGGAAAAGGAAACAATTCATTTTTCTTGGAATTGGGCAAAGATAACCATAGCTACTTTGGAGTAGACTCTGAATTCTGGGTTATAAAAAAGCCTTACAATCCTGACTTGGCCCTGGGGTTCACAGGGTTAAGGATAAATGTACCTCCTAAAATCACTATGTTCAAGAAATTGCACATTATTTTTTAATGAAGACCTTAAATTGCATATCTCAGTAGAGTTACTAAGATAGATGAAAGTAATATTAGAAAAAACAATCAGAGCTTTAATTGTAATGGTCTGAAGAAACACCCGTGTAAAAACTAGACTTAGTTTAATAGATATCTTATACTAAAACATGTTATCATGCTATAAAATAATGATTTGCAACAGAGATAAAATCATTTTCCTGACTTTTCATCCAGAACAATCACAAAGGCAGCAAAGTAATGGAAAAAGTCAGAACTTTAAAATTATATAGACCTGGATTAATCCTGTTTCAGATATTTAGTACTCATGTACATCTGTTAAATTTATTTGACATATTTGAATCTGTTTCCCCATGTGTGAAAAGTAGAATAATGATACCCATGCCTAGAAGGATATTTTAAGAGAAAATGAGATAATATATTCAAAGCTGCTAGTCTAACATCGAGCTCAAAACTACCTATTCATTCTGTACAAGTTTATTAAGTGCCTGCAATATGCTAGTCACTACTTTAAGTATTGCTTCTCAAAATAGTGGGTAGGATAGAATACAAGTGACAAATCTAGAATGTGAAATGAAGAACAACAAGCATTATTTTTAAAAACCTCACATGTTAGGTAGAAAGATAGCACACAAAAGGGTGGTCAAGAAAGTGCACTGGGAAGGTGTTGTATGTGTGGAAAATAAAAGGAAAAAAGGAATGTGTTTTGTGAATTATCTGGAACAAGAGGCTTCTAGGCAAAGAGAAAAAGTCTGTGAATAGGGTGTGTGTTTGTCTGTTTGAGGACAGTGGGTTCAGAGAGGTTCTTCTATGTCCCTAGAATGTAACCTAGGAGATAGTATCACAAATAGCATCTCGTAAACTCCATAGCTAAGAACAAGGCCACGGGAATCAGAGTGTCTTTGTCTAATGTTGCATGTCTACCTTTGGCAAGTCACTTAACCTTCTGGGTTTAGGATCCCTCATCTATAAATTCAAAACAACTGTCCCCTAGGGTTGTTATGAGAACTAAATGTGTTAACAAATATTAAGGTGATAGCATATAGTAAATATCAAAGAACTCACTTTTAAATTACTAATTAACAAGGAATAGAGTCTCTTTTTCCTCTTATTGGAAAATCAACCTCTAGTTTCCAAGAATATAGCCCAATTAAAATTATTGGATTTAATATTTGAAATATAGTTTGTTTGTGTGAATCTTATGGCTGTTTTCTATTCTGGAAATAATGACTTTTCTGTTCTCTTGTTTTATTTCTAGGTTTCTGTTGGATAAAATTAGGGTTCTGTTTCTTTCCAAACTTTAGAAATCTTACTTCAGAGCTTTGCTATCTCTTGAACATCAGTGAACTGTACAAACAAACATCTGCAAGATTGATGAGTCATAAAATTCAATGAAGAATTTTAAAATTCAAAAACAAATAGTTTCAATGTTTTCTTTTTGAAAGCTTTTGATAGTGGGTTAAAGGTTTTATCTACTTTAACATGACTGGAATTTGGCATTCAAATAAAATGCAGATTTCATTGCCTATATTAATGCCTTTTGTATTTAGACTATGAATCTGCTTCTCGCTTTCCCATGCATTTTCCTATGCAACCCTCTCAATGACACAGTGAAGTGGGTGTTGTTACCCCCCATTTTGAAGATGTAGAAACTGACGTTTATAGACAGTTAATTTAAAATAATTGTGAGGTTAAATGTTAGGATAAAGTTCAATTTTGGGCATGTTAAGTCCAACATTTATTCCTTATTGTTATGGTATGAATATTGGTATCCCCTGAACATTCCTATGTTGAAATCCTAGCCCCCAAAAGTGATGGTATTAGAAGGTGGGGCCTTTGGAAAGTATTTAAGTCATGAAGGTGGAGCCTTATGAATGGTTTAGCTCCTTACTAATGTTTTAGCTCCAGAGAAGTCCCCAGTCCCTTTCACCACGTGAGGATAGGAGAAGTATGGGACCACAAAGAAGTCTCTCACCTGACTATGTGGGATCCCTGATCTTGAACTTTCAGTTTCCAGAACTGTGAGAAATAATTTTTTTATGCTTATAAGCCACAAGGTCCCTGGTATTATGTTATAGCAGCCTGAATGGACTGAGAGAACTATCCAAAAACAAACTTTCTGTTAGTTTTGCATGCACCCAATCTACCACAGGGCCCACACAAATGGTTTCAGCTCATCATAAGTATTTATTGTATTTATATAAAATATAACACACATTGTGTTTCTGTTTCGTAACTGTATAAAATAATGCTTACTTCTTCCAATATGAGTATAAACTCCTTAAAAAATTGAAAACAATATATGCTTTATAAAATGGGTCTGGACATATCAAAGATTGAAAAATCTTTGAGAAATAAATTAAAATAACTTCACTTCGATTATAGGATTTAGAGTCACACACATTTAGATTAAAATCTGCTCTTTGACATCTCCTAGATCTAAATCTTGGGGAGTGGTACTGAGTACTTATCACCATCATCTATTCAATGAGAGTAATATTCTTTTTCTACCATGATCATTACATGGATTGAGTATGTAAGGAAGCAAAAATAATTTTCTCTCTCTCCTGAGTTCTTAGCTGAGACCCCTGTGATAATAAACAGATGAATAACAGAAAAAGAGACAGAAGTTATTATCATGTATAATTCATGTATACATGGGAGATATGCAGAGAAAAATGAATAATTCCTCAAGGTGGCTTAGAATTCAGGTATAAATGCCATCTTAACAGGGAAAGGGAAGGAAGGGTGCAGGTCTCTTAGGGGAGAGTAGGAAGTATGTCTGGGTGTGGTGTAACAAGGATCAATCTTCCCTGGTTGATGAAATGTCCAGGAAGGGGACTTAAGACAATTGAATTTCTTCTGGAGAATCTGTCTTTAG
The DNA here is from genome assembly GCF_018350175.1 of Felis catus. Classification (NCBI taxonomy): domain Eukaryota; kingdom Metazoa; phylum Chordata; class Mammalia; order Carnivora; family Felidae; genus Felis; species Felis catus. The sequence goes on along the minus strand of NC_058377.1, from coordinate 80,985,290 downwards.
GCAGACAGAGAGAGTTCAGAGAAAGTATTAGATTGGTTCATACAAAAATCCAGAAATTAACTGAAAATTATCTTATGTTACACATTATTATTTTCCACTATTGATCTCATTTAAACACTGTAACAAATTTAACGACAACTCTTATTTATTTATTTATTTTAATTTTAGATACTAGAGAGAGACAGTACAAGTGGAGGAGAGGGGCAGAGGGAGAGGGAGAATCTCAAGCAGGCTCCACACTCAACACGGAACCTGAGGTGGGGCTCAATCCCAACACCCTGAACCGAAATCAAGAGTCACACTGACTGACCCCTTAACTACAAATCTCAATACAAAAACATCTCTAGTTACATGAAGAAATACTCCCACGCACTGTGATGGAGAAGACTGCATTGTGCAGGACGCTCCTCTTGTGTGACACAACATTGAGTTTGTAAACACAGTCTCCTGTCACTGCTCTCACCAGAAGCACACGGCCTCTTACTTGTATCACTGCTTTCACCTCCTACATGGTATTGCTTCCCTTTTGCTTTATTTCATCAATATGTCATTCACATTTCCAATTATAAGATCTCTCTTTGTAAGTAAACATTCTCTTACATTTTAGATGATTTATAAAATATTAAAAAATAGTTCAAGGAGGAAACATGTTAAATGTTCATATTCTTACCTTTCAGAATCAACAAACAACCTTTACTATTTTGACACAACTGCCTTCAGAGATTTGTTTTAAATGCATGATTTTGAAAAAAGGATTCATAGTAATAGTTATTATCAAATAGTAAGTAATTTCCATTGGAAATCAAAGAACATTGCAGATGAAAGTTAATCTCTTCTTTGACCTTCACTGGCCCATTGTTATTCCTTCAGCCAAGCACTTTCTTAGAAAAAGTAGGAGGAGGAAGTTATTAAAACCCCTTAACCAGAATAAAGTTCTCACACTGATTCAGGATCTACAGTTTTATACAGCAGTGTACTACGATACCATAGCCCTAAATGTTATATCAGGTCTTAAAAACCTGTTGCATTTTTCCATTCCAGAGCACATATGTATCTGAGAAGTCCTATCTTTCTTCCCTGTTCATAAAAATCTGGCTCAATTTAAGACCCTTTAAAAAATATTACAGCATCTGATGGGGCACTTGGGAGGCTCAGTTGGTTACGTGTCTGAGTCTTGATTTTGGCTCAGGTCACGATCTCACAGTTTGTGAGACAGAGCACCCCATGGGGGGGAGGGGGGTGCTGACAGTGTGGAGCCTGCTTGGGATTCTTCCTCCCTCTCCCTCTCTCTCTCTCTTCCCCTTGCTCCCCTCCCCTCAAAATAAATAAATAAACATTAAAAAGATTTTTAAAAATTACAGCATCTGAGATGTTCATTAGGCAGAGATGATTATCTCTCTGTCACACTCACCCATGATTATACCTCCACCACAGAACCTGTCACGCGTCCCTGATGTTACTAATATTTGTGTAATCTTTGTTGCTGGTCTGTGAAGGACTTGAACAGAGGCCACTTCATCTTCATGTTTGTACTTTCTGAATCAAACATGCTACTGGTCCTTAGCCTAGGTTCAATAAATTTGTGCTTTAGATAAAAGTAGAGGAAATAGTGATAATGGGTATGGAAGGATGAGAGCACGATAGAAAGAAACACCAACAGTTATTAACTTACTCAAATTTAATCAAATGCTTTAAATGGAACATAAGTAGGATATACAATGTGGCATGAAAAGGTCAGAACATACTCATAGTCAGGCATGCACAACTCTTTAAACTGCTCTCAAAATGAGAAACAAAATACAGTCAACTATGTATTTTTGCAAAGAATTTTATAACCAATATCTCTAAAATGAAGCCTTAAAATACTAATGGATTATGCAAAGAGTATTTTTGCTTGTTTTAAATTTCATGTGACTCCAGTCAGAGCTCTCAATTTCTGGACTCCAAAATAAGATATATTGGTAGAAAATTTATTAATGATTAATTTATATTTATTGATTAACCTAGTACTTTCAGAGTAATGATATTTTGGGTATTGTTTTAAATTGGAAACAGAAAGGTAATTTTGGAGTTATTAGCAGTCATTTCCAATACTGTATAAAATCTAGTTGCATAAATATGATTTTACAATATATGCAAATAATAATGCTATTAGTTATTTCAAAATGACAGCTCTGAGCATTAATTAGCTAATGCTTTTAGATCAATTAGATCAAATAATGAAAGAAAGGAATGAGTGGATTTCCACCAACCAGTTACAAAAGGAAATTTGATTTAGAATATAGGTATATAGTTGTGTGGAAGTGCTGACTGATTCCTTTTGGATTTATGGAAACTACCTCACCAACATCAAATATGCTCTATAGAGTAAACATCGACCAATCATCCGTGTCTTAAATCTCAGTCAGGTCAGAAGTTGCTTTGCAAAGTTGCTGAGACTGTCTCACTTCCTAGGCCTATAGCAAATAAAATGACGAGAGGACTCTTTCTACATAAGCCTTGCGAGCCCTTTTTGAAGTTTTTCTACATCTCACAATGAATTGCAATCTTGCCAATTACAACACCACTGGTTATAGATTGAACATAAGGTACCAGTACAAAAGGACTAATCGAGATGAGAAATGTAGATAAAATGTGCCTCAAAAACAGAACTATTCAGTGGCTTTTAGGTAACAGAATTAATCAGATAGAGTATCTGTTAAATTGGGAAAGCAACAGACTGTATTAACTAGGTCTGTGGTGTTTCAAAAAACTTCCAGATCCTAATGTTTATTTATTGTTCATGTGTCTGTGCATGTCCTACAGAAATGCAGATTAATCTTGAGCAACATTCTTTTAAAGCAGTGGCAGTTTAAAAAAAAAAAATCTAATCTTTACAAAGATTTAATTAAAGTGACTTATAATATATTAAAAACTTCATAAGAAGGAATCTCCAAATAAAGAATACTTTATGTCCCAGATGGAATTTTTCAACTTTGCTTCCAATTTAATAAAGAATCAGTTTATGACCTAAATCACATTAAGTCAAATGGTGGGAAAACTTCTGTATTCAGTTTAATGCTGAATACGTTTTCTAATTATTCAAGTATCAGAACAGGAAATATACTTCAAAAGTTTATACATGCTTTAATCTTTCATCGTTTTTAATCCACTTTTTTTCTTGGAAGTCACTCAAATTCTCCCAGAACTGGCACTATAGGATTATGTAAGTGGTATTTATATTGTTATGTAGAGTTTGATAATTCTTCCAAATGGAAGTTTTACGGCACTAATTGGATAGGTTTTCCCTGAAGGGGTCTAAAAACCTGTTTGCAAAAATTTGGGAGTGTCTATTTCATATATGAACTCATTATTAATCCATTGAGGAATGATGACAAGTGCTGACATCTGCGTGCTTCGATGTAACATGTCTTATAATAAGCATTTCAAACGAATTATTTAATAATTTCACAGCTATCACAAAAGTTGTATTTTTAATGTTTACAGAGAAAAGAGAGGCTCAGAGAAGTTAAGCAACTTTACCAGTTTACTCAGATAATAATGAAGGAGCCAGTATATGAAACTGGATCTGTGTGCCCTGGAGCCTGTACATGTCACACTGTCGATGTTCATGCCATGCTTGCTGCTTTACATATATCATCCTAAAACCACTACTGTGGGGTGTACATGTATATCACAATCTCACAGGCAAGTAAACTGAAGTTAAATAATTTGCACAAGGTAGCAGCTGTATTTAGAATGCCTTTATGACTCCAGTGCCTGATTCAACAACAATTGACTTGGCACTTAATATTCATAACTTCCAGAAGGATCATGTGAAGAACAAGGGAGAGAAATAAAATGAAGTTCTGATCAATGAAATCCCACAGCAATGCTCAGAAACATGCAAGAGACAACATGGTTCTTCCTAAGACATAAAGCGAATCCACTGAACAAGGATAGTTTGTGAATTAGCCCATCAATGACCTTATTTCAGAAGTGTTTTTCAGCAGAAATTAATAAAATATTTTTCCTTGATCTTATTTACTCTTTTTTCCTAAGTCCTCAAAATTCTAAAGGCAGCATTTAAGTGAAAATGGAACAAGCTAATAAGCACTGTTACAATTTAAAAAAATCAGAGTAAGAAACCTCACATATTGAATTCTAGAAGAATCGAATAAAGTAATGTACTTGGCAGACAAAACTAAGAATGAATCCTGGCTCTAGCACCCATTAACTACATGATTTAGAGAAAGTTCCTTTGCTTCAAAGAATTGTAACTGTCCACTAAATAAATCGTAAAACTTTTAATGCACAGCATTTTCTACAAAAATCAAATGAGCTCAAGTTATGCAAATCATCTAATACCCTGCCACGCATGTAGCAATTATTATATTGTTTGATTCTTTACTATTCTTTCTACACGTAGCATACATTTCTTTGCTTAAATCAGCATTAACATTTTCCCCCTCTGTATTCCCTTTATGTTCCTCTTGGCATGATTAACCCAAATCTATTTTCAAATATCATATATATTAAAATGGAGATATTGGATATAGTGAACATACATGGACATTAGCAATAAAATATTGTTTGTGAAAATATTTTTCCATTACACATAAGAAGAAATATATGCATGGATACTGGATTATTATGTAAATCAAATTCTTAATGTGAGGTACTATCAAAATAGTTAAAAAACATAACAGTACAGTTCTGAGGGCAGAGTGGATGCTAAGTAAACATGTAGTAAAATATTTGCATCGGATAAGTACTTGGCTTCTAGTAAAGAAGACCCCCTTTAAATAGTCATTTTTTTTTCTCTTGCATAAGATAGGTCAAAAGGCAGGCACTCCTGGTTTTAATCTAATGCTTCATTAAATCCTGAAGAACCTCAACTACTTCTATCTTTCTGGACAACAATTGGTTGTTTTTATCCTCAAGATTCCCCACCTATTTAAGATGACCACTGCAGCCCCAGCCATAACATCTTAACATCAGCATCACTTCACAATAAAGATTAATGTGAGTAGCCTCCCTCTTCTCCAAAGAATGAACCCTAAATCCCTTTTAGCAATTCAATTCTCATTTCATTCACCAAAACTTAGTTGCATAGCCACAGAAGCTAAAAGGAAATGACTAAAACAGATAGATCATTCAGTTGAGTTCAGTTACTAAGGAAGATGATAAAAGTGTATATTAGAAGGCTCTTCGCCCAAATAGAGATCTGTGTTTCTTTTCCCCACTTTGTCTTGGCTCATGGGAAAGAGGCCTTCTAGAATTTGCACACATTGGAATTATGCTGTGTAGGAGAGGCAATCAATATTAAGAAGAGAGATTTATGTTTTCCTTGTAGATGTCTACTCTTGGCAATGCCAGTAACAATTAAGAACTAATTATGAGATAATGCAAAATATTCTGATGTGAAGTGGGTGAGAAAATAAATGGAGAGGAGAGAATGAAGGAGGATGGGAGGGAATTGGGGGTATCAGGGAGAGTTAGCCAAACATCAGGGAACAGGCAAGATTAGGCAGATAGAAAATACAAGTTTTCTCTGTTCTTCAAGATATTGTGAGTGACACTAAATCCTATGCACAATGAACTTCAGCACTTTCTCAGCTATTACCAGGTAAACCCAGATTTACAAATAATTAAAAGGATCTATGAACAGCTGGAGGACTTTTTGAGTGAAATTTGCTACAGCCCCACATTATGACAGGAATCAGTTGCTTCATTCACCTGAGAAGGATTAAAACAATTGAAAAGTTTTGGCAATCACATTTATTGACTATTTCCATTTTTTTCACATAATTACTATTTTGTGTTAATATTTTTTGGCAAAGAACGTGTAAATATTTGTCACTTTTCTTTTAAGTATTTGGTTGAAAGAGTCCTTCAGAACCACTCAGCTCAGCCCTTCAGATAAGCAAAGCAATACAGAATTTGTTAGCACTTTGGTAGTATACAATTCCAGTTCATGTCATTATTTGTTTCTATCCCAAGTATTTATTTTTACTGGTCCTGACCAGCATTTCTTTATTTCTTAAATTACCTTGAAACCACTGTGATGCATGCTAGGAAGTTTATGTAACCCAATCGGAGGTCTTGGAAGACTAAAATCATCTAGGGTGTTGGTCAATTAAGAAATAAAAACACTAGCTATGGTCAGGTATGCCAGGTCTAAGACTACCTCCAACAGTCATCTTTATCAAGAGACTTACAGTTTATACTCCGTCTCATAAATTTTTGTTTTCCCTTGAACCTTCATGGCACTCAACAAATATTGGCTGGTGATATACTGAACTGCACAAAGGTTCTGAGGTTCAATTTTAGTAAAAAAGATAATTTAAAGGTCTTTTATAAGAAGGCTCTGCATATTTATAAGGGCAAATGGGATTTCCTAAATTGCCGTAAACATATTAATGCTCAATCACAGATGCTGGCGTGAAAATGGATTTTAAATGTCATTGGCATAGGAGGAAAAAGGAGAAGAGAGAGTAGTGTCCTCAAGTTCACAGGGTGTACTGGTTTTTAAAAAATGATGCAAATGCCCTAGAATGGTCCGTCTATCCCCTATTGTTTTAAAATATTTACAGAAGCAAATTCCAAACTGTGTTCCTCAGGATACTAATTTCCTCAGATGTTAAAAGTGTGTCCATAAATTTGAAAATAAGCACCTCAAGGACATATATAATGCCCATTAGAGTTTTAAAATCTCTGATATGTTTTTCAGAAAAGATTTGGATTAATACTAATTTAGTATTTCTCTAACATATGCATTTAAAAAGAAGTCCACTCTTATGTTGTTGTTGTTGAACAGTTACTAGCATTTTGGGAAATTCAGTGTACCACGGAACACTATGTGAGTAAAGCTAAATTCATTTACAAAGGCTGTCACCAATATCACAACCAATAACTTGTAGGAGGGTATCACTCACAAAAATGTGTTTTCATTATAATTGTTTTCAAAAGTTCGGGCTGATTAACATTAGCATGAATTACCAAAATAGCATCAAACTTTCATGAAAGGGAGAGTCTAGCATCAAAATAGAATCACTCCCTGGGCCAGTCCATGACCTTTGTTAGGGAAGACTTCAAGAGGATGACAATGTATGCACCTTTCCTTTGCACTCATCAAGCATATGAGTATAAATATAATACCATCAACAACTCTTGCACTACATAGTTTTAAATGGGATTTTTTTTCTCTTTTACTCCCTACACATATTATTTGCCTTATTTTTATGTTTTATGTTGCTCTTACTTATGCCATTTTTCTATAAGAATAAATCTTCCTTTCCTCTTTTTCCTAAAATTGTACAATATAGCTTGTTTGAAGCTCAGAGATAATTCAAGCCAATGAGAAAGCTGATTTGATATTAACTTCACACGAATATCTCTTGTTATTCTATATATAAATAATATATGAGATATATATATACTTATATATAATTGTTTTGCATATGGTCGCTCAAGATACTCATTGTATTTATTTATGTATTTGTTTCACCTTCTTACATGTATTACAATGTCTAAATTTTGCTTGCTATTATAGCTTATGCTGTTTATTTTTTTAAAAACCAGTTGGATTTATGTTTATTTTGGAAATACCAATCTTATTTCTCACAAAACCAAGAGATCAAGTTAGTATGTGTTGACAATCACACTTCAAAGATAGCAAAATCTCTTAGAACTGGAATTCCTTGAAACAAACTAAAAATATATGCAACAAACAGAAAAAACAAAAGTGTAAAAACAATGTCAGTAAAAATCCAGCCAATGATCTAGTTTCTCAATGAGTCCACAAATACTTTTTAAAAAAAGTTACTTTGGGGAGCTTGGGTAGTTCAGTTGGTAGAGCATCTGACTTCAGCTCAGGTCACGATCTCAGGGCTCATGAGTTTGAGCCCCACATCAAGCTCTGTGCTGACAGCTGAGAGACTGGAGCCTACTTCAGATTCTGTGTCTATCTCCCTGTCTCTCTCTGCCCCTCTCCTACTTGCTTTCTCTCTCAAAAATAAATAAAAACATTAAAAAAAAATTTTTTAAAGAGAACTTTGATGAAGATACAGTCTAATCACTGTTTATTCCTTTTCTTAAAAATCTAATATGTGCAGGTAACAGTAAAGAGAGTTCTGGGGAACCTGTATTAGCTAAGCTGCTTTTGATTCCAAATACTAAAAATCCCAATGGCCTTAGTACTCAAAAATTATAAATGTATCTAAAAAGCAGAGGTATTGAGGAGGGCACCTTTTGGGATGAGCACTGGGTGTATGGAAACCAATTTGACAATAAATTTCATATATTGAAAAAAAAATAAAAAGCAGAGGTAGGTGGGTTGGTTCACTAGTTATAGTGAGGCTTAGTGACATCAGGTTTTTGCTATGTTTCTCTGTGGTTCTCTTAGGCTTCCTTCTTTCCAGTCACTGCGGGCAGTCTCCCAGCCTCCCATGGTTTCCTCAGGGGCAGCAGGACAGTGAGTCTCTTCTCTCAACCATCAAAATGAATACATACGTTAAGTCCTCAATTTGCCAAGGTCTCTTGAATTAAAGCACATGGCTGTTACATAACAGCAAATGGATATAAAATGATCCCTACAATATTCTCTATAATGTTCAGAATGCTTATGAAATCAAATGAGGAATGTGGTGATAGGATTCCTCTCTTTCGTTCATCCACTCATTTATTCACACAAGAAAGAAATATTTATTAACAGTGCCTGACACTGTTGTAGACACTGAGGATACAGCAGTAAACAAAACAGATATATATTTATAAAGCTCACATCCTGCTGGAAAGGCAGGCATTAAATAGGTGTATAATGCAATTTCAAACAGGAACAAGAGCTGTAAAGATAAATCAAGCAGAGACGAGACAGAGACTCAGACTCAGGTGTGCTTTTTTCCCCACAGAATAATCACACACAGGCTTTCTGTAGAGACCTACATGAAAAAGAAGTCCAAATCAAGGAGAAAGCATTCCAGAAGAGAAAAACAAAACAAAACACAACAAAACACCAAACTGGTCTGAGGCAAAAGTGAACTTTGCCTGATTTGAATTTCAGCAGACCAGTACAGCTGTCACACAATACAGGATAGGAAGAGGAGTGAGGAATGAGGCCAGGGAGAGAGCCAAGCGTCAAAACAAAGTTTGGCAGAACAATTTTGGAGGATCCTTAGCAGGATACAATATGATTTAGATTTATATTTTAAAAATCTTGCCCTTGCTGCTTTTGGGAAACTGTAGAGGCGCTAGGATGGAAGTTGAAAATGCCATTTCAGGAGGCATTTGCAGTGTTACAGGCGTAGATAGTGGCTTAGACTAGTGCACCGTTGGTGAAAACAACGAGCACTGGTAGGAATCAGAATACACTCTTGAAGTCACTGTAAAGCCAACAGATTCTGAGAAATGTCATAAGGTAAGCAGACTTCAATGGAGATATTGACCTGAACAAAACTATGCTATTTCATCTACCTTTTAGCAGACTAGAGAGCAGACATATTGTAGAGTCTCTTCTTTCTATTGCAATATTTAACTTTAAAGTTCCATCTTGGGAAGTATTCGATATTTAATTCAATTAATTTCCAAACTGTGTCCCTACAGTAGAAACATTAATACTATACAATACTGACGAAGTTTTGGAGTGATGGTGGGGTGGTATGGAGCTGATGGCCAAGAAAAGAATTCTTGAAGACATCTTTGGTGCAAAAATGGTGATTGAATTAAAGCATGGGGACAGAACCCACAGGTAGGAAGAGCTGCATGGGGTTCTAACAGGTAACTCATTATATACCTCAGGTTGAGAGGGGGTCAGGGATAGAGTAAGTCTCCAAGGAATTTTGGAAGCAAAGTTTCCAGGACCTTGAGAGCTAGCTATTGCCAGGGAAACACCATTTATTACCCTTTAATCAAACCTCAGTCATGAGACCCCCTCAGATCATATCAGGGGGCCATAAGCTTGGAATATGATTGCACCATGTATCTTGGGGCAGTTGAGATAACGGAAGTAGACTTACAGTATCCTCGAGGTTGGGATAATGTTAAAGCTTTCTCTTTTGTCCCTAGCAAAGTGTCATCATGGAGGCAACTAAGCTCCTAGAGGGAAGTCAGTCTGCTGGTTTCAAGGACTTGCCAATGGATTGTAGGCAGTAAGGGAATTTAATTTTTCATTTGCCTTAGTTCCCCATATTACCATGGCAAGCACTTAAACCCCTTTCCTTTGTTCTTGGGTAGCCAGGAGTGTCCAAGGAATATCACACATGTTCCACCTGGGGGGGGGGGTGCCAGCTTGTATTTTGCCCTCAGCTTGCCCCACGCTCCCTCATCAAAGTACTGACACAAATCCAAAGGTTTGCCCCACTTAGTAACTTTATAACTTTGGATAAATTTCATAACTTCTATGATTCAATTCCCTCATTTACAGAGTCAAGACATAATATATACTCAATAGATTGTCTCAAGTAGTGAGAATGTGAATCACTAAGCACACTCCCTATCTCACATCAGCAACAATGCAATAGGTATTCATTTATTTTATCCTATTTTTAAAATAATTATCCTTAGCCTTTGGATGTCATGAGAAATTTTTCTACATGGGCACAACAGGAATCAAGACTTTGATGTCCCATTGTTTTTAAGGAAGAAGGTGGTTTTAATGACATGCTCAGTGGTCCAACAATTTTCAAGCAACTGCCAGAAACTCTTGGAATAAGACGTGACTATGCCATGGAAATGAAGAAAAAAAATCTTCATGTGCTGGGAATTTGTCCATTCTAGGCATAGATAATTTTCCTTTGGCAGAAGGCCTAAATGTTTACTGGCTTTTGCTTTCTATTCTTTGAAAAAGAGAAAAATAATTTTTTTCCCAGGAAAATTCTAAGTTCCCAGAGCTATCTATCAAGATTCTGAGTAGACAAACTTTATTATAATTTAACTGGGCATTCTATGACCTTCAACTGCCACTAAATAAAATCGCTAATCTCCATGACTCTTTTTCAAGGCTGTACATTTTATTCAAATTTACGTATGATAATATTACACATGTTCATTTGAAAATAAAATTGGCTGTTTTAAAAAAAATTATGATGGCAAACTAAACCAAGTTAAACTCCTGTGCTGTGCCTTGATGCCTACTAGTTATGGTTCCTTGATTCTAAGAACTGTACTCTACTTGAAATGGCAAAAACAAGCCAAAGAGACTCTCAGAAGTATTACTGGGCAAGGTAGAAATGTAAGAATAAGTTTTGAGAGAGTACCAAAAGTGGAAGTTCACGTGAACATGGGCATGATCTGTTTCCATCTAATAACATCAGTGCTAACATGTTCAATCAAGTACCTACTCCACTGATCCCTTTTTGATCAAAGCCAACACCTCCCTCTTTGTACTAGGAGAAGGGAGATGATTAAAGCTCTAGAAACTCTTATCAATTAATTACAGGAAAGTTTTAGTCTAGAATCGAGGAGGGTCGAGGGAAAATAACTTTTCCTCTCCCACATAGGCAAATTTTGTTAGAGTGATATGTGAAACCTTGGGGATGTGGCTTCAGTCTTTCTTTCCACTGTTTTCTTCCATTCATTTATGGAGGCCTACACTTGTAGCTGCAGCTCCAATCACCAAATTTCTTCTTTCAACGTTTTTTTTTTTTTTTTTTTTTTTTTTTTTGGGACAGAGAGAGACAGAGCATGAATGGGGGAGGGGCAGAGAGAGAGGGAGACACAGAATTGGAAGCAGGCTCCAGGCTCCGAGCCATCAGCCCAGAGCCTGATGCGGGGCTCGAACTCACGGACCGTGAGATCGTGACCTGGCTGAAGTCAGACGCTTAACCGACTGCGCCACCCAGGCGCCCCTCCAATCACCAAATTTCTGATGTCAACAAGTGCAAGTAGATTCCCTCTTCTCTGAGTCCACTACCATTTGCAGTTTCCTTTGAACACCCATCTCACTTCATCTTTTATCACTGAGGAGTGGGATACTTTGAAACTGGTAGCTACTATTTCTGACATTTTAAAGTTCTTTTGTTGTTTTCCTACTCTCTCTACCAGGTGGAGTCTAGCCCTTTGCTAGAGGAGGGTACTGGCACCAGAGGGATTGCTCCTTTGTGTATGTAATGACTAAAGGAAATACTTTAAATGGGTCTTTTTACATGAAAAAAAGTAAACTACATCCTGTTTTGGAATGAGAGACTTGTGACCCCAAGTTGCCTGGCATGATAATAAGAGGAATTTTGTATATTGTTAGCTGAATTGTGAGGCTAGAGATGGTGAAGATGCAGGTGATGGCCATGATGATGATTATGAGATCAGATATCTCTAGAATATTAGGGCCTACATTAGGAGTCTAGACATGCTCAGGGATAGTCTTTTTTTTTTTTTTTTTTAATGTTTATTTTTGAGAGAGACAGAGTGGGAGCCGGGAATAGCATAGAGAAATGGAGACATGATATGCCCCGACTGGAGAGACCCCTGAAAACAAACCACCAGAGTCCAGAGTCAAAGCCAAGCGGCAAGGGTCGTTTATTGCAGGTTCGAACCCAGACCTCCGCGCACTCATTGCCGGTGACGCTAAGAGGCCCCGAGCAAGGATCTTACAGCTTCTTTTATAGACAGGCACAAACAAGTTAGGGATTTTCGAGGTTACAGAGCTGTTATTGGTTGACATTTAAATTTGAACACTCAGCAGAACTTGATTGGTTCCCGCCTTTAGGTCAAACCACTCAGCAGAACCTGATTGGTTCCCGCCTTTAGGTCAGACCACTCAGCAGAACCTGATTGGTTCCCGCCTTTAGGTCAGACCACTCAGCAGAACCTGATTGGTTCCCGCCTTTAGGTCAGACCACAACTGGGCACGCCCTGGCTGGTTCCGGGAATGGCGGGGGGGGGGGGGGGGGGGGGGGGGTTCTTTTCTTTGCAGTTGTGGGTACACCTGGTAATTTTTCTCTTAGTCTCTCAGACACAGAATCCCAAGCAGTCTCCTGGCTCAGAGCTGTCAGGACAGAGCCTGATAAGGGGAACAAACTCATCAACTGCAACATCATGACCTAAGTGGAAGTCAGACACTTAACCACTTAACTCACTGAGCTACCCAGGCAACCCTGCTCAGGGATAATCATACTGAAAGAAGAAAACAATTCTTCTGAAGTTCATCAGAAGGTGGTGGGGACAAGATAGAAGACCAGATGAGATCTCTATCTTCAGAGGAAGGGGACCTGGATGCTAGTAGCAGTTATTCAGATACTCAATCTTAACACTTCTTTTTTCTGCATTTTAATATATTAATCTATGCATTTAACAGGTAATTTTTAGGGACCTACTATGTGCCATAAACTCTAGGTGCTGGGGTTATGGTCACAGGCAGATATAGTGGAAAGCTAGTGGAATTAAAGATCCAAGATCCCTCAATTACATAATATCCCTTCAAAAGGACATTAATTCATATCATTATGTTTCTAAGAAATTTAGCAAAATAAGAAAGTTTAACCACAATCACTTAAAAAATGTTTTTGTTTTTTTTTTTAATTTCTACCTCTACTTCATCCTATTTCCCAACCTGTCAGTTGCTTTAGAGTGACTATTGGCATTGTGGTAATCTGAGTTAAGAAAAGTTGAAATCAGAAGGCACATTTAGTTTGGGATTGATGGAATGTATTTTCCAGTTTAAAATAATTTCCATGTAGATAAAGTTATAGTCAATATTACTAGCAATCTGGGAGAAGAAATGATGTCCAGGAATACTCTCGAAACATCAACACTAGCTGATGAGTCTAAGCCATCATCAAGCAGGTCAGGAGAAGGACTGAAGGGCTGGGATAAAAGTGAGACCTCAGGAGATGTTGGTTGACAAGGATTCTGCAGGAGAGTGAAAGTAGGCGTGAGGCAGATGATTGTCCTGAGAAAAGTGTCCATGATCTGGAGTGGTCGCGACTAAGAGTCTCTCTACGAGTAGGAAACCCACCATTGGCTGGGCAATAATTTGTTACAGCTGACAGGTAATTTCAAATACTACAAGTTAAGGTAATGTCATATTATGACATAAGAGCCATTTTTTGGGCAACCATGTACTTTTCCTTTGATGCCAGTTTCTGGCAGGTTGTACTTACATGGCATATATCTAGGGAATATGATAGATTTTACAGATGTATTCTTCAGCCCACACAGGCCCCTGTTCTGTATAGAAATTGTGTGAGTTATGCATTTTTACCCAGAGCCACATATACACAATCATGGGGCTTAGTTGGTTTGTATTCCATATCTGGCCTTGGGATCAAAACGGACCTTTCTGTTCCTGATGCCAAGAGGGATTAATGTGCCTCATCCTTTGAGCCAGACCAGGCTGGCCCCCTGGAATGGGTCAGGGAGGGAAGAGGAATATGCAGATATCCATGCTCCTAAGATTGTGAGATACGATAAGAGAAACAGGAAAAAAAAAAACCAAAAAACAGCTCGCTTGGGACTGCACTTAGGCAAACTTAATGACTAACCTTAAGTCACACATAGGTAATATATATATTGCCTTGGCAGGAATAGCTAGTTGGAAGTCTCACCTGAGGGGAGGACATTCTACCCAGGACCCTCATTCGGGACTCCAACCAGTCTGTTCACCTTGGGGCTTCCCCAGGCAGATGGATGGATGTGTGAGTACCTGATTTAATATATTAAGCCTTCTTTCTTCTTCCCTGTATTTCTTTTCCTCTTCATGTTTACTTTAATTGTTTAATTCCTTATATCCCCTTTCCCTTATAATTAATAAAGTCTTCCTCCATGAAACCGAAAGTGCGGCTATCATGAATTCGTATTATTTAGAACAGCCCCTTAGTATGATGAATATTGCTAACTTTAATGAGTGCTCTATTTTTTATTTAACATTTAAGTTAACATGTTTCCTCAGACACTTTCACATTTTATAGCCATAGGCTTGATTATGAATATCCAAAAGCACTCTTGACTAAACAGAGACATCATTCATGTGATTCTCTTTTTCTTCTAGTTTATACTCAGTACTGAACCTAAGCATGCACCAGAAGTACATTTCTGTTTTCAATTCCTATTCCTGAAAAGTAAATTAAAATGGCAAAGAAATGAGCTACTTATAAACTGTTACAGGACTTGACCTAGGTATATGTGCAATGGGATTAGAAAACAACCTTCTCAAATCTCTGAAAAGATTTTTAGGAAATATTGTAGTATCAGAAACAAAGACTGCTTATTCCAGGGCCTTACTTCCTTGTGCTAAAAGAAGTATTTCTTCTTACTACAGAGTGCCAATCTGCCAAATATCTGTTGTCTAATTCCACCTTCCCCTTTTCTTTCTTCCTTTCTTTCTTTCTTTTCTTTTTTTCTTTCTTTCTTTTTTCTTTCTTTCTTTCTTTCTTTCTTTCTTTCTTTCTTTCTTTCTTTTTCTTTCTTTCTTCTTTCTTTTTTTTATGTTTTTAAATTTATTTTTGAGAGAGAGAGAGAGAGAAAAGAGACTGAGTATGAGCAGAGGAGGGGCAGAGAGAGAGGGAGACACAGAATCCAAAGCAGTCTCCAGGCTCTAAGCTGTCAGCATAGAGACTGATATGGGGCTCGAACTTATGAACCATGAGATCATGACCTGAACTGAAGTAGGAAGTTCAGTCGATTGAGCCACCCAGGTGCCTCCCTTTCCCCTTTTCAGATATAGCAAATTCAGTGCTTATGGGGCTAGGAGGAGGACACTTAACCTTTAAGGACTTTCTCCCCCTTACCCAACACTTCAATTTGCTTTCTAAAACTTTATAAGTAGCAATAAAATTTAATTGATTTCTTTTCCTTTTTTGGTTTTCTGTGTTTTCTTGTTGAAAAACTTTTAAATCCAACCTTAAACATTTATAGCTAAACTCTCATCCCCCATAACATTTTTTCACATACACTTTAGAAAACTTACTACTCATGAAGATCTTGTTTTGAAAAAAACAAAACAAATTTCACTTAATATCCAGCACATTCCTCAGGGACAATCGTAGGCCTACCAACAACTATTAATCTCCAGAGATTCCATGCACCTGCCTATAGATATTCTCAAACTCCATAATGCAGGATATCAATCTCCTTTAATATTGTAAAACCCTCATAGTTTCAATAGATTCCTATTCTCCTAATTTCCTAATTTCAGGGATGAAAGTCATGTAAACACAAACCATGGAGGACCTTAGATTTAAATATAATGCAGCTTCTAGATGTTAACTGGGGCAAATGGGATCATTTGTGAATTTTAACATTAAGTTTGTCAAGTTAGCATCCTTATTGGGAGACATGTCAGGCCAAATCACAAAAGTTAGTAAATATATTATCAGGAGCAAAACACTAACACAAAATTTAAGGAAACGTGCTCTGATAGAGATTCCTTTTATAGATGTTCTTCCCCAGATCACTAGGACCAAAATGGCATTTCCATGATACTCTGAAATATAATGCTGGAAATTCTTCTGGAGGGTGAGAGCGACTTTTCTCTGATCCTCTGACTCTCCTTTCTGTATGTTATTTCTTTCACAGTTGTGTTAGGTTCAATTCTTATAGCCCATCCCTTATCTGATATGTTCTCAGTTAACCTGCTTTTCTGTTTGAGAGGCCACTGATAGATAGACCTGTTCACAGGTTCCCTCCGGGTGAAATCACTGACCTATCTTGTTACCACAACTGACTGAACCAGGAAAGGACAAATGATCAAAGAAGTAGCCCATCCATAGGCAGGCCTGTTGAGAAAAGACTGTCTACATTTTAGTACTGGCATACAGAGATCTTGTCAGTTAGCTGGTGGATTTAAAACAAATGACTTTACAAGAAATGCGCCAAGGCTGGTCATGGTGAAACCTGTTCGAGTTGAGGGATCAGATGAAAGCTATGTACAGAGAGAAGAAAATAAAAAGAGGGGCAGAAAGTAACATCTGACCCTAAGAGATGGAGACCAGGTTCCTGATAACTTTTCAGTTCTCAAGAAGTCTAACCTTTTGTTACTTTTTGTATTTGGGTCCTAGGAAACTTCTCTATGCTTTTGAAATAAACACCTTCCTCTCTTATGCAAATATGATTTTTTTCCCTTCAAACAAATAAAATGGAGTTAAAGATAACTGAACATTTAAATTATGTAGACAGAGACTAAAGCAAAGATGTGAAAATTGAGTACCTTCAGGGAAGACACCATTTTATACTTAATTATATCTAGTTTAGAGTCCAAAGACCAGAAAGTAATTATATTTATGTTAATAATTACTAAGAAACAATGACACCTTTAAAGTCTACATTGACAATATTCTGTTTGCTAAGATGGTGATTTTGTTCCAAAAAAATAATTTCTTAACAGACTGATAGGGTAGTTAACTATGTATCAGGCTCTGTGCTGTGCACTTTATTTTATTTTTTTAAGTTTATTTATTTTGAGAGACAGAGAGAGAGAGGAAGAAAGAGAGAGCACACAAGTGGGGGACAGGTGGAGAGAGAAGGAAAGAGAGAGAATCCCAAGCAGGTTCTGTACTGTCAGTGCGGAGCCCGAAACTGGACTTAAACTCACGAACCGTGAGATCATGACCTGAGCTGAAACCAAGAGTTGGACGCTTAACAGACTGAGCCACCCAGACGCCCCTGTGCTGAGCACTTTAAAGAAATAAAAAGACTCTCATCCTTTAGAACCTCTCAGTGCTGTTGGGAGAGAAACACCCAAGTGATAATTATGGAATAATGCTGTAACATTAGTGATAGAAACATACCTAGAGTAATACAAGGAGGATATGGCACTCCATCTTTTAAAAAACACAGGCTATATTTTGCTCCAATTAGGAGTGGAAGGATTTCAGGAACACTTGCTTTAATAAGTCTAAGTCAGGAAAAGAACACATTCTTCTTCAATAATGTACATCATGTTTATAACCGACAGCAGCTTATATTCCCACAATCATTATAAGTCTCTTGCACATATCCTTAACTGTCTTTTCTTTCTCTTCTTTTCTCACACTCCCCTGGAAAAGCCACAATTCAAATTAAGGCAAACATTCTTCCTACTCTAGCCTACACCTTTGCAGGCGAATATAACAGAACAAAAAATTCTGTCCTCACCTTAAATTTGTGACTTCCACCCTCAAATGGGCCCTTAATGTTGTCCAGTGTCACACTACAAATCCCTAGCCTATTCTCTTTCATGTTTTCTGAGATAGATATTTCAAATTTCTCTTTTCTTTTCAAACTTCCAAAATCCCTTACCCATCCTTTCTTGGCTTATGAGCTTGGCTCCTACTTAGTGGAAAAACCAAAACAACTAGAAGCTAGAAGGGAAATATTTGAAAACCATTCGTCTAATGGATCAGAGATTTTTAAAAGCATACTTTATCCTCTTGAGTTTTTTTTTAAAATCTTATATGAAAACGTTCTAAAATGCATAAAAAGTAACAAAATAGTAAAAAACAATAACCTATTTTTCATGAACTATTTACAACAAGTTGAGAACATGATGCCCCATCATCCCCATATACCTTAGTACTTTAGACTTTTTACATAATGACATAATGACATAACACTAGAATTAGGAAATTAATAGTGAGTCATCACCAATCTAATCCTCAGACCCAAATTAATGTGAACATTGGCCCCAACGTGTCCTTTAGATCACAGAAATATATTTTCAAAACACACAATGCACTTACTTGTCATGTTTCTTCAGTTATCTTCAAAATGGAACAGTTCCATAGTCTTCCCTTAACTTTCATGATCTTGAAACTTTGGAAGGTTAGAGACCAACTGCTTCATAGAATGTTCCTCAGCTGATTTTATCTAATGTTTCCTCAGGTCATGCTTCTTTGGCTGGTTATTGCAGACGTGATACTATGTCACTCTCATTGTAGCCTATAATGGGCACAAGAATTTAATTTGTTTGATTAATAATGATGTTTGATATCTTTATAAGGGTGATAACTACCAGGCATCTAGTCTCAAAAATACTATTATTTTGCCCTTTGTTAAATTTGTAATTTAACACAAAATTTGTATTTTGTGTGGAGTTGTTTTGAAGTGACATCAATACTCTGTCGCTTGCCAAACTTTATTTTTTTTTTATTTTTATTTTTTTATTTTTTTTATATGAAATTTATTGACAAATTGGTTTCCATACAACACCCAGTGCTCATCCCAAAAGGTGCCCTCCTCAATACCCATCACCCACCCTCTCCTCCCTCCCACCCTCCATCAACCCTCAGTTTGTTCTCAGTTTTTAAGAGTCTCTTATGCTTTGGCTCTCTCCCACTCTAACCTGTTTTTTTTTTTTTTCCTTCCCCTCCCCCATGGGTTCCTGTTAAGTTTCTCAGGATCCACATAAGAGTGAAACCATATGGTATCTGTCTTTCTCTGTATGGCTTATTTCACTTAGCATCACACTCTCCAGTTCCATCCACGTTGCTACAAAAGGCCCTATTTCATTTTTTCTCATTGCCACGTAATATTCCATTGTGTATATAAACCACAATTTCTTTATCCATTCATCAGTTGATGGACATTTAGGCTCTTTCCATAATTTGGCTATTGTTGAGAGTGCTGCTATGAACATTGGGGTACAAGTGGCCCTATGCATCAGTACTCCTGTATCCCTTGGATAAATTCCTAGCAGTGCTATTGCTGGGTCATAGGGTAGGTCTATTTTTAATTTTCTGAGGAACCTCCACACTGCTTTCCAGAGCGGCTGCACCAATTTGCATTCCCACCAACAGTGCAAGAGGGTTCCCATTTCTCCACATCCTCTCCAGCATCTAGAGTCTCCTGATTTGTTCATTTTGGCCACTCTGACTGGCGTGAGGTGATACCTGAGTGTGGTTTTGATTTGTATTTCCCTGATAAGGAGCGACGCTGAACATCTTTTCATGTGCCTGTTGGCCATCCGGATGTCTTCTTTAGAGAAGTGTCTATTCATGTTTTCTGCCCATTTCTTCACTGGGTTATTTGTTTTTCGGGTGTGGAGTTTGGTGAGCTCTTTATAGATTTTGGAGACTAGCCCTTTGTCCGATATGTCATTTGCGAATATCTTTTCCCATTCCGTTGTTTGCCTTTTAGTTTTGTTGGTTGTTTCCTTTGCTGTGCAGAAGCTTTTTATCTTCATAAGGTCCCAGTAATTCACTTTTGCTTTTAATTCCCTTGCCTTTGGGGATGTGTCGAGTAAGAGATTGCTACGGCTGAGGTCAGAGAGGTCTTTTCCTGCTTTCTCCTCTAGGGTTTTGATGGTTTCCTGTCTCACATTTAGGTCCTTTATCCATTTTGAGTTTAGTTTTGTGAATGGTGTGAGAAAGTGGTCTAGTTTCAACCTTCTGCATGTTGCTGTCCAGTTCTCCCAGCACCATTTGTTAAAGAGGCTGTCTTTTTTCCATTGGATGTTCTTTCCTGCTTTGTCAAAGATGAGTTGGCCATACGTTTGTGGGTCTAGTTCTGGGGTTTCTATTCTATTCCATTGGTCTATGTGTCTGTTTTTGTGCCAATACCATGCTGTCTTGATGATGACAGCTTTGTAGTAGAGGCTAAAGTCTGGGATTGTGATGCCTCCTGCTTTGGTCTTCTTCTTCAAAATTCCTTTGGCTATTCGGGGCCTTTTGTGGTTCCATATGAATTTTAGGATTGCTTGTTCTAGTTTCGAGAAGAATGCTGGTGCCATTTTGATTGGGATTGCATTGAATGTGTAGATAGCTTTGGGTAGTATTGACATTTTGACAATATTTATTTTTCCAATCCATGAGCAGGGAATGTCTTTCCATTCCTTTAAATCTTCTTCAATTTCCTTCATAAGCTTTCTATAGTTTTCAGCATACAGATCCTTTACATCTTTGGTTAGATTTATTCCTAGGTATTTTATGCTTCTTGGTGCAATTGTGAATGGGATCAGTTTCTTTATTTGTCTTTCTGTTGCTTCATTGTTAGTGTATAAGAATGCAACTGATTTCTGTACATTGATTTTGTATCCTGCAACTTTGCTGAATTCCTGTATCAGTTCTAGTAGACTTTTGGTGGAGTCTATCGGATTTTCCATGTATAATATCATGTCATCTGCAAAAAGCGAAAGCTTGACTTCATCTTTGCCAATTTTGATGCCTTTGATTTCCTTTTGTTGTCTGATTGCTGATGCTAGAACTTCCAGCACTATGTTAAACAGCAGCGGTGAGAGTGGGCATCCTTGTCGTGTTCCTGATCTCAGGGAAAAAGCTCTCAGTTTTTCCCCGTTGAGGATGATGTTAGCTGTGGGCTTTTCATAAATGGCTTTTATGATCTTTAAGTATGTTCCTTCTATCCCGGCTTTCTCAAGGGTTTTTATTAAGAAGGGGTGCTGGATTTTGTCAAAGGCCTTTTCTGCATCGATTGACAGGATCATATGGTTCTTCTCTTTTTTTTTTTGTTAATGTGATGTATCACGTTGATTGATTTGCGAATGTTGAACCAGCCCTGCATCCCAGGAATGAATCCCACTTGATCATGGTGAAGAATTCTTTTTATATGCCGTTGAATTCGATTTGCTAGTATCTTATTGAGAATTTTTGCATCCATATTCATCAGGGATATTGGCCTGTAGTTCTCTTTTTTTACTGGGTCTCTGTCTGGTTTAGGAATCAAAGTAATACTGGCTTCATAGAATGAGTCTGGAAGTTTTCCTTCCCTTTCTATTTCTTGGAATAGCTTGAGAAGGATAGGTATTATCTCTGCTTTAAACGTCTGGTAGAACTCCCCTGGGAAGCCATCTGGTCCTGGACTCTTATTTGTTGGGAGATTTTGGATAACCGATTCAATTTCTTCGCTGGTTATGGGTCTGTTCAAGCTTTCTATTTCCTCCTGATTGAGTTTTGGAAGAGTGTGGGTGTTCAGGAATTTGTCCATTTCTTCCAGGTTGTCCAATTTGTTGGCATATAATTTTTCATAGTATTCCCTGATAATTGTTTGTATCTCTGAGGGATTGGTTGTAATAATTCCATTTTCATTCATGATTTTATCTATTTGGGTCATCTCCCTTTTCTTTTTGAGAAGCCTGGCTAGAGGTTTGTCAATTTTGTTTATTTTTTCAAAAAACCAACTCTTGGTTTCGTTGATCTGCTCTACAGTTTTTTTAGATTCTATATTGTTTATTTCTGCTCTGATCTTTATTATTTCTCTTCTTCTGCTGGGTTTAGGCTGCCTTTGCTGTTCTGCTTCTAGTTCCTTTAGGTGTGCTGTTAGATTTTGTATTTGGGATTTTTCTTGTTTCTTGAGATAGGCCTGGATTGCAATGTATTTTCCTCTCAGGACTGCCTTCGCTGCGTCCCAAAGCGTTTGGATTGTTGTATTTTCATTTTCGTTTGTTTCCATGTATTTTTTAATTTCTTCTCTAATTGCCTGGTTGACCCACTCATTCGTTAGTAGGGTGTTCTTTAACCTCCATGCCTTTGGAGGTTTTCCAGACTTTTTTCTGTGGTTGATTTCAAGCTTCATAGCATTGTGGTCTGAAAGTATGCATGGTATAATTTCAATTCTTGTAAACTTATGAAGGGATGTTTTGTGACCCAGTATATGATCTATCTTGGAGAATGTTCCATGTGCACTTGAGAAGAAAGTATATTCTGTTGCTTTGGGATGTAGAGTTCTAAATATAACTGTCAAGTCCATCTGATCCAATGTCTCATTCAGGGCCCTTGTTTCTTTATTGACCGTGTGTCTAGATGATCTGTCCATTTCTGTAAGTGGGGTGTTAAAGTCCCCTGCAATTACCACATTCTTATCAATAAGGTTGCTTATGTTTATGAGTAAGTGTTTTATATATTTGGGGGCTCCGGTATTCGGTGCATAGACATCTATAATTGTTAGCTCTTCCTGATGGATAGACCCTGTAACTATTACATAATGTCCTTCTTCATCTCTTGTTACAGCCTTTAATTTAAAGTCTAGTTTGTCTGATATAAGTATGGCTACTCCAGCTTTCTTTTGGCTTCCAGTCGCATGATAAATAGTTCTCCATCCCTTCACTCTCAATCTAAAGGTGTCCTCAGGTCTAAAATGAGTCTCTTGTAGACAGCAAATAGATGGGTCTTGTTTTTTTATCCATTCTGATACCCTATGTCTTTTGGTTGGCGCATTTAATCCATTTACATTCAGTGTTATTATAGAGAGATACGGGTTTAGAGTCATTGTGATGTCTGTATGTTTTATGCTTGTAGTGATATCTCTGGGACTTTGTCTCATAGGGTCCCCCTTAGGATCTCTTGTAGGGCTGGTTTAGTGGTGACAAATTCCTTCAGTTTTTGTTTGTTTGGGAAGACCTTTATCTCTCCTTCTATTCTAAATGACAGACTTGCTGGATAAAGGATTCTCGGCTGCATATTTTTTCTGTCTAGCACCCTGAAAATCTCGTGCCAATTCTTTCTGGCCTGCCAAGTTTCAAAAGAGAGATCAGTCACGAGTCTTATAGGTCTCCCTTTATATGTGAGGGCACGTTTACCCCTTGCTGCTTTCAGAAGTTTCTCTTTATCCTTGTATTTTGCCAGTTTCACTATGATATGTCGTGCAGAAGATCGATTCAAGTTACGTCTGAAGGGAGTTCTCTGTGCCTCTTGGATTTCAATGCCTTTTTCCTTCCCCAGTTCAGGGAAGTTCTCAGCTATGATTTCTTCAAGTACCCCTTCAGCACCTTTCCCTCTCTCTTCCTCCTCTGGGATACCAATTATGCGTAGATTATTTCTTTTTAGTGTATCACTTAGTTCTCTAATTTTCCCCTCATACTCCTGGATTTTTTTATCTCTCTTTTTCTCAGCTTCCTCTTTTTCCATAACTTTATCTTCTAGTTCACCTATTCTCTCCTCTGCCTCTTCAAGCCGAGCTGTGGTGGTTTCCATTTTGTTATGCATTTCGTTTAAAGAGTTTTTCAGCTCCTCGTGACTGTTCCTTAGTCCCTTGATCTCTGTAGCAAGAGATTCTCTGCTGTCCTGTATACTGTTTTCAAGCCCAGCGATTAATTTTATGACTATTATTCTAAATTCACTTTCTGTTATATTATTTAAATCCTTTTTGATCAGCTCATTAGCTGTATTTCCTGGCGATTCTTCTGAGGGGAATTCTTCCGCTTGGTCATTTTGGATAGTCCCTGGCGTGGTGAGGACCTGCAGGGCACTTCCCCTGTGCTGTGGTGTATAACTGGAGTTGGTGGGCGGGGCCACAGTCAGACCTGATGTCTGCCCCCAGCCCACCGCTGGGGCCACAGGCAGACTGGTGTGTGCCTTCTCTTCCCCTCTCCTAGGGGTGGGATTCACTGTGGGGTGGTGTGGCCCGTCTGGGCTACTTGCACACTGCCAGGCTTGTGATGCTGGGGATCTGGCGTATTAGCTGGGGTGGGTAGGCAAGGTGCACAGGGGCAGGAGGGGCAGGCTTAGATCGCTTCTCCTTAGGTGATCCTCTTCAGGAGGGGCCCTGTGGCAGCGGGAGGGAGTCAGATCCGCTGCCGGAGGTTTGGCTCCGCAGAAGCACAGAGTTGGGTGTTTGTGCGGCGGAGCGAGCAAGTTCCCTGGCAGGAACTGGTTCTCTTTGGGATTTTGGCTGGGGGATGGGCGGGGGAGATGGCGCTGGCGAGCGCCTTTGTTCCCCACCAAGCTGAGCTCTGTCGTCAGGGGGCTCAGCAGCTCTCCCTCCCTTTGTCCTCCAGCCTTCCCGCTTTCCGAGCAGAGCTGTTAACTTATGACCTCCCAGACGCTAAGTCGCGCTTGTTGTGGGAACACAGTCCGTCAGGCCCCTCCGCTTTTGCAAGCCAGACTCGGGGGCTCTGCTTGGCCGGCGAGCCGCCCCTCCGCCCCGGCTCCCTCCCGCCAGTCCGTGGAGCGCGCACCGCCTCGCCGCCCTTCCTACCCTCTTCCGTGGGCCTCTTGTCTGCGTTTGGCTCCAGCGACTCCGTTCTGCTAATCCTCTGGCGGTTTTCTGGGTTATTTAGGCAGGTGTAGGTGGAATCTAAGTGATCAGCAGGACGCGCGGTGAGCTCAGCGTCCTCCTAAGCCGCCATCTTGCCGCTTCCCCGCCAAACTTTAAATGTATGCCCTATCTTTATTTTCTGGAGCTATTGCTTCTCCATTTCATTCAATGGATCATATTCCATTATATGCTTAAATTGTCCCAGAACAAGCTGGCTTCTGGGTCCTGAAGACATTATATTTTGAATACTTCTTTTTTGTTATAAGTGGTGCCAGACTCATCCTCAAGCTTGGTTACTCTATCCTTGCATTTAGTCGTTTCTCTAACAATCTCTAGTTTCTTGGGGGAAGAGAATGGTGTATAAAGCCAAAACCTGAGAGGCAGATTTATATAAGATCTCAGTCTCCATTAATAATTTCAAATTCAATTAAACATCATTCTCCTTTATTCTTTTTCTCTCCTCTATGCTTATCACTCCATTCTCTGATAACTGGCATCCATTACAATTCACATATTTATTTAACTAATATCCCCATAGCCACCACATTCCCTTTCCTGTGTCTGTGTTCTTTCCACCCTACTTCATCTGCGACACGCTGTGACTAGGCTCAACCACCACCCACCTGTGTAGAATGCTCCTCCTTCTGCTCAGGCTCCAGACTCTGTGCCAAATCATTTCACAGCACAGAAGACTTTCTACCTACTCTGCACTCTGGCACTCTGCAGAGGGTTGCCTGTTCCATCCCCATGTGGATACCAGTCTTACCTCACTTAGGTCCAATATTCCATACTGGACTGCCCTTCTCACTTTGCTGGGACTTCTATTCCTCACTTCCATTTTTCTTCTATGTGAATGTTTTCCTCAGCCTGCCCCTTCCCCAGGTTTTGACGTCCACTTTCATCCATCATGGCTCTTCCATTTAGTGCAGACTACTACCTTGCTTAGCCCTACCTAATGGCTTTAAGACTAGATTGCTTAGAAATAGAAAGGAAGAAATAGATATAATAAAAAAGAGGGTGCCGGGGTGGCTCAGTCAGTTAGGCATCCAAATTCAGCTCAGGTCATGATCTTATGGTTCGTGGGTTCAAGCCCCACATCGAGCTCTGTGCTGACAACTCAGAGCCTGGAGCCTGCTTCAGATTCTGTGTCTCCCTCTCTCTCTCCCCTCTCCCCACTCATGCTCTGTCTCTCTCAAAAATAAATAAACATTAAAAAAATTAAAAAAAAACACAAAAATAGTAAAAAAGAGAAGGGACAGAATGGAATAAGAAGAGAAAGGGGCTTTTCTTGATTTTAACACATATTTAGATTGTATTACTGTCTCTTCTGGTTCATTGGTTCTCCTGTCAACTTTTTAGCATCCCTCAGTTTGTCCTCCTTACATGACTGTTACATAAAATTGAAGAAGAATTATGAGGATGTTACATCTTAAGAACAATTTTTAATGACAATATTAATTATGAAATTGAATGAATGGAACATTGCCTATATCTTACTATATAAAGAAAATTGTTCTCACTTATGTACTCCTGATTCCCTGATTATTATTCTTGGGTGCCAGTCTTGCGTGGGAAAGAAAATAATAAGAATCCTGCATACTGAGCAAAAGTTCTTAAGGAATAATTAGCAAAACAAATCTGATACTAGTATTTCTGTTTACTTCATTATTAGGTTAAAATGTGAAGTTGGTGAATCGTCCCATTTATATAATTTTAGCTTTCCTGCCTACCAGTCCATGTTGCCTTCCAGCTCTTCCTTTTATTACTCCTCATCTTCTAGGCTTTTCTGAAAGCATAGTGCTTTCACTAAGTTAGGGAAGGTATTGCTCTCAGTTACTGATATCTGTTTCTTCACTCTAGGACAGTGCTCTCCAACAGAAATATGAGAGTCATTCATGCCATTCAAACTTTTTCTAGTAGCCACATTAAAAATTTTAAAAGAAACTGGTAAAGTTGATTTAAAAATATATTTTACTTAATATATACAAGTTATTATTTTCACGCATCAATATCATTAAATTATTGAGATATTTCGCATTCCTTCTTTTCATACTACATCTTTGAGACCTGTTACATATTTTATCTTACACATGTCAGTTTGGATGCTAAATTTCTATCAGAAATACTTTACTTATATTGAGATTTCATAAAATTATCAGTTAAAAAAGTAAATTCATATTTCCACTTTCATTCAAACACAGTTAAAAGTTTCCCAATACACACATTAAGTATTCATTTATAAAACTGTAATTAAACTAACTTAAACAAAATAAAATAAAACTTGAGTTTTTCAGTCACATTAGTTCAAGGACTCAATAGCCTAGTGGCTACTATATTGAATACTATAGGGGTGCCTGGGTGGTTCAGTTGGTTGAGCTTTTGACTCTTGATTTTGGCTCAGGTCATGATCCCAGAGTCATGGGATCAAGCCCCACGTCGGGCTCTGCAGAGTGTGGAGCCTGCTTGGGATTCTCTCTCTTTCTCCATATGCCCCTCTCCCCTTATTATTTTATTTATAAAAAAATAAAAAATAAATAAATACTACAGATCTAGTCACTTAATAATAAGGTAAATATGAGTAACAGTATGCTGTTGATAAGGAAGTCAATATTGGTAACTTTGAAGTGATGGAATTGATCTGATTTGGGGACAAATTAAGATCTGGCATTACTAAAGTTTAAGGTGAAATTCCAGAATAACCTGCATTACTTACTTAATATAATACAGTTCTGATTTATGTTTCTCAAAACATTTAGTGTGAAAATTTTCTTGAGTAGTTAAAAATACTTATTTCCTGTCTCTCACCCCATTCCATCAGAACTTCTGGTTTAGAAGCTCTACAGTGAGGTTTAGAAAACCACCTTTTAGTTAATTCTGTCTCATTTTGGATAAAATGTTGAGAAATACTGCCCTCCAGAGTTTGACTGTAGTAAAATCAGTTTCTGATCCAGTATTAAAAATATTTATTGAACAGCTAATGTTTTCCTGATTTCCTGATGATTAGGCAATGTTGAGCCAGTATCGTTGCCCTTGTTTCATTAAAGACAAACACCTGAAGTCATAACTCACAGAGTTTAGAATCCTGACAACAGATTTGGATAAACACTGAAGCTATTAGATAACTAAAATAAAGACAGCAAATCATAAATTATCTAAGTGGTTAATTCTAAGCAATGAAGTCAAATGCTATCCCACCTCTAGGTTGCCCATATTTACTATTTAATAGTAGAAAATATCTACTATTTTCCTGGCCTTCAAGTCTAGAAAGTCAAGGAAACCAGTGTGTTTTTTTCTTTTCTTTTTCTTTTTTTTTTTTTTTACTTTTTTTTAGATTTTATTTTTAAGTGATCTCTACACTCAACGTGGGGCTCAAATTCACAACCCCAAGATCAAGAGTTAAATGCTATCTATACCTACTCAGCCAGCCAAGTCCCTTAAGAAAAGCAATGTTCTTAATACTAGAGATGATTCCTTTAATGAGAAAGAATTATTAGTGTTTTGGTCATCTATACATTGACACTACATTCCACTTCTACATTCTTTTGTTTTCTTTCCAAAATTTTGTAAATATGTATATTTTATCATTAGATTTAAACCTATATGACTATCTAAGTATTTAAACTTTGGAATCTTATAATACAGATTTAAATACAGAATCTTACAAATACATATTTTTCATTTTCTAATACCTGATGTTTCTTAATGACTTAGCATATAGCCTTTAATTCTAATTACCATTTAAGAAAAATATAAGACGCGAAAGGAAAAACAAAACAAGACACAAAACAAACAACTTTGTTCAGGTATTTCTATTTATAGCCTCATTTTATTACAAATTTGCCAATATTGCCTGATTCTAATTTAAAAGGGAAAATTAAGTATATGAGAACACAATGAGTAAAATATATGATTTGTGTCATGGCAATCTGAATGATATCATAGACATTTTTCTGGGACTTTGCAAGTGCTCATGGGAACCTTAACATCACACAAACATTTGATACCATCAACAGAACATCTCATCACTGCAATGTTCTACCATGGGCTTGCCAGACAACAAACCCTTGCCTCTCATTACAATAAAGTGGCAGTATTGAGGATGAAGTCTGCCATACTCTGGAGAGGTCCTTTCTGAAAAGAAGCCAAATATTATGTGACAAAAAAACTCTGTTAGCTATAGTCTAATTGGACTATAGGTCCCATGAGACTCTCAAATATACAAATCGTTGCTATAGGAGATGTGTCACAGATGTGCCAAGAACAAGAGATGTACCCTTTTCTCCCTAGTGGGGCAGGACAAACTGGCCCCAAATAGGACAGAATTACAAGCCCAGGTGAAACTTCACCACTGAAATTTAAGCAGGTTCATATGGAGCACATCTCTCAAGGAAACAGTGACTATATTTTGTATGCCCGAAAACTCACTCCTCAAACCTGACACATCCATCAAAGACATATTTCAGTCTCCCTTTATGCTTTTATTTGCCAATTGTGTCTAGGCAGTCATGATAGGTCACATCTTGTTTGACATCTTGAAACAAGAGCAGAAATCTCTCAATTTCCACTGCCTTGCATACACCTACAAATTGATTTGTCCCTAGACAATCATCCAGCATAGATTAACACCCACACTGTTCTTGACTTAAGACAGAGTAAAAAAAAGTGTTTTCTTCAGTGCAAATGGCAGGGAAAATAGGAAGGAGAATAAAGTCAACATCCTGCTGATGCTTGAAAGATGGAAGAATATACCCTCTAACTATGAATAAGGACTGATTAAATTTATTCTTAGAATTCATATAGCTGAACAACTTTATAAATGTATTCAAAACTAAATGCTATTTAGCAATTATTTCTTTCACCTACTTAATCATTTGAGAGAAAGAGATGGAACTTCTTTCATATTCCCTATCCACTCTATTTTTAATGATGTATTGTAAAAATGTATTCTCGTTCCAAAATTAATCATTCATAACAAATTTCTACCCATAAATTCCACAGTTAAGAATGTATTCAAGTATTATCATATATAGATACCAGGATAAACCAACCCAAAATATTTGTTTTTGTCAAGACACTTGAACCAACGTTGGCCAATCCAAGCAAACTGCCTCTTTAAGAATTCATTTGAAATTGTTAGTAACATGCAACTGGTTACACACTAGTAAATTATGCCTTCAGGATACAAACATAGCACCATGCCTTTAAGAAGCTCATAGTCAGTGAGGAAGTCAAGCAAGAGAGTAAGAGTAAATAGTCATTATACATTATGCTCTGACACAACTGTTTATATAATGAGGTGTGAGAGATTTGAGACTGGTTTATAGAGGCGGTTCAAATTAAGTGAGTGGAAGTCCCTTCCTCCCAATACAAACGGAAAAGGCATTCCAGACAAAAGGAACAGGAGCTACAAAATAGAGGTAGGACAGTTACTGTATGCTCTAGAAAATACACATAGCTCAAACACTGAGAGTATAGGAGAGCATACAGGATATGGGGAGGAATGGGAAGCTGAAGCTGAAGGCAGAGGCCATGAGAGCCATGCCTAATGAGCTGAATTTTAACCTGGAGGTGGTGGGACATGATTAAAAGGATTTTAAATAGGGAAATGACAACTTAAAACATATACTTTTGCCAAATTATTTGAGCTGGTTGTTTAGAAACTATAGTAACTGCAACCACAAAGAAAAAAGCTTCAGTTCCACAATTCTTAATTCACTTTTTTCTCTTTTTTTCATCTCTTAGCTTCAGTTCAAGGGGTAATAAAAATTGCCAGCAAATAAAAAGTTTCTCAACCTGAGAAAATGGCACTCAAAGAAAACTTATGGATAACATTATACCTAATGGTGAAAGAGTAAGTGTTTTTATTCTAAGATCTAAAACAAGGCAAGAATGTCTCATGATTTCTACTGAACATTATATAGAATGTCTTAGCCAATGCAATAAAGCAAAAAAAAAAAAAGATGAAATAAAAGTATTCCTGTTTGCAGGTGCCATGGTATTTTATGCAGAAAGTCCCAAGGAATAAAAATAAATTTAAACAAAGCCTCTAGAATAAGTTTAGCATGTTCAGTATATTTATATAATAATAAAATATTAATAATAATAATATTCAGACATATCATGCCCAGGTATTTGAAGATTCAATATTTCTGAGATGCAAAATTTCCCCAAATTAATTACAGATTTAGCTCAATAAAAATCTTGATAGTTTTGTTTTTGTTTTTTTGGTAGAAATTGATAAGCTAATTGTAAAATTTATTGAGAAATTCAAAGTCCTAGAATAGTTTAAGCAATTTTGAAAAAGAACAAAGTTTGGCACTTTAAACTACATAAAGGATACTAGCATACAGAAAGTACACAGTATACATTTGTTAAATGAATAGTTATATAATCATGTTACATTTAACAATGTCTTACTATAAAACAAACAAACAAAACAAAACAACAACAAAAAAAAAACCCACAACGTCTTACTATAATGAATCCTTACATTCACCTCTGGTAGGAAAACTGAATTATGAGAATGACAAATGATAGTATTGGGTAAAGTAGAAATTAAAGAAAATTAGCAGATCTTAAGTTCTTTTCAGTTTGATGTGGACATATTGGGTGGCAGGTGGTTTACCATTTGTAGATTAAAAGCATATTTTCCCATAGTCCCCTTTTCAAGATTGCAAATCAGCATTATATTCTTTTATAACCAGTCCTATGTTATTTCTCTGTGATGTATTTAAATCTGTAGAACACATAAACACTTTGGCCATAAGAGTTATTAAAATATTAAAACAGAAATAAATCACACCATGCTAAAGCCTCTAAGCTTGACAAATCTATGAAAGGTAAAGAATAAGTGAATCTTGTGAGACATTTATTGCTTTCTATACCCAAGTCAAACCTAATTATATCACAAAAAACTAAACAAAAAAACACAAGCAGTGATCTTAAACCTAAATCACAGCTGTTCAACTGATTATGCTGAAATAAGCAAATATCCCTATGAGCTTTCTTTCCAGAAACACAATCACTTCATTTTATTTAGCAAGATTTCCACTATGCCTATCAGCTTTAAGTTTGATATTTTCAGCCAGCAGATTATTGCACAGAATTCTGCCGATGACTTGGAAATTCTCCATGTAGTTGACAAAATATAGTAATCATTGTTGATCTTAGCCTAGCAATGGCTCCCAAGAAGAAACTCCCATGTCTTATAGAAGGAATCACCAATAGACTAAAAGGTAGATATTCCTAAATTGTCATCATCAAACTACTAACACGAGATTTGCAAAGAGAGCTTCAATAGAAACAGAGAATTACAGCCTGGGGTGGGATAAGAAAAGTATGCACCATCAGATTCCAAGAGAAATACTGAAAGATTAGGTGCAGCGGTACAGTGAGTGGTGGTGGGAGATCCTGAGCTGTTTTATTTTATTTTATTTATTTTATTTCAGACACTAGATACCATTCCATTTACTGGAGGGTTGAGGTTTTCCAGGCAACTCTCACTCTGGCTCAGATCATTGTTTGTCTTCCTTTGTCCTACCAGTGATAAAGACATCTAATCAAATACTCTAAGAATAAAGACAGTGGCTTCAGTAAACAAACCTGTCTAGAACAAATAGTAGACCTGTGATTGCAAAACAATTTCCTTTAAATCTTGAATGAAGTAGTAAGAGTGTGAACATGTTTCACACTGAAATTTCTCTCAGAAATTCCTGTGCTACTGATAGGATTTAATACCACTATTAATGTAATTAAAATAGCTAATATTTGTTTATAATTTGATAATACATGTAGAGTTTTTCTCAAGTATTTGCTATATGTTTCAGAACAGCCCTAGGTGTTGTTATCTTAACTGTATATTTTTTTTTAATTTTTTTTCAACGTTTTTATTTATTTTTGGGACAGAGAGAGACAGAGCATGAACGGGGGAGGGGCAGAGAGAGAGGGAGACACAGAATCGGAAACAGGCTCCAGGTTCTGAGCCATCAGCCCAGAGCCCGACGCGGGGCTCGAACTCACAGACCGCAAGATTGTGACCTGGCTGAAGTCGGACGCTTAACCGACTGCGCCACCCAGGCACCCCGCTAACTGTATATTGGAGAAATGGATGCTTTGAGGGATGAAGTCATGTGTCTGTGGTGATATGAGTAAATAGTGTGAAAGTAAGATTCAAACGCAACTGGTTTTATATCCCTTCCTCTATAAACAATGCTCATGTCATTCGACTGCCTCTTCTCATGTTTTCTGGAAGTTTGCTTGATGATACCAAAACTGTTGCTTCATTTTTGTTTTCAATTTTTCTTTTAGTATCATCAAAAAAGAATATCTCTTAATACTAGGAGAAATGATTTCAGAAAGAGTCATGACTTAAATTCTCTCAAACCATTAAAACATACAATTTTCCTTAAATGGCAATAAAGTTGAACTAGGGAAAAAAAAGAAAAAAAAAAACCTCTCAGGCACATAAAGAAAGTTATTGCATATGGAAAACAAAAGTTCAGCATATATGGATGGTGTGAAGTAAGCAAGGGTTATTACTCTCAACCAGCCTCATCTAGTACATTATTTAAGTTAATGACTCAGCTAAATTATATATAAGCCACAGACCTTTTTGTGGATCTTGAATAGTTAAAGCTGCAAATACCATTTTGGGACTGAAGGTGTTCTGCGTGCATAACTTCTCTTTTTAAACACTAAGGTTCTCATTTCATAGCCCATCTATTTCTTCCTAGCTTATTTTAAACATTTGAAGCTGAGTCCCCTCTACAACTGTAACTTTTTTTATGATATAGTCACCCAGTTCATGTTTTGACATCTGCTACTCTTTGAGGCAGCTTACTATGAGTAAAAGAAAGTTCCTTCCTACATTGACATGAAACCCACATGCCTATGGTTTTATCCACAGAGCTACTGAAGACAAATCTGATTGGTGTTACTGCTTTTTCTTATTTCTCAGTTCTCTAATGCATCTACTCACATCATACAAAAAACAAACAAAAAAAACACAAACACAAAAAAACACAAAGCATCAAATACTTTGAACACAAAGATATTTGTATTATTAAAAAGTTTTGGCTAATTTGTTAGCTTAAAAAAGAGGACCTTTTGGGGGTGCCTGGGAGGCTCAGTTGGTTAAGCATCCGACTTCAGCTCAGATCCTGATCCCACGGTTCATGGTTCATGAGCTTGAGCCCCGCGTCAAGCCCTGTGCTAACAGCTCGCAGCCTAGAGCCTGCTTCAGATTCTGTGTCTCCCTCTCTCTCTGCCCCACCCCTCTCACACTCTGTCTGTCTCTCTCAAAAATAAACATTAAAAAAAAAAAAAATAGAAAAGAGGATTTTCTAAAGAGTGTTGAAGCCTTTCACAGAACCCAGAGAAAAACTGAACATAAATAAGATTTAGCAATAGTTGAAAGCAGGAAACTAGTTCAACTCTTCAGACTACTAACTGAATAGTTATGAAAGATACTTACATGCCTGCTTTCTCAGGAATGGGTGTTAGTTTCCTTTGCTGTCTTAAGATACAACATCCTTCAGAAAAGTCTTAATGGAAAGGACCTTATTCCCTTTTCCTTTTAAAAATTCTCAGAGTGCCTGGGTGGCTCAGTCAGTTAAGCGTCCGACTCTTGATTTCAGCACAGGTCATGATTTCATGGTTCGTGAGATCGAGCACTACATCAGGTCCTGCTCTCACAGCGTGGACCCTGCTTTGGATTCTCTGTGTGTATGTGTCTCTCTCCCCCCCCACTTGTGTTCACACTCTCTCTCTTTTTCTCTGTCTCACAATATAAATAAACATTAAAAAAAATTCTCCCATTGCCCTCTTGGACTGCTTCAAAATGATATATGGACTACTTTAGTCTTTCAATTCAGATCCACTTCCTTGCTTTAAAAAACTTCCAAACAAAACAATAAACAAATAAACAATAAACATGCAGACCCAGAAAAAACATTGGGGTGTGGGAGAATTTATGTATTAGGAATACATCAAATATTAGTAACCTGTCGTAGCAATTATAGAAAAGAGATTATCCCTGTCAATAATAAAAATAATTGAAATATACTATTAGTGTCTTCATGTCAAGTTTGTTCTCATTTATCTTTTCAAGAGTACAGATTGATTTTATATAATCCATTCTGTAATGTAAATATATCCAAGCCTTGCAGGGGATTTTATCATTTGACCTGCGAAGTTTGCCTTTATCTGGTTGGCTTTGTGATCTGCAGTCTGTATTATGATTTAAGTGTCCCTTCTATTATTTTATTTTATAAAACATTTTAAGTGTTGAAAGAACTTTGAAGTCACCTAGTTCACGCTATTTATTTTACAAATGAAAGAAACAAGATTCAGAGAGAGTAAATGTCTTGCCCAAAGTCCAAGTACTATAAGAGGTACACTTAATGGAAGTCCACATTTTGTACTTACTCTGCATTCCTTCTACACCGCTCTATATTACATGTTATGTATGCAAAATTTGAAACAAGAAAATCAGATGATTCACATAACAGTGCTTGGATCCAAACTTGGTCACTTTAGAATGAGGGAAAATGCCTTACATTCATTCACCTTATCTTCATCTTCTAGCTCTTCCTTGGCCAACAACTCCAGTAACTTTCCCCCTCTGTGAAAAGTTCAGCTCTTTTAGTTCTTCTCCAAGACCCTTGACCTAAGGCCAGGGACATGGGGAGTCCTGGTTTTAATGCTCTCAAGTCTTCAAAAACAGTCAGAAAGTACTTCAGAGCAACAGAATTCTGACTCCAGGTGGACTCCTCATCTTTCTTGGAATGGGGCAGGCTTAGTTCCTCAGAAGACAAGGTAGGCCAATATGTTTGGTTTACTCAGTAAACTCTTTAAAAGCACAATATATGAGTTTGTACAAATATTTAAAAACAATTCCAAATAAGATATAAAATATTTCCCTGAGAAAGTTTAGCTTTCCAGGGGAACTGGGGTGGCTCAGTTAAGTGTCTGACTATTGGTTTCAGCTCAGGTCATGATCTCACATTTTGTGGGATTGAGCCTTACGTCAGGCTCTGTGCTAATGGCATGGAGCCTGCTTGGGGTTCTCTCTCTCCTTCTCTCTCTGCCCCTCACATACTCACACTTTTCTCTCTAAATATAAATGAATAGGGGGCTCCTGGGTGGCCCAGTTAGTTAAAAGTCCAACTTCAGTTCAGGTCATGATGTCATGGCTCATGAGTTCAAGCCCTACGTTGGGCTCTGTGCTGTCAGAGCAGAGCCTGCTTCGGATCCTGGGTCTCCCTCACTTTCTGCCCCTCTCTTGCTCATGTGCAGTCTCTCTCTCTCTCAAAAATAAACATTTAAATAAATAAATAAATAAATAAATAAATAAATAAATAAATATTAAACAAATAAAAATAAAATAATCCTAAAAAAAAGAAAATTTAACTTTCCCTTTTAGTTACTATTCCTACCCCTACCACTCACTATCATCATACATTGGTTTTGTTAGTTTGTGTGTACTTTCTGGAAATTTAATCTTATGCTCTATATTATATTATTTATAATTTTATACTATAAATATTTATAGAGATAAATCTCAAATAGTTTTGACTAACTGGAACACATTTTCTAAAAGAATTTAAAGATATTCCAATTTCCCAATACTTTATTCACTTTATAATTTAGCATAACAAACTAGAATGTATTCTAAAAATGTGAGATATCTTTTCTTGTGCTTTTGCAAAAGTTAGATAGAGGAACATATGCATACCATGTATCAATTCATATAATTTATTCATTCTTTAACTGCTAAATTTTACCCATTGATGTCTGTCACAATCGTCCTATGTGTTTGAAGTATTTAATAGAAAAAAAAGTGAACTGATTGTTCTGTAAAAATATTCTTGCCAAATGGAAAGAATTTTCTTTTTCCCATTTCAAGAAGCCCAAGAAAAGAGTTCTAACAATTCAATGTGTATCTTCTGTCTACAAGTCAGTACCAAAATGAATATAGTTATATATTAAGTCTCCTCTCTTCCTTTCTTTGCCTGATATCTGACAGAAGTTTAATTAGCCCTGAAATGAATCAGTAACTAAAATAAGAGAAGTTTGGCCATGGACAAACAAAAATAGCAGCATCAACAGCAACAACAACAAAGACAACATGATTATCCACTCAAAATATTGAGAAACTGCTTGAGACTCCTGATTCTTTACAATTTGAGCTACCGTTTAATAGAGATTTTCAAATGTCACCATATAAAGGAGGAAATTAAAGCTATTGCCTTTAGAGAATGTGTAGTCAAAAGAAAGAAGGAAGGACACTTGAAAATTACACAGGTATTTGTGAGTGATCATTTGATGTTTGTATGCATATTTACATACGTAATTATTATGCATATTAAAATGTATAATGTTAGAGTAGAATGAAAGGAGGTCAAGAGTAGGAATAGGGAACAACAAGAAAAAACAAGTCAATTTAAAAAAGCTTATGCGACAAAATTGGTTTTAAAGAGGCAAGAAGTACAAAATGAATGTCATTTTGTGGGGAAGGAATAAAAGAACTGTATCAGCCTATATTTAATGATCCCACAGGTACCTCAGATTCAACATATTTAATCTTTTAGCTTTGATTTTCTAACTCCTCCTCCTATGCAAATGTGACCATAGTGCTACAT
Organism: Felis catus; assembly: GCF_018350175.1. Taxonomy (NCBI): domain Eukaryota; kingdom Metazoa; phylum Chordata; class Mammalia; order Carnivora; family Felidae; genus Felis; species Felis catus. Next base: position 80,947,773 of record NC_058377.1, on the reverse strand, counting down.
TCCTCAGTCCAGGAACAGCACTAATCATCAAAATGGCATCTAATTTGGAGATCACACTCATCTAACTCTCTGTTTACCCAGTGGCAGAACTACATCATATTCTAACCCTTCTTCTTCTTCTTCTTTTTTTAAGTTTATTTATTTATTTTGAGAGAAGGAGAGCAAGAGAGAGAGCAAGAGAGAGGGCACACCCGCAGGCACCCATGCAGGGAGGGGCAGAGAAGGAAGGGGAGAGAATCCCAAGCAGGCTCCTCCACATTCTATCCAGGAGCCTGACTAGACTCCAACTCATGAGCTGTGAGATAATGACCTGAGGCAAAACCAAGAGCTATCCAGGCGCCCTGAATCACATCATCTTCTAAATATCTCCCCCAACCATAATTTTCCAAGTCTTGCTTTAGGCCCTCTTCACTTTCCCTTCTGACTAGGCTTTTTGCCCAGTCTCCCCATCTTTCAGCCTGACTTCTGTATTGCAACCAGTGTATAAAAATGCAACTAATGGACTTGGTCTCTTGTTTAAAATCATTTGGTTATATGCCATTACATATAAAATATAATTTAAAATCTCAGCCCACGATTCCAGGGTCTTTATGTATTAGCTACTGAATACACACATCCAGCATTATTTCCTGCTAAATCCTCATTCACACCTTAAACTCCTGCTATATTGAACCCCCTTCACTTATCTTTCTTACACCTCACTGGCTTCTATACTGTTGAACTTGCTGAAACTCTGTAAACTTCATAAGCACCCTGTCTTTCCACCTACTTCTTTACCTGACTAGGTGGCTCCCTGTCATCCTTCAACACCCAGCTCAAGCATCATCTCTGGGATGTCTCTCCTGACTACCCGTTCCCTCTTCTGCCTTTCCTATATTCCCACACTATCTTTGAGATACAGTACACTATTTTCTTTGAAAGTTTAATTCAGATTTAACAAGGTTATAATTTTTATGCATAAAAATAATCCTTTGTAGGTACATAGTTTAATGTTTTCATATGTGTATAAAAATAATCCTTTGTAGGTACATAGTTTAATGTTTTCATATGTGTATAAAAATAATCCTTTGTAGGTACATAGTTTAATGTTTTCATACGTGTAAACAGTCTTAAAATAAGCATTACAAAGGAGACAGAGTAATTCCATCACTGCCCCCCTCCCACACCCTTTTACTATCAATCACCTCTCACCACTTCTAGACCTGGCATACACTGATCTTATTTTTGTCTCTATAGTTTTTTCCTGTCCCAGAATGCAGTATAAATGGCATATTTTATATGACAATTTTTGTCTGGTTTCTTGTGCTTAGCACAATGCCTTTGGGATTTATCTACCTTTTCCCATGCATCAAAAGTTTGTTCCTTTTTATCACAGCATAGTATTCTATTGTATGATCTGCCACAATTTGGTTTTCAATTCATTAACTGATGGACATTTAGATTATTTGCAGTTTTGAGGTATTCTGAATAAAGTCACCATAAATATTCATGCAACGAGTCTTTTTTTTTTAATTTTTAAGTTTATCTATTTATTTTTGAAAGAGAGAGCACAGGTGGGGCAGGGGCAGAGAGAGAGAGAGAGAGGGAGAGAGAATTCCAAGCAGGCTCCACACTGTTAGTGCAGAGCCTCATGTGGGGCTCGAACCCACAAACCGTGAGATAAAGACCTGGGCCAAGATCAAGAGTAAGATGCTTAACTGACAGAGCCACCCAGGTGCCCCTCATGCAACGAGTCTTTAGGTGGACATATTTCATTTACTTGAGTACATACCTAGGAGTGGGATTACTGGCTTGTACTGTAAATGAATATTTAATCTACTATGAAACTAGCACATGGCTTCCAATCCAAAGTGGCTATAGAATATATCATTCCTTTTAGCGCTTTATAAGAGATAGAGTTATTCTGCACCCTGGCTAGCATGCCTAAATTTTAGCCATTCCAGTAGATGTACTGATATATATCCTTGTGGTTTCAGTTTACATTTCCCTAATGAATAATGATGTTGATGGCCCTTACTATACTTATTTTCCAACTGCAGACATTCTTTGTTGAAGATGTATAGATGTTTATATAATATTCTGGATATTCGTCTTTTGTATATAAGTTGTAATTTATTTTTCCAGACTTCTCATCTTCTTAAAAGTGTCTTCTAAAAAAGTTTAAAATTTTGACTCAATCTAATTTTAACAATTTATCACCCATACCTTTTGTTTCCTAAGAAATCTTTGCATAACTCAGGTTTACAAATACCGTCCTTTATGTTTTCATCTAAAAATTTTGCAGTTTTAGCTCTATGACATGGTCCACGTTCAACTTCATACAGTTCCTCTTTATGAGATTATGGATTGTTCCATTTATTGAAAACATTATCTTTCCCCCCTTGGATTACCCTGCTTCTCTGTTGAAAGTCAACTGGCCATTAACCTATAGGTTTATTTCTAGACTCTCTATTCTGCTCCAGTTATGTATTTGCATATTTTCACATAAACACCACAGTCTTCTCACTACTCTAGCTTTACAGGAAATCTTGAAATCAAATAGTGTAAGCCTTTCTACTTTGTGGTTCTTTTTCAAAATTGTTTTGGCCATACTATGTTCCTTGAATTTCCATATCCATTATGATTTCAGCTTGTCCATTTGTGAAAAATACAGATCTCTAGAAATTCTAATTGGGCTAACGTTCACTCTATAGATCAATTTACAATGAAAATTTAATTTCTCTCAGCAATAATTAGTAGATTTCAGCATACACATACTGCTCATATTTTTCTGGATTTTTCAAGTATTTAACACATGTATTCATATTATACATATTTAATATATAGAGATGCTATTGTTAATGGTATATAATTTCAATTTTCAACTATATATTACTTACATATAAGAATACAATTAAATTTTGTATATTTCTTTGAATCTTGTGAGACTGATATGTTATCTTATTAGACTTAGTTGTTTTTATATATATCTTGAGACTTTCTATAGAGTATTGTCATCTGAAGCATCACTTTATTTCTAATCTGTATACATTTTTTTTACTTATTTACTTAGTTATTTGTGATCGATACAATAATTTCTATTTCATTTTTATTTTATTATTTTTTAAATGTTTATTTACTTATTTTGAGAGAGCACAAGCAGAAGACGGGCAGGGAGAGGGAGACAGAAGAGGGAGAAAGGGAGAGCCAAGCAGGCTCCACACCCAGCACCCGGCCACTGCAGGCCCAATCATAAGATAACGACCTGAGCTGAAATCAAGAGTCTCAAGAAGTCTCAACCAACTGAGCCACCCAGGTACCTTGATTAAAATACTAGATTGTGTCCAACTCATCAGGATAGGTGTGTTTCCTCAGTCACCTTTAAACATGGAATAGCTAGGCAGTCCTTCCTGAATAGTTCAGGGCAAGAGCAGTGGTGAATGATTCTGCCCTTTCTTTTTGTTGGCTTTGGCTTGAATAAACTGCTATTCCTGATAAATATAAGCCAGTGGAATTGGGCCCAGCGGTCCTCACCCTTAACAAATCCCCAGCATGACTGGGGGAAAAAAGGCGCCAGTAATTTATTCTTACCGGCCTTTTCAGAGCGTGGTCCTCCGCCTCTCTTGGGATTCAGGGAGTTCCTCGAGTTTTTTGCTCTTACCCAGGCAGGGAAGGCTCATGTCCAGTTAAATTTCTCCCTCCATCGGGCATGGGTCTGCACGTGAATGGCCAGGACGTGCACCAGGCTGGCCAGCTCTGAACCGTGCGATGTGAACAAATCAATCCCTTTAAGCTAGAATTTGCTATGACTTTGTGGAAAAGCATCTTGTTGCCTGGTGGGATCCCCTAGCTGCAACTCTCACGGAGCAGATTCAGCACCACAGTGCTCCCGTGCTCCAACTTCACACAAATGGCAGCCTGGATCAGATCTATGGTCCTTGGGACCATGCAGCCCCAGCACAGACCACAGACCACAAACGCCGTCAGGCCACAGAGAAAAAACGACCGATACACCACCCTCTCACATCTGCTGCCACTCAGCCTGCTTGACTATCTCCGAAACAATGAGTGTAACAGACCGCTGGCGGGGTGGGGGGTGGGGTGGGAAGAGTGGGGGCAGTGCTGTAGAGGCTCATATCCCGGGGCATTTTGGGAAATGGAGTCCAGATTGCTTGTGGGTAGGCTGAGCTGGCCACGTGACATGCGGAGGGGCCATGGGAACTATAGTTTCTCATCTCCAGATTCAAGAGGGCGTCAGATGCTCAGACCAGAGGAGAGCAAAGAAAAAGGTTTTTCCTCGCTTTGGCATTATTCAATCCATGGTAATGCCAATATATTATCTAATCTTACTCCTTTTATTTCAGATATATGAAAATGGAAATTTTGGTCTGTTTATCGAATATGTAAATAGTGTGTGTTAGACTTCAGTGTCGGAGTCTGAGGGTGGAAAACGGATCCGTTTCTCAGGTTTATAGAACTTTGGAGAAGACAGGATGCTAAGAAAACGCATCACCCAGACTTGGGGAACAAAGAAAATTCGCAAGAGGGGTTACAAGGGAACAGTTACGAGCACAGAGCATGAAAATCTCTTTCTCAGCCTCTCTTAGCCAGCTTGAGGCAGCAGCACGTGCAAATGTCGGCAGGAGAGAGAAGTTTGGGAGAGTCATTACCTTCCAGTGTGTTAGGATGTAGTTAGGTATAACTGGATTCCAGAGAGTAGAGATGGTAGTGTTGGGAAGTCCGTCAGTGTACAGCCGTGACGACAAAGAGGCAGGGGGTTGCTCAGGGCTACGCTGGGCCACATCCATTTTGTTAAGCAGTTTTGTCTTTATTCTAGGAGCAGTGGGAAGCTAGTGACGATTTTAAGCAGGGATATGAAAGGATTCGATTTTTCCAAGACCATAACTCCCTTTTTAATTTATTCATATTTTACTTTGTCTTCTTAAATGTTATTTTACAGATTTCTTCGTATATTCCCAAGTATTTCCCCTAACTTATAATTTTGAAAATGTGAATAGTAGGAAGCAATATCCTTTACCCCTTTAAAAATATAACATTTTAATAGTTGTATATATTTATATACTTACACGTATATTTATACATTTTTATATTCATATGTATATTTATGTTACATATTAATATACTTTATTTTTAGAGTAGTTTTTGGTGTACTGAAAAATTGAGCAGAACATACAGAAAACTCCCATATACTCCCTCATCCTGCACCATTACACACTTTCTCCAGTTATTAACCTCTTGCATCAGAGTGCTGCATTTGTTACAATTTATGTGCATCATACCTTCCATGGTTTTGTATCCACCATTACAGTATCATACAGAATATTTCTACTATCTGAAAAATCCCCTGCCTGCTGTCTGTTCATCATTCCCTTCCCCTAAACCTCTGACAGTTATTTCTTCTTTGGCTATCATTTCTCATACAATGTTGACTACAACAGGTGAGTGGACATCTTGTTGTTTCTGATCATAGAGAAGAAAGCATTCACCATGAAGTATGAAGTTATATTTTATTTTGATACATGCCCCATAACAGGTAGAGGAATCTCTCTCTGGTGTTAGCTTTTTGAGAATTTTTATTATAAATGGGTATTGATTTTAGTAAATGTTTTCTATATGTATTAAGGTGATAAAAATCATGTTTTTTTCTCCTTTATTCTGTTAATGTGAATTACATTCATTTTTAATTGGTAAATCAACGTTTTGGTTCTGGTAAAACTCACTAGGTCCCAATGTATTATCTATCTCTCTATCTCTCTATCTATCTATCATCTATTTATCTATCTATCACTGGATTCCGTTTGCTAACCTTTAGTTAAGACTGTTCTCTGTATATTAATGATGAATATCAGCCTTTAGTGTTCTCTTCTTGAAATATCTTGGTCTGGTTTGGGTATCATAATGCTAGCCACATAAGATGAGTTTGGATATGTTCCTTGTTTTTCTAAAAGGTTTAGAGAAGGATTGATAATTCTCCTTTCTTAAATGTCTGATAGATTGGACCAAAGAGGCCATCTGGGCCTGGAATGTTTTCTTTGGAAAGATTTTAATTACAAACCCAATTTACTGATCTTTTCAGAATAACTGCTTTAATTTTTAATGATTTTTGCCATTTTTTAAAAATCCATTTCTTATTTTTTTTTTAATTTTCTTCTTTTCACTTCTTTGTTTTCCCCCCTATTTTCTTTGGGCTTAATTTACTCTTGCTTTTCTAGCTTTTTTTAAGAGGTAAAAGCCTGGAGCATTGATTTTGGACCTTTTCTCTTATTTGATAGAAACATTTAATCTATCAATTTCTCTATAAGGACTATGTTAGATGTAGATGTAAATTGTGGTTTATTGTTCTTTCATTTTTATTTAGTTCATAATAGTTTGTAATTTTCCTTATGGAATTCTCTTGGAACTATGAGTTATTTAGAAGTATATTATTTAAAGTTTAAAATAATTATTTAACACATAGTGTCCTGTTTCCTGGTTTTTTCATATGGAAGTAAACCTAGCCCGCGTTATTTTATCATGCAGAAGCTTTTTGTAATGACTTTCCAATGTCTTAGTATTTGCCATAATTTTATTTGTGTACCATTCCCAACTTTTAAGAAAGAAGCCAGAACATCATTTTTTTCAGTCTTTCTTGCAGTTAGAAAAGCAGACACAAAAACCTAGATCCACCCATCAAAGACCCCAGTGTTTGACCTTGATTCAAGAGAAACCAATGTGAAGAACCCAATAAATTGAGAAATCCATTTTTTCTAGTGATGTCGATGACTAAAACATAAAGATTTGGGGGGTGAGCGACTGAGGTTTAGGTGTCCATTGCCCAGTTCCAGCAGTGTAGTTTTATTGTTTCTTTAGGTGGATAGCTTATAAACTTAATACTTCATCTCTGAGATTTTGTGATGCTGTCTTATAAATTGTTTTTCTGCTTGAACTGAGGTGGCTCCTGTTGTTTTCAAATAGGAACCCTGACTGATGAAGAAGTGATTATTTTTCTAAACAATTTGAAAGGTAGTTAATCAGCTTTTGAGCAGAAATATGTAACTGTTTCTCTGTACTTCAAGCAGACCAGAACAGTGTTGGACACTCAGTGAATGCTGAGTAAATTGATTCACATCCATGGTATTAGAATATACAATCATTCTTGAGATTGTCTTTGAATATGATAAATATTCTAAGTAATCACAATCTGTATTTTTTTGTGAGGTGTTTTGTCCTCCAAATGTCTTCCATTTTTTCTTTATTTTATTGTAGTCCAAGTAATTGTGGAAAGATTCTGGCATACTACGAGAATATGTGGAGCATGATTTCTGACAATCCATTTCAAATTGCTGTCATGAAAATTTCTGTGAATTGATACAATTTAGTGCCTAATCTATTACTAATGATGCTACCAATAATATTGTTATTGTAAGAAGGAAATAACAAAAAAACTATTCCTGACAAATGACTCCAAAGCTTATTTTTCCTTCAAATCAACCCCATTATGATGCATATGAATTGTGGGCTAGTTTAACAGTTAGTTCCCAGTTAAAGATTCTTAAGTGTTAATTGCTAGAATATGAAAATCATTGAGGATTTGTTGGCATGACAACAAATCTCAAATTTCAGCATACTTAATCCACAGATTATTATTATTTTTATTTTATATTTTTATTTTATATTTTTAGTAGTGGTTGGATAGTAGTGGAATGTATATATATATATATATATATATATATATATATATACACATACATATATATGTATATATAATCATCATAACCATAACCATTTGTTTGCATATTGTATAAAGCTCTGCTATGTATACAACAGTAGGCACATAAGTGAAAAATGACTTGCCTTGCTATGTTGTTCTGTGTCTCAAAAGTATGATCCTTAAGAATTCTACCTTTTGGATTGCTTTGGTTGGCAAATGGGAGGCACCAGTGGGAGACTAAAGGGTAGAGGGAAGAGAAGTAGAGATCGCTATTCTGCCAACTTTCTCCTCCCTGGTATGAGGTTGGCAGTGGACGAATTCCTCCACTGAAGTCTGCAGCTTTTGTTGATATTTATACAACTAAAGTTTCTCTCTGAAGACAGCTGTCTTTGTCCCTCTGACTTAAAAGAGGTGCTCTTTCCTAGTTCAGCTTTCTTCACAGTGCTTAACCCTCCCTTGTAACTTTTACTTAACTCTGTCCCAAAACATTGCAGTCTTTTCCTTGAATTTATTTAATGGCCATTTTTGAGTGGGCAGTCTCTATTCCTGCTGGGAACCTTACTGATAACACCCATACACAGATTCCCCATGCCTGAGCCAATGTGATACTTAATACCAAATAAAAATCTACATGACAGTTGAGAGAGAAACTATTGAAGAAAGAAAAACATTTTTTTTCAAGCTTTTTGAATCAGCGTTTTTATTTTGCACTGGACTCCATCAATTATATAGCCAGTCATGAATGTACTATAGGTGGCAGGCAAGGTTTTGAGAAATTAAGTGTCTATAGCATCTAGTTGCTATGGTTAATAATGATGATTAAAAGCAAATGAAACATGTGTTGCAGTTTTTAACAAAACTAGAGTATGTACATCAAGAAAAGAACAGGCAGAGAGCTTTCAATGTCCAAATGAGAGCACAAGAGGAAAATTGGATGGCCTATATTGCAATTTTTAAAAGTGCCTTATCTCTAACAGTATATATGGTTGAAAATCAATCCCAAGGCCAGAATATAAGTTTTTAGATTCAACACCTGTTAAATACTCAGCCTAACACATCCATTACACTAACACAGAAGTAGGCAAACCACTGCCCAAATCTGATGCACCAACAGCTTTTATTAAACATTTTTTTGTTTTGTTTTGTTTTGTTTTGTTTTACTGGAATATAACCATAACCATTTGTTTGCATATTGTCAATTCATGCTTTCGAATGGTGGAATTGAGCAGTTTCAATAGAGAGCACAGACCAGAAAAACCTAAAATATTTAATATATGACTCTTTACAGAAGTTTGCTGACTCCTGCAATAAAGTAATGACACTAGCAAGACAGAGTGAGACTCTGAGGCATGGAATGAGGACATTTGGTTAGGACACACAAGGCTGAGAATTTTGTTTTTTTGTTTTTTGTTTTTTTTTTTTAATATTTTTTAATGTTTATTTCTGAGACAGAGAGACAGAGTGAGTGGGGGAGGGGCAGAGAGAGAGGGGAACACAGAATTCGAAGCAGGCTCCAGGCTTTGAGCTGTCAGCACAGAGCCTGACACGGGGCTTGAACTCACAGACTGCGAGATCATGACCTGAGCCGAAGCCAGACGCTCAACCAACTGAGCCACCCAGGCGCCCCACGGCTGAGAATTTTGAATTCCCAATTCCCCAATTCCTTCTTGGCTAGCAAGGACCTACTCCTAAAGTGACCTCTGAGAGCTGGATACTAGCATAGCTCAGACCAGAAGTATTGTCTTTATTCCAGTCCCCTACAGTTTTAAAGACCAAGATTTAAATCTTTAAAGACCAAGATTGTCTTTATTCCAGTCCCCTACAGTTTTAGGTTTAATGAGTTTGAAGTTTTAGTACCTAAGGAATTACTAAAGGAATAGAGTCATGGTCATGTGGGTTCTTCATATCTGAAAACCAAGAAGCAGATATCGTAGTAACTATACTGGCCAGAATCATTGATACCTTGATTACAGAGCACATATTCCGTCTCTGCCTGACAACGAGGCCAAGGAAGACTCTGAAATCCAGTATATGCAATATTTGAGGTGATATGTAACAAATGATAATTCAAACAGATTTTAGTACCTAGGACTTTGTGCTACCATAACATGACTTTGGCTTTGGGACTGAGTGGTGGGTAGAAATCTGAAAAGCCGCAAGGAGAGTGGGGAAGCCTAACGAGCATCAAGGCAAGTAACATTGAAAGCTTAAATGACCTTGTGCTTAAAAGAGAGGGAAATGTTATAAAGCTGGAGGAAATGGGATCTTTGTTCTTTAATGGCAGACATTTGGCAACATTTTTGGAGTAACATGGAAAATAGGAAATATCTCTAATGGATCTGGTGATCTAGCTAAAGAGATTACTAGGTAGGATAATTGAAAGTGCTATCTAACTTCCTCCTGCTGTTTATGATAAGATGTGAGAAGAGAAGGATGTGCTAAAGAATGAGCTCTTTTTTTTTAAGTTTATTTATTTATTTTGAGAGAGAGAGAGAGAGAGAGAGAGAGAGAATGTGCATGCATATGAGAGGGGGAGGAGCAGAGGGAGGGAGAGAGAGAGAGAGAGAGAGAGAGAGAGAGAGAATCCTAAGCAGAATCCTTGCTGTCAGTGTTGAGCCTGTCGCAGAGCTTGAACTCATGAACCCTGAGATCATGACCTGAGCCGAAATCAAGAGTCACACTTAACTGACTGAGCCATCCCAGTGCCCCAAGAATTAACTCTTAAATAAAATGAAAGAAGGACATGCTGAGTACCAGAATTAAAGATTCCCATTCTCAGTATCTCTCAAAAGCAGAAGGGTTTCAGGACAAAGACTGAATCCAAGGCAAAATTATTCTAACTTTTGTGTGTATGTATGTATGTGTGTGTTTTTGTTTTGTTTTGTTTTGTACTGTTTTGTACTGTTTTGGTTTTATAGACATTAGAAAGATATTAGGCAATCATTCATAGAAACATTTAGACAGAAAAGTATTCTCTAAAGATGATTTTGCATGCCAATCACATCCACTCTGTTAAACGATAAAGCTTTTAAGAATCGTAAGGATGTTGTCTCATAGCAGCAGCACTGGGAAGCCAATGTAGAGAAGAACGTGTCTTAATAAGATTTGTGGTTGTGACTTTTGTTTAAGCCAGGAGATCCAAATTAGATTGATAGAATTCTTACAAAATTTTAAAAGGTGCTAGGTGCTGATAGATGTTCTGTAAGTTAGTAATAAAAGTACAGAAACCATAAGAAATTAAAGAGGTCTTTGGGCCCTTAATTTAACACATTTAGAAAGCTGAATGAGGAAACTACCTACCAGTAAACACTGGTAATTTCTAATGAAAAAGGAAGGGTGAATCAGAGGACAGAACCAATAGCCAAGGGACTAGAGCCAAAAGCCGTGGAGAATCACTGCCAGAGTAGGAGGGCACCCTAATGAACAGATTGGCGAGTGGTAGCCAGATATATTTCAGAATATCTATGGAACAGTGACTGCTATGTGAATCCTACTTTACCCGTTTTTGTTTTTGTTTTTCTTTTTATGAAAGGTATTTTGTGCCAGCATCTCAGAGACTATTTTTCTCTATAGTGAGATAGAACTGGAAGTGATTTGTATATATATTCATTCCTCTAGTAAATCATTTTTAATTAAAGAAATGTTTTACTTCCTTGTCTTTTGAAATGGACTCAAAGTCATATCTTTTCTTATATATACATAAGTTCTACCATTTTTTGTAAAAATTTATCTTTGTATATTTTTTATGTAGTCTTCATGGATGAAAGTAATTTAAGAAAGGAAATACCCAGGGCTTACAGCCAGAATTTGTTTTTAGCCTTGAATCCATGTGCAAGTTCTTTCAACTGTAAAATACAAAAGGCATTAGCGTCCTTGCTTACTTCACAATTTTATTTAAAGTGTGCATGAAATTAGCCATGTGACCATGTTTTGCCATCAGTGTTTATTCATAAAGTAACATCTATGTATCATGTGGACTGTTCTATGTAAGTTAGAATGAAATATACCGTAAAATGAAAGAGAATCCTAAAACTTTGATGCCTGTGAAAGTCACTGATGGCAATTACTTCCAATATTATCATTTTACAGATGTGAGACTAGTAACTTTTTAAAAAAATTTTTTAATGTTTATTATTTTTGACAGAGAGAGAGAAAGAGAGAGAGAGAGAGAGAGAGAGAGAGAGAAAGAACATGAGTGGGGGAGGGGCAGAGGGAGAGACACACACAGAATCGGAAGCAGGCTCCAGGCTCTGAGCTGTCAACAGAGCCCGACGACGGAGGCTCGAACTCACAGACCATGAGATCATGACCTGAGCTGAAGTCGGACGCTCAACTGGCTGAGCCACCCAGGCGCCCCTAGAGACTAGTAACTTTTTAAAGTTCAAAATGGACTATATGCCCCCTGATTTAGGACAGCACCTACAAACTTGTCAAGGGAATAAATGCAACAGATTTTCATTTTAATAACTTTGGTCCTGCTGCAATACCCTATGATAAATGTTGACAGTCACCTAGCAAATGCAACAGATCTTCATTTTAATAACTTTGGTCCTGCTGCAATACCCTATGATAAATGTTGACAGTCACCTAGCCTTTCTCATTCAGGAAATGAATCAGAAACTCAGGAAGTCTTGAGTTTCAGGTGAAACTAAAACATAACATCACTTCCAATAACAAAGACATTGCTAGATTCCTCGGTGCTGCCTAGGTTTCCAGCCAATGAAGAAAAGAGGCTCAGAGGAGACAAATGCCCCCAGCAGCAAACACAGATGGTGTCAGAAGATGGCAGTACAGGAGCAGAAGCAAAGGCCTTCAGGGGCTTAGATTAGGGGTTGCATACATTCCAGTTCCCCTTATCCTTCAGTGGAAAAGAACTCAATGTGTGGACAATTTGGTTTCTAAAAAATTAATACATGTACTTTTAAGTAGAATTGGAAACATTATATATTATATGTTTGAAAAAATAGCTGTCCTTGTAGTTGTCATGGGGTATAAATTAGTGTAAAATGTTAACTACCAAGAAGAAATAGTTTAGAAGGTATGACAGAAGTTATGTCAGTGATTAATGTATAAACAACAAAAAATGTATAAACAGAAGTAGGCACAGCATGCTATGGGATTGCAGAGAGGGTCATAGGAAGTTTTTCTGGAGGAAGAGATGTTTGGACTGAGCACCAAAAAATAAAAAGGAGTGAGTCAGGAAACAGAAAGGGTGAAGGGTTTTTCCTGCAAAGAGAACAGCTTGCCTAAAAGACTGGGAGGTAGCAGTCAGGTTTAGATAACACTGGAATTATTATATATGAAGCATAAATATATTCAATAAGCAGGGAACTAATGTTTTTGGAGTACAAAGGAAATATATATTAATTTCTTTAATCTTTACAATTTTTGGTTTAGTACATTCTCATTATTTGTTCTTTACATAAGAGGGATTTGAATCTGAGAAAAGTTAATTATTCTGTCAAAGCTCATATTTTTAAGAGACCATAAAACTACTTTTAACTCGAACTTTCTTCCAGACTCCACATATACTCTTTTCATTGTCCTTTGGTGCTGGAAGAGTTAAATATCAATTTGATCAATCCATGTATACAATGTGCTTCCAAGTATCATTCTATTTCCCATATTAACTAAATTTTTCAGTGGCCAACTATGTGTGCCTATTATGGAAATATGCAGGCTTATTTTCACATTTTTTACCATGTTGTCAAGATATGAAAATAATGTATGTAGTGAACCTAGGTCAAATGAGGCATAATAAAGAGTAGTCTGAATTGTAATTGGATCACATGGAAACTAAAACAAACAAAACCAAAAAGCAAATATGTGATGAATGTATAAATTAATCAATTTACTTTGATAAACCCATATATGACAGGTCTATTGCCTGTTCATAACAGGAATGAAGTTCCACCTAGCTTAGTATACCTTATTTCAACTTCCTCTATTTCTTTTAAAGATGCCTTGCAAAAATGTTTATATATCATTTATATACACATCCTTCAATTTCTTCTTCCTCACAACCTCTCCTTTTCTCTATTATATACTTCTAATTATTTCCAAAATGTTTGGAAAATACGTTACATCAAACAATCGGGATAATGCAATCTAGAGAAAATCCTTCAGAAGAGTTTCTTGAGTTTTCTCACAGGAATGGTAACAGCATTGGAAATATTTCTAAAATAATTATGGTTAAGGACTACAAGTTCATGAATAAACTTTGCAGTGTGGCATCTCTTGTCTCCTAAAGGATTCTTGAGCTACAGTCTCAGTCACCCAAGACTGCTGAAAGAGCAGTCTAATTCCGCATTGTTTTTTTTTTAATGGAAAACAAATTGTGGTTTGGCATTGTGGTGAATCCAGTGAATTCTACATCTGTTATTAAAAACAAAGGGCTAGAATATTTTATCAGCACAGATAGGTTGAGATTCTATAGCATAAACATCAAGGATATTCGATAGTCATCCAAAAACAAGAGTATCTACGTAATATGAAAGCATCAAGAGTAGCATTGTCCAGCAAGACTGGTTGTAAGAGTAAAGATGGTTGCTTCAGCCATAGGTTTCATCACCTACCCTGGAGGTGAGACTTCTAAGTCTGTCAAAATACTTTCTGCCAGTTGCGAATGTATTGTCTCTCAGGTACAAATCTATAGTTCTATGCCTTGTTTTGTATTATTAGACTCGGACATTGAAAATATCCCTCCTTTGCACGTTGGCTTAGTATTAAGCTTTGTCAGGAAATAACTCTGGAGGAACTGAAAGGCCATAGCAAGAGAAAGGGTCTTTTCATTCCAGTGATTGTTCTTGGCGTAGCTGCCAAACACAATGGCATTTGGAAGTCCTCGTAACAGCTTATAAAGGCCAGGTGTGGTTTTCCTACACTTGCCAGCAAGTCTCTTTGTCATCTAGCAAGTCTTCCCTGGAGGGATCAGCTCCAGGATGCCTGTACCTTCTAGTAGTCTCTGGACCACTTAGCTGATCATTGTTACATACTGGCTCTGGCACACCACACGATGCAGCAAGATAGCCATTTATGTTACTCATGAAATTACTTACATGGCATGTTTTAAATCTTATGCAAAAGCATACTCTTCATCATAGAAAAATGTAGAGAAGGATGAAAAATTGTAGGATGAAGTACAAATTCCAAAATATTTACAGTATGTTATTTATAAATTCACAGAATTTGTTGAGCACCTTCTAAGTCTGAGACGTTGCACAAATATGCAATTATGGAATAAATATGTACTTAATTTAAAGATGAAGGAAACATGGCCTCTACTCTCAGGCATGGTGGAGAGCAAAGACTTTCATTCCTGCTACTTATAGTTAATGAGTGACTATTTGTGCAATGCACTGTGTGGTACATATATGGAGAAAGAGAGAAGATTCTTGTCTTTAGAACGCCAACTTAATAATAAATAACAAGGAATGTAGATGTTAACCAAATGATGACAAAAGTAGTATGCTTTCCAGAAATTATCATGTGCACAAGGTGGGTCTTTGGTTCATGCTTTACACCAGTGCCTAGTATAATTCCTGCTAAACAGTATCAATTCAATAAGATGTATTTAATGAATACAGGAACAAAACATACTTATGCTATAGCTTTCCTTGAATATTCCACAAAGAACTGAAAATTCCTAATTTCCAGTCTGTCATGACTATTCTTACCTTTGCTTTCATTTATTTTTCTTAATGAGTAGATGCTTTATATTCATAAGGCATATGTCTAAAACCCTAGGGAACTCCCATAATCATAAATGCAGAAATAGGTGCAAAGGTTTGTGAATTTTCTCTAAAGTACAGTTCTACCAAAAGGCACGTGTCTGATGCCATATGCTCAGACTAAAAGTTAATTGTTTTAACCTCCACATGTACTTTATTTCTATCTTTTTGAGAAGTTCTTATGTTATCTCAAGGACTCACATTAAATCTATTTAACAAAATTTTTCTTATTTCAATACATAACATATGGCACATTGTGCAAATGATATAGGTCAACCCTGAATTTACCAACTTAATCTTGATTTTATCTGAAGCTTCTTTTTTATAAGAACCAATACTTTTTTATGTATCTTTTTTTTCTCTTTTCTTCAGATCCAGCATTTGTAGTTAGATTTTAATCTTTCCATTTTGCCATGGCTCTTGATGAAAAAAGAAGAGCTATGTAGAAGGCACTATTATCTGGGGGAGTGTTGGCTTTCTTCAGAAACAGTATTTTATGTTATTCAATACTGTGCGTCAGTAAATCACAATGATTAAAATGTACAGTGGATTTTTAGGGAGTTTGAGTGTGCTAAAAACCAAGGTACACAATAATAATGCATTTTTTTCTAATTAGATTTTAAGTCTCTTCATAGGGTAGGATTGATATATTCAGAGCACAACTATAAAAATCTGTGATACTGTAGAAGTAGCAATAGACTAGGAGGAAGATGAAGGAGAATGCCACTTCAAACTACCACCCAAGTGTTGTGTAGATTAATCACTTAATCCCTCTGTATTTCATTTTCCTCATCTATGGAATGGGTCTAATGAGTCATTTTTTAAATTACTGATTCCCAGTATTTGGCAATGCTTAACACTTAGCTTATAAATTGGAAAGAATATTTAACAGTAGAACAGGTATTAGAGTTGTAGTTATGAATGTAGACAAACTAAATGATCAAAGTGCTTCTGGTTTCTCTTTTGCCATTGATACTCATCTGTGAAACAGTCAGCGTATGAGATGCAGCCTGTGGTCAAGGAACAGAAGAAAGGCAGCTGTATCCTAGGGAAGGAGTTCAAGTCATGTACTTCTTTCATAAATATTGCTTTAACCTACTCTTATGATTGGCTGGATTCAGGTAAGACAAACACAACTTAATTTTTTTTTTTAAATTATCCATCTAGTTTTCTAGTGACCTGGAATAATCTTTTAAATTATAAGTCTTTCTTGAGGCAGGTCCTTTAATTTTCCAATAAACATATTGGGTAAATTCCATAATGCTAGGCATATTCTGGACATATAGATGTTGAGTTTGAAAGTTAAAGATATTTACTCTGGTCTCAAAAAGTGGCCAAATAGCCCTAATGAAATAAATAAGAGGAGTTCTTTGTAGAGAACTGATATAAGTTGTTTTCATTATGTACAATGATTAGTTCTGTAGTAGATACAGGAGGCTCCAACAATGAAAGGTTGATGATAAGAACTCCTGCTTACAGCCTTGCTACTGGTTTACAATGAAATCAAGTCTCAGGTCAAATTGTGCTATAACAATAGCACATTAACAATAGGCACAGATCAGTTATGCTGATTCTATAAGTTTGATGGGCTCTCAGCTCTATTCTTTTAGGTGCCAACTTGTATCTTCCAAGAAAGGTTCACCAGAAGATGATGCAACAATACCTAGTAGCAAGATCAGGCATCCAAGAAGCCTCTGTATTAGCAACTGAAAAGGGACTCTTGGGAATCAAGCTGAGATCATTTTTCTTTAGAGCATAGGTTATGAGTTCCCATATTTGTGTTAGTATAAGCAGAGGACTGCTATATACTATTTATGGACAAACCAGATATTTATAATTATATCTAACATTCACTGGCTTCATTAACAAAATATCTGGTGTTGATTGCTTATAAAGTTAGGTGACGTTCCTTGTCTAGCTCCACCCAAAAGGGCAGCATTGAAATTAATTTCAATAGACATCTACAAAGCAGTAAATGAGTGTAAGAATTTGGGCTAGAGGCACTAAGTAAGAAAAATGCAAATTTTAATATGTCCATAATTGCATGGGTGTCACTCTGTGACCATTGCTATAATTCAGAGTGGTGCTGCCTGTTTTGTGTAGGCCATTCTATTTCTGGATTTTCAAAACTGATCAGATTTAAATATTCTGTTCTATTTTTAGAATGTATCCCTACCTTTGTCTTTGGAAATATAATCATTGGAGGATCAAAACATATTGCAAGAAAAAGTCAGGGTATAGTTCCAGAGGATATGATATTAGAGCTGAATAACGAAGAATAAATAAAAGCTTCATAGAAGTTTTAAAAATTGGGAAATGATATTTCAGAAAGAGAAAGCTATATGTGCAATGAAACAAAGGATACAAAAGGAGGATGAGTCAGTGCTGAGGTATAACTAGAGCTTCATTTCAGTAAGGTTGGTAGAGGATCTTAGGTTGTTGGTTCTAGCACTGGAGGTAGATAAGTCTAGCGGGAGTATGTGAAGGAGATAACTGGACCCATAATGGAATCTTAAAGTTAGAATACAGTTTACGGAGTAAGAGTAGTGACAGATCCCAGTAAAGTAGCCTTAGAAGGAGCCGTCTGGGGTGGAGGGAATTTTCACAGATATGACAGTGGATGGTGTAATAGACAAAATATGTATGCATTGCATCCATTATAATACTCCTAAATTGGCAAAAAAAATTACAAAGAGTCAATTACAGCTATAACCTATTTGAAAGTTGTGTAGACTTATGTATATAATGATGAATGTAAAATTGGAATTTTTTTTTCTCTGCGTGTGTGGCTATCTTATCTGAAGCCATAAAACTATTGAATGGTGGAGGTGAGATTAGAACCCACATTCATATGCCTCTATGGCCCAGACTATAATACATCATGTTGCTTTGCCTTAAGCCCTCATTTCATTCTTTCTCTACCAAATCTCTCAGATACTCATTATACTCCTTGTTATTTTATGCTTTAGAAGATACCTCCTAACCATCTTCAGAATGTCTCTTCCCCATGCGATCCTGAAAGTTGTGGAGGTGGGTAGGAAAAGTATACTTCAGACATTTATAAAAATTTACAATAGTGGGTCATGAAACTATGAAAGTTCCCTTGTGCCAGTCCCAAGAAATTATATTAGCTAGAACCCTGCCTTTGGAGGTGAGAGGGTACTTGGAAAATACAGAAGGTTGGCAAAGGTCAGATGCCATGTTCTTTTTGTTTATATCATTAAAGCACAGAATACAATAGTTTATCCAGAATATGCAGGTGGCTTAACTGGGAGCCTTTGGACAGATGTGCACTTGAATCCCAATTGTACCTTTTACAATCTTTACCTCTCTAGACACAGCTTTCTCCTTTGAAAAATATATATCTTAATCTTGCTTACCATACAGAATTGTTATGAGGGTTATATGTAATATAAAAGCATTTAGCACCTAGTTGGAACTCAGCAAGAATTCACTAAATATAGCTTTTCAATGCAGGTATGCATATCTATGAGATATATCCCTATGAATCAAGAGAAAGATAGGGGTTATTTCTTAAAAACTCTGCAGTTAAAGAAAAATATGAAAAATATACTTTAGGTTAAACTTCACAGAATCTGTGGGGATCTGTGGTGGAGGAAAAGACTCAGACAATTTGATGAATAGTTAACACAGTGTGAGTCTTCAGAGAGATCTAATGTCAAAACTGGTCTGTGGGACTTTTTGTTAGTACATCTGTACATATCTCTTTTTCTATAAATGTTCCTATGGTTACCTATTGAGGTTCCTGAAGGTCTGGAATTCTCTGTATTAATTACTCAGGAGGAACAGGTCCTCAGAAAGCAACTCAAAACTGTGGGTCAGGGCAGAGGAGGTGGAGGTAGGAGAAAGGATTCAGTCTTTCTGTCTCTCTTGATGAATTTCATCAGACACTTGCCTGGATGTAGAAGTTTCTTCTTTTGGGTAACTTTCACAATAAAAGATGCTCAGATAAAGAGTTCCTGTAACACTGCTAGTCTGTTGAAAAAAGTTGAGAAACTGGAATTTAAATAAAAACTTGAAATAAATAAAGAAACAAACTTAAAAAGAAAAATAAAAAGGAAAAGAAGGTTGAGAGTATACCTCTGTGTCTTTTTGCTACTCCCCAGGAAACAGTTCAACATTCATAAACATTGTAAAATAGGCCCAATTTGTAGAAATGAAGTAATCCATGGTTCCTTTCTGTGGTTTATGTTGAGAAGCACTCCCCCACCCCCGCAGTAATTTATTAGAATTCTCATTACCCACTTATTCATTCTGAGATATAAAAACAGTGATAACAGGTGCTTGGTTTATGTGATTTCAGTTGTGATTTCCATGCCCCAATGGCAGGCATTTCTATGTTACTCTGTTCCTGTGAGGACTTATCCTTCTCTTTGGTGCAGAAGTCCAGGCTGCCGTTGGCAATCAATATTTGAAATACCTTTGCCCTATACCTGTGGCAAACACTGACTGCTTTTAACATGAATTTAATTTCATCAGCTTGCTGTTTACTAAAATAGAGTTTGTGTCAGATCTGATGAAAATTCAGCACTAGGTAGTACAAATAGTATCATAAGAGTTTTTAAAAATATTTTATAAGATTGGGATGAAAATTTTTAATAACAAAATCAATTATTCAAAGACCTTAATTAATCAGATACCTCTCAATTCTGTGTCTTGGCATTCCCTTTTCTCTTAAAAATTGTAAGTGAAAACTGCCAATAGTGTTGAAAATTCATAATAAGTCAAATACATTTAAGTCTTGTATTTGTCATTCTCCTGCTGAGAAAATGGGTTTATTATATCTGAGGCTCAACATCTTTAACAATGTTATATAATACTTTCCTTGAAGTGTTGTTTGAGGATTAGGTGGGGAAAAATATGAAAAAATCTTTGTAGTCAAACATAATAAGCCTCACTGCCTATCCCTTCCCTTTCTCAAATTATTTTGATTAATATAGGATTGGTCTCAATTTGACATAAAAGTTTCCTTTTGTTATTTTTTTTTCAATGAGATTTCCATACACTTTTATTCGTTGGGTAAGTATCGATTGAGTTGGTTTTTTTTTTCTTTTGCTTGCTAAAATAATAGGGCTTTATTAGGCAAGATTTATATGTTGTTTTATTTCAGTACTCTCTTCTTAAATTAAGGCTGATAGCAATAACAGTCAGTGGATCTTAAGGAATTATTATTTTTGAAAATTTTGGCAAAATAGATTAATAATTTTGAAGACATTTTTACCTTTAACATCACATAAGCCACTGAAGATGTCCATGAAAATGATGAGATTTGTATTTAAATATTATCTTGAGCTGCTATTGTCTCTACAGATGTCATTTTTTATCAACAGAAAGTAAGAAAAGTACCAGATACATCTGCCAAAAGGCATGAGATGAATCAAGGCATCATTCTCCATTTCTAATCTGTGTTCTGTAATTTTGGGCAGCTAGTAGCTTTTACTTTAGTCTTTTCTCGTAGAAATTCTGTTATTTTTAATGTTTTGAATGTCGCATGTTCATAGAGACTTACGCGATTCTAAGATAAATATTCCCTTTCTAGTGAATACTGAAGTCAAGTACTAGGCGGTTTTTGTGGATAGTTACTTAAACTGTATAAACCAAGGTTTCTACATGTAAACAGTTTAGAGATTTTATGAAAATATTTATGTCCCTTTATAGAAGCACCCCATGTGTAATCTACATAAAGTTATGTGCATGTGGATACAAATACAGACACAAAGGAAAGAGACTTTCAGAGATCATTCTACATTTTGCCCAGTTAAACTCGCTTTTTGAAGACTGAATTACCACAGGCATGTTCTAGTCTGAATGAGCAAACATTAATAAAAATGTAAAATTCATCCATCTGACTACACAATTTTTATAGATTAATTGTAAGTAAAATTTTTTTTGTTTGTTTTCCTAAAAAACCATTTCTTTAATGCTAACAATTACTAACAAAATATTTACTCAGTATGGCATTTTTACAACTTTCAAAGTTAGATCTTGACTCGTCATAAATTATGAAGGCTGAGAATAACTTTAGTTATTCCTTTTTTTTTTTTTAAGAGAGAGAGACAGAGTGTAAGTGAGTGAGGGGCAGAGAGAGAGATAGGGAGACACAGAATACAAAGCAGGCTCCAGGCTCTGAGCTGTCAGCACAGAGTCTGCTGCGGGGCTTGAACTGGTGAACTGCGAGACCATGACCCAAGCCCAAGTCAGATGCTTAACAGACTGAGCCAGACAGGTGCCCCACTTAAGTTATTCTTAAGTTGAACCTGGTCTAACACTAGGCCACTCTGGGAAAAATCACACCACCAATGGCCAAAAATAAATAAATAAATAAATAAATAAATAAATAAATAAATAAATAAAATAAACACAAAAACACAAAACCACTTTTAATTAAATTTCCAGTCATTGAACATAATTACACATCAATTCATTCGTTTACTCTTCCACTGCTTTCTATATATTATGGACTAAACATTGTTCAAAGTCTTGTATCAGTGAACAAAGCAGACCATTCCCCAAGTACTTGTGAAGCTTATGTTATATGTGTCAATTGGTAGAAAATGCAGTGTATGTAAATTACATAGTATATTTGCAAGGTGATAGATGGGAAAAAGAAAAAGTAGAACAATATAATGATGATAATGGGTGCCAATATTAATTTATTTAATGTTATTCTATTGTGTTCAGAAATGCATAGAGATAATGGTTTAGCTATTTACATGATAATGAGTTGCTTTCGTAGACAGAAAATATATGGTAACCTCCAGGATCCCTCATTTATGATTCAGAGGTCACTCTTAACTGGTTTTCAGGAAGATTGGCCAAATGATTGAGGTTTTCCTACAAGTCTTAAATTCTAATTCCTGTGGGAACATCAGGAGGTGGTAACCTTTCATTTATCTACTTCATGGTTTTGGTACAAGAATCAGGGCTAACCTCTGTGATCATGAATGTACACTTCTTGAAAGTGGTTCTATGACTTGAGTTCATTGCTGAGTTCTTTTGTGTCTGTGTTGTCACCAGGCATATTCTACCCTTCATTGTTCTGTACTTGTAGTTCTCTCTGCCTGTAGTGTTTTTCCTCTGGGTTAGCCTTTGTCTGGCTCCATTTCATAAGCAAAGTCTCAAATCAAATGCTACTTTCTCAGAGACCTTTAAGGCACACTATTTATTTATTTACTTTTTAATTTTTTAATGTTTTATTTATTTTTGAGAGAGGAAGAGAGAGTATGAGCAGGGGAGGGAGACACACAATCCAAAGCAGGCTCCAGGCTCTGAGCTGTCAGCACAGAGCCCGACGTGGGGCTCGAACCCACAAACCAGGAGATCATGACCTGAGCCCAAATTGGACACTTAACCAACTGAGCTGCCCAGGCGCCCCATCTGACACTCTGACACACTATTTAAATCTTCTGCTCCACTCTGGTATTCTCTGTCATATTAACTATTTTATTTTCTTCATGGCCCTGAAGTTAAATAATTACTTTTTGTGTCTTATTCACTGTCCTCCTGTTCCACAGTTGGATTTCCCTGAGAGCCTGTCTTCAGTTCGTCTCCTTCAGGGCTATAAGTGCAGTTCCAGCACTACTACAGAGTAGATACTAAATGAGTGTTGAGTGAATGATGAGACCCCTACTTGCCCCTGGTTAAGACACTCCCGTCAGGTTACATTTCTCTTTAGTGTTTTCACTGTAGTTAAATTATTTGTCCTAAAATAAATACAATTAAACAAATGGACCCATGGGTTAGTAAAGAATGCATTTTAGAGAGTCTGTGCTATTCTAGTAGTTAGAATAGTCGGCTCTGGTGTTCATTCTCGATCTCCTCTTGCCAGACATATTTAATCTTTTTGTGATCTTAGGAAATTAAATTTACCTTTCTGTGTCTCAGTATTCTCATCGGTAAAATGAAGATGATAATAGCTATCAGAGTAACCTTATAAGGGCCCGATTCTTAGAAAAATACCTGCTATACAATAATCATTCAGTAATTGGTGTTTAAATCTTTGTATGACTGTCATTCTCAACACTATGATTGCATATGTGTGTATAACTAAAAGGGCACATGGAAAAACTATTTCCTATGCATCAGGTTGTGGCTAAAGATATAAGTGATTGCATTTTCAACCAAACCAGTGTGTTTCTTGATGGGACAGCTGTTTTAGAAATCCGTTTAGGTTGGTGGATTGCAGGACGTAAGATGTTGTGTAAAGATGGGCCATCTCAAAGCAGCTGAATGTGTGACTGCTGAAATCTGTATTTACTGCAAATTCTCTATAGTCTAGGCAGTACAGTTTCTTCTGATGTTAAATCCTATAATATTTCTGTGGGAGTATTTTTTCATTGAAATGGATCCTCAGAGGCATGCAATGTCAGAATGAAGCTTTACTAAGTAAAGTATACTTTCTCATTGTTATTTCAAGTTTCTGAGCAAAAACATTTTGGCTCCCTTCATAAATAATACGAGTCAAGTTTAAACTGTTTTGAAAGTTCAATAGTAACGTGATAATTCTCTTGGCCCAGGCATTTTCCAAAACTTATATTAAACCAGTACGACTTTGTGAAACAGATTTTTTTGGTGACTTCTAAATGCCTGTGTAAGATTCCTTTGCCTTCAAACATGTTCATGCAGTCCTTTCATAAAAGTAGAGGTCAGACTCAGTGGCATCATCAAAAGAGGGAAGGCAGAAATAAAGTGCCTCAAAAGACCACTATGTTCCTTCCGAACTTAGAAAACAAAATGTTTTATGAGAGAGGAAATGGCCTTGGGAATTCATATTTAAGATCAAATTGTAACAATATGTGTAGAAAGAATTGCTTACGTCTGATTTCCTGTGTTAAAATTTTCTGCTTTCTTTAATAAAGTACATTTTTTAAATATAAGAGTTGACAAGAGCTCTGGCTTTGACAATGAGACAGTTTCTGTGGTGGAGGACTTAGAAAGAAAATACCTCCCCTACTTATGCCTCACTTTTCATACTGGTGATTATTCTGGAATCTTAAGCATTACTTTAGAAGTTTTACTCTAATTCTCAAACAATAGAAACAACCAATCAACCTTAACTGTTTTTTTTAAAGTTTATTTAATTTCAGAGACAGAGAAAGAGAGAGAGAGAGAGAGAGCATGCACACGAGTGAGGGAGGGGCATGGGGGGGGGAGAGAGAGAGAGAGAGAGAGAGAGAGAGAGAGAGAGAGAGAGAGAGAGAATCCCAAGCAGGTTCCATGCTGTCAGTGTAGAGCCTGACAGGGGGCTCAAACCCACAAAGTGGGCGATAATGACCTGAGGAGAAGTCGAGTCAGATACTTAACTGACTGAGCCACCCAGGCACCTCCTTAACTAAGTTTTAAGTACCACAAGTTAGTTCTCTAAGTGATTTATCCATTTGATCTCAGATGCATTTCTTACCTTTAAAGAAATTGCTGTATTTGTAAATATGATAAAGGACTTGAATCCAGAATATATATAAGAACTTTTATAAGTTAATACTAAAGGGGTGCCTGGGTGGCTCAGTTGGTTAAGTGTCTGACTTCGACTCAGGTCATGATCTCACAGTCATGAGTTCAAGCCCCATGTTGGACTCTGTGCTGATAGCTCGGAGCCTAGAGCCTGGTTTGGATTCTGTGTCTCCCTCTCTCTCCACCACTTGAGCTCTGTGTCTCTGTCTCATCCTCTCTCAAAAATAAATAAACATTAAAAAATTAAAAAATAAAATAGAAGTTAATACTAAAAAGATAACCCAGTTAAAATTGGATAAAGGTTCTGAATAGATAATTCCCCAAGAATATATACAGATAGCTAACAAGCACATGAAAGGATGCTGGACATTACTGCTCTTTAGAGAAATGTAAATCAAAACCATAAGACGACATTCTGTTGGGATGACTGAATTGGAAATTTTTGAAATCTTGGCATCACCACCTAAGTGTCACTTCAATTCATTCAGCTGGCATTTAATGCCCTCTACAGTGTGCTTTTAATCGGGATTTCTGGGCCTGCATTCTACTCTCATCACCCTTTACTTACTGAATTACTTGCTATTTTTTCCACCAGCCCTGACACTTGTTGATGTGATGCCGCAGCTCCATTTTTAACAAGCCCCCAGGCGACAGTATTGCAGACGGCGTAGCTGTTGTCTTATGTACAAGAGCTATGAAAGCTCTCACTTGGAAAAGTGGCATACTTATCTCTCCAGATGCTGCCAGCCTACATGTAGTTCTTCTGTTTTCCCTTCTCAGTTTTTTTTCCTTCTTAAAGAAATAAAAGCTGTTTTGTTTCCTTCACATAGTATCTACTCACATTATGTACACCTTGAAAGTGCAGATTCTTTCATGTTTATTTGTTGGGTTTATGAATGTGGACAAGGGAATTGCTGGAGTAGAACTGCTACTAAAAACTCTATGTAGCAGTGAAAGTGACATTTAAGTTATTGCCTAAGACAAATGCTCGCTTGGATTTTGTCGACTGAATTTATCTTTTGATTCTGTAAATACAACTGACGGTGATTTCTCAGGACTTAACAACTTTTCTCAAATGACCTGTACCACTCTTTGTTTGGCTACCAAGAAGCTTAGTGAGCATGGAATGTCACCTGTTATTGATTTCCCAAATCAGAATCTCATGGGGGATTAAGAGATTGCCTTGTTATTTTACTTCTTTGGAGTTCTAAGAACACAAATTGGGTATCATTCTGAAAAGTTTTACTCAAAAGAGCTGACTGAAGCTGGGTAACTTATGCACTTGAACAAAAAATCGATAACAACACCACCACCATCAACTGCCAACAACACACACATCTTCAGTTTTCGGAGCCTTCTAAAATGTGAATCTTATATCACTGGCTTCAAAACCTCTTTGAAATAGTTTTCTAAATTTCTTGATGCTAAACTGCATCCTGTACTTACTATATCCAAATTTCAGTATGTGAGAGCCCAGGCTACTGTTGATTCATATGTATTCAAACATGTAAGTAGTAATGAAAAATTGTCAGTTCAGTGTTGCCTACAGCTCCATGAATGGAAGACAAAACAATATCCAAAACCAAATGTATAAAAAACTAAAATGTCTGAAGAATTTTCCAAGGGTAGCGGTTAAGATAGAAGGAATATTCTTTGTAATTCTGTTTTTTTTTAAATATGAAGTTACAAGGAAGTTAAAAAGAATATAAAATTAATATACATCTTTCACTTAGATTTATCAATTGTTAGTTATTTCTCTCTTTTTTTTTTCCTCTTTGTTTGGAACCATTTAAGGTATTTTGCAGCTATCCCATACTTTCTTCTAAATACTACAGCCAGTATTTCCCACAGAAGAGCTTTTTCCTACATAATCCCAAGTAATTATCACAATCAAGAAAATTCACATTGATTACCTAATATGTATCTTATATGTAGTCCTAACTACCTATAGTTCATATTAAAATTTCCCTGATTGCCTTGATAATGCCTTTTGTAGTGGTCTGTTTTGTTTCCCTCAAGTTTCCCATCAAGAATTACACATCACATTTAGTTGTCATATCTTTTTAGTCTCCTCTAATCTTGCCTTTTTAAAAATTCTCTCATAACACTGATTTTTTTTAAAGATTTCAGACAAATTATCTCTAATGTATCTAATTTTGGTTTATTTGCTTTTTTTTTTTTTTTTTGTAGTTGCAGGTTAAATATTTTTGGTTAGAATTCTGTAAGGTGATGTGCTGTTCTCAGTATATTGTAATGGTACATTGAGATGCCAGTTTGTACTGTTATTGGTGATATTAACCTTCACTTCTGGATTGAAAAGGTGTCTCCTGAGGGCGCCAGGGTGGCTTAGTTGGTTAAGCATCTGACTTCAGCTCAGGTCATGATCTTATGGGTTTGGTTCGGAATTCAGGCATCCAGTGAGCTTGAGCCCCACTTCCTGTGAGCACAAGCCCCGCATTGGGTGAGCACAAGCCCAGCTTCTCTCTCTGTCTCTCTTTCTTTCTCTCTTCCCCCATGGGATTCTCTCTCTCTCTCTCTCTCTCTCTCTCTCTCTCTCTCTGTCCGTCCCTCACTTACTTGTGCCCCACCCCCTGTCTCTCAAAAAAAAAAAAAAAGTGACTTCTGGATTTCTCCATTGTAAAGGTGCATTTCTTCTTGCCATTAATATGTAATACGAGGAGTGATCCCATTGATATCAATAGATGATACTTGCTTGAAACTACTATTACCGGTTTTAAAAGGGAGATTTGCTAACTCAAGCATTCCTTCCACCATTAATGTTTGGCATTCTTTGCAAAGACTATATATCTCTTCTCAATATTCCCACCCTTTGTGTTTGTTTGCTTTGTTTGCGTCATCATGGGCTCATGGATTCTTTTAAATATATATATAGCATATGTTATAATTCATTACTGCCATTATTTCTTCTAAGCTCCAAAATGTCTCAGATGTGGCCAGTGGCAGACTCTTCAAACTGGGTACTATGTATCTTTTGATATGTTATTACCATATATTGAGCATTTCTATACATTTGGCCACAACAGAGTATGCCATTTTATACTTTCTCTGACCTTGCTCTGGAAGCAGAAATTTATATAAGAACCCCTAGCCATTATTTCAATGCTGAAAGGGGTTTAGAAACCAAGAACAGGCATACTTTATAATTAGATTGCCGTTACTATTTGGCCCATTTCATGGACACAGCCAGGAGATAGGTAAATATCTAAATCTATCTATATTATCTCTATATATCTGTGTATATGTATCTATATATAAATTAGGAGCTCATAAAAGCACGTCTACAGTGATCCTACACCACAGGCTCTTTCTTTTGCCATTACATATTTGTATTTCCACTTTCCTCCACAGAGAATATTAATCTCCAAAACTTTAAGATACTTGTATCACTTGCTTAATGCTGTCATACACATGAAGTCCTTTGGGGATCACTGTATCAATACTACTACAAAAGTTGCTATTAAAATTTAAGATTTCATTGTAATTTTCCCTTAAAATAGATCCCAGTAGTCACATATAATTATAGTATTATGTTCAACAGTTCCTTGAACTTGTTTTTATTATTTTTTTTGTTTGCTTGTGTGATCAGTTAAAATATATGTAGCTTTGTTTCTGTTTGTAATAACTCCTAAAGATTTTTTACAGTTCTTACTGATTTGCAGGGAGGAGGCGGGGGGGTAGGTAATGTCAAACATTAATTTACTTCAAACATCAAACTTTATAACATTAAGAAAAATTACATCCCCTTCCCTTTCTTTTCCACTGGGATCCTACCTATTCTGTGTAGGTGATCAATTTGACTCATTTTGCTTTGATTATATTTTCCTGTGTTCCTCTTAGCAAATTAGATATAACATATAATATATACATTACATATATATGTATTTATTTTTTTTTTATTTAAAAAAAATTTTTTTTCAACGTTTATTTATTTTTGGGAGAGAGACAGAGCATGAACGGGGGAGGGGCAGAGAGACAGGGAGACACAGAATCGGAAACAGGCTCCAGGCTCTGAGCCATCAGCCCAGAGCCTGACGCGGGGCTCGAACTCCCGGACTGCGAGATCGTGACCTGGCTGAAGTCCGACGCTTAACCGACTGCGCCACCCAGGCGCCCCATATATATGTATTTATATGTAATATGTTTATATGTATTTATGTTTACAGTTTTTACATAAATGTACACATAAACACACAAATACCCAATCTTTTTTTTTTTAATTTTTTTTTAAACTTTTTTTTTTTTATTTATTTCTGAGACAGGGAGAGACAGAGCATGAACAGGGGAGGGTCAGAGAGAGGGAGACACAGAATCTGAAACAGGCTCCAGGCTCTGAGCTGTCAGCACAGAGCCCGATGCGGAGCTCGAACTCACGGACCGCGAGATCATGACCTGAGCTGAAGTTGGCTGCTCAACCGACTGAGCCACCCAGGCGCCCCACACAAATACCCAATCTGGCTCCTCTTTTTTCTTATGCAAAAGGTAGCTTATCATTATATACTATTCTGCAATTTTCTTTTTCCATTTAATAATATATCTTGTAAATCACACCAAATCAGTCATAGAGGTTGTCTCAATTCTTTTTGATGACTGTATAACAATGACACCCTGTTGTAAGGACATGTGGATATGTTTACTTAATCAGTCTTCTATATTTGGTATTGATCTTATTCCCAATATTTTGTTGTTAAAAATAATGCCACAATGAGTTAAACTCTGCTTATTTTTTTTCACACTCCTGAAGATGAGCCTTCAAAGGGTCATCTTTGATCTTAAGAATCAAAGTAGATTCCTAAAAGTGGGATTGCTGGGTAAATAGTAAACTTATAAATAGTTTTGTCAGATATTGACAAATTTCTCTCCAAAAGAGTAATCATACCAGCAGCACACTAAAGTGTCTGTTTTCTAACAGCCTCACTTGTACCATATGTTTGTCAAGCTTTTGAATTTCTGCTAATATTATAGGTGAGAAATGATATCTCAGTGTAGTTTTCATTTGCATTACTATCCCTATGGAAGAAGGTGAACATCTTTTTATAAATTTATGGGCCATTCATGTATCTATTCTGAGAGCTGTTACTGTATTACTCATTTAAAAATGGTGTTTCTGATTGTTTTTCTCTTAGGTGGTGTGAGTTTCTTTCAGATTAGGGAGGTTATCTTATTATCATTAGCATTCTTTTGGAAATATTTTCATGTTTTCATTAATCACTTAACTTTATTTGCAGTATGTGGTATATTTTACTCTGCAAAGTATTTTAATGTAGTTGAATTTATTGCACACTTCTTTTACTGAATATGAGTTTTTAATCTGTTGAAAAGCAAAATTCAGCTAAGTAAATTTGAAGATCTGGTTGGTTTTATTAAATGATTCATGAATTGGGCAGCATCCCATCCAGGAAATAGAGAGGAGAGCTCTGAGGAATTATACAAAATGGAAGGTATTTATAGGAAGGAGGGTGGGACAAGAGTTTTCAGCAAAAGAAAAGAAAGGATTGTCCTAGTCAAGGTCACCTTCCCTTAGGTGGAAGGACAGGGGGGTCTTATTAAGTAGATTATCTCACTTCCTTTGTGGGTATGGAGGGGACCCATGTGACAGATCACCTCTTTGGTGCTTATCAGAAAATTCCTGATTTAAAGGGTAAGACTTATATTTCTGGGGGAGGCTGAAATTACAATTAGATAAGGTATTAAGCCCCAGTTGGCCTAGCCCATGTGATGGTATTTTGGGCCTGTGGTTTTCTTTTTAACAAAAGCGTAGTTGGAAAGTTTTTGCTCATCTTCAAGTTATAAAATAATTAACCCATGCTTTATTTCCCCTAGTATGGAAATGGTTTATTTTATTTTTATGTACTGCTTTATTTTTGATCTGTAATTCATTTAGAGTTTACTGTTGTATATTGTGCAAGGTATTGGTTCAATTTTGCGCTTACCATATTTCTATCAGGTTGCCCACCACAAGTTATTAAAAGTCAATTTTTCCTCAGTGATTTGAAATACTTTTATATTCTGGGTTTCCACATGTACTCCAGTGTATTTCTGAACTTTCTCTTTTGTTTTGTTGATTTATTTATCAATTCATGTGCCAGTAGTCCAGGGGAGTAATCTTCATCAGTTACTCAGGGACTGTTAGAATTGCAAGTACTTTTGTTTGTATCAATCAAACATCAAGGGAGAGGCTGTTGAAAATCCTAGGAATGACATTTATAGAAACAGTTTTTCAACTTTAATTAATTAGTCTCAGTCTTTTTCAGTTACCATCTCTGTCTGTGCTGTCTATTTTGAAATTAGGAGAGGCTTTTGAAAGAGCCAGTTATTTAATTTAGTTAGAACCTGAGTAGCATGTAAGAAGCAGTGTTTAAAAACTTCGTGTCTTCCAGGCAGGTCTCTTTCAAGTTATTTTTACCCCCCCCCCCACCTTCTACTGAGAAGGCTTTTATTTATGTCTCTAAATTTATTTGCTTTGATTTGTTATTTGATGTATGCAACTTGAATGAAGAATGAGAAAACTTAAAGACTCTGCATAAAAATTGCATCAAATTGTGTTCCACAGGTGAAAGACTAGAATTTCACTCAAAGGATAATTACACATATATCTTAATTAATGAATACATAATGCTAAATTGTGTTATTTATATGCTTATCATTTCCTCAGATACAAACATTTTTGTTGAAATAGCCTATTATTTTCTTAAGTTCACATTAATTTATATTTGTTCTGATAATTTTAAAGAATAAAATCTGACAGATTGTATTATTTACTTTTATTGTCTCTAAATTTTTATGTTTCCTGTATTGAAAGTAGCAATACTATAATTTTAGAAAAAATATATAGTGCAGAAAGCTAGTTTCTTTTAAGCTCTGAACACTATTCTGTGATAATGACTATTTACCTGTCTTAATCACACTATGCATTAAGATATGGACTACCAGAATTGGTCCTGATACTCTTTTATAACAATATCTATAGGATTTCTTTCAATATAGAATTTTCTGAAGACAGTTGTTAGCTTTAAATATAAAACAGTCAGTTTATTTTACCAGCAAAATGGGTTTATTCAGGAATAACAGAAGTACAATCTGGGACACACAAGCTATAGCAAAAACATAGGCAAGTCCAATAAATTAAGAAGAGGAATGGTATTTTATGGAGATGGAAGAAGTTGGGAGGAATTGCTTTGAATGAAAGTCCATTGGAGAAAAGCAGGAGTTTAGGGTGATGACAGTTTCTCATTGGCTAAGTTTCAGGGGTAGTCAATTTTTTTTTGTAGGAGAGGCAAAGTACAGCAGTCCCTTTTGGGGCCTGTAATTGATGATTCTTTACTTCTGGGAATTCTTCCCTTTGGGTCTATAATTGACAATTCTTCCTGTAATTGAAGTTGAGTAGTACTTGCTCCCCATTCTAGTCTCCTGACTCTAATGAGGTTTCCTTTCATTACTTTTCACACAACAAAAAGGATTAGGAATGCATACTATAGAATGAGAATTATTCTATAGGCTATTAATTTAGAACATGGGTCAGCAAACTATGACCCATAAGCCAAATCTGCCCATCTGCCCATTTTTGTAAATAAAGTTTTATTGTAACACAATCATGACATTTGTTTACCTACTATCCACTATTGCCTTTCAAGTAAGATGGCAAAACTAGGTAGGTATGACAGAGTCCATACAACCTTCAGAACCAAAAATATTTACCATCACACCCTTTAAAGAAAATGTTGGCTGCTCCCTGACTTAAAATATACCACATACAAGTTGTAAATAATCCAAAGCAATATTTTATCAATTGTTTCTGCAACCTGCTATAGAATGAATATCTGTGTCCACACCCCCATTCATATGTTGATATAATAACCCCTCAAGGTGATGATATGAGGAGGTGAGGCCCTGGGAAGGTAATTAGTACCCTTATAAAAGAGATTCATAGAGGTCCCTAGCCCGTTATGCTATGTGAAGATATAAGACATCGACAGTCTGCAGCACTCAACCATGATGGCACCTCATTCTGTGTTTTGGTTGGGCCCACCAACCTGGCTTGTAGTCTGTTAGATAATGGCCTCAGCTAGAAATTCCAAGGTGGCCTTACATGTGCTGACAGTTGGTTATGACTTATCCAGGAGGCCTCCATTTTCTCAGTAGCTGATCATCAGTATGACAGTCTGTTTTTTTCACATAAGTGTCTCATTCAAGGGAATGAAGGCAGAAACTACATGACACATTGCACTGAATATTTGTGAACACCATCAGGGAGAAGCCAAGGTTTATTCACCATTACATTACTAGTAATGTTTGGCAGGGCACATGGTCTTTAAGCCTCCTGTGTGCATATTCAACATTAACACGAAAGCTAGCAAAGCTCTTCTGCAGGCTGTAAATTCACGAAGGGATTTCGAACACCTGGACTGTGATTTACTCTGTGGAATTCAGGCATCTGGTAAACAAACTTTAACAAGCCAGGCCCTAGACCTTCACAAGGCTGGAATATTTCCTTTCAGGCTTGTGACTTATGCATGTCTATAATGTTTACTAGAAAGGTCTTATCAGGTTAAATTGTGCACTAAAATAACAATCATGCTTGTTCTGCTTGAGTCAATTTCTTTGGGTCAGAAAGCCTAAATATTTTAAAAGTCAAATATATTACAGCAACCTTTCTCTAACTAGGGCAACCTTGGATAGATAAAAGATAAATGAAGGTAGAAAGGATTAAAAACAGGGCTGCAGAAAAACTATATATGGATAAGATAGCCTTTTATTTTAGAAAATGACTAAATTAAGTGACATGACTATTTTTTGTCTGAAATCTTTACATCTTATTACTTTTCTTTTTTTAGTTTTAAAGTCAGCATTCAGCGTAAGGAGAGATTTTTAATTATTTTTATAAGTAATTTTTTTAAATGAAGTTTAGGGTAAATTTTATTAAAGACTGGCCATTCTCAAAATACTCTCTTCCATGAAACATTTTAATGTTATACGCATTTAAATGACTCTCCCTATGCTTCCCAAATATCAGTTTGACACAGGATAGATTTTATTACAGAAACATTTTACAAGGGTCTCATACTAACCAAGCAAATCTGAGATTTAACAAAAATCTCTCAGCCTAGATTTTAGACTTCTTATGTCAAATTTAAGACTCCTGTGTTAAAAATGTCATAAAGGGAAGAAAGTATTACTTTAAAAAGTTATAATTAATCTATTAATCTATTATTTTTGCTTAATAAGAGTGTATTTAGTGTCAAGCATTCATTGCACAGAACCATTTAATTGCTATACTTATTTTGTCCTCACAATTACAATTTTAGTTAGGCTTTAATGTTTGTTCAAAGAAGCAAATTAAACAAAGTAAAGAACTTGCCCAAGTTCAGTGATAGAGCAAGAATTCAAATTCAGGTCTGCCCTGTTCCAAAACCCACACTCTTATGATCTACCACAGTTTCTCTATGAACATGTGTATTGCCATGTTATACATTATCCTAAATGAAGCACTGATCTGAGAGCTAGTTACATGTTTACATATCTTCCTAAATATAATAGAATGATTAAATGGCTAGCCAGAAGCCTGCTGGCGCATTTATGGCACCACCAGGGTAACAGCCTTTAATCTTATCTTTGGACAGCTAAGATCTTTTGTCTGCATAATTCATTGTGTATACTTTTGTCTGGATTGTTCCTTGACCAATTTTTTTTATTATTGTAGAAAGAGTGTAGTAACACTAAAAGAGAAATGAGCTTCAGATAAAGGTAAACTTGAACCCTAGCACTAGCTAGCATTTACAAAGTGTTATTTCAGTAGGCTGCTCCAACTCTTTGAGCCATGGATTCTTTATTTTAAAATACAGATTTTCATTGTACTTAACTTACTGAGTTTTGGTGAGGTTTAAGGGGTCACTATGTATGGAACTTTGGTGTCAATGAATGTAAATAATGATAGTCTTTTTATTGCTTTATCCTAGATATACTACATATCCTAAATATCTACTTTAGGATTTTTATTCTTTCTTAAATAGTGCTACTTTTTGTTTCCCTTAAGTCTAAACAGCAAACATTTATAGGATGACTTGTGCATGCCAACCACAATGCTGGTATCTGGGATAGAGCAGTGGACAGCTGAGGAGGAGTAGAAAGGTGTGATAGATGACTGGATATGGGAAGGGTTAAAATTGCCTAAGAGGTTTCAGATCAGAGTATCTGGGAAAATAAATGAAAGTCTTAAAAGGGAAAGGAAATGAGAATAATTTATAAGGCATGTTTAGGTTGAGAGCATGGCTTTGAATAGGAATTGTCAATCCTGCATTTGGAAATTTGGGAATAAAAATTGGACAAGACATTTTGACTAACACTTCATTTTTAGAACTTGTTAGATGGAGTGACAATTGAAACAGTAGCAAAACAATTAACTGTATAAAAATAAAGTTGAAAAATCAGGCATGAAATCATGGAGAATGCTCTCATTTAGAGAGAGGAAGAGTCATGGAGTAAT
Source organism: Felis catus (assembly GCF_018350175.1). Lineage (NCBI taxonomy): Eukaryota > Metazoa > Chordata > Mammalia > Carnivora > Felidae > Felis > Felis catus. Next base: position 80,912,381 of record NC_058377.1, on the reverse strand, counting down.
TATCTTTATCAGTCTGGTTTATTTCACTTAACATAATGCCCTCAAAGTCCATCCATCTTATAGCAAATGACAGGATTTCCTTCTTTCATGTGACTAATATTCCATACCACCCCCCCCCCCACATGCACACACCAACATTTTCTTTATTCTGTTGATGAGCATTTAGGTTGTTTCCATATGTTGGCTATCATGAAAAATGCTGCAATAAACATGGGAAGGCAAATATCTCTTCAATATCTTTTCTTAACAATTTTGATGCCTTATTTCTTTTTTCCTTTTTTCTGTTTTATCCCTCTAAATGCTCTGTCTAGGACTCCAGTACTGTGTTGAATAAGTTAGTGAGAGTGTGCATCTTTGTCTTATTCCTGATCTTAAAGGAAAAATTTTCAGCTTTTTACCCTTGAGTATGACGTTAGCTGTGAGCTTGTCATATATGGCCTTTATTATGTTGAAGTATGTTCCTGCTTTATGTTAAAGTGTATTCCTATTTATACTCAGTGTGTTGATAGTTTGTATCATTAATGGATGCTGAATTTTATTAAATGCTTTTTTTTTGCATCTATTGAGATGATCTCTCCTGATTACTCCTCTCATGTTGGTTACTGTAGGCATAGCACATTGATTGATTTGCAAATATTGAACTGTCTTTGCAACCAAGAGACAAATTCTACTTGATCCTGGTATGTGATCCTTTTAATGTAGTGTTGAATTCAGTTTGCTAATATTTTGTTGAGGGTATTTTCATCTATGTTCATCAGGAATGTGGCCTGTAATTTCCTTTTCTTAGAGTGTCCTTGTCTGCCTTTTGGTGTCAGAGTAATGCTGGTTCATAAAATGAGTTTAGAAGAGTTCTCTCCTGTTATATTTTTTGCAAGAGTTTGAGAAGTATGGGTATTAAATCTCCTCTAAATGTTTGATAGAATTCACCAGTGAAGCTGTCTGGTCCTAGACTTCTCTTTGTTGGGACTTTTTTGATTACTGATTCGATCTTTTTACTAGTAATTGGTCTGTTCAGATTTTCTATTTCTTCATGATTCAGTCTTGGTAGGTTGTACATTTTTAGGTATTTCTCCATTTCTTCTAGGTTGCCCAAATAGCATACAGTTGTTCATAGTAGACTGGTTGCCTAGAAATGGAAATATTCAGTATTAAAGAGGGAAAAAACAACTGTACTTAATATTTTTTATTTATTTGATATATTTGATTATATTTTACTTGTGATTTTTTTAATGTTAATTTATTGGACAGAGAGAGAGAGAGAGAACATGAGCGAGTGGGGGGGGGCAGAGATAGAGAGAATCTGAAGCAGACTCTAGGCTCTGAGCTATCAGCACAGAGCCTGACACAGGGCTCAAACTCATGAGCTATGAGACCATGACCTGAGCCAAAGTCAGATGCGTAACCAACTGAGCCACCCAGGTTCCTCTTATTTGATATATTTTAAATTCATGGTTTGGTCAGTATGTACATGAAATAACCAAAATTTTGTTTAGTAATGCTGTTGATTTATTTTGCTATGTCTTTAATATTCAATATTTTTCAATGGCTGTGATAACAATAGCAATTATCATTATTTTAGGACTCTGACTATTCAAATATTTTGCATGTATTTTTTTCAGTACTTCTTCGTCCAAATCAGTTGTGTCATTATCGTTATTTAAAAACATATGTAGCTGTATCCTCATATTGATATAAAGTCTACACATTTTGAAGATTGTGTTTAGTTCATTGATTAAAGTGGAATATACTAAGATGTTCCACAAGCTCAAAGGAGAATTTACATACCTCTTTATACATCTGTAGTCAAGGAATGTTGAAATGAATTTAAAAACAGGAACACAGGTAAAACTTAATAATATCTACAAGCTAATAATCAGTCGCATTCCACCAGACACAATTTGGTTCATGTCATCAAGAGTTATTTAACATTTTTTTATCAGTTTTCTACAAATAACAGACTTGTAAAGTAACTCAAAGATAAAGGTGAGATCCCTCATAGAATCAGATAACCTCAAAGGATATGCCAGACATGACCTGTTTTCCTTTGAAGAGAACCAGTAATCTTTTGGTCCACTTAAACTCTTTCACAATTTTGCCTACAATTTACATTTTATAGACTGGGAAATAAAAGGCAGAAAAAAAATAGCTTCACTTGGATCCCACAGTGATAGACCTTGGGTGTGAACCAAGCTCTGTTTCCACGGGAACCTCTCTTAACCTACAGAAGAATATTTCTCATGTAGTTATGATTATGTTCCCCGTAGGATATTTTGCGATGTCCAGAGATATGTTTCATACTCACAACTTGAATGCTGTCTGACATCCAGTAGTATAAGCCAGGGATGCTCTGCACAATGTATAGGGTGGAAGACAGCCCCACAACCAAGAAGCATCCAGCTTAAAACGTCAATAGTGCCGACGTTGAGAAAAGTCTTTTAGGACATAGTCTCCTTTAATCTACTCCCAGCTAAAAATTTCATTTTATTTGTGTTTCTCTGTGTCATAAATAATACTTGTATCGAGGGGAATAACGCATTTGAAGTAGCAGCACTACCCCACATTAAAGTTACAAAAAACATTTGTGAGCTGTTTTTCCTCCAAGGCATCAGATCACTTTAACAAACACACTTTCCTCAGTGATACACATTTTTTTATGCTTGCCGGCTCTTGGGAGACTCTGTCATGCTGGCGGAGCTCTCTGCAGTGGCACAGGAGGAAATCCTGAGCACAAACCAAAGAGAACACGTTGCTCATGTAAGAAATGAAGCTTTGGAAAAAAAAATATGTGGAAGCACAACAGGTGATCCTGCATACCCCAAATCTTAGCAACAACCTCGTTAAAAACATTTTTTTGGGGCGCCTGGGTGGCGCAGTCGGTTAAGCGTTCGACTTCAGCCAGGTCACGATCTCGCGGTCCGTGAGTTCGAGCCCCGCGTCAGGCTCTGGGCTGATGGCTCCGAGCCTGGAGCCTGTTTCCGATTCTGTGTCTCCCTCTCTCTCTGCCCCTCCCCCGTTCATGCTCTGTCTCTCTCTGTCCCCCAAAAAATAAATAAACGTTGAAAAAAAATTAAAAAAAAAAACATTTTCTCCTTACCAGGAGAGGAGAGGTTGGTAGAGTTTCATAGGGAACTACGGTAAAGAAAATAAGTAGACTCGACTTTTAGGCTTTCATTAAGACCTTAAAATAAATTTTAAAAATATGTCAAACTAGGACTATAACTTTTCTGTGGGTCTCATTGTGGCAGTTTTGCCCGTTATTTCCTTATTTGTCCTGGAAAACAAAGTTCTGATATAACTTTATATTACTATTCTATAAATTTTATAATATTGCTCAAGTACCTAAAGAGCAACTTTGCTTCTTTTCCCCTTTATCTTGCCTTCCAAGTAGATATCCTTAGTTTATGCTCTTTGAAGCTTAACTCAGCCAACACCCGGAGAGTTTTACTGTCCTTATGAGAAGAATGATAGTCTCACATAGATTTTAGCCAGGTCTCAGGGCCATATCTTATTGTCACAACTTCTTTTACCTGGCTTCTCCCATCCCTGTAGATCCCCCTCTCAAAGATATTTGTGTTTGTCATCTAGGCCTTTCCAACCGTGCCTTCTGCTTCCTAACAGTTACTATGACTATGTGTCTCATGGCGGTCCTAATTTGCAGGTGTCCCCAGCTCCTTCACTTACTCCATAGTCTGCAACTGCCAAGACTCCAGTACAAAAAGATGTTCCTTCTACGATTAATCTAGTGTTGCCTCTGGCAGAAAAAAGAGAGCATGGTTTGGCATTTTGAAGGAAGGAGAGTAGATTTGTTTCTGGAAGACTAGGGACTTGAAAAATGAAGTGAGCATTTTTACGAAGCGAATTAAAATGTTTCATCTAATATATTTTGCATCTGTCTACATTCTAATGTTTTAGGTGAGGTGGACTGTTCTTATTGATTGATCTGTAACAAAGTATCCCCAAATTAATACTGTTCCTTTAAATCTCATCATCATATGGTTCAGGAATTTAGATAGGATTCAGTTAGATTAACTTCTGTTCCATGTAGCATTGACCATGTTCACTCCATGGAATTCAGTTGTTGGCTAGGCTGGCTGGAAGGGTTGAAAATAGTTTCACTTATACATCTGACACCTTGCGGTGGTGGCTGGAAGACTAGGCTCAGTTGAAATCATTTGGTAGTGTGTCTATACATGCTTCTCCAGCAGGGCAGTCTCAGACTGGTTAGACTTTTTGTGTGTTGACTTAGGGCTCAAGCTAGATAAATTATGGACTTTATTTATTAATAATATATAAATACTGGGTCTCCAATTGTGAAAAATATACCAACTTAATGTAAGATATTAATAACAAGGTGAACTGGATGTGAGACATTAGGAGGCTCTTTGTAGTCACTTCATTGTTTGTTTGTTTGTAAATCGGGAACTCTTCTAAAATAACAAGTATATTTTTTTAAACAGAGAGATTTAGTTTAAACTCCTTGGCTTAAGCTCAAGATAATCCTCATTCTGCCACATACTCAAGTTCTTTATCACTGAAATATCTTATTAATCTATCCAGGCATAGATCTATTTTTTTTTTTTTTTTGCATGTTGTGAAGTCTGAGGGCTAACTTGAGAGGCTTACTATTCCCTCTAAGAAATTTGTCGTCTTCTCTGAGTGAGCTGGAACACCATCAAAGAGCTTTGAGTAGAAGGGTGATATGATCTGAACTCTAATTAAGAGTTATGACTCTAGATGTTCTGTTTGAATACAGTCGACCCTTGAACAATGCAGGGGTTAGGGACACTGATGATACCCTGTGTATTTGAAAATCCACGTATAACTTTTGACTCCCCCAAAACTTAACTACTAATAGCCTACTGTTGATTGGAAGCCTTACTGATAACATAAGCAGTCAGTTAACACATATTTTGTATGCTGTTTCTATCATATACTGTATTCTTACAATTAAGTAAACTAGAGAAAAGAAAATGTTATTAAGAAAATCATAAGGGGGGGCGCCTAGGTGGCTCAGTCAGTTGAGCAGCCGACTTCAGCTCGGGTCATGATTTCATGGTTTGTGGGTTTCAGCCTCATGTCGAGCTCTGCCCCTCCCCTACTCGTGCTCTGTCTCTCTCTGTCTCTCAGAAATAAATAAACGTTAAAAAATTTAAAAAAAATAATAAGGAAGAGAAAATGCATTTACAAGTGCTATACTATATTATCAAAAAATCTGCACATCAGTGGACCCATGCAGTTTGAACCCATGTTTTTCAAGGGTCAACTGTAAATTGTGGATGGGGTGGTCACAGAGCAGTGAATTGAATCAGTGGGTACTCCAGTAATCCAGGTGAGAGATGGAGATGATGCAGACGTAGGTTGAAATAATGTAAGTGGCAAGCAATGGTCAAAATTTGCATATATCTGGTGAATTTAGATTTAGAAGGTATTTCCTAAATTAAAAAAAATATTTATTTTTGAAAGAGAGAGAAACAGAGTGTGGGTGGGGAAGGGGCAGAGAGAGGAGGAGACACAGAATCCAAAGCAGGCTCCAGGCTCTGAGCTGTCAGCACAGAACTCGACAGGGGACTCGAACCCACAAACAGTGAGATCATGATCTGAGCTCAAGTCAGCTGCTCAACTGACTGAGCCATCCAAGCATCCCTATTTGGAAGGTATTTGAGGACAGTTTTGATGTGGGGTATGAGAAAAAGAGTTCAAGAATGACTCCAAGGTTTTTGTCCTGAACAAAGGGAAGAATGAAATTGCCATTCACTGAGATCATAGATAATTTTCTGCATATGCAATTTTTTCTTGTGATGCTTATGTATTAGAAAAATTATTTCAACTTTATATCAATAATTGCACTTCAGTTTGAAATTAATTTATAAGCAGTAAGTTGATGTACATTTGAGAACAAGTAAGTGAAGGGGATTTATGTTTTAAACAGATAACATTATTTTTAGCACTTTTTATGTGCAGCTGAAACTTGTTCTCACAAGTTTTTGTTCAGACAAAATAGTACTGTTACCTGTTCAGAAAACATATTTAATTCAGCATTTCTAAAATTTTGACTCCCGGTGTATTAATAAGTATTATACCCAGCAGCAGCAGTACAGAGATGTGATTAAATAATTTGGAATCCCTGATTAAACTACATAAGTTCTCAAAACCTGAATATATTACTATGCTTTGTAAATCTCCAAAAGAGGCATTATATGCAACATATAGAACAAGGTATTTAAAAACAACCTGGGGAAACTCTTTAGCAATAATGATCCAATTGATAATAATAATAAAAAAAAATACTTAGGGAACAGAATTGCATAAAACCAAAAATGATGATTGTTAATGTGACCTTCTCCTGATTAATAGATCAGGCTTATTTCAGAAGCCTTACATTGGCTTAAAACCTGCCTACTTTAATTCCATATTAAACAATTCATTTTTATTTCTAAGATTAAAATTAAACAATTTTGGCACTTTCCCGTGAAATCTGGAAATGTATTTTCTCTAACCATAGGAGTTGGGAACAGGAACATCTTTGTGAACTATAGTGAAAAAATTAGATTCCCTGGAAGACTCTGTTTTGAGGATGAAGAAGTAGAGCCTGCATGGGTTCAGAATTGTATTGAGCTTCAGGAAATCAAGAGCATCATTCTAGTAGCTTGAACAAAAGGGGGTTATTTTTCCCATATGGTAAAAAGTCTGAATAGAAATTGTTAGTATCCATTCAGCTGTTTGGTAATGATGTTAAGGACTTAGGCTCTTTTTTTCACTCCATTATCAGTTGCCTGATTATGTACCTTCAGATTTTACCTCTGTACCTTCTGATCTGTACCTTCAGATTTTACCTCAATGATCTTTAGACCACGACACCTCTTACTCAGGGAGTAAGAGGATCACTTGATCAGTTAACAGGTTTTAGGAAGTCATAAATCATTTTGCATAGAAAATATAATGTAAGCAAATAAAATTAGTATATGTATGTATGTGTGTGTGTGTATATATATATATATATATATATATAATATATACATATATGCACATAGTGTTTACAAAGTTAATTCCTTCTTAGTGACTCATAGTATCATTATATCATTAGAGTTTGGAGAGCTGTAATCTGTTTATCAAAAGCCTTTGTTATCAAATCTTTAGGATTTGCTTTGAGTGATATGTAGTTTTTGAAGCCCCAAAGACTTGGCCAAGTTTAAATATTCTATTTAGTTATGTGATTTGCCTTTGGTTATTTATTACCTCTAAGAGTGTTTCCTCATGAATAAATTGGGGATATTAATTGCATGTCAAGGTAATGTGAAGATTAGCCTTTGTATGGCATTTAGAGATAAGCTATTCTTACTGAGTCATGCTCTAATTGCAGCTTCATAAACACAATTATATTACTCTTACTTTACACCTCCAAGTTTCGCATTGGTTTATCACATAACAGTATATAGCCTGATTACATATAAAATTGAAACTGTTAATAATGCTCTCTTTTACAGATGATGGACATGTGATATGACTCATCAAGGTAGAAAATAGTGAAGCGAGCACTAGGTCCAGATGTGTCTGTTTTCATCACATGTTGCCTCAATTTGAAGACTTGTTTCTTTGTTCCATTTAATCATTAGTTACCTAAAGTAAGGAATATGTATTTAAATACAATGTTGAATTGTGATTCTGTCTTAGTTTTGGGTGAAATGTGAATACCATCCATATCTGATCTCAAAGAGAATTTGAAACAGAGCCTCCTGGAGGAATTGCAGACTTTCTAAGATAAATTCAGCATCATTTTAAAACATAATAATATCTTAAGATTTGGTAAGAGCTTATTTCTTTTTCCATATTTCTATTTTTAACAACCAGGTGTTTTTTTTTGTTTGCTTGTTTTTATAATGTAAACATGTGGTTAAGTGAGATCAATGTTTCTTTCAAACATAAGAAGACTATAAAACCACAATTTTCTTTGATGTCTAGATTTTTATGTATCTACATAAATATGATTTCAGAGGTGGAAAATAATATATTCCATTTAATGAAAATATCCTTTGATGGAATCTAATGGGGTATTTGTTTGTTTGTTGAAGCTTATTTATTTGGGGGGTGGGGCAGAAAGAGAGAGAATCCCAAGCAGTGTCCGCACTGTCAGTGCAGAGCCATACTCAAGTCTCAATTCCAGGAAACAAACCCTGAGATCATGACCTGAGCCGAAATCAAGAGTTGGGTGCTTAACGGACTGAGCCACCCAGGCATTGTAATGTAATTCCACCCAGGGAATGTGATGTTTTATCTTCAAAGTATCTCTGTGACAAAGAATCTTTATGATACAATTTTAGATCTGAGAGAGAGAATGCAATAAAAAGGATCTAATCTCCATTATTTGAGGGGAAGAAAACCTCAAGAACAAAAGCATCTTGTCCCGATCATTTTAACTACCATTTGTAGTATACTTATCATGAGATTTGCCTGTTGCTAGGGGACTTTACAAAATTAATTCTGATCCTTATTGAACAACTGTCAGTTTAGGGTGATTTCACACGTTTTATAGATGGACAAAGGAGGTCAGAATACTCAACTCACTTGCTGTTATGAAATTAATAAATGGAAGAATCCGATGCATAATTATATTCTATCATTATTTTACATAACTAAAGTATGAAACAGTTATGTTGGTCCAAATCTAACTCCACTTCTGGAGAGAGAACTTTACACTGCCACCTTCCTGGAGCCACAAATATCCTCTTCCTATCTGCAGAGTTACCAAACGCTATACTTAGCTATTAAAAAGTTTAAATACAGCAGGTTTATATCCTGTGGATCTATTTGATACTCACTCTGAGATGGAAACTGAAGTGTTCTTCCAATTCCTTTAAAAACATATTTTGCTAAGCTATTTAAATACTACACAGAGCATCAAGCACCTGTGAACTCCCGAAATAAGAGATACTGACTCCCCAGAAGGACAAGTCACTAAGCTAAGTGGAAGATGAAAGGTCTGAAAGCTGAAAAACAAGCCCCCTGTCTTTTCTTTAAGTGAGATATGATAAGCTGCTTAAGGTTAGTCAGAAAACACAACAGAAAAAAGAGTTCTGTTTTCTCTCTGCTCTCTGCTCTTGTTTATTTGGCCCCACTGGGCTGGGTAGTGTTTATTCCTGAGGTAAACAGAATTTATACTGGTAATTTTTTAAATTGCTCACTAAGGATAAGTGCTAAGGTACCAGGAAATCCAATTCATTATTCTCCAAAATGCCTGAAGCTAAACTCTGATTATCTACAGAGATACATTTTTTAAAATAGTTCTTCCAACATAGACCAAAGTCAATAGAGAAAATGCTTTCAGAAAAAAAAAAATATATATATATATACATACATACACACATAAATATATGCACACATATATATAACCATTGATTCTAGACTAAATATTGATATGATTGTGATTATAAACTAAATATTGATGTGATTTTCACAGTTCTTTTCTCTTTAATGTTATTTTATAATTATAGAAATGTATAAGTTCATTAATATTGACATTTCTATAGAAAACAGTATTGGTAAGTACAAATTTTTTTTTCTATAGAAAACTTTGTATTGGTAAATATGGATATTTAAACAAATATTCACTTACGTTTTCCTATACAATTCAAAAAAAATTTTTTAACGTTTATTCATTATTGAGAGAGAGAGAGAGAGAGAGAGAGAGAGAGAGCATGAGCATGGAAGGGACAGAAAGAGGAGGAGACACAGAATCTGAAGCAGGCTTCAGACTCTGAGCTGTCAGCACAGAGCCTGATGTGGGGCTCTAACTCACAAACTGCGAGATCATGACCTGAGCTGAAGTCAGATGCTTAACTGATTGAGCCACCCATGTACCCCAAGTTTTCCTGTACAATTTTAAACAAAAGGTATGATTTTTTTGTTTGTTTTTGTTTCAGGTGTAGAATTTAGTGATTCATCACTTACATACAACACCCAGTGCTCATCACAAGTGCCCTCCTTAATACCTATCATCTATATAACCCATCCCCTTGCCCACCTCCCCTCCAGCGACCCTCCAGTTTGTTTTCCATAGTTAAGTCTGTTTCCTGGTTTGCCTCTTTTTTTCTCTCCCTTTATTCATTTGTTTTGTTTCTTTTTCTTTTTTTTTTTTTTTAATTTTTTTCAACGTTTATTTATTTTTGGGACAGAGAGAGACAGAGCATGAACGGGGGAAGGGCAGAGAGAGAGGGAGACACAGAATCGGAAACAGGCTCCAGGCTCCGAGCCATCAGCCCAGAGCCTGACGCGGGGCTCAAACTCACAGACCGCGAGATCATGACCTGGCTGAAGTCGGACGCTCAACCGACTGCGCCACCCAGGCGCCCCATCATTTGTTTTGTTTCTTAAACTTCACATGTGAGTGAAACAATATGGTATTTGTTTTTCTCTGACTGACTTATTACACTTAGCATAATACTCATTAGCTCCATCCATGTCCTTGTATACACCACATCTTCCTTATCCATTCATTAGTTGGTGGACATTTGGACTCTTTCCATAGTTCAGCTATTGCTGATAAGGCTGCTATAAATACTGGGGTGCATGTACCCCTTTAAATCAGTATTATGGTATCCTTTGGATAAATACCTAGTAGTGCAATTGCTGGACCAGAAGGTAGTTCTATTTTTAACTTTTTGTGGAACCTCCATAGTGTTTTCCAGAGTGGCTGCACCAGTTTGCATTCCCACCAATAGCATGAGAGAGGTCCCCTTTCTCCACATCCTCACCAACACCTGTTGTTTCCAGTGTCAAAAGCTATGAAATCTTGAGCTATGAAATCAGTATGGTTCAGGAAAGAGATATTAGTAATAACCAAGGTACAATCAACACCAATTATACAAACACAAACAGTGAAAAACCACTCAATATTTCAATATAAGTATTTCCTCTCAAGACTGCTAAGATAGAACTACTACAAACTATCTGATTCTTTCTGCTCAATAAACAACTTTAACTTTGTTGTGTCAGTGAAGTAGTCTGATGGAAGTTGGAGAGGAATTTCTCCAATAGTAGAACTGAATAAAAAAGAACTGTTTAGTGTTGCCTGGATGCCTCAGGCCGTTACGTGTCCAACTCTTGATCTCAGCTCAGGTCTGGATCTCAGGATCATGAGTTTAAGCCCCATGCTGGGCTGTGTGCTGGGCATGACAAAAAAGGGGGGGCTGTTTTAAAAAAAGGGGGAGTTGAAAGGGATCAAAATATAAAAATCATAATAGTTAATAATAGAAAGCCCATACTATGTGCTGGGGATGATTATGTTTTACATAAGTTAAAATTCTATTTCATCTATATAAACACTCTGAAAGTAGGTATTATTTCTACTTTAAAGCAAAGGAACAGTGTTTTAGAATATGTATTTATGAAGGGGGTGGAGTTGGGGATTTGAACATTAAGTATATAGGTATCAAATCTTTTGCCTGTGTCAACTAAATTCTGCTGTCTCCCATGTGAAGGTAGAGAGGGAGTTCCTGGCAGAAATCACATTTGCAAAAGCTAGAAATGTGAACATTGTACCTCCAGAGAATCCTAAGTACTTCAACATGACTGTAGCAAAAGCTCTCTTCTTCAGGAGAATTTCATGGTTAGGGTAAGCTAGAAGGAATAAGAAAGATCAAAGAGGACCGTGTAGGCATATATCTTGAGGGTATAGAAATAGAAGAATAAAGGGAAGGAAGCCAGATGAGAGTCCCATCACAATAATCAAGATGACAGAATGATGGTAGTTTGAAGAAGAATAATAACGAGGAAAAGGGAGAGAAAGGGGACATAGCAATATGCTTAAGAGTATAAATGAGCAGGATTTGGAGATGGATTGAATCAGGTGAGTAGAGAAGAAAGATACTAGAATTACTCCTAGATTTAAAACCTCGGAAACCTGACATAAACAGGGCATAATTAAGGGGTTACTTTCCAAGAAGTAATGGCATTTCAGGGTTTTGTTTTTATCTTAAAGTGATGTAAATGACTCATGAACTATTGGAAAAATCTCTTCTAGTCATCAGAAGAGGTTTCTCAGACATGCAGGACACCCTCCTTTAGTCCTTTATACAACCAAAGAAATATTAGGTTCCCTATTCCAGGCAACATGGGTTTTCCCTTATCCTCAATCTGTGAAAATGAGGAAAATCTAATTCCACTGGTTTGCTCTTCAGGTGCTTTGAAAACATGCTGTGTGTGTGTGTGTGTGTGTGTGTGTGTGTGTGTGTGTGTGTGTGTGAATCAAATTGATCTGCAGACAGTGTCTTATCGGTAGTCACATCACCTCTGAGAGATTGGCTGAGGAACAATTTACCCCTGTTTTTAAAAGACAAAAAGAAGTTAAGTGATTCTAGAGAGCTGGAAATAGAAGACTCAGTCTCTGGAGTCAGTTCTTTCTGTGTAGGAGCAACTGCCTAATGACATCATGAAAGAGTGTAGTTTGAAAACAATTGATACTTGACAATGCTTGAGCTGTGGGAACCTTCTTTTATAGGGAATCAATGAATTCAGAAGAGAAAGGAATTCAGGAGAGTGATTTTCTTTAAAATACGCTGCTTATTATTTCTTTGCAACTTCCCTGTCTGACCTGTGGGGTTCAGTAAACAAGAATCTGCAGATGATGTTCAGTATCAGTGAAATGTCTGCAGAATGTGAACAGAGATGATAATTGCATCAACATTTATTTTTACGTTAAACATCATTCTGTACTCCATCTGGACACAACACTTAAAAGTATTTCAGATATATATATATATATATATATATATATATATATATATATATATTTACATTTAAAAAACATTCTAGAACCGAGTCTATCCCATAGTCTATTATGTCTGTGGATTAAAAACTGCAGTGCACATTCTGTGTGAGATTTACCAGTTGTGGAGAGAGAAGGCAAATGATCGCTTTTTCTTCTTAGACCCTGTTGTTTTCCTCCACTTAACTTATGACGTTACACATTCATTTGATTCCCCTCCTATCTTTCTAGCTCTTACAACTTAGCCTTTCTGATTCCTTCTCAAATTTGTGACCTCTGAAATTTGGAGTGCCTCAGGGCTTAGTTCTCAGACATTTTCTCTCTTCTGTGTATAGTCATCCAGTGGGTGATGTCATTAGCCTCTTGACTTTGAATACTATTGCTAGCTGACCACCCAAATATATGTTTAAAGCCCAGTCATCTCTGAATATCAGACATGCATAGACAACTGCCCATTTTTAGAGGTGTTATGTCCTGTCATCTGGACTAAGCTGGAACTTCTTTACCAAAACTCTTTTCCCAGTATGTGTTTAGATTAGGGTTAGCAAAATAGAAGTTTGTGTGAGAATTGGAAACTGGAATGAAACAGCTGCCATTATGCTTTAAGATATATGTACGTCAGGTACTGTTACAGCACAAACAAATTGCTGCTGATCTTCTGGGCTCACGTTGCTGTTGTGCAATATCCAGATCCCTATCCTCTTGGGTTGCCATTGAACCCTTTCTTTTAATTTCTATGACTCTTAAACCGGGGGTGTAGAAAGGGGCTCCTTTCTCATCTTAGGTCATACTCATTATTGAGGTTAGAGACATTTGACTTATTAAATTTATCATATTCAAAACTAAGTTCTTGGTATTCTTTCTATGACAAAGTTACTCCTCCCACATTCTTTTTTCACTCATTTCATTAAAACTTTGTTTTATAGCACAGGCCAAACGTCTTGGAGTTGTTTTTAAAGTTCTCGTTTATTCACTTCCCATATCCTTTCTATCAAATCCAACCCTTTTTAACTACCTCCACTTTTTTTTTTAAGTTTATTCATTTATTTTGAGAGAGAAAGACAGAGAGAGGGGAAGAGAGTGTGAACAGAGGAGGGGCAGAGAGAGAAAATGCCAAGCTGGCTCTGCATTGTCAGTGCAGAGCCCAATGTGGGGTTTGAACTCACAAACCATGAGATCATGACCTGAGGCAAAATCAAGAGTCAGACACTCAACCAACTGAGCCAGTCAGATGCCCCTAAACTACCTTTACTTTTACTTCACTCTAGGCCACCATCATATCTTACCTGGATAATTATACTACCATGCTAACTTCTTTTACTAACTTCCTTCTTCTTTTCTGCTTCCAAGTCTATACCCAAAACGGGTGACTGATTTCCTAAAATATTAATAAGTAATGTTACTTCTTCACTCAGAAGCCATGATGGCTTCCCAACTCGTTTACAGTGAAAGCCACATCTTTAATTTACAAAGCCTTCCCTGAGATGGCCCTACTGTTTTTTCTGACCTCTTCTACTCTTGCTCACTCATTTGCTTCTGCTGGGAATACTTTCCTACAGACATTTGCATAGCTTGCTTCTTCTCTTCCTTTAGATATTTTCTTTCCTGTTTGAAGCCTTTTCCATATACCTTATTTTGAAATTATAATACCTGCTTATACCATATCTGATTTCTCTGTTTATTTGTTCCTAGTTTTTGTTAGTATTTAATACACTATAAATATATTATGCTTAACTAGTGTATGCTTCTCCTTTATCTTATCTGCTAGAGTTTAAGCTTCATGAGAGTGGTGATGTTGGCTAATCTTCAATTCCAAGTGCATAGTAGTTTGTCTGGCATAGAGTGGGCCAAATATTCAACTATTTCTTGAAGGAAGGAATACTAAATTGACCATTAATATATAGCCTATGTTTTTTTTCCCAAATATATTGATCATATTTGAAGGAGTTCTGCCATGAATGAACATATGCATCTGTTTCATGTGTTAGGATAAACCACATGAAACTGCCAATATTCTATTTATTGAACCTAATAAAATGACAGTCACATATTGTTCAACCTGTATGTAAAATGTGATCCAGAAAAATGGGCAGCGATGTAGGCAGAGCTGATTTATCTCTCCAATGACTTTCTGACAGTTCAGAAGTATAGTTCCCATATTCCAAAATCTACAAACTAAATAAGTACCAGTACAGTGGTGGGAAAAAATGAGCTATCACTTAGCCCAGGACCTAACTATTCAGGATTCAGCCATTCCCATGCAGTTATAAAATCAATATCAAGTACTGAAGATTGTGAATTATTGAGTCAGGTTTTTGTTTTTAGCTTTCTATCATTATAATTCCCTTTTATGTAGTCTTCCCTTGAGTAAATCCAACAATTGCACATTGAGCAAAATCATGCAGCTTGTTTCTTTTCACAGAAGTGAAGAGGAAAATTAGATGAGGAAAAAAAAAAACAAGCTATATTGTTACTTTGCCCTTGAGTGATCGATAACTACAGGGACACACTTTAAAGCAAAACCAAACAATTAAATGAACTTCCATTTTTCATTTCCTATCTACCTTACTTGACTGGGGCAGATATTTATACCAGTCTATTTATGCTAAATAACAAGAAATTTGGAGGACTAACTATATAGGTAAACAAAGGAAAAATGGGACTTTTTTCATAGTGTTTAGTGGGGAAGAGAAAATGAGTAATAAGTGTCTTTAGAATCTCGGAAGGTGGATCTGAAGACGATGATAACATGGAAGTGGAATGCTAAAATGGGTGGGCAGCTAGGAACATGAAACTAGTATTTTGATCCCTTATTATGTGGTCTTCAAAGTCCCAATCCTTTACCACAACAATCCTGCAAGCTAAAATTTTCTTTTCCCCACTGTACAAATGAATTACATCAAGTTAATAAACATATCTAAGCTAATGTGCTATTTATTTATTTATTTATTTACTTATTTATTTATAATAGGAGGTTTGAGAAAGCTTTAAGAATATACAGCTAATAATTAGTGTAGCCAAATCTTAATTCCCTTTGTAATCAAATTTTTGCTCTGTGCACTAAACCAAGCTGAAATTTCTTAGTTGCATGAAAACATGAAGTATTTCTTGAGGATTTATTTTTCCTGCACCCCAAAAGACATAAAGTTGTATTAGAAAAAAAGGCAAAGATACTAAGTTTGACATAATCTATCTTCCAAGAGAATCTGAAAGTGTTTATGCTGTGTTTACATGCTATTCTTACATATAAATTAAGCCATAAGTAATTTTAGAAGTTTAGGGATGATGCAGTACATCTAGGAAAATTCTTAACTTAAAAGAATTATCTCTTTAATGTATTATTAATCTACCAGCTTGCTTGCTTTTTCTTTCTTTCTTTCTTTCTTTCTTTCTTTCTTTCTTTCTTTCTTTCGAGAGCCCGGGAGGGAGAGAGAGAGAAAGGGAGAGAGATAATCCAAAACAAACTCCATGCTGTCACCCATGTCCAACATGAGGCTGGAACTCATGAACCACGAGATTATGACCTTGTGGAAACCAAAAGTCGGACGCTTAACCAACTGAGCCGTCCAGGTGCCCCTACCAGTGCTGCTTTTGTGTTTCAGTTCTACAGCTAAGAAATTACAGAGCTCTTTTGTTTTATTAATTCGATTTATAGAAGTTTCTAGCCTGACCTGAGTTTATCCTTAAAGTTTGTTGCACCATAAAATCTAAAAATAATTAAAAAAATTGTTTTCTCTGAGGTTTTAGCTATCATATTACAAAGTTCTCAAGCATTTCAGCTATTCTGTTTAAATGTTTCAGTTCCTTGTTTTCGATACCTGAAAAAATCCATATTTGCTTTTTATAATTCCTTGGAGGATAAATAGCTTTTCAGATAGCCTTTCAACCATTGATGTTGGATCATCATCAACAGGCAAAACCAAACAAACAACTCAACCTAAACTTCACACAGTATACAAATTTAGCGCAAAATTTAGTGATCTTGAATTTAAATGTTAAGTGTAAAATTATAGAAAAAATTAGAAGAAGATAGAAACTCTTCAGGGCTTGGACTGAGGGAAGAGATCTTAGATACGATATTAAGAACATGATAAATAAAGTGAAAATTTGATAAATATGTTTTCATCAAAATAAAAAAAAAACATTTTTTTCTGTGAAAGACCCTGCTAAAAGGATGAAAGGAAAAGCTATAGACTGAGAGGAAATATTACATACCATGTATATAATGAAAGGACTTACTTCTAGAATATATAGAGAACCCTCAGCAATCCATAGCAAAAAAATTAATAGTAATCTGATTTGAAATGGCCAAACACATCAACAGACATCTTGTTGAAGAGGATATGCATATAACAAATAAACATATGAAAAGATGTTCCACATCATTAGCCTTTGGGAAATAGAAATTAAGAGCAGGTTGAGATAGTCTGCTATTAAACAGTAGAATTACCAATAGTGATAATACAGGTCTGGCAAGGATGCAGAGAACTTGGATCTCTCATACATTATTGGTGGGATATGCACAATGGTACAGCTCCTCTGGATAATAGTCAGGCAATTTCATATAAAAGAAATCACATACTTACTAATACAACCCAGCAGTTATACTCCTGGACATTTATTCCAGAGAAATGAAGACTTGTATTCACATAAAAACCTATACACGAGTTATCTAATAAGCTTTACTTGTAATAAAAAAATATTTATTTGCAGATAATTCAAATGTTCTTATTGGGTGCATGGTGAAATAAACTATCATGAAGTACTATGAAGCAATAAAAAGGAACAATTTATTAATACAATTGTGGATGGGTGTGAAGGGAATCATGCTGAATGAAAAAAAAAAGTCAGTATCAAAAGTTTACATGTCACATTTTTAAAATGACAAAATTATTTAAGTGGAGACTAGATCAGTGGTTGCCAAAAGTTAGAGATGGAGTCGGAAAGATTGGAAGGGGGTAGCTATAACTCTAAATTTAGAGTTGGCAGCTGCATATGTTACGTTCAACTATACCCTGCTGCCTTGTGCACCAGTGAAATGGATAATACACAGCTAGACTGTTTCTCATGTAACTAACTTTTTGTGTATGACATTTATTTTGTAACTGGACGTTTACGTGTCTTAATTTATTTTGTTCCTATGACAAACCACCTTTCCTATGACAACCACCCATTTGTTTTCAGTATTTAAGAGTCTGGTTTTGTTTGTTCATTTGTTTTTGTTTTTTAGATTTCACATATAACTTGATAAATCATATGGTATTTGTCTTTTTCTGACTTAGTTCACTTAGTAATACCCTCTAGGTCTATCCATGTCATTGCAAATGACAAGATTTCTTTTTTTTTTTTTTTTATGGCTGAGTAATCTTCCATTGTCTGTGTGTGTGGGCATGCACGCATGTGTGTGTCCTTGTGTGTATACACATATCACATCCCCCTTATCCATTAATCTGTTGATAATTGGTTATCACTTGGGTTGCTTCACTATCTTGGCCATGGTAATTAATTGCTGCAGTGAACATAGGGGTTCTTATATCTTTTTGAATTAGTGTTGTCATTTTCATTGGATAAATACCAACTAGTAGAATTACTGGATCATTTGGTGTTACTATTTTTAAATTTTTGAGGGACCTCCATACTGTTTTCCACAGTGGCTATACCAGTTTGCATTCCCACCAAGAGTGAATGAGGGTTCCTTTGTCTCCACAGCCTCATCAACACCTGTTTCTTTTGTTTTAGATTTCAGTCATTTTGACAGATGTGAGGTGGTATCTCATTGTGGTTTTGATTTACATTTCCCTGATGATTAGTGATGTTGAGCATCTTGCCATGTGTCTATTGGTTATCTGTATGTCTTCTTTGGAAAAATATTCAAGTCTGCTCATTTATTTTTTTAATGTTTATTTTTGAGAGAGAGAGACAGACAGAGCATGAGTGGGGAAGCAGAGAGAGAGATGGAGACACAGATTCCAAAGCAGGCTCCAGGCTTCAAACTGTCAGCCAGATTACGATGTGGGGCTAGAACTCATGAGCTGTGAGATCACGACCTAAGCTGAAGTCAGACACTTAACCGACTGAGCCACCCAGGTGCCCAAGTCTGCTCATTTCTTAATTGGACTTTTTGTTATTTTTGGGTTGAGTTGAAGTTCTTTATGTATTTAGTATATTAACCTCTTATTGGATATATCATTCTCATATCATATCATTGCAAATATCTTCTCCCATTAGTAGGTTGTCTTGACATTATGCTCATGATATCCTTTGCTGTGCAAAGTTTTTTATTTTGGTGTAATACTAATAGGTTGTTATTGCTTTAAATGTGTCCCTTACCTGAGGAGACATATCCGTAAAAATGTGGCTAAGGGTGATGACGTCCAAGAGATCTCTGCCTATGTTTTCCGTTGGGAGTTTTATAGTTTCACATCTCACATCTTTAATCTATTTTGAATTTATTTTTCTGCATAGTGTAAGAAAGTGGTGCAGTTTTATTCCTTTGCATGTAGCCTGCAACTGATTTTTATATCTACATGTTGTAGGGATATATATATATATATATATATATATATATATATATATATATGACTAGCAAAGCCAATGCATGTCTCTCCTATAGTTTCAAGAGGACTTGGAAAGGGAGGAGTGTTGTTCATTTGAAATTTTTATTGAAAATATGGGATTAACACTGAGGGAACTATCAGATTTTGGAAGCAACATTCAAAAAGTTTGGGAAGCAGTATACAGTACAGGAACCTCTCTTGGACAAGAGCTATAAATAAGCATGGAAGACCTAGCTACCTTAGGATCTCATCGTTTAGATCCTCACAGAAATATAGCACAAGGCTCCAGACCTCTCTGTACACAGAGGAAGTGGAATAAGATCCTCCTTTAACACCAAGTGGTAGAAACACATTCTTCTCCTCCAGTGATTAAACAAATCAAGGAAAAATGGAAATCTATGTCACCCTGGAAAACAAAGCTGAATTTCCTAATTACAATTACTGTAGTATAGAATGGATGTTCTCAGTAGTGTAAGAAGTGTAAGGGGGGCACCTGGGTGGCTCAGTTGGTTAAGCATCTGACTTCGTCTCAGGTCATGATCTTACAGTTCATTAGTTTGAGCCCCTCAATGGGCTCTGTGCTGACAGTTCAGAACCTGGATCCTATTTTGGATTCTTTGTCCTTTCTCCACTCATGTGTGTGCATTCTCTCTCTCTCTCTCTCTCTCTCTCTCTCTCTCTCTCTCTCTCTCTCAAAAATAAATAAACATTAAAAAATTTTTTTAAAGTATAAGGATGGCTATTTTTAAGAGGAACATTGGGCCTTCTGAAATGTTAAAGAAAAAAATTGTATGTGTACATATGTATTTTTCAGGTGAGAGAACTGATAGCTTTCATCAGATTCTCAAAGGGAGATGGCTGAGAGAATAAAAAGGTTATTAACCACTGATCTAGAGAGAACCCTCCTGAGTTTTAAGAAGAAAACCAATTTTGGTCCAACTCTTGTGGCTGTAAATCTCTCTAAAATAAATCATTCCATCTTCTTGTCTCATTAAGTATATGGGAGTGAAGATTATGGGTTATTTCATAATGTGATAGAGTGCTTCAGGGTCATCATTCTGAAAATAGATTCTCACGGCTGTCTGCAGATGGAATAAGGATAGGAGTTTGAGTCACATGCATACTGAGTCCAAGACACCTCTGAGATGTTTTTGAATGATTTTATCTCTGATTTATTTTATATAATTTTGCTTTCATTTATTTCATTTCATTTATTTCATTTCATCTTAAATGATGAAACTTGAGAAATTCCAGTTAGTTGATTGTCTTGGTTAATTATGTATACAGTATTTAAAGTTTAATATATCTTAATACATCTCTTCTTAGTATGTATTTCAGGAAAACAGTTTAACAATTTTAATAAATAGGTGAGGAGGGAACATTTCATTAGATGAAAGACTGTGTATTCAATATTCTGATATTTATTTAGCCTATACATATAGTAAATTTCATTTATTCAGACATTTTAAGAAATAATTGTACACTGAATTCCTAATTTTTTTCCAGTATTGTTCTAGGTTTTACAGAATAATATAGAAATTATCAAATTTAAATCATATAGAATAACACCTGTTCTTCATGAATGCAGAGACCAGTGTTTAAATCTTTTTTTTTAAGTTTATTTATTTTGGGAGAGAGAAAGCATGAGTGGGAGGGGCGGTGCAGAGAGAGGGAGAGAGAGAGAATCCTAAGCAGGTTCTGCACTGTCAGCCTATAGTCCGACACCAGGCTTGAACTTATGAACCATGAGATCATGACCTGAGATGAAATCAAAAGTTGGAATGCATAACCTACCAAGCCACCCAGGCGCCCCAAGACCAGTGTTTATGTATTATATAA
The DNA here is from genome assembly GCF_018350175.1 of Felis catus. Classification (NCBI taxonomy): domain Eukaryota; kingdom Metazoa; phylum Chordata; class Mammalia; order Carnivora; family Felidae; genus Felis; species Felis catus. The sequence goes on along the minus strand of NC_058377.1, from coordinate 80,891,225 downwards.
TAGATTCTGTATCATGCTATATAGTAAAAAATAGCATACTATAATAATATTTGTCAAATACATGTAAATTACTTCAATACAAAACAGATTGGGATAAGTAGTGCAATAAAATAAAATGCAATAAAATGCTATACGTGGTCAAATGAGGACATCCTACCCAAGTGTGGTGACTACTGAAGAGTCATACAAAAAGCAGCCTTTATAAAGGATGACATCACAGGAGCTTTATTCTATCCACAGCCAAGAATATAAAATAACATAAAGTTGTTACCTAAGAACAATGTGATGAAAAATTACTTGTTTTTATATGAAAACAGTTATATTTGATGGTTGCTGTAATTGAATAGTTTCAGACCAGCTTTTTTTGCAAAGACTAACCTGCAGTCTCCAAATAAATGCTGTGAGTATCTGCTTTAAGGAATCATTTGGACAATCTTTCCTAATTGATACAGTCAGAGTACAATGTGTAGAAAATCTGAGAATTTTTTCTATCAGATATAACAACAGGCAAAAAAAAAATCTCTATTTTGCCAGGACAAATATATTTTACCCATAATTTCATTGATTAATCAGAATCCTTGGTTTATGGCACACTTTCAGCCTTGGTTCTGCATTGTTCTCTTTCATTTACTTATTTTAAATAATGTAATAATTCCGAGTTTAAGCTTGACCCTCCAAAATTCCCCTTTAATATTATTCACAGATTTTAAATAAAGAAATTGAAATTTATATTGGTTAAGTAACTGTCCAGTGTCAAACAGCTGGTTAATATTGGAGCTGGGATTTGAACCCAGGATGCCTATGTACAGAGCGAGCAGTGTTAAGTAAAACTCTTACTGTGAATTTAAGTCACTGTATTTCTTCCTCAAGACTCTTTTACATTAAGCCTTACTGACAGTTTAACACATTTTTTCCCTCTTCTTAGAATGCGTTTTCAGTTACTAGCCAACACTTGCCCCTGTTTTCACCTATTCTCCCCTTTCCCCTCCCCTACTCCCAGTATATAAAACCTTCTATGCTTTCCCGAGTTAAAAATTGACTTATTTCAAGTCTGAAGGAACTTAGTGATGTTTTGAATTATACATTAAAGTAAATTTTCTGCTATTCTTACAGTTAATTGAACCATCATACTTAGTCTCTCAAAACTTTATCAAGACCCTTCTGACCTAGGACTGAAAGTTAAAATCATTTGGAGCTTTGCCCCCTTCCCTTTGTCAGTAAAATTTACTCTCTAAGATTGTTTATAAAGTCCTGAGGAAGGGAGACTTTTGCTAGGTTTCTTTTTTCTTTTCTTTTTTTTTTTTTATCCGACAACAAACTTTTCAGTATAACAAAAATAGAAGCTATAAAAAAAGTTACCATTTTATAGAAAGGTCACATACCAAAGGAACTCTGGGAACATCTAAAAGCGTATATTCCAGACTGGATTTGTGTTTGTCATTTACTTTTTGCTGCCTCCGACCCCAACACTTTTCTTTCTTCTTTTCTTTTTGAAACTGTTGTCTTCAACAGTGCTTTTTGTGAGTGGGAATTTTGTGAAAATGAGTCTAATTCAGTAGTCTAATTCCAAGATCCTAAATTTCTAAGAAAATTCCAGGTGATGTCAATGTCAACAAGGCTTTAAAGGAGAGAATGCCAAGTGCTGGTCAGTGGATAGGTGCTGTCTGGGTACCATCTATCATATACATTAATATAGAGAGTACTAAAATCTCTTTAGTGATACTGCACTCAGTAGGCCTGACATAAGAATCTGTACTTTTTAAATTTAGTTAGAAGAATTTCATTGTATGTAGAAGGATTTCATAGAGTTGATGGGAAGGCTGGCAAGCAATTAACACTGAAGGGTTGGAAAGGAAAAACTTCTGGAATGGTCTAGTAATATAAATGGTCTGGTCTGAAATAGCTACAGGGTCTCTGGTCTTCTTCACTTTTAATTACAAAGAGAAAGCACCTTTGGCCTCCTCTGTGTATCGTATATTATTTTAATGTAGATGAAGAAGGACTTCTGATTAATGGGTCCCACTAGACCATATCCAGTGAGAAAGAGATAGTTCTGTAGTACTAATTGGGGTGTTAAGACTGAAAGCTAATAGCCAAGAAAAACCTGTAGGCATGGTTCAGCTATTACAACTGGACTTAATTTGTAATTATGATAAATAGGACTCTAGGTTTTTAGAAAGAAAAATCCAGATTTGGGAATGACTGGTATGGAGCATATATATACAGCTGGGTCTCTGTGCCCTGTATCTCATTGTTTGAACTCACTCTTCTTTTACTGAAGGAAAAGACACCACTCACTGTGTTCTACATAAAAAATTATTTGACATGTTGAGTGTTATCCCTCCCATCTTCCCATACATTCTTCTTTTCTAGATAAGAATGCACTTCTGTTGCAGTGTGAAGAGGTGCTACTCTTTAATGGGTTTTCCATTAAATTACACTTCTTATTTTGCTCCAAATAAGACCAGACTACTTTTATAACTTTTCTCTTCCTTCCCTTCTTTCTTGGGAATGTTGATGTTCAGATATGATTTTTGTGTAAATCAAACCTATTTTCACCCCACATGTCACCTAATGCTCTGTTTCCAAGTAGGAATCTGTTAATTTTCAAGTCTGAGAAGTTGGTTCTTATTAAAATGATTACATTATACTAATCTACATGATAATATTTTATTAGTTTAAAAAATAGACACTGATAGGGGCTCCTGGGTGGCTCAGTCAGTGAAGTGTCCAACTTTGGCTCAAGTCATGATCTCACAGTTTGTGGGTTTGAGCCCCACATCATGCTCTCCGCTCTTTCTCTCCCTCTTTCTCTGCTCCTCTCCCACTCACACTCTGTCTCTCTCTTAAAAATAAACATTTAAAAAATGTAAAAAAAAATAGGCATTGATAGTTGGCAAATAAAATATGTTTTCTTAAAATAATGTTGGCTAAAGTTATTTTTATCCAATTTTGGCCTATAGATGGAGTTTTCAGGACCCACAAGGCTCAAGGTTAAAAAAAAAATGACAGATGTTATATATCGTATTGTTCCAAGGAAATAAATTATGAAGGCAGAAATCTAAAAGTAGTGCTACTTAGAATTCTCTAAGGGATGTTTACACATTTTGTGCCATTCCTTCTTCCCCCTGAATCCCAGACACTTGACTTTTAAAATAAGGTAATGTGTCAAAGATAGTTATATATATCCCAACATCCATTCTCCTCGTCTTCAATTTGGTAGTAGAATATCTAAGGTTTAACTGGGCATGTATAATTTAGCTAGAGACTACCGTTATTAGCCTCCTATCCTCCCTTGAAGTTGGACATTACCATGTGTTAAATTTTGGCAGCTAGAACTGAGCAGTTGTGATTGGTACAGCTTCTCAATCGTACCCTTAAACAGACAAATAGCTGCTAGTAGTCCACTTCCTGTTTCCTCTTTCCAGTGAATAGCATGTAAGTTGGTGACACTGGGCTATCTTCAATTGTGCAACCAATAGAAATGCCCTAGGTAATGTTAAGAGAGGAGAAATCAGTTCCCTAGAAAATCTCATAAAATTGCTTTTTAGTTTCTATAAATGTGACTGCCTTAGTCACTATACTGAGATCTCATAAATATGTGTATATATCTTTATATATAAAACATATAATATGCAAATGTACTGGACTATAATATAACATAAATGTTTTCAGTTAAAGTAATGAAGAAAGGAAGGGAAAGAAGGAAAGAAGGAAGAAGAAATCTAAATTTTATATATAGACAGAAGAGGATATAATGAGTAATCATTTCACTTATTTGTCACTACATGAATTATTAAATAGAGTGTGGACCTTGCTTGGAAACATATACTTAGGTAATTAAACAACCTGTCGTCTTTAAAGACTGCTGTTCACTTAAGAGTATTAATGATAGATCTATAGAAGAGTCTGGCCTTTCCTTAGGAACTTTATTGAACTTGAAAATAAGACCTCAGTGGCCTTTACTGTCAATGTGTTATTATAATATGAAATGTAATTATGTAATGAAAGCAAAATAACTCACTTAGAACAAATAAATTATTATGTTTGACAATAAAATTGTGGCTAGGATTCTAATAAAGTGATAGGTAAAGGATCAGACCTAGAGACCTCAGGCATCTAAACCACCCTACTCCTTTCCCAGATGGGGAGCTCAGGGTTTCCAGAAACTAAGCTCTCTTTTCTTGAAAGCTCAGTTTCTCCCTATGAACAGCTTGTTTCAAATTGGCACTAGCCATAACCCACAGAAACTATATATTTTTTTCAAAGTGTATTTATTTTGAGAGTGAGTGAACACAAGCAGGGGAGGGGCAGAGGGGTGGGGGGAGAGAGAGAATCCCAAGCAGGCTCTGTGCCATCAGTACAGAGCCTGATGTGGGGCTCAAACCCACAAACCGTGGGATCACAAACTGAACAAAAATTAAGAGTCAGACGCTTAACCAGCTAAGCTAACCCCCAGTAGCTCCCACAGAAACTATATTTTAAGCTTTCTCCAAATATAATTATTTGAGTTTACACTGTAAGTTTTGATACTTCAAGTAAAGTTGTGAGTTGTGGCACTAAGCACACCTTCGTATTTAACTTACATTTGATTGGTGGGAGCACCTGTTAACCACTGGCACCAAAGGAATGATTTCATTTTCAGTTTCATTTTCATGAATTTCTCACGGTTTACAAGAGAGTGTAATATATGACTCACTTGTGGAAAGCTAAAGAAAGACATATTATGTATTTCATTATTATATATTGTTTTAAAATGTCTGTTAAAAGACTTTAAGATGTAATGTATTTTCTCAGTAACGATGACAAAAAACTGAAAGATAATTACAGAACACTATATTCCCTTTTCTCACAACACAAGAGTGACTAGAATATATTCACATATCTTATGTGATATATCTTTAAAATATGATTCGAATTCCAACATAAATAGATTTGTGTCTCTTTTGTTTCATTTAATACAACATAAAAATTGTTCTCTAATAAAATATTCTTGGTAAATATCCTATAAATAGCTGTTTGTTTATATCATCTGACCCTTGTATAATGTTTGCTGATTTTTTTTTCTATATTCATTTTTTTTTGACGGAGTGGGTATTATCTGCATATTCCTGTTATCAACAAGATGTTAAAACCAATTTTTTATGATTTCTTTCCATGCTCAAGGATTAGATAATTTTTTTTTTATCTAAGTTTTCTGGGATACCTAGATTTTCCTACATTTTCTCATAGTTCTTATTTGTGAGAAACTGAACTTCAAAAAATGAAGCACAACACTGGTAAAGAGAATGAAAGAATTTTATGTTCCTTGAGATAAGATACCTGTCAAGAAACCCTGTCGCTAAAATATAACTGAACTGACAGGATTGTTTACTCAGTTCATCCCCAATAAATCAGAATTTTTGAAATGAATATTTGGATAAATCAAATGTCCTTATTAACATAAGTAATAGAAGTTCAGCCCACTTCCTTTCCTCCCTATCTGGCATAGATAGGATACCTTTATTCTCTTAGTAGCTGTAAATTGTAATCCTTCTAAGCCCCAAATGATCAGTTTCCCTTAACAATAAACTCTTTGAAAATTAGGATTTTTCCAGGGTCTTGGGCTTGTCATTTTGAGGATCAGTTCTCATTATGATAGATTCAACTTCTACAGTTCAAGGGGATTGATCTGAATATCTGTTGATTCTAGTAAATTCTATACTCCAGTTTATGGGAAGTTCTTTGTGTCAGATCTTTCATCAATACAACAGAAATGATCATATATTGCACCTCATAGGTATACTGTGAGGATAGAAAGAGTATATGTGTGAAAAGTGCATAGAAAAGACCCAGGACAAGTTCAGCATCCATTCATATTAGCTATCTTAACAATCATTATTTTTCTTGTTTTTAACTAATGTGAAATTGGGGAAAAAAATGCATGTTATCATCAGGTGGTTTTTCATTTATACCTGTTAGAAGAATCATTGAGAGGTGCTAGGATTATGTTGTTAGGGTAGGATTCTTAGCTAATGGTTCTAATTCACTTGGTTCCTAGTTTGTCAAAGTTTTATTGACCCTCCACCTCCCTACCATTGTCTTTTTTATCATTTTGCAGGATATTCAATTTTTAAATGTTATCATGAGACAAAGTAGGGCTCTGCCTGTAATTGTCCTTAACTACTCATAAAATTAGTTCCTCGGTGCGACACACTCAATTGTGCTGTACCTGCGATGTTAGCATGATTGTTCTTATCTCTGCCTATCCATGCTGTGTGCACAAAACCCAGTTCACAAGACAATCCTGTGACTGGGAAACCACTTCAATGGAACAATGTGCTACATTTATTCACTCCTCTTCCTTGCTCAGGGCCACTTTCCATGATTACACATGAACCGTCAAAGTCAATGACACCCTCCAAACTATTCCTCCCACAGGATTCCTCATCTGTGGAAACTATTCAGACAAAACCAAACAAAATGATGAACCAAAACTTGGAATCATCTTTGACGCTTCTCTTTCTCTTACACCCCACAGTGGATCCTCCAACCAGTCCTGTCTGTTTTACTTTCAGCACTACCATGTTGGTCTGATTATTACAGGAACATCCTAATTGATCTTTCTGAAGCCACCTTAAAAGGATTCTTCCTTAACAGGAATGAGAGGAATTCTACTTCAGTGTAATTTACGTATGTCACTCCTCCCCTCAGAATTCAACAACACCTTCTCATATCATTCAGAGTAAAAGTCAGAATAACTTACAAAGTCTGATAAGGCCCTCTTTCTGTTTTGTTCCTGCTTTACGACTTTGTGCTTTTTTCATTCAACTCTACTCTGGAAACTGAAATTGCTCTTGTGTTTTAAGAATAAAACTTGCTTTGGGGCACCTGGGTGGCTCAGTCAGTTAAGCATCTGACTGGCTCAGGTCATGATCTCACGGTTCGTGAGTTCGAGCCCTGGGTTGGGCTCTGTGCTGACAGCTCAGAGCCTAGACCCTGCTTTGGCTTCTGTGTCTCCCTCTCTCTCTCTCTACCCCTCCTCAACTCATGCTCTGTCTCTCTCTCTCAAAAGTAAATAAACATTAAAAAAAAAGAATAAAACTTGCTTTGACATTACTTTATATTTTGATTTTAGCTAGATATACATATATATACACATATATATACACATTTAATATGTATGCCTTATATATGGCATAGATATATATCTTGTTTATAGCTGATTTTGCAAATTATTTTTGTTGATATTCAATCATATTTTGACTGTGATTCCTTTGCACTATGAAGAATTTCTCTGTTTGCTCTTGACTAATTCCAGTGCTTCGTTTTGTTGTTTTTTTTTAAGTTTATTTATTTTGAGGTAGGGGAAGGGCAGAGACAGAGAGAGACAGAGACAGAGACAGGGACAGAGAGAGAGAGAATCCCAAGCAGGCCTCACACTGTCAGTGCAGAGTCCAGTGTGGGCCTCAAACCCACAAACCATGAGATCATGACCTGAGCCGAAATCAAGATTTGGGAGCTTAGTCAACTGAGCCACCCAGATGCCCCTAATTCCAGTCCTTTCAATCTGATCCTCTTGTTCCCGGGCCAGTACTCCTGGGTGAAAAGCAAACTGCTATGGCAGTCTTAATTTTTACTTTGCAGTCAGAGAACCTAAATTTCCATCTCTACTCGGCAGCATACCAGTTGTGGACAAGTTATTTACTTCACTTTATTCTGAAGAGATTTTATGTCACATGTTGATATAAGTCCCACAATGGCCAAGTGGACTAGATTTGATTATTTTGTTTTATATATGTCATTGTTAACATATTAGCTCTTGAGAGTTTGCTTTTTGTTCCTAGTTTGTTCTTTCTGCTTTGTAGCATTTTGCTTTATTTTATATCGATTTTGTAAAAAATTTTCTATTCTAATTTTTTGTAAACAATTTTGGGTAACACTGTGGGCTCTATGTATGCTTTTGGGTACCACCCTGACATGGAAACATGAGCTACTGAGGTTGACTTCCTGAAAATGCCAGCAAATGCCCTCTGCTACTGGACTGGCTGTGGTGAGAAGAATTTTATGGATCATTGTAACTCAAATGTGACAAAAAGAAAAAAAAATAGCTGCAGCTGCTCTAACATGTTTTCACTAGCTGCCTTGAGATGCCATAGCTGTTTCAAAGTTGTCATAGTGAGTTACATTTGTTAACATCTCTCCTTCCTCATTGGTGCCTAGGTGATCATTAGTCATTTATTGTTAGAAAGGAAAGAAACATACTCTTCTTCTAACACTAAGTTTGAGAGAAAGGTGGAATCTATTTTCATTAACCCTAGCCTTGGATTTCTCATTTCAAATAACCTGAGCTGAAAAGTATGCTTTTAAAATGTCAAGTTATCCATCAAATCCTAGCAAAAGGTTAAGAGTCTAACCCAAGATCCTAACCCTTTTAATGTTGTGGGATTTCCATTAGCTGTTGTACCAAGAGCTTGACAAGAAAGTGCATTAAACTCAGACTCAACAGAAGTCAAAGTGATAGGACTAGATGCCTGCCTTCCATACATGCACAGATGAATCTTCTCATTGACCAAGATGTGCTTCTTGAGGCTAGTTTCCAAAAGTGAGTGATGATGGTACACTTAACCGTCTTCAGAAATTCACATGATCTTGATGGCACCCAATAGTTCATTTATTCAGAATGGGTGGGACTGGAGTCCACAGAAGAGAAGTCAAAAGAAATTGCTAGATTTAGTGAAAATCAAAACCTCAACCTTGGACTCCAGGATATTTTTTTATACTTGCTTGAACTAAATATTCACATACATTTTACATTTTGATAGATATCTTTTGGAATGAAGGACATACAACTCTATAAACTGGTATAGAGTCTAAACAATTTAGAGTGTATGATTTGCACAAATAATCTGTGTCTGTGTTAGTTTCTACTTCACTTTTTCATGTGTAAGATGAGAATAATATTCTGTGTCCCACTTTTTTCACTGGCTTCATTTCAAGGATCAAAGAAATGTGGATGTGAAAGCACATGTTGACTAAAGTAATATAAGATGTTATGTTGTTAAATGGAATAAATATGCCAATTATACTAACATTGTATTTAGATACTAGAAGCAAATTTCAAATATCACAGAATTTTATTTCTTTTCCAAATATCACAGAATTTTAAAGGTTTAATGGGTTTGAGATCATTTGGCCATGGATAATTATGTCATTTTTTAGTTGAATAATTGGCAGTGGAGAATTAAATATTTCCAATGCTAATCCCAAAAGTTGTGCTGAAATTCAGTTATTTGAATTCCTAGCCTAATTGCTTTCCAGAGTGCTCCTTTGTTATAAATGATAGTTTGTCAATTTTGATTCTGGATCACTAATGTGGAACACATTGGTGACACAGAGACAGCATACATGCTTTAATGATTAAAAAATATACTGTTATGAATAGTGATATCACTATTTTACTTTTTGCCTTTACTATTTTTACCATTATCTCTGGTTACATAAAAGTTACCTCAGATCATCAGATATCGTGGGGTTATTTTTCTCCTCGTTGTGTTTTTTTTTTTCTGATTTTTTCTTCTGAAAATTGGTACTAAGTCAGTAATATAATATTGGAAAGGTTATTAATTATTCTGACTATATGACATGTACAGCATAAAAAATATAAGCTATGTGAATAAGAGTAAAATAAGTCAAAAATTTATAGAGAGCTTTACATTTCAGATTACTTTCATGAGCTTACTACACTTGATTCTTTTAAAACCCTGTGAAGTATAATTTACTGCCCCCCCTTTATCAATCAGAAATTTGAGTCTTAGAGAATGTAAGTGACTTAGCATACATTCCACTTATTAAGTGGTGGTGACTTGAAGCCACATCTTCGGACTCTGAAGCCTGAGTCCTTTCTAGGACTACAGGGTGCTGCTCCATCAAGCATCTGAGCAGGTTACCATTTTCTTCCTCTACTGGTACATTAGCTGGTATAGTTTAGATCTAGGATTTTGAGATTAGGGAGACATGAAAATATACAGTGAACGAGATTATATTGAGATTGAATGAACTCGCTTTCAACCCCTTAATCCATTACCTCCACCAGGAGGTACAAGCTCTCCATATGCTCTATACATGCTAGCACAACCCCAGCAGCTCCAGAGAGCACTGGCATGTGGTGACCGTGGCCTTATTCTCATTATCTGTGAGTCGTTAACAATCCATGCTCCATTTTTGGCTGGTTAGAGATGCTTAGGAGATTCATTTCCTTCCACAAACTCCAGCATTTCCTTAAGAAAATTATTTTGGATATTCTCAAATATGGCACAATTTTATGTTTAAAGTAAAAATTTGTTTTTGGAAATAATCACAATTCATTTGAATCGAGGCTGGTGAATGAGGCTGATGACTAAGTAGAGTCACAATTCTTAGGGATGAAAGAGTTTTAATGTCACAAAACCTTAGATAAAGGATACATGTGACATAAATTGCACTTTTCCAAAATTATATTGATTTGTCTTTTTGAGTAACCTGATTCAAATGTTTTCTTTTTTTCGTTATGTTCTCTGACACTGAAACTTTGTATCGTATGCTTTTATTAACAACTATTCTGACAACAGTGCTTTCTGACAACAACCTGTGCCCTGCAGTTTAATTCAGTTCTGACACTAGGAGCTGGTGTCAAGTTCCACAGGTTTCAAGGGTCAAGTCTTGCACAAGACTGCCCTCACTTCTGATACAGGTCACAAGTATGAGAGCCACCTGCACTGCTGACCAACCCTTTGTAAATATGCGGTTTCCTATGATTCCATCACTTTCAGTAATATGCTGGAATGACACAGAACTTTGAATGACACAGGAAAACAATATTTACAATTCCAATTTTATAATAAAAGTTGTGATTTGGAAACAGCCAAGCGGATCAAACACTTAGAATTCTGAGAGAATTCTAGATGTGGAGCTCCCTATGCCAGGGTCTGTCACCCTCCTTGCACATTCATGCATTCACTATTCAAGAAGCATTTTGAGCTCTGGGTGTCCAGATTTTTGTTGAAGTATTATTATGGGATTGTGTGATTGAACTCTGTCTCCAACCCTTGTCTTCTCCCCAGAGATAGGAATGGAGGAAAGGGTTGAGGCTGAAAGTTCTAGCCTTCTAATCACTTACCCAGCCATATACGCTCTTGAAACCAAGGGACCATCAGAAGTCACCTAGTCAGATGTGGTCAAGGGGCTCATTATGAATGACAAAACATACTCTTATCCTTTAGGAAATTATAAGAGTTTTTTAAGTTTAGTGTTAGGAACCAAGGACAAAATCCAGATATATTCTTTATTATAACAACTAAAAATTTGTACTTTTAAAGTTGATTTGATCAACTGTTTATAAAAGTTTGTTTATAAAGTAACATAAACTACAATTGTAATTTAATTTTGGGTAATAAACACTGTGAGTGTGTGTGTGTGTGTGTGTGTGTGTGTGTGTGTGTGTGTGATCTGTGTTTGTATGTGCTGTGAAAGGATAAAGGACGGAAAAAAAATAAGGCCAAATCTATTGCATGGGGGAGATAGATAGCTATACAATACAAACCAGCCCTAACTCGAACGTCTGTGACCAGGCATTGGTGAGATATGAGGAACTGGATTTGCTTATGTTTAAATTGATCACTGCTCCTTATTTGTCATATTTTAGATGATAATAGTTTTTTTGGTTACATATCTAGGAAAGCTCAAATTAATGGATTGTGATGATGCACAGGCAGGTAAAGTTCCATTCACAAAACAACTGAAACAATCTACATGTTCATGTTTTATCCTTTAAGGCAAACTATTATTCTGTGAATCAAGGACATGTTTGGAGGCAACATTGCATGGTAGAAAAGGTTTCAGGATGAATTTGGTAATTTCTGTTCAAATCAAGCTCCATCATTTACTGGCTGTGTTCCCTTGGGAAATTTTTTTTTCTCTGCCTCAATTTCTCCATGATGAATAAAGTAGGGATAACAACAATATAATACTTACAGGGAGGTTGTAAGAAATAAATTAATGCATAGGTTTAATGCACATACAGGTGTCTAGCACTAAATTTTACAATAAAATATTAAGGATTCCAAATTTTCATTTTGGCCTAAGAGAACTATTATTGTAGTTGATCTAATAATCATTTTTTACCATGATCTAATAATCATTTTTTACTTAGACTTCCTTATTATGTCACGAAAAACTAGTACTATTACATAGTAGTTATGCATAAGTGTGTGTGTGTGTGTGTGTGTATATACCTATATACATATGTATGTATATATACGTATACACACACATACACATGTATGTATATATGTATATATATATATGGTGTGTGTGTGTGTGTCTATCTTGGATTTGTCTATGACACTCTCTGACCCCTCTGAGCTTAATAGCTATTGGCAAATTAGTTACTATCTTTGAATGTCATTTTCTCAATTGTAAGTAAAATATCATCTACTGATGGAAGTGTTGTAAGGATTAAAATAAATAATGTGGATAAATATTTAGACCTGGTGGTATGAACTCCAAACTTTTAAATATGTTGAACGTGTAGAGAGCAATCTCACTGGAAGATGGGGTATGCAGTTTTTCTTAACACTGTTGCTACACTCTAGGTTGTATATTTATTTGTGGAGTTGAGCTGACAAGGAGCAAATGGAAGAGCAAATGTATCCCAAAATACATCATGGCACTTCCTGACAGGTGAGCCTTAATAAATATTAATTCATTTTCTCTGACTAGATATCTGTAATGCAAATTAACAAAAAGTGTTCCTGTATTTATCAGCAATGCCCAATTCTTCAGTCTAGATTGAACCTGGTTTGTCTCAATATTTATTATTAGATTTGTCAATCCAAGGCAGTTGGACATTCTAGAAATGAGAGCTGATTGTGATGAGGATAAAAAGAAGAATGGCAGTAACTTCATCTTAGATAACTTATATTTGGCATAGACTGTATGAGTGCTATATGTACTGTACATAGCTCTAAAAACAGTATTTCAAGTTAATTATTGCTTTCCTCCATTTAAAATGAGGAAGTTGAAATATTTTCTTCAAGGTGACAGTGCAAGCAAGCAGCATAGCTAAAATTCAATCCTCAGAGTCCTTTCTTTTTCCAGTTAGTCTCTCTGTACACAGTGAGGATGCTTCCTATCTATTCATAGAGTTTTTATCACTTGAGAGAAAAACAATTGTTCATCAGTGTTTTAATTTCATATTGCCAAGGTAACAACCACTATCAGGATTTATCACACAAAATCTACAAAACAACTGATATCAATCATGAGTTCTGTTTATTGACCAAGGCCTGTTAAAACATCTGCTGGCAAGACATTAAGGAGGGTTTGAGATTAAAATTTGAAAATGCTACTGAATTATGCATTTTCTCTTTTGTTTCTTTAAAGATATTTTGAAGCCTTCATTATTTGGGTAGGAAAATCCTGAGTGGTCTCTGAAATGGTATTAAGATAGGCACAAGGGAGATAAAAATAAAAGGACTTATTTTCCAAACATGATAAGCCATAACAATTCAAAGTACAGTTTTAAGTCATTTTTTTCTTGACACTTTTGCTTTCTGAAACACAAAGGAGTTTGAAAATAAAACACATCTTGAAAAATCAAAGTATTTTGCTAGTTTCTTTCTTTGAAGCTCAAAGCTTCTTATTTTAAGTTGAGGTACTTGTGAAGAATCAAAACCAGACAGTGCACTAGGGTAGATGCTTCTAAATTTTCATCAACCCTGTGGGTAATCCAAGCAGAATACAAAAGGGAGAATTAATTTAGAAAATTAGGATAAAAGGCATAGCCTTGCGTTTACCCTCTTAACAAGTTGTTCAGGTTTATGAAGAACTGTTGTACCTGTGTTGGGTGTTCCTTCTAGCTCCATCCCTACTCCTCTAGAAGAGGTGAAGAGGTTCCCTAAAGCTGGGGGTGTGGGAGTGAGAGACCTCAGGACACATTCATTTCCCATGGAAACAACACTGAAGTTAGTGACCAAGGAAGCATTGTGGCCAGTGCATGAAACATAAATCAAGTTAGGCTTATTTTGGCTGAGGCTACCATATAACCCTTTCTGCGACATTTTTTTTTTAAGTTTATTTATTTTGAGAGAGAGAGAGCAGGAGCAAGGTTGGGCAGAGAGAGAGAGAGGAGAGGAAGAACCTCAAACAAGTTCTGCACTGTCAGTGCAGACCCCGAGGCAGGGTTCCATCACATGAACTGTGAGATCATGCCGGAGCCAAAATCAAGAGTTGGATGTTTAATGGATTGGGCCACCCAGGCGCCCCTAAGATTTTTTTTTAAAGCAATCCATTTTTGATCTGGGATACAACTACCACCCAAAAGTAGAAGTTCTACCCATGAGAAAAGAATGAAAGCAGAGCGTATTTTTTCTTGCTCTCCTCCTCAGATTCCTTCTCCTTCTTCATAATGACTAACACAAATGGAAAGCTTTCTACCTTCAGGTACTATTCTAAGTGCTTTATGTGCAGCAATTCCCTTATCATAACATTCCTTCATGCTAGAGATTATTTTATCCTCCTTTTACAGATGAGAAAACTGACGAACAAAATGAAGAAGCAACATGTACAAGTATCTACAGCTAGTGAAATCAATCCAGGCAGTTAATCTCTTAATCACTGCACTATTCTTGCCTGCTTGGAGTAAGTTAGATCTTGGCTGTAGAGTCAGTCCGAATTGTGTTCAGATATTAACTCTGCCAAATCCCAGGGTTTTTAAAACAATTATAGTAAAGTTAATTACCATTCTAAGCCTCAGTTTCCTCATCCATAAAATAGAGTAATAATTTATCTGCTAGAGATGTCATGAATATTAAATGAAATAATTAGCATAAAGTCTGGTAGTCACACTTCGTATCCCAAGGTAAAACTTTCTTAAACTGTGTCTTTGTTTCAGAAAGAATTAGTGAAATTTAATGTTCCCTGACAGTTTAGCCTAAGCAGTGGTAGCATCTTGTTGATTGATTGATTCAATCAAGGAGACTCTTCAATAAATTTGTTGTAGAAATAAGTGGATACCACTCAAATGAGAACAAACCAAAGCTCTTTTATGCAGAGTTTGCTTAAACAAGGGAATTAGCTGCCATGACTTGGCCGAGACTTAAAGGCAGACAGGGGAGCTGGGGAACCTTTATAGTGGAGAACAAAAAGAGTAGGCTTCAGGTGTGCCCCGATTAGAGATTGTTTGTATGGTGAAGCTAGCGAGCTAAAGGCTGGCTGACTGATGCAGGACCTCCTATCTAATTGTTTAGTGGAATACATTGGGCATCAGCCTAAATAGGAAATATGGGCAGAAATGAGTAAACTGGCAGTTATTGACCAAGTTTTGTCCATTTTGAGCGGATTCTTGCAGATTGTGTGATTTGGCTTCCTGGGCTGGTTGCTACAGGTTACAAATTCTATGTTTTTGGTTGTTTTATGTTTGTTTATTTGTTTGTTTGAGACAGAGTGAGGAGAAGGGGCAGAGAGAGGAAGAGAGAGAATCCCAAGCAGGCTCTGCACTGTCAGTGCAGACCTTACATGGGGCTTGATCTCACAAATGTGAGATCATGACCTGAAGCTAAATCAAGAGTCGAGACATTTAACCAACTGAGCCACCCAGGTTCCCCACAAGTCTTTGTTTATATATGGTCTGGCCTTGTCCATTTGTATAATCAGTCTCTTAGCATGTAATTAATTTAGCTAATAAACAACAATGCTATGAACCATTGTAGTGAGGAGGGGAGATGGACGGAGTATTGGTGTTCTTGATTCCACTTCAGCAGCACATATCTTCCTCTTTCCTTTCAAACTTTTTTCTCCCACCTCATCCTATCCTTCCCCCTCCTTCTTTTTTTTCTTTCTTTCTTCTTCTTTTTTTTTTTTTTTAGAAGGAAGAAGATAATTTGTCACAGTTCAGTTCTTCTCCCCAACCCTGTCTCCATGCACACCTGAAGCCCTGAAGGTAATAAGGCTTGAAAGTTTTCCCCTTCTTGCAGACTTCCCAGAAAGTGTTTGGAAATCCTTGTGAAGGAGCTCTGAGCACCCTCCTGTCTTACACAATAAACAGAACTAGTATTCTTGACCTTGTGTCACACTGTATTATACTGTGATGTTTGTGGCGCTCTAACTTCAACTTCAATTGAGTTAACAAAACCAGCCAGGTCTGTGATATTATGTTACCATTAGCATCTGATAAATGGATGAGATGAAGGACAATTCGGGCTGGGAGTACTGAGTAGTCAGAGATGAAGTGCACACGTGTTCAGCCTACCCACTCTACACTCACATTCAACCCAGCAGTGACTCTGGAAAACTAATGTGTCATTTGCTTTCCACATCATATTCTCAGTCATCTCCAATCCGTTGCTTATCCTAAGAGGATGAGTGGCATCTGAGAGGACTGTTCTCTGTGATTTTAGACTGATGTGCAATGCATGTAAATTTTCCTAAGTGTCCATTTGGGATGTTTCCAAAGTGTAAGAAAATTAAAAATGCAGTGTTTTCTTGAAAGTGTTTTCTATTTAAAGTCAACTTTGCTTTTCTTAAAATGAATCTCCAAACTCTGTCCTGAAAAGGCAATTCTGTTCATGGTTTTTTTTTTTTTTTTTTGCTTTATTTGCACTTATTTTATGGTCAGAATGTTAGTGTCTAATGTATCACAGAAAGACCATTGTGAATTATGTCTGCATTTGCCACCTGAATGAAAATTATTTGTTGCAAAAGTGCAGAATAGATCTAACCTTAATAACACTTCTTTGTTTCATTCTACATGATGAAATCTGGTTTTGTTTCTATTTTTAATTTGTTTGGATTTAACATTTGAATTTGTAAAAAGGACTTTTATTTATGATACAATATTCTCTGAGGATTCATGTATCCCAAGGGAATGTGGTTTCTGCTGAATCAGCATACTACTTATTTCCTCAAAGGTACTGATGAAAGAATTTCTAGAAATGTCTTCAACAGAGTTTAAATTTTAGTAAGTGAAGAATAGGAAGTTCATTTTTTTTCCCCCTCTATTCTGGTAATAGAATTGCCTACCTCTATTGCTCACACCCTCTGTCTTTGCAGTGTCTTCTTAGTATACCATTAAACTATTTTTTTTTTAAATTTGGATCATTAATAATAATTATTTCCAGGGGTGCTTGGGTGGCCCAGTTAGTTATGTGTCTGACTCTTGATTTCAACACATGTCACGATCTCATGTTAGTGAGATCAAGCCCCACGTTTCATTCTCCGTGCTAAGTGTGGAGCCCGCTTAAGATTCTCCTTCTCCCTCTGTCCCTCCACCACCCTCAAAAAAAATACAAATAAATTAAAAAATTAAAAAATATATATTTCCAGTTTTGATTGATGTATTCTGGTCCAGGAATCATGTCAAGCACTTTAGATTTTCTATTTCATTGGATCTTTAGACTGATACCATTAAGCGGGCACTATTTTTACCCTCCATTTTGTTTTGTTTAATATTAATTTTCTGGGACCTAGAGAAATTAGGTAAATGTCCCCGTGGCACATAGCTTATGAAAAATGGGTCTGTGACTAGGAAAACTGGGAGATCCACTGATTGGGTATTTATTAATCAGAATTTACAAGGACTCCAATACTGAATACTTACAATTAAGTCTTGACAAGTTGTTCTTAACTTTGTGTGTATATGCCTAAATATGTTTATTTATTTTTAAGGAAATGGAGTATATATACTCTATTTATATATACTCCATTTATATAATGGAAAAACTGTAGGTTATATACATGCTTAAGTTTGAAACCTGACTATTTCACTTAATAGCTAGGTGATTTGGGGGAAATTATTAAATTGTCTGAGCCTGTTACCTTGCTGCAAAATAAATATAATAAATACTAACTAACTTAAATTAGTTTTTAGTATGTAATGAAATGAAAAAAAAAACATAAAATGTCCATCTCAGTGCATAGAGCAGGCTCTCAAAACTGGCAGTCTTACTAAATTTAAAGAGAACTTTTTATTCCTAGCATTGAAGGTGAGTTTTAAGGATGTAAGGAATGAATATTTTGTAGCTATCGTCCAAACTAACATAAACAAGAGAGTAGACAGTGGTGTTAAGAGATTGAATTACTGGAAGCAAGGGCATGGAGGAGACAAAGAGGTAGCAGTGAGCATTGGTCAACTGAGAAGGCAGTGGACAAGGGCAAGGGCACTCACTTGAAGTCTACATTTCTATTATGTTTCCCTCAAAATAGGAAGATTATAGAAGGCACCCACTTCATTATTTGTCTTTTTCAAGTATCTGTTGGTATACCTTTCAAGGGAAAAGGATGGCAGACAATAAAGGATGTTTTGTAGCAAGCAATGAAGGCGAATAAAGCTTAATCTTCCCAAGGAAATAATGAAAGCCTCCAACAGGTGAAGAAGCTGGAGTATTTATATACCAGCTTCTCTGAGACAATGGCTAAAGACTTCTGAGGACGCTTACACCAGGGCACATTCTAGTTACAGATCCTTTCACAGCTGACACTGGCTAGAGACTATGGAGTCCAGTGGTCACAGTGGTACCCCTGCAAGATGGAGCTGAGGTCAGAGGAGAAGTAAAATGCAACTTGAGTTACACCAGAAATATTTTAGGAAAGGTTTTGCCAGAAGCTGGTATATCACATTATCATACTGTTTAAAGAGCTCTAAAATTGAGGTTATCTGATAGTAATTAGTAAAAACACATAGTATTTTAGCCCTTTGCCATTTGGAAAGCACATTCATACATATTTCCTTCAAATGATTCAAGTTTCCCTTGCAAGGGAGAGAGGAGGTCCATGCAGATACTTTTGCCATATCCTTGAGCCCAGCTACTTTGAATTATGTTTGAGTGTAGAGGGGAAAAGTATAATTTATATCCCTGAAAAGGTCAGCTATGTCTACTATGTATTATCAAAATGCTTTTTTACCACATGTGCAATCTGCTTTACTCTCAAGGTTGGTAAATTCCAGCACCAGCAATAACCATTACTAGCAGATCTGTCACCCCTTATCTAATACGATGAAGCTAAGAAAATTTAAGTTCTTTTCTCAGCAATAGCCAGTCTGTAAATTTTCAGAACTAGAACACTAACCTAAGTACAGACATCTAAATTCCAATACCACATTCTCCTCACAGATGATAGATTTTAAAACACACAGTTCAAATCATAAAATCTTTATTCTATTTAGAGTCACTGTAAATTAAGCATATCAGGAACTAATTTACATGGCTTACTTGCCTTAACTTGCGACTTACTTGCATTAATTTGAAATTTGCCAGAGTTTATGTTATAGATTGGTTTTCACTACCACATAACAAGAATTTGAAAATCTGCATTCCTAAATTGCTACTTTGTCAAATAACCGCACCATACCATGTAACTCAAATCACTGTCAGTGCTACATGTAAGAGAAATATTTTATCTTAGGAGGTAGACATGTGTTAGAGTGGTGCCCTTTATTTTTATAGCTATGATATAGCCAATATATAACATAATTTTAATACATAAAAGTGTATGCTAACTATTAATGTTCAGTGTCTTATTTAACATGTAATGAGTCCCTACAGTTATACAGATCTCTTTCTACTTGATAAATATTCTCAGATCTCTGTCAACAGGAATATTTTAACATGAGATTCTCTCTTCTCTAAAGCTAATGAAGGAATATGAAACTTTGATTTATTTTTTAATATATATAGAAAACATATGAATTTACACATCTTACGAGAAGACATTTTTTATGAAATGCCTGAGAACCATAGACCATAATAGCTAAAACCTGAAAGAACGTTATTTTCTTTCAGATTTGACTTTGCAATATGATAATGCAGAGTAAACACAATGGTAGAAAAACTTGCCTAATAGGTTGGTTAGGGAAAACAAAAACAAAAACAAAAACCTAACATGTGGCTGACCACATCACAGAAGATCAGTATGTTGCTTTTTTTTTTTTTAAATTTTAATTACCAATTCAATATCCCATCTGGAACTGCTGCCTCAGCTTACAAGGATACTTCCCCTTCTTTCTCATACCTCACTGATTTCTATGAATGGATGTTCCATTTTTTTAAATCATTTTTTATCTTACTTGAAGGTTTTTTTCCACCCTCGTAGAAATAGACTGGATATAATGGCCACATTTTATTGTTAAGGTAGATTGAAAATAAATAATGGAGAAGATATGATATAAATGTGGCTATTGGTGTATTCTTTTAAAGGTATTTTTCATGAGTATCAAATTCCCTGATAATCATTGGCCACAGAAGGGCAAATAAAAGAGCTAACTCCTTCTTACTTTCTTTTTGACCCTATGAAAGAGAGAAACTAGGGTTTTGTTCATTATTAAATAGTCTGATCTTCTCAGTGGACAAGTACTTAAAAGTGAATTGTAAGGGAAATGAGAACTGGACTCGATATTTCAAAATCTTCAGCAGTTTATATTGACTTTTCTTTTTATATTTCTACAATAGGAAAAATAGGTATTTAATGATCACTTTTCATGATGCTGAAGGAGCACACACATGCCAGAGTTCGGCTTTGTACCCCTAAGATAGCAATACTAGCATTTAACCTGTATTCAATTGCAGGGATATTGCTGAATCACAAGTTGTTGGGTTCTGAGTAATTGGCAACCCATTTGTCATTACGTTACTGATACCCACTTAATATGTGCATTTTAGAACTTGGGGATTGTATTTGTGAACTATTAGAAGTGAAAAGCAATCAAATTTGAGGGAAAAAAAAGACCAAAACAACTAAGCAATATTATTCATAGGAGATTTAACTAAATGCCATGCATTTTTCAGGATTTCACTTTACATATAGATTGAACCATATGAAATTCTATTTATGTAAATCTAAAAGAGTAAAACCTTAGAAATTTTATGTAGTTCAGTGTGACAAAGAAAATGAGAGGTCTTTTCATGGAGTTATGCCATGGTGGCAGCCATTTTTTCAGGATCTAATGGATTTAGGTCACTGTATTAATTCTAACATCCATATGCCTCATCTGTCCAGCAATATTTATAGGATTTACTGTTTGGCAGACAATGTACTGTGGAGTTAGGTTACACTATTGTATGGAGCAAGCAATATCTTTATTGTCATCAAACTTACAATGTAGTAACAACACAGTAAATACATAAGTAAAAATCATGTGTGCTATTTTCAACAGTATTAAGTGCTGAGGACAAAAATATATAGCAGGGAAGGAAATATTTTCTGGGAGAGTCAGGGTTGCAATTTTAAAGTAGTTTTTCTGGAAAGTTTTCAAGAAGAAATAAAGTCTGGAAGGAAGGAAAAGATAAGTCATGTGATTGTAAAAAAAAAAAAAAAAAATTCCTGGCAGAGAGAAAAGCAAGCCTAAACAGCCTGAAGCAGGAGAATGCCTGGTGTGAGGAGATGGTCAATATGGATAAAAGAGGTGAACTGCGGAGAAAAATAATGAATAATAAGATGAACAAAATAATGGTGGCACCAGATTAGGTGGAACCTTTTGAATCAGAGGAAGGACTTTAGCTTTTACTCCAAGCGAGGTGGGAAGACAGGCAGTTCTGAACAAAGAAGTGACATTATCTTCTTTATTTTCCAACAGACTCATTCTGTGTAGTGGGTTGGGAATAAATGTAGGAGCAGGGATAGATGCTGGAAAACAAATTAGAGGGCTGATATAATTATCCCCATGAGTCATGGTTTATTTGGGACAGAGTGAAGCACCATGTTGGGGATGGAAAGTGGTTGGATCCTTGATATGTTTTAAAAATAGAACTGAGAGTATTTCCTGAAATCTAGGGTATTAGTGTGAGGGAAAGAGAGGTATTGGGAGTGACTCCAGCATTTTTGGCTTTAATGGATTTCAGTTCTGGACATACTGCAGTTGAGAAGCCAAGTGGGTATTGAGTGTCAAGTAGCACATTGATTAAGATTCAGTTAGAGAACCCAAACCAGTAAGAATGGTATGGAAGAAGGGGTTTATTATAGAGATTAAACTTCCAAAATTATTGGAACTGATGAAGAATTTTTTTAGAAAAGCTGTACTGTTTGTATCTGGTGGTGGGCCTGAAATCACTCTTCCAAAACAAGGTGGGCAGTTGGGGAGAAAACAGTGAAACAGATTTAGCAGTACAGAGCAAACCCTAAAACAGTATGAACAATCTAGAATGACAAAATGGAACCTGCGAGAACACACTGGAACATAGGTCTCTCTCTCACTCCCTCTTATCCTGATGAGGATTGGCTTGGAGAAGAAACTGGAGGGACTTCTGGGTGGCTCAGTCAGTTAAGCGTCCAACTCTGGCTCAGGTCATGATCTCATGGTTCGTGATTTTGAGCCTGTGTCGGGCTCTGTGCTGACAGCTCAGAGCCTGGACCCTGCTTCGGATTCTGTGTCTCCTTCTCTCTGCCTCTCCCCTTCTTGTTCTCTCTCTCTCTCTGTCTCTCTCTCTCTCTCTGTCTCTCTCTCTCTCTCTCTCTTTCTTTCAAAGATAAATAAACATGAAAAAGAAGAAGAGGAAGAAGAGGAAGGAAGGAGAAAAGAAGAAAAGAAGAGGAGGAGGAGGAGGTGGGGGAGGAGGAAGGAGAAAAGAAAGAGAAGGAGAAGAAGAAGAAAAAACTGGATCACTGTGCTACAGAGAACATGGTGTGTTTGGTTCGAAACCAGACAAGTTGAAAAGAGAAAATGTAATAGCAGCCAGAAAAGATGGATATTGTGACCTTCCTCATTAACAAAGGGAGCCAGATCAGTGAAAACGTGTGTGAGCAACACCAGGCCTGCTGAATGGCCATTGCTTTACCTCCAAATCTCATTTCCACCTCTGTGGTCAACCCTAACTTGGAAATATTAACCCAGATAAGCCAGGTTGACAGAATACAAAACTACCACATCAAGGCAGTTACAGAGTGTGTGTAGAATGCAGGAAGGAGAAAGGGGCTTAAAGTATACACCTGGATTTATTCCTTTAGCGGTAATACCCAAAGTGATCGGATAACGTCACCTGAAACATGTTGCTGGAAAGTAGAAAAGTGTCTTAAGAATGAAGCCCCAGAGCACTCTAATTTTTTGATATTAAGGATATGAGGAAGAACTTGCCAAGGACTCGAGTAGTAACAGACTATAGGATGAAAATCTTATAAGGATTGGATCCAAAACGTCAAGTGAAAACAGGGTGATTCAAGAAGGGAAAATGATTGTTTCTCCTCCCCTGCCCCACCATTATTGAAATCCCCCATTGGGAAAATGGACCTTGGAGTTTCATTCAAATTGTTTCCCCAGACATAATAAAGAGTAGAAGACAGTACCAGTTTTTTTCTATGTCATTAGATGACAGAATCACTTGAAATACATATTTCCTTTTCTAAATGAGAAAAATGTTTATTAAGAAAACAACATTTTAACAGCTCTCCCTTATGAGAATTTTATGGAGAGCACAATCTGAAGACAATTACAGTTTCAGTCATAAACACACTACGTAGGGTGCTTATTTTATAACCAGAAGGTTGCTGAAGTTTGTGACATGCTGACATAAATATGTTATGAAAATTATAATGTTTGGTGGTAATTGTGATTAAACTCTTGGACAGCAGCTCCTCCAAAGAATGCAGCAATCATGTTGCCTCCTATCAGCAAATTTGTAGACGTAATCATCTTTTATCATTAAAGATAGCTTATGTTCCTTTTCTTAAAAATTTTTTTAAGTGTATTTATTTTTGAGAGAGAGAGAGAGAGAGAGAGAGAGAGAGAGAGAGAGAGAGAGAGAGCGAGCACGAGTGGGGGAGGGGCACAGAGAGAGGAAAACACAGAATTTGAAGCAGGCTCCAGTCTCTGAGCTGTCAGCACAGAGCCTGATGCGGGGTTCCAATTCACTAACTGTTAGATCATGACCTGAGCCGAAGTCAGACCCTTAACCAACTGAGCCACCCAGGCACCCCATGATAACTTATATTCCTAAAGGAAGCCAGTGAGAAAAGTCTTTCCTGTATTTTCTTCAGTCTGATAGTCAGATACCCCTTGTGGTCTACCATATTGTTTATGAAATTTTTTAACATCCCATAAGATTAAGTACAACACAGCCCCATTATCTAGAATGCCAAACCTGGAAATACTTTCATCCATTTTAAATATGTTCAAACCATATTCTTAGTTAAGGATCTACATGTTACAATGTGAAGACATGGAGAATTGCTGCAGAAGGATTTTAATTCTTTCTCTGTAACCGCCTCTCTTGCCTGGCCTATAGACTGTGGCATTTTATCAACATGATTAGTACAGCCCAAGCATCTTTCTTCATTTTAACGGTGGTTTGCAGTTTTGTGTATGCACCCTAATCTGCAATCATACGGGGAATTGTGCCTCTAACAGGTAAGTATCCTTGATCCCCCTTGGCCACAAAGCCCTTTAAGGTCTAAGCTAAAATCCAAACAGATGGAATCTGTTCGCTGATATTTTGCAAGAATCATCATTAAATATATCCTTAGTACTGATTGTGATCTGAGTTGTATTTATTGCTGTGTTTATGTTTTTAATTGTGGTTTATATACGCAATGGAGTACTATGTGGCAATGAGAAAGAATGAAATATGGCCCTTTGTAGCAACATGGATGGAACTGGAGAGTGTTATGCTAAGTGAAATAAGCCATACAGAGAAAGACAGATACCATATGTTTTCACTCTTATGTGGATCCTGAGAAACTTAACAGAAACTCATGGGGGAGGGGAAGGAAAAAAAAGAAAAAAAAAAGAGGTTAGAGTGGGAGAGAGAGCCAAAGCATAAGAGACTCTTAAAAACTGAGAACAAACTGAGGGTTGATGGGGGGGTGGGAGGGAGGGGAGGGTAGGTGATGGGCATTGAAGAGGGCATCTTTTGGGATGAGCACTGGGTGTTGTATGGAAACTAATTTGACAATAAATTTCATATAATAAAAATAAATAAATAAAGTGACATAAAGTGGCAAAAAAAAAGCTTCTTCAAAATTATCTTCATCTTCTGGAGCCCCAATATCATTTCTTACAATCCTTTGTATAATCAAATCGCTGAGGTTCTTTACACATTGTAGATGTTAATCCATTTCTTCCACAGTTCCACTGTGCTAAATATTTAGCTATGATCACAGTCAATGGAGTGTGGCTATGGGCCTTTTTTTCCCCATATGATCCAAACCATAAGGCTATATAGATGTTCTCTCAGCTCAGGAAGTGGTTTATCTAGTTGTGGATCTTCTAATACATTATCTGGGTAAAATTCTATTGCTGGATGTTCTTTTATAATGACTATCCCATAGCCAACCATCTGTATATAGCCTACAGATTAAAAGAGAAACATGGGAATTCCAGAAGTTTTCAGCTAAATGTAGTAATGTACTTTCAGGGAGCCTACTTGTAATCACAGTAGAAAACCTACAGAAAAAAAAAAAAAAGGTCATTGCTTCAGAAGGTTTTCTGAACTCTCTTCCAAAAACTAAATAGATACATTGTTATTTAATGCTTACAAGAATCTGCAACTTGAGCTTGGTTCTTGCTGGCACTGCTATCTTATAGGAAAAAGTAATGTTTTCAATGTCTTCTCTGTAGATCTGATTTCCAGCAATAATGGTAAATGAATTGATACCTGGTAGTTCTAAGCTTTAAGAATTTCAGGTCCTGTGGCTATTGGATCTATTAGGTAAACATAAGCAGATTCTAAAATCTCTTGCCCACGATTGATTACTACCCAACTTCAGCTGCCCAGCCCCCAGAGAACAGCCAGCCTGCAAAGTACCACCATCACCTCCTGAAGTAATTTTTTTTGTTTCTTTTTTTTTAATAGGTTCCACGTGGAAGTATTTTTTTTTAATCAAACCTTTATGTCTCTTTTTTTCCAGCATTATTGAGATATAATTGACATATAACTTTAAGTGTAAGGTGTAGAACATGATGATTTGATACATTAAGTACATTTTTTTAAACTACAAGGTTTTTTTTTTAATTTTTTAAAATTTTATTTTTTTAATTAACATCCAAATTAGTGAGCATCTAGTGCAACAATGATTTCAGAAGTAGATTCCTTAATGCCCCTTACCCATTTAGCCCATCTCCCTTCCCACAACCCCTCCAGTAACCCTCTGTTTGTTCTCCATATTGAAGAGTCTCCTATGTTTTGTCCCCCTCCCTGTTTTTATAGTATTTTTGTTTCCCTTCCCTTATGTGCATCTGTTTTGTCTCTTAAAGTCCTCACATGAGTGAAGTCATATGACACTTGTCTTTCTCTGACTAATTTCACTTAGCATAATACCCTCCAGTTCCATCCACATAGTTGCAAATAGCAAGGTTTCATTCTTTTTGATTGCCGACTAATACTCCATTGTATGTGTGTGTGTATATATATATATATATATATATATATATATATATATATATACCACGTCTTCTTTAACCGTTCATTCATCGATGAGCATTTGGGCTCTTTCCATACTCTGGCTATTGTTGATAGTGCTGCTATAAACATGGGGGTGCATGTGTCCCTTCGAAACAGCACACCTGTATCCCGTGGATAAATGCCTAGTAGTGCAATTGCTGGGTCGTAGGGCAATTCTATTTTTAGTTTTTTGAGGAACCTCCATACTGTTTTCCAGAGTGGCTGCACCAGCTTGCATTCCCGCATTAAAGATATTTTTAATATGCTTTAATATAGTGCAGGGATGAAGTTTAATATGAAACTGAAATTTCACCATGAACATTTTCTGGTCATATGTTGTCCATTTCATTGATATAGAGTGTTACCTTGATGTTCTTGTTTAGTCAAATCTACGGGTGAGAGGAAGTGTACAAGGGAGTGAGAATAAACTACTTATCTGGAGCAAAAAAAAAAAAAACCCTACAACTCTTGAGTTCAGATTTCATTTTAGGTCAGTTTTATACTAGTAAGTGAAGACCTCAGTATAAATTATATAAACGGTATAAACTACGAAGACTTTTTAACCTATCTGTCTTGTAGTCATTTTATCAGTTGCTCTTCTACAGAGCTGGTGCTACAGTGTTTATTTCCAGCTCTCTAGTAGGGTCATTTAACCTCTCTTTACCTTTAAAAATAGGGCTAAGTTGTCTGATTTACCTCAATGAGATGATATACTGCTGATGAGATAACATTTGTGAAACCAGTTGACTGCCTCACAAAATGATTGCCACTGTGATTTCAAAACCACCAACTAGATTGTTTTCCTATCTGAAGAATAAACCCCTGAAATTAGATGATTCCTGCAGCTTTACCTGGGTTTGGAATGAAGGGATATTCTTTTCTGCAAGAAAGAATGTATGGTTGCCAAAGGTGGCCTGTCTGTCTCAGAGAAATCTTGAATGATTACATGATGTGTTCATGCATGTGCATTGGGAATGTACATCTCTGAAAGATGCAGACGAAGCCCTCAAAGACAGACTCTGGTTCCTGGGAAAGCATCTATCTTCCTTGTGGACTGTTATGTGGCATTACTATTTTCTAAGTTTTGCAGATTGTAAACCCAGATTATAAAATGGGAGACATTTTAGTCGACTTTATTTACCACTGACAACCCAGTTCTCAAAATTCTGCCCACTCTTCCTCCACATTTTACTAGCATGTCTAGTCTCTTTATCCTCTTCAATCTGCTTTATTTCAAACTGCTGCTATCCTCTCACTTTGACTATTGTGATGATCTCCTTCCTGTTCTTGCTTTCATTATTCTATTTCTCCCTTACTTTCTTCATATTCATGGCATATGTTCATCTTTGATCTCGTCTCCATTCTGTTGAACCTATACTCTGCTACTTTCATGAATAGAGTTTTTGTTTTAGTTATTCTGAAAAACAAACAGCTTTCTGAAAATATGATATGTTTTATACTTTAGCCTTTGCACATGTAATTTCTGTCTGAAATGCCCTTCTGTGGGAGCTGCAGTATGATGTGGTGATTGGTAGTTGCCATAAGGATTGGTGGCTGGTGTAAAGATTTTGGAAGCTGGATGCTTGTGTTCAAGTCCCGTATCTTCCTTATTTACCTATATGACTTTGGGCAGTGTTTTTGAACTCTTTTTCCTTACTTCCTCGTCCTGAAAATGGAGATGATATCCCATCATCATCTGTCTTAAGAGTTTTTGTGAGGCACAAATGAGGTAATTAATGCATGAAAAGCACTTAGCATTATGCCATGAACACAGTTGACAACTGATACTATTATGTTGTTGTTGTTGTTGTTAATATATTTTAGCCAATTCCAGTTTATCTCCTGTTTAAGTTCCAATTTTCTTTCTTCCTTTCATTCTTTCATTCTTTCTTTTTCTCTTTCTTTCTTTCTTTCCTGTTGTTTTTATTAAAACTTTTCACCACATTCTTTTCTCTACTATCAAAGGAATTAATCACTTTTGTGTGTGTGTGCCAATCTTCTGTATTCTATAGATGATCTTATAATGTAGAATTTACATATTATTGGTATTCTAAATCTGTCTTACTCATTGGACTATGAGTCTTTCTTGATGTTAGGACCTAGGTTCTATTTCTTTTTCTTTTTTTTTAATTTCTTTTTTAAATTTCTTTTTCTATTTTCTATTTTTCCCACTTTTTATTATAGAATCTATCATAAGACAGATGCTTAATAAATAAATTGAATATGAATGAGGAGTAGAGTCAAAAGGAGTGTGTCAGAAAATACCCCTGGGAGGTCCAGTAGATATTACTCCTCTCTAATTTTGAAAAACATGTGACCCCTAGGGCTTGATAGAATTTTTTTTCCTCAAACATATGAATGCTCTCTTTCCTAGTATTATGAAATGAATACTTAGTAGAGAAGAGCCCTTTTCCTTTCAGTTATAACTTTGAAGAAATTCTTCTCTTGATTCCAACTAACTGACTTCTTCATTGACCCAAAAAGGTAAAATGATTTGTTCAGCAGAAAGTCCCAGATGGCTTCAGGCAGTTTTAGTTCAGCACACTTAAGGGAGCTCAATAGGAGAGATTTATACTGACATATGTCAGATTTTCTGCACTGTTCTTGGAGAACAATTTGGAAGCAACATTAATTAATATTCAGCAATATTTCCTGAACCATATTAATTTCACAAGTTGAGAATGGGAGAGAAAAGCTTTGGTTTTAATCTTTTTAACTCCTTGCTTAATTTAGACTGGAAATTAATAAATACAGATATTCATATATCCATAGTTAGATCACATCACATATGTCTTTTTTAAAGTGACAGCATTAGTGGATCTTTAATATTACTATTTAAAAATTTTTAATTTTATCACAAAATAAATTACATGAATTTAAGTAAAAGAATTATAAAAGACATCAGTTATTAGCTCTCAGAGCCATTTTCTCTACTGTTTTGTTTTGTTTTGTTTTGTGCATGTTAAAGGAAATTTTAAAAATCATCTCAGATGATAAAACAGTTTAATTGGGAATTTAGCTTCAAGCATTTGAGATAAAATCGAATTAGATTTCTTAGTATTTTGATATTTGTCTTTAGTGTATAAGTTTGACAAATCATTTTATTATTGTTTGCCTCAATTATATACATCACCTGGTACAAAGGTACCGCCTACATGAGTGATGCATATAAAATAACTCTTCTATGATGGCTTCAACCAAATGCTTGTTTTTATGATCAGCTTTGATCAGCTTTAAAAAGGCTCTCTTTTTTTAATTGAAGTATAGTTGGAACATAATATTACGTTAATTTCAGGTGTGCAACATGGTGATTCCACAAGTCTTACATTACATGCTATGCTTACCACAACTGTAGCTACCACCTGTCACCATACAATGCTATTACAATACCATTGAGTATATTCCCTTTGCTGTATTTCATCCTCATGACTTATTCATTCCATAACTGGGGGCCTGTATCTCCCACTCCCCTTCACCCATTTTTCCCATCTCCCTCTGGAAACCTTCAGTCTTTGTATTTATGGGTCTGTTTCTGCTAAACAAAAACTCTCTTAAATCAAGGACATATGGGGTTTGTTTTCAGCTTCCAGGTGGTTTAACCTCCATTCAGCTCAGTCACCCTTCATACTTTTATATAATTAATTTCAATGTGCCTTATCAAAATATATTGGTAAAACATAAAGAGAGGCAAGTAATACCTCAGTTTCTGGCCCAGACTGAGTATCAAACAGAGCCACAGGATATAGACCAGTTTTATGTAAATGTCTAATGCCCTGAAGTGTTGTAATATGTGCTATATAGGGAAAGGATATTTGTTTCCTACCAGCAGGATGGTGGGCATACTGAGTTCTATATTCCAGAGTGGTGTTGAATTTATACTAATATATCTACTTTATCTTCCCAGATCTGTGTAATAATGATGAAATATAACTTTTAGTGTAAAACAATAAGTTCTCTCCAAAACCAGGGTCATGTTCTGTTGACCAAGTCAGGAATGTCATGCATATATGTACCCAACTGAATAAAAAGGGCATGCAATAAAAATTAAGCTTGTGCTCTCATCCATTTACTCCATTCAGATTACTTTATTTTTGATGTTCACTATGTGATTATTAGAGCAACTCTCTACATATCTCTCCACTCCGATTATCTATGATGTGCAGTACCCTGGTGTGTTCTCGTAATGCCCTGCTCTTATTAAACTCAGTAGATGTTTGCAGTCGAGACTGGGCCTTTCTTGTAGCCTGGCCCCTTTTCTGTATTGCTCCATCATATAATCTTGTTTTATTGTCTTTGTTACAATTTTCATTTTATATTTCATTTAACTGTTTATTTTTTGGCCTGCTTTTATTGTAAGGAGGGTACAGACTGCATTCATTTCAGTTTCTTCTGTATTCCTGGAGCCAAGAATGATAATTGGCACGTAATTAGCACTGAGTGTTTAACTTGGAATGATCCAACAATTATCTTGAGGAATAGGTTTTTCAAGTCACACAATAAATGGAAAAAACAGGATACAAATAAAACCAGTTCTTCTGTAGCCAGAGCCCATTATCAATATTTTATATGCCATGACCTCATGACTCAAGGTTATTGCTTTGCCCTCATCTTAATCACACCATACAAATACTAAATTTTCTAGTCAGATTAGAACAAATTCAGCCTTCATGGATGGGGAATTGCCAGAGGTTTTCATGTTTAAGGCAGAGTCACATTCTTTGAGTAGATTTGCGTCTGAGCAAGGAAGGCACATTCTCTTTGAACTCTGCTAATTTATAATTCAGATTAAATAGCTCCAGACTCATAGAAGGGCAACGATCTCTTCACTGACACACTAAATTGCTATGATCCTTGAATTCTTCTGGATTGGACTGAATTCAGCTATTGGAAAAATGACCTCAAACAAGTAGTTATTGAGCACTTTGAGTACTGGGTTTTTATTATTATTATTATTATTATTATTATTATAAGCTTAATATCTGCTTGAAATTTATAATGTTGTTAAAATAGTTAACACAAGGGTAACCTGAATTACTAAAGGCTAGTGTGTAGAATTCAAAATTCTTTTGACCTGATATAACCTGCAGATAACATCTGGAGAAGTGAGTTATTCTTTCATGCATGCATACATGCCAGTATTTATTAAGGGCACACGCTTTTTAGGCATTGCTTCAGCACTGGGAAAAAACTACATTTCAAAATAAATGTTAATTATTAATATGATACATTAATTACATTGATCAAGCAATCATTCCCTACTCCACAAGGGAAGAAAACAAACACATGATTTATTTGTTGGTTTTATTTTGCAAAGTTTCAAGATAGGATGTTTCTGTTATTCAATACATTGATTTTACCGATAATTAGCCTTACAACACTATTAGAAAAACTGCCAGTCCTTGTATGCTCCAGTTTGTTGATTTCCAAATTGATTAAGTGCAAAGAGAGGCATAAATCAGAGTGTCCATATCTGTTTTTTTCAGGTTCAGATATCGCATTGAGTTTACTAATACACATTTATGTTTAATGTAAGGTTCTCTACTTCATAGAATGCATGATTGATGGATGACAGCTTGGATGACTGCTTAAGCACTTTTCATATTATTTCATCTTACCCTCCATATTCAGTCTTCTGAAAATACTCATATATTTCTAGTTTGAACTCCAAATCTCATGGTGTTTCTTATTTCTGTTTTCCATACCCATACCCCAACAAGCCAGTTACCAAATATCAATTTTGGAAGTATATCTCAATTCCTAATTTTTTTCTCACTATTTTCACTTTGAATGCCCTAATTTCAACTGTAGTCACACTCTGCATCCAGTGTTGTATTCTCCCAATATGCTCCCACATGAATTTTGAATTGCCTTCTTTAGAACAGAAGTCCAAAGTTTCTTGTTGGTGTATGTCATGTATTATGTAAACTCTTTTGCAGTGAAGCATCCAGGGCTTTTGTGTTCTGCCCCAATCTAATTTTGTAGTTTCATCTCCTATCCTTTTCTTCTAACTCCTTCACCATATAATCCCAGCCCCACCCTCACACACATTCTAGGCTTTTTTTAATGTGACACATACTTTCTTTAATGTGACATGCCATGGCATGCCATTCTTTCTTTGACCTGATATAACCTGCAGATAACATCTGGAGAAGCGAGTTGTTCTTTCATGCATACATACATGCCAGTATGCATACATTCCTTCCAGACTTTATCTTCTTTATTTTTTTAATGTTTATTTATTTTTGAGAGAGAGAGAGAGAGAGAGAGAGAGAGAGAGAGAGAGAGAGAGAGAACACAAGCAGGGGAGGGGCAGAGAGAGAATAAGACACAGAATCTGAAGCAGGCTCCAAACTTTGAGCTGTCAGTACAGAGCCCGATGTGGGGCTTAAACTCACTAGCTTCGAGATCATGACCTGAGCCAAAGTTGGACACTTAACCGACTGAGCCACCTAGGCGCCCCAGACTTTATCTTATTAATCTCCATGTATGCCTCAGGGCGCCTGGGTGGCTCAGTCAGTTGAGCATCCAACTTTGGCTCAGGTCATGATCTCATGGTTCATGAGTTCAAGCCCCCTGTCGGGCTCTGTGCTGAAAGCTCAGAACCTGGAGCCTGCTTCAGATTCTGTGTCACTGTCTCTCTGTTTCTGCCCTTCCCCTACTTGTACTCTGTTTCTCAAAAATAAAAACATTTAAATTTTTTTTTAAAATAATAAATATTAAAAAGTTAAAAAAATCTCCATGTATGCTTTAAGAACAAGCTCTCATTCTGCTTCCTTCTACTACTTGGTATAAACTCCATGGGGAAAGGCTTCTTATGCCACTGTGTGCTTAACCTATAATGACATTGTCCAGGCTCTATTATAAGGGTTTCTTTCCCTTTGTTTCTCTCAGTAGTCTGAAAGCTCCTTAAAGGTGTACACCAAGAGTTGGTGTGCTCTTGCGATTCCACAAAAATGGAAGAGAAGGCCTAGGCTATATAAAATACTCCGTAAACATCAAATGAACAAAATAGATTCATTCTTCATTCTCACTCTCCTTCAAATATCCACCATCTCCATGAATTCAATTTATGATTGATTTTAATGTAATCTATTGAGAAAGAGATTACAGCTCTCATTTTTTATACCTAACATCATCTCCTCAGCTTTATTAATGTTTCAAAGAGCAAATCTTCATTGTGGGAACATTTTTACTACAGAAAGATCTAAGTCTAAAGCAACTCAGAAATTTAACTTTGTAACAGACATCGTTGTTTCTTAAAAAAATTACCGTTCTGAAATAAGTCATTACAAGGAGAAAAAAAAATTCTCTGTGCTGGAAAGAGGAAGAAAATCTGGCTTTGGGGAAGGTATTGTGAATCAGGTTAACAAAGAGTCACATTATGTGCCATAAAGGTTTTATGTGCTGTAAAATGTGAAGAGTAATTCAAAGTTGTGAATTGACAGACACAATCCTAAGGAAACCCAGAGCAGTTTTGAACTCTAGCCATAACTATAAATGCACATGCTGCTCAGAGTTTCTGTGCATGTATTTTAAAAGATATGTCTAGTTACTAAGTGGTTTGGACATCCTGGGCGTATAGTGTTTGGATATTTGAGGCATGAAGCAATTGCTCACTCATCATCCTAGACAATAGTTTTTTTTTTTATTTTATTTTTAATTTCTCACATAAAAATAGAAGTTTATTATCCACTCATATGCGTTTCCTCATTATCTTCCCATCAAAAGAAAAAATATATAAATGAAAATACCTTCACTATTAAAGAAGCCTCTTGAAAAATGAGTTCCCATCGTTGTTGAGAAGCAGTTCTCCAAGACATTTATACACGCTTTGTGACAGAGTTTGCTCCCAAGGATGTTTGCATAGCAAACTAGAACTAGTTTCTCCCTCTGGGTCAGAAAGCAGATGTGTTTCCTCACCAGGATGATAAAGATACTCCCTTCCTGCCAGGAAAAGGTTGGTCAGATTTTTCTTTATGAAATTGAAGGTTTTCTAAGCTTAGGATCTTCAGCTGTGCCGTAGGTCCACTGTGTGTACATTATTCACCAGGACCTGCTTCCTATCTTCCCCCAAGGGACTTGGGGAGAAGGGAAACTGATAGAAACACAGAACTGCCAGCTGCATAGTAGATATTAAACTGCAGGAATCCAATTAACTCATTGTTTCCTTACTGGACATAATGCATGAACATGTGATCAAGGTCAAGGCTGATCCCACAGCTGCAGTTGGTACTGCTGCTTGACCACTAGACAACTTTGCTTTCCTGGCTTCATTTCCTGATTCTCTACCTCACAGTCTATGCTGTAGTTTGTAGTTCCCCAAACATGCTGTTCTGCTTCTGTGCTTTTTTCCTGCCCTTATATCTGCTTGGCCCTGGTTATCTTCCTTGCACAGTAAATGTTATCTGATTGTCTTCTCTTCATGAGAATTTTCCGGACTTTTACAGGTACCAGACTTTATCTAAGCCATGTGCTTCTATTATATCTTTTAGCAGGTCTCCATTTTATGTATTATTGTTTTATTTTTCATTATTCACCTTCGTGCAAGATGCATATAGCAAAACTATTCGGTAACTGTTATGTGCCAATCAGTAATAGATACTAGATGGAGATAGGTTGATAAACATAAATGGATCCTGATTTCTAGGAACTGACAAAGAATTGGGAAAGATGTACATCATATATGTATAGGGGTATACAACAAGGAGACCAGACAATACAAGGTCCACTCTTGGAAGCCTTCTCTGTGGAAAAGATGCTTCAGTTGAGGCCTGAAGGGAAAGTGGAAGTAGTTCACAAAAACACTGGATAGATATTATATATGACATCTAACCAGCACTCAGTGAATTTAAGGAAGGACACAAATCAACAAATCAATTTTTCCTGAAATTTTAATATGTTCTCTTCGAATTCCTGACACTTTTTGAAAATAAATTTTTTTAAGGCTTACTTCCTAAAAGTGATTTAAAAACCGTATCCTTTTAAAGCAAATAGCTTCAAGTTCTGTACTGGTTGTGTCTGCGTGCCACTTTCTTCCTTCTAGGACACTGGCTATTAAACCTAAAAGGATATATGGTATGTTGGGACCCTGTTAGTAAACCTCACATATTGGATGTGGTGTAGAAAAAAAAATGGGCCTGATATTTTCCTGTTTGGAAAATAAACAGAACTGGGGCACCTGGGTAGCTCAGTCAGTTGTGTCCAGCTCTTCATTTCAGTTCAGGTTATGATCTTACGGTTCATGAGATCAAGCTCCGCATCAGCTCTGCATGACAATGTGGAGCCTGCTTAGGATTCTCTCTCTCATCCTCTCTTTCTGCCCCTTTCCTGCTGTCTCTCTATCAAAGTACAGAAATTAAAATTTTTAAAAATAAACAAAATTACCTATTCTTATAAAGACAAAATACATTTTCCTCCATTGGCATTTGGCAAGAAACCACCTATGGTATCTCCTTACTGGACCCAAAGAACTTGAACTACCTACCTATCCACATACAAGACAGACCATCTTGTTATCATCTGAAAGGGCTTTTTGAAAATGTTTCCATTGACAGGTATATCTATTATGCCAGTCTGTTGAAGAAAATTGAATCAATGCTGTTTAAGAGAGGTTAAGTTGCAACACTACTTGGGGAATTATCCAGCCTAGTGTCCAAATATTTTTATTCAGTTATAACATGGCCTATGTCCACCAGTTTTTAAACCATCAGTTCCGAGAAAGTATATAATATACTAGTGTCAAAAAGGAAAATGATGAATTTTATTACCCACATTTGCAAAAATGACCTGGAACTGTGTTCGTGTTACATCAAGATCTTGTGCCGTGTATGATGAAAATCATTTTGGGAATGAAATAAATAACCAGATCAAGGAACTGTGATGTACTTGCTAATTTTAATTCCACAACAATGATTTTTACTGCATTTCACTTTGCAATTAGATAGTCTTTGTTGCAGACAAAGATCTGTACCATATGCCTTTGACTTGAAAAATTACCGATCTCTCTTTGCGGTTTTCTTCAGCATATCTAATTCATTCAATGTAACGTGACTATAAGCACAGAAAAAAATTACAGTTGCTAAACTTTCAATTCCTCAGAATCAGTCAACTTGAAAAATCAATATATCCTTCCTACATTAGCATATTCTACATTAAAGGAATATAAAGCAAAATTTAACATTAAATGACTGTGTGTCTATAGAAATGATAATATAATTTTTATCCTTTCTCTTATTGATGTGATTTGTTTTGTTGATTGCTTTACAAATACTGAATCTCCCTTGCATCCCGGAATCAATCCCATTTGATCATGGTATATGATTTTTTTAATGTATTGTTGGATTCAGTTTGCCAATATTTTGTTGAGGATTTTTGCATCTATATTCATAAGAGATATTGGCCTATAGTTTTCTTTTCTTTCTTTCTTTCTTTCTTTCTTTCTTTCTTTCTTTCTTTCTTTCTTTCTTTCTTTCTTTCTTTTTTTTTTTTTGGTGTCTTTATCTGGATTTGGTACCAGAGTGATAGTAGCTTCATAGAATGAATGTAGAAGTATTCCCACTCTTCTATTTTTTTGGAAATTTTGAGAAAAATAGGTATTATCTTTTCTTTAAATGTTTGGTAAAATTTGCCTGGGAAGCTGTTTGAACCTTTGATAAAGTGCAGCATTCAGTTATGATAAAAATCATCTACAAAGTAGGTTTGGAGGGAACATTCTTTAACCTAATAAGGGCCTTATATGAAAAGCCCACAGCCAACATCATACTCAATGGTGAAAAACTAAGAGCTTTTCCTCTAAGGTCAAGAACAAGACAAGGATGTCCATTCTCATCACTTTTATTCAACATAGTATTTAAAGTCCTAGCCATAACAATTATACAACATAAGAAATAAAAAGTAAAATCCAATCCAAATTGGATTGATAGAACTGATAGAACTGATAGAACTGATAAATGAATTCAATAAAGTTGCAGTTTACAAAATCAATGTATAGAAATCTGTTGTATTCCTACACACTAATAATGAACCAGCAGAAAGAGAAATTAAGACAACAATCTCACTTACAGTTGCACCAAAAATAACAAAATATATAGGAATAAATTTAACCAAAAAGATAAAAGACCTGTATTCTGAAAACTAAAGCACTAATGAAAGAAATTCAAGATGATGGAAAGAAGTTGAAAGACAATCTGTGCTCATGGGTTGGAAGATAAAATATTGTTAAAATGTCTATACTACCCAGAGCAATCTACATATTTAATGCAATCTCTATCAAAATACCAACAGCGTTTTTTTTTTTTTACACATAACTGGAACAAACAATACTAAAATTTGTATAGAACCACAAAAGACCTCGTGTAGTCAAAACAATCTTGAAGAAGAAAAACAATTGGAGGTAACAGAATTCCAGATTTCAAATTATATTACAAAGCGGTAGTAATTAACAGTGTGGAACTGGCACAAAAATAGACAACATAGACGCATGGGATAGAATAGAAAGCCCAGAAACAAACCCACAATTATATGGTCAATTTATCTTTGACAAATGAGGTGTGAATATACAATGGGAAAAAGACACTGTCTTCAACAAATGGTGTTGGGGAAACTGGGAAGCTACACATAAAAGAATGAAACTGGACCACTTCCTTTCACCATATACAAAGATAAACTGAAGTGAATTAAAAACCTAAATGTGAGACCTGAAACCATAAGAAGTCTCAGAACAGACTGACATCAGCCATAGTAACATTTTTCTAGATATATCTCCTGAAGCAAGGGAAATAAAAGCAAAAATAAACTATTGAGACCACATCAAAATAAAGTTTCTACACATTGAAGGAAACAATCAACAAAACTTAAAAGCAGTCTGCGGAATGGGAGAAGCTATTTGCAAATGACATATTCAATAAAAAGCCAGTATCCAAAATATATGAAGAACTGATACAATTCAACACCCAAATAGTATAATCCAATTAAAAAAGTGGGCAAAATACATGAACAGACATTTCTCCAAAGAAGACATATAGATAGCCAACAACACATGAAAAAATGCTCAGCATCATTCATCACCAGGGAAATGCAAATCAAAACTATAAGGAGATCACCACACATCTGTCAAAATGGCTAAAATAAAAAACACAAGAAGCAGCAAGTGCTGGTGAGGATGTGGGGAAAAAAGCACTCTCTTGCAATGCTGGTGGGAATGCAAGCTAATGCAGCCACTGTGGAAAACAGTATGTAGTGCCTCAAAAAATTAAAAATATACTACCTTACAATACAGTAATTGCACTGCTGGATATATACCAAAAAATCAAAAACAAAAACACTAATTCAAAGAGATACATGCACCCCTATGTTTATTGCAGCATTATTCATGATAGCCAAACTATGGAAGAAGCTCCAGTGTCTATGGATAGATGAATGGATAAAGAAGAGGTTTATATATATTCTGTATATATATATATATATATATATGGTGTGTGTATGTGTGTGAAATCTTGCCATTAGCAACAACATGGATGGAAATGGAGGATGTAATTCTGAGTGAAATAAGTCAGAAAAAGACAAATGCCATATAATTTCACTCACGTGGAATTTAAGAAACAAAACAAATGAGCAAAGAAAAAAAGAGACAAACCAAGAGACAAAGTCTTAACTATAAAGAACAAACTAATAGTTATAGAGGGGAGGGGTGTGGGAGATTGGGTGAAATAGGTGATGGGGATTAAAGAGTACACTCTTTAATGATGAAAAAATAAAAAAAAGAACAGTGATTACAGAAAAAAATGATTCTAAATTTACGTGTTTCTGAATTTTCCTACTATGTGTAGTTTACATTTCTGCAGTCCAATGGACCTCTGTTGTCTGATCATTACAAAATAAATACTGAGAGCTAATTATGTAACAGTTACCATTCCTGGATGTGGGAATACAGAAGAAAACAAAAGCACAAGCTGTACCCTCAAAGAATTTACGTTCTTATAGTACAGACAGACCAAAAAAATAAATTGAAAAGTTAAATGAACTGTAAAATGATAATTGTAACAAAAATAAAGAGAGTTATATGATAGAAATTAAAGGAAGTG
This sequence comes from Felis catus, assembly GCF_018350175.1. Classification (NCBI taxonomy): domain Eukaryota; kingdom Metazoa; phylum Chordata; class Mammalia; order Carnivora; family Felidae; genus Felis; species Felis catus. The sequence goes on along the minus strand of NC_058377.1, from coordinate 80,851,762 downwards.
TTGGCAGTGATGGGTAAGGTGATGAGGGAAAACATTCATAAGCAGATGCTTTCTGAGCTGAGAATCTAAATGAGGAGGATCCAGCAAATAAAATCAGTTTATGTTCTTTATCTATAAAATTGGAGTAATATCTACTTTATAAATTTTTTATGAGAATTTTTAAAAAGCTCTATAGGTAAAGTGAATTGTCAAGTGCTTGAGGTCAGAGTAGTAACCTGGCTGAAATTGTGACCTTGCTTTTTTGAGATAACTCTGCTTTTCTGCAAATATAAGTAGTCACTACTTACATAATGAAACTGTTCTCATATCTTATACGACCCTAGATCCTTTTTTAAAATGTTTATTTATTTATTTTAACAGAGAAAGAGCACAGGTGTGTGAACGGGGGAGGGCAGAGAGAGAGAGTGAGAGAGAGGGAATACCTAGTAGGCTCCAGTGTAGAGCCTGACACGACTCAACTGTATGACCGTGAGATCATGGCCTGAGCCAAAACCAAGAGTTGGACAGTCAACCAACTGAGCTACCCAGGTACCCCTGTCCTTTTAAACAGGATTTGTGTTATAGAGTTGTCCTTGTTTATTTGGACACTAGCTGTTTGCTATCATGTACCTGTGACTGGGTTTCTTAAAAAAAAAAAAAAAAGAAGGCAAACCAAATCTTCTAACTAACCTACCATTTCTTCCTTTTACTGTTTGCGTCAAACATCTGGGTTTGCAAAAGACAATCTATTATGCAGAGGCAGTGTATGTTTTAAGGTTATTTGAAGGCACAATAAGGTGTGGATAATTAGGAAGATGATGCTAATTGTCGGTGGGTATAGGGAAGTATAACAGATCAATGTTTTCAAACCTTTTTCACTGGAAGGCAAATACAAGAAATGATGAAATAATTTGTAAGCCACATGTATAAAAAGATTCTAATACCAGGCAAAATGTTTATGAGTTAATATTAGGAAAAGAATATACATTTTTGGGTTAACACTATACCTAAGTTAGCATCCTGGTTTTATTATGAATGAGTTTTGTGTCCATTGGCAGTTTGCTCAATCCCTAATTCCTTTCTTTAGGTGATACCCAGCTGACTCAAGATTGTTAGCTGTTTGTTTATTTTTCAGCTTTATTGAAATATAATTGAAAAAATTATATTTAAAGTATGGAGCATAGTGATTTTTTATACATACACATTGTGAAAAGATTACCATCATCGAGTTAATTAGCACTTCCATCACCTCACAAGAGAGTGTTAGCTCTTAATAGTAATGTCAGAATATCCCTTTCATCCTTTCCCATTCTTTGTGATTTATATTGTCTTTTAGAAACTTAGGGCCCAAGATATATGTCTGATCCAACTATGCTGTCTTGCCTTCAGTACTAACCCTCACTCAGTGGATCAAAGGCCAGTGCCAGGAGTCTCAGCCTGTCTACCTTCTCAACCATCATTCCTCGATGATTGCAATTAAATCTAGGACAGTATTCCTCCATGTTACTTCTCTTTCTTTTGTAAAAACAAAACGTTGAGCACAATTCAGTTTCGAATCTCTACAGTTAGCTGAAAGATGTTTGCAGTAGATTTAACAATGTTTGATGTTCCAATGATCATAATTATTGTTTGCTTCTAAACAATCTTTAATGTACACATTATTAAATCCCTGTTCTATTTTTAAGTGAGGGGAGCTTGTTAGTAAATATTTTCTATCAGTTGCAGAAGAGACAGGGTCTTCTTCATGTATTCAACAAAAATTTTATTTCGCTAGGCTCAGTGTGAGTAAGGTACTCTTCTAGAGCTGGAAATATAACAGAGAAAAAGGCAGTATCTAGTAAGTATGTGTGTGAATGTGTATGTATTATATATTTGTAATATTATCTATATATATTGATATAAATATATTGCATGTAATATACATCATGTAATATGTCATGATATATATAGTACATAGAATAATGTGTTTGCAAAGATGTATATCCCCAAGTTTCCAGGATCTATGTATATGTTACCTTCCATGGTAAAAGAGACTTTACAGATGTGATTTAGTAGAAAATATGGAGGTGGAAGAATAATTCTGGGTTATTTATCAGATTGCATAGACCAATGTAGTCACAAGAGTTCTCTTTAAGAGAGAAGCAATAGAGTGAACGTAAGAGAGAAGATGAAGTGATGATGGAAGAAAGAGGAAAGGTGACAAATGAGGACAACCTTTAGAAGACAGATAGGGAAGGACAGTTTCTCCCTGGAGCTTCCACCAGGATGCAGTCTGCTGACACCTTGATTTTAGGACTTGTGATCTTTGAAGTATAAGATGGTATACTTTAAATCACTAAGATTATGGTACATTTTTACAGCAGCAATAGAAAATGAATATAATATAGAATATATGTTTTATGTAAATATCATGTGTTGCAATATATATTATACATAATATAGATATAATATCCACTATCCACACTATATACTATAAGCTATCTATACTATATAAACTTTATAAGACACATGAAAAATGAAACATTATGTTTACATAAAAACATACACACAATTGTTCATAGGGTATTTATTTGTAATAGTCCCAAACTGGAAACAACCCCTATGTCCTTCAATAGGTGAAAGATGAAGCAAACTGGTACACACACTGCTTACCAGTAAATAATAATGGACTAACAGTATGTGCAAAAACGTAAATAAGACTCCAGGCAGTTATGCTGAGTAAGAAAAGCCACTCTATGATTCTGTTTATATAACACTTTTGAAATGACAAAAGTATGGAAATGGGGAACATCTTAGTGATTTCCAGGGGTCAGGAAGAAAGGTAGAGGAGGGAAGTGGTTGCAGCTTCGTAAAGGTAACATGAAAGGTTATGTGGTAATGGAAAGATTCTCAATCTTGACTGTATCCATCCATGCTAATATCCTGGCTATTATATTGTACTCTAGTTTTCCGAGATGTTACCATTGGGGTAAAATGGTTTTGAGAGTACATGAGATCTCTGTACATTATTCCTACGACTACATATAAATTTATAATTAGCTCAAAAGGTTTAATTAGAACAAGAACAATCTGTAGATACCATTTACTTAGTAAAGTTTTTGTTGCCTTCCCTAAACAAACAAACAACATTGGGATTGAACAACAGGATGTTTCCATTTAAAATTATGGAAAATAAATGTGGGTACTGTTTGGAGAAACATGTTGCTTTAGAGAAAAATCCCTGTGGTGGAATTTAGAAGGCCAAAGTTATGATGTTTGCTCCTCTACAAATGAAACAGATCCAAGAAATGAGTGATTTAAATCATCGGACTTCACTTTCCTCATGTGAAATATGTGTGGATTTGTTTAGATGATCTTAAAGTTTGCTTCAATTGATGATGAGATGATTATTGAATAAATTGTAGTAGACTTTCTCCAAAAGCACCCAATATATTTATTTCCCATAAATATCCTCTGAGCTTAAAATAATTTACTTATTCTTATATTTCAATATATGAGCTATATGCTGTCATAAAATCTCACTTTGTTTTTGTATACTATAAAACTATATTAATGAATAATTATGAATTGTTAAATTCTAATATCAACAAAGTAGATTATAATTGCACGTTGTCGTATTTCAATGTCAAAACAAAAATCTATTTTTATTATGTTCTGCATTTGTTCATATGAGCTGAATCCTTCATGTAAGGGCTATGCCTAGTAAAAAGTGAAGCCAAGTTTGATACCTCATGCATGATACATCATGCATGTGAATGCATGCACGAGCGTATGCGCATACACACACACACACACACATTAAGGTAGGATTTTTTTTCATTTACCCATTTTATTCAGAATATTAAAGTGAAGACATCATCAAATTTTATGAGTTACAATCAATTCTAAACCTGTATTCTAATCATATATTTATATTACAATTTTATGTTACAGTATGAAATTTACATATGAAAGATACTCAACCAGAAAGTATGTCCATAAAAATTTATTACGTAGAGAAAGATACGTGGGAAATTTACATTACCACTAGATTCCTACCTTTAGAGGGCAGAACTCATGAGACCATATGTGGGACTTACTATAAATAAATTTTCCTTAAGTACATTTTGATAAGTACATAAGCTTTCAGAAAATGCAAGCTCAAGCATGCTATATCCTTTGTTTTTCGCCTCTGAGCCCAGTCAATATCCTTCTTCAGAGACTGAATAATTTCTCTCTTACAAAGGCAATATACTTGACACTGTCTTTAGATAATAAAATCATATCAATGTCTTCTGAAAATAATACAAAAATTTTATCAGGGGGGGTCATTTATTTTTCTATAGAATAGAGTAGCATATTTAAGTAACACTAATAATTTTATTTTTGGTGATGATTAGTTCTGCTCAGTAATTACAGTCTTATTTTTTTCTTTTAACACTTCCTCATCTGCTTATGTCATAGAAGTCCCCTCAGGCTGATCCAAAATGCTTCATTTCTATATGGACTATTTTATTGGAGTCTATGTCTGTTGCATTACTGGCTGGCTGGAAAATTTATTTAGATTAGTAATATAAGTTAAGACCATTTAAAAATACTATTTGAACTGTAGGTTATAGGGATTAATGTAAGGCATCTGTGATCTGCCAGTTAGTCCCTTAGGCTTGTGTAACCAAATTTTCAAGTTTTATACTCTAGAATCATAGTCCTACACCTTGATTGTGTTAATGCTAATTGTGTCCCTTTGGGACCCAGGGAAGACAGAGACCAAATTGAATGCCAGTAATTTTGGAGATTTTATTATCTGTTTGCAGTCAAAAAGCCATACAGAAAATTATCTCTGCAATATCTCACACCTGCCTCTGAATAGTAAATTATTAACCAAGACTTTTATAAGCCAAGAAAAGTTCTTTCTGTTAGAACAGAATTACACCTTTTTTTTTTTTATTCTTTATTTTTACTCAATTTCATTTTGCTTCCAAACAGTGTGAAAACTATCCAGATGAATGGTGTTATGCCAGCAATATTGCTATGAAAAGCAGAATGAATCAGCTTGGCATGATGGCACTTGCCCTCTGTTCTAAAGATCTACTTCTATCTTCCTTTATCTCATACATCATATGGTCTTCAGCATTTGTCCGTTTGAAAAAAAAAAGATACAGGAATGGCTTCATAGGCATTTTAACTATTGTAATCACACAGGAGCCCACAATATGGCCTTTCACTTGGGATTTAGAGTTCTGCTGTTGCTATTTGGAACTTTTTAGTATTATTATCTTTGAATTTATGTTTTGTAAGTGAAGTCTGGTGGAGCAATTGGAGCATGTGTAGGATGCTTGGAGTTTGTGCTTCCATATGGTCTTATCCGTTGCTGGCTGGGTTCTGGGCCGCCTCCTCCTCTAACCCCTAGTGTCTTGGGCCCCTTGGCTCCAGCCTGTGACTGCTGCTGCCTTCTTCTCCTGGTAGGCCTGGATGGGGTGTGAGGAGTGTCAGCTTTGGTCTCCACAGCATTTAAGGGCAGGGCAACACTTCTCCCATGCTGGTAGCATAGTGAGGTATCTGGTGAGTGGTCAGCCAGAAGCTGTCTCTCAACAGTGGTGACCTTCTCCCTTACTATTCTCAGTCCAGATATTGAGTGTGTTTTGGCCCAGAGATTTAAAAAACCTTTGGAGGCACCCATCTATCATGAGGTACAGTGTTGGCTCATCAAAAGGAGAGACACGTAGCTCCCCCAGTCAGGGTATGGCACATCAGTCTGGCAGCTGGTGGAAGGGTGGACCTAGAACCCTCAGGTTTGTGGTAGAGTGGGGGTCATTGGTATCTTTGAGTGTCTGTATTTGCCCCATGAGTGTCACTTGCCCAGGAGAACTTGCTTGACTGGCTCTGAGAGTGGGGGATCTCTATCTTTTTTCAATCTTCCAATAAATGAAGTGTGTTTGTTACTCTAGCCATCTTTAGGCACCCTCCCTGGTCAAGCCACAAAATAGGAATTCTGTTAACTTTAGTAATTCTTCATGCAGTTTAAGTGTCGTGAACATTTTGGGGGCACCTGGGTGGCTTAGTCAGTTAAGCATCTGACTTAGGCTCAGGTCATGATCTCATGGTTCGTGAGTTCAAGCCCTGTGTCAGTCTCTGTGCTGACAGCTCAGAGCCTGGAACCTACTTCAAATTCTGTGTCTCCCTCTGTCTCTGCCCCTCCCCCTCTCACTCTCTGTTGTGTCTCTCTCAAAAAATGAATAAACATTAAAAAATTTTTTTTAAGTGTCATGAACATTTGTATTCAAAACTGGCCTTACACAATATAAATTAATGGTGATATGTGTGTGTGTATATATAAACCTATATATTATATATATATGCTAATAAGTAAAAATTTTAATTTTTCCTTTACTTGGAACATTAAATAACACATGACATATTGAAAGGCAGCATGAAGATAGAAAAATGCTTCACCGATGGCATTTTCCCCGTTTTTTATTTATTTATTTTTAATTTTTTTAATGATTTTTTTTAACGTTTATTTATTTTTGAGACAGAGAGAGACAGAGCATGAACGGGGGAGGGTCAGAGAGAGGGAGACACAGAATCCGAAACAGGCTCCAGGCTCTGAGCTGTCAGCACAGACCCGACGTGGGGCTTGAACTCACGGACCGCAAGATCATGACCTGAGCCGAAGCCGGCCGCCCAACTGACTGAGCCACCCAGGCACCCCTCCCCCTGTTTTTTAAACAAGGGATCCTACATTTTCATTTTGCAGTGGGTCCTGAACATTACCTTGCCATCCCTGCAGGAGTTTGAAAATTTGCTGCAGGCACTGCCCATTCTTTATAGCCTGATAAAAATGTCCTATCTGTGAAGTTATTGAATGCTAAAAAGGTAGTCTAAGACCATTAAAGAAGACGTTTTTGGAGCAAATGACCCTGTTTATATTTACTAAAACCAGAGGAATTAAATATTGCTTAGGGCAGAATAAAACATTGCTTTATTGTCTCATTGTGGTACAGCTATGATGCTTACAGGAGGATCCCAGACAATGCCCCATAGTATCACTGAAGTGATGCTGGCAGGAGGGTGTCAGAGCACATAGGATCCTCTTATTAAAAACTACAAGAGGGGTGCCTGGGTGGCTCAGTCGATTGGGCGTCCGACTTCGTCTCAAGTCATGATCTCGCAGTCCGTGGGTTCGAGCCCCACATCGGGCTCTGTGCTGACAGCTCAGAGCCTGGAGCCTGTTTCAGATTCTGTGTCTCCCTCTTTTTATGACTCTTTCCTGTTCATGCTCTCTCTCTGTCTCAAAAATAAATAAATGTTAAAAAATTAAAAAAAAAACTACAAGAACTTCGATTGTCAATTAAAACAAGTCTGAGGAAAAATGTCTGATACGAAATAAACTTCACAAAAGGGTATATAGTCTTGATTAAGAACACATAAGACAAATGATACGGAATGATGGATGACTAATTTCAAAAATGTACATGGTGTAGCATATTCAGGTCAGGCACTTTGGACTCTTAATTTCAATTATCTGGGAGTCTCAGTTTGCTTAGGAAATAGAATTATTTCCTGAAAAATACAGTGGGTTTGTTATAGGTTGTTATGGGTTGTTCTTAGAGGCAAGGTAGGTTATTAATTTTTGTGAGTAATTATTTCTCAAAGCTTTATTTATCAGAGATTGACTTTCAGAGACTCCTTTAAAAAAAAAAGAAAAAGAAAACTTGATAAGAATGAATTTATTACACAAACACATCAAACATTTGCCATATACTAAGCTCTGTGAACGGCACCTGTGATACTGTAGAGAAGGCAGACTTCTTGCTTGCATAGAGCTTACATTCTGGAGGAGGAGTCAGACATCACTTAAGTGATTTCATCAACACATAAAATTACTACTGAGAGGTAGCTATGTGGCATGAGAGGGAACTTATAGTTAAGATATTCAGCTGAGCCTAGAAAGTTTGAGAATACTTTCCTATAGAAGTAAAAGGTTTAACTGATATCTAAAATAGGGGCACCTGGGTGGCTCAGTCAGTTAAGCATCTAACTTTGGCTCAGGTCATGATCTCACAGTTCATGGGGCCAAGCCGCACGTTAGGCTCTGTGCTGACAGCTTGAGCCTAGATCCTGCTTCAGATTCTCTGTCTCCCTCTCTCTCTGCCCCTTCCCCATTCACACTCTGTCTCTCTCTCTCAAAAATAAATAAACATTAAAAAAATTAAAATAGAACTAGGAATTTACTGGGAAGCGAGAAGGAAAAGATGTTTTAGGCACAAAAAAATTAGCATATACCAAAAACTTTTGGTAAGAGGAAACAATGTAAGCAAAAAGAAATCCCTGCAAAGATAAAATGTTTACAAATGAATAAATGAAAGATAACGCACATAAATAAATAAGCATGTATGCACACACTCACACTTTTGTTCAAAGAATGCTGGGTATTGAAAGATACTTGTTAAAATTTTCAGAGATAGATTTATGTTGTGAATTTTAAGACAACATTGGATTATTTGATTTGAGTTGATTCTGACGGTTGATGTTGAACAGATAATTACATAACATACTAAGTGGCTGCTGTTTTAGCAACCTGGGGTTATATGCTGACACTAGCTTCCTGCAAGATACATTTTTGGAGAGACAAAAACTATTAAATATTGTATATATTTTTTTAATGTGGACTTTTCTGGTTTCTGTCTTAGATGATGATTTTCCTAGGGGAAATGGGGAACAGTAGTATTTAAAGGAGTGGTTTCAAAGACTCAACTAAATTTGTTTTTTAATTTTTGTTAGTGTTTATTTTTTGAGAAAGAGAGTGTGAGCAGGAAAGGAGCAGAGAGTGAGGGAGACAGAATCCAAAGCAGGCTTCAGGCTCTGAGCTGTCAGCACAGAGCCTGAAGCAGGGCTTGAACTCACTGACTGTGAGATCAAGACCTGAGTTGAAGTTGACGCTTTAACTGACTGAGTCACCCAGGCGCCCCAAGACTCAGGTAATATAACAAAAAAGAAGCAAGAAACGGAAAATCTGAAGTACAGAATGATTATTGGAAACTTCTTTCCAAATGATAAATAAATCAAGGCAAAAATAAATTTAAAAATCAGAGGGAAAAACTCATAAATGCTTCAACTGCTGACATACTTATGTATATGACATATAAATTCATGCTATTAAAACAAGGCATTTCTCTGTTAATTACCTTTTATTCATTCTTCAGTTTTAGCTCCAATGTCACTTTCTTCTCAACAGTTTCAGTGATAGTACCTCTCACCTACTTTAGAGTTAAATTTCCTCCTTGTATATTTTTAATTTTCCCTACAGTTCTCCTAGGTTGCAATTAAAGCTGCTAATAATCCCTGCTTCACTGAACAATGCAACTGTGACTGTTTTTCCACTGTATTCATAAGATTTGTTATAGTAACTAACACATGGGAAATACAGTTGAAAAATTTAATGAATGATAATTAACACTTATCGAGTATGTATTATATTACATATATGTATTACATAAAAGAGTGTTGCATGTATTTCATGATGTAGTCCCCACAGTAACCCTGTGAGTTAGGTAATAAATACCTCTTTTAGGGATGAAGAGACAGGAGTTTAGTAACATGCTCAGAATCCCATGGTTACTACACAGAGGCAGAACTGGAAGTCAAACCTAAGATGTGTGTTTCAGGAGTCATTAACCATTATGCTCTACTTTCTCTAAAACAAATGGATGAAGAGACTAAAGACTGACTGCCATGCTATACTGAAGTTATGTTATCTATCATCTGGACAATTAGAAACTCCTTGGTAACAGTTCAATGTCTTACTCATCTCTGTTGTCTTAATTTAGTACAAAATCTGGAATAGAGTTTGAGCCCCAACAAGAGAGAGAGAGAGATTCCACTTTAAACATTGTCCACAGAGGTTGGACATTCATGTGAACAGGGAATTCTGTGGGCATCATTCATGAGAATAATTGGGCCCTTAACTGCAAAAGAAACTTGGGGATGTCCTTAGATACCTGCTTGAAAATTCAGTAAACAAAATGAGAACAATAAGAAAGGTGTGAGAAGAATAACAAAGAAATATTACTGATATATGTTGTCTAAGATCTTAATTATTCCAGATGTTTTCTAAATCACCATTGACTACTTCTTAATATAGAATATAAAACAGAGCTTGGGAATAACAAGTAAGCCTGTAAACAAAGAGCTTATTTAGTTCACAAGAATTACAGAAGAAACAGTACTTATTATTTGTCCTTTATTACATATCCTTTCAAAAGCCCCATGGGAAGAACTGAAAATCATTTTTTTCTCTCTTGTACAATATTCATGGGGTCAGTCTATCTATGTATCTATGTATGTATCTATGTATCTATGCATGCATGTATCTATCTATCATCTATCTATCATTTATTGTGGTAAAACATGCTTAACTTCAATTTTCCCATTGTAACAATGTTTAAGAGCAGACTTTACTGGCAACGAACACAGTCATGTGCATCCATCACATGAGATTTATTTTAAGTTTAATGGTATCGCATTTTCAAAACTTTTACAAGAATGAATGCACACAGAAAGTACACATGTTAAGTATACAGCTTGAATATTGTTCACAGGTGCACATAACCATGTAGCCAAGACCCACATTAGGTAATAATACATTATCAGCACTCTAGATGTTTCTTTACACACACATATGCTAAATAAATATTTGTTTGACAAATAAGTAAATGAGAGAATAAAATAAGGATATATCTTCCCTAGAAAAATACCTATAAATAATCAAAGCAAAAAGAAATCAAATTCATCTGTGGGGTGAATGTCCTTTTTAGTAGGAAAATCCACGCTAAAGTCTTTGCTTATTACTTTGGGGTAAAAAGTCTGAGCACCGTACTCGCAAATAATCCACGAAAAAAACAAAGTATTTTCTTTGTTCTTCCAACCACTCTTTCAATTACTTTCATATGTTTGAGACTGTTTAAAGAAGAAGGAGGAGGAGGAAGAGGAGGGGAGGAGTCATCATCAAAAGACTTTGATATTTCAATAATGGCTGGCAGATTTCAGTTCCTCAGCATTTTAAATTACTCTTCCTTCTACCTGTTTTGTATCTGATTCCTATCCTTGACCTCCCTCCCCTCCCACTTTTTCTGATATATAATGGATATTTCTGGTAATTCTGTGTCAAAATTTGATATTGTGTGTGTGTGTGTGTGTGTGTGTGTGTGTGTGCGCATGTACAAGCATAGAACATACAAATTGCTAGATGATTATGTATTAAGTAATACTTTTAAAAGGTGAATTTATGGGTGGATATCTGGGTGGCTCAGTTGGTCGTGTCCAACTTCTGCCTAGGTCATGATCTCGCTGTTCTGGAGTTCGAGCCCTGCATCTGGCTATGTGCTGACAGCTCAGAGCCTGGAGCCTGTTTCAGAATCTCTGTCTCCCAATCTCTCTCTGCCCCTCCTCTCTCTCTCTCTCTCTCTCTCTCTCTCTCTCTCTCTCTCTCTCAAAAATAAATAAACATTAAAAAATTAAAAAAAAATGAATTCATATTTGAAAGCACAAACCAGTAGAATGAGTCTAGGTTTGTTTGAACAAACATCGATTATTCAAGATGCATGGGGATCTTGTTTAAAGCTTCATAACAAATAGGACAAAGCAGGTACCTTTAAATTTGTATTCATTGGTTGTCTGAACCCTGAAACAGCTGTTTAAAGAAGGCCATCAATAACAAATGACATCTGGAATGAGGACAAAAGAGATAATCATCAGGACTATGAATAAAAAGTATCAGGATGACAACTGCTCTGCATTCTTTAAATGACATGTGAGGAAATGACTTGTTCTGGGAAATCTGTTCACTTCGAAACACACAGCAGCTTATTCCACAGCAAATGGATTTAAGCCTTGAGGGGAAAGAGATCAAACTTTGAATCCTAGATTTGCCACCTACAAACCCTTAGGATTTTTGGCAATTGTACCAACTTTCACCCTTTCAATTTTCCTATTCATAGAGGAATAGGTGTATCATGTGAGTTGTTAACAAAGCTAAAATGGCTTTGTGTGATACTGTGATATAATAAGATACATATTTTGTTTTTGTCTCTGGTTCCTGGCACAGAGTTCCTAAAACCCTTGTAAGGGTTTACCCTTGTAATTTCCTGAGTGATAGAGGTACTAGAAGCATCTTTTGTTATAATGTGTAATACTAGTATCTAGTTTCTGGCACAAGAGCTTCTAAGACCCTTGGAATCTCCAGAGTGAAAGGGTGTCTTTTGAATGATAATGAGATGACCAAGGTCTGATGAGAGTAGAAACCATCAGCCCACTCCATTTCCAACCTCTGAGGAGGGAAGAGAGGCTAGAGATGGAGTTAGTTGCTAATGGACAATGACTCAACAGATCTTGCCTACATAAGGAAGCCTCCATTAAACCTAAATGAAGAAGGCCAAATGAGCTTCAGAGTTAGTGAGCATGTCAAGGTGCTGGTGGGGGTAACACATGTAGTGAAGGTATGGAAATTATGTGCCCTCTTCCCCATGTCTTGTTCTCTGCATCCCCTCCATTAGGTATTCCTGAATTGTAGATTTTATGATAAGCCAGTAATAGTAAGCAAACTCTTTTCTTGAGTTCTGTTACCCATCCTAGCAAATAAACCCAAGGAAGGAGTAGTGTGAACCCGCAATTTGCAGACAATCAGTCAGAAGTACAGGAAACCCAGGACTTTGGATTGGCATCTGAAGTGGAGGCAGTCTTGCAAGACTAGGCCCTTAACTCATGGAAATCTGATGCTAAATCCTGGTGAATTAAGTTGTAGGACTCCAGACTGGTGTCTGGAGAGTTGAAGAATTATTTGTTGGAAAGAGGAAAAACACTCACGTTCAGTGTCAGAAGTGTTCTGTGGGTAAAAGGAATCTTAGTACGTAATGTAGTGATTTACTTTAAATTGGCAGTAATATGTGCTCAATTTATTCTAATTTTCTCCATTGCCCTTCATCCTTTATCGTGCTTTCCAGTTATCAGAGTGTTTGTGTTTGATCTCCATAATACCCCTGTGAGTAGTTAATTAATTTGTTTCTGATGACGAAACTAGACTCAAGGTACAGTTTCATGATTTTGTATGTGGGAAATAACAATAATAATAGCTAATATTTACAAACCATATATATGTCAGGTACTATAGTAAGACTTTTATATACCATAATCTTCTATGCTCTTATAGTTCTCATTTAACTGCAACTTAGAAGAAAATGTAGATTATTTCCTCAAGACTTTATCATTAGTATATAGTAGAGTCAAGACAGATGTAAGACTATTTGATCCCCCCAACTAAAAGTGTTTTTGCTATTATTATAAATGACAATAACAACTCCATTACTATACAGACCTTTTATTGAAAAAAAAGTGCTTTTCTATGATTTTGTGAAGGTGGATATAGATTAATGTTCTTTTATAGCTCAGATCATTTTTATTTTTAACAGATAAGGAAAATGTGACTCAGAGAGGTAGAGCCCTTGTCCAAGATCATTGATTAGTTGGGACACAGCCAGAGTTAGCAGGAGCTCCTTTTATACTGCTGGTTAAGAGTGGATTAGGAACATCTTATATCAACTCTGCTTTCAGTGACATCATGTTGAGAGCTTGAAATCATCCACGGTGTGAATATCTATACCAAGGAATTGGTAAAAACTACAAATGAAGGGGTGTCTGGGTGGCTCAGTTGGTTAAGCCTCCGACTTTGGCTCAGGTCGTGATCTCATGGTTTGTGAGTTAGAGCCCTACATCAGGCTCTGTGCTGACTGCTCAGAGCCTGAAGCCTGCTTCAGATTCTGTCTCCCTCTCTCTCTGCCCCTCCCCCTGCTCAACTCTGTCTCTCTGTGTGTGTCTCTTTCTCTCAAATATAAATAAAAACATTGAAAAATTTTTTAAAATTAAAAAAAAAAACTACAAATGAAGTCTTTTTCCCTTCTCAGAAATGGCTTACCAGCACACCACAGACATAGCCCTTTGAGAAAGACAAGCTAGACTAACATAGGACAGAGAGAATGATCTCTTTCCAGTGCACTATTGTTTTTATTGGAGTTAACATGGTATGTAATTGAATGTCTCTGGTGTTGGGGGGGTGGGGTGGGGTGAGTGTGTGTTGTTCAATGTCTATGTACCCACCTATATCCACTCCTCTCTAGACTGTAAAGTCCAAGATAGTAGGAATTATATTTAATTTACCTACAAATGTTAAGTTCCTAGTTTAGCCCCTAACTTAAAGTAGGCATTCAGTGAATGCATTTTGCAAGAATATATAAGATACTTAATTGGTATATAATGTAATTATATATTTACTATGCCATAATTTTGAAATTCCTTACTGACTTCATACCATAATTTTCCCTTTTCAACACTTTGTTGGAGAAAAGTGAGAATTATGGCTGCTAAAATAGATTCTGCTACAACATAAAAGCATCAATTCTCAAATCCAGAAATCTGGTCCTTTGCCTGTTGTGGTGCACCCTGCTAGTTAAAAACTGACTTTATATTTTAAATAGTTGGAAAAAATCAGAAAAAGAATGATATTTTTGGACACTTGGAAATTATATGAAATCCTCACTTCAGTGTCCATAAAGTTTCATTGGAACAAAGTCACATTTATTCATTTGTGTATTATCTATGGTTGTTTTTACACTGCAAGTGTAGAATTGAAAGATTGTGACAGAGATCATATGACCTGCAACGTTCCAAATATTTGCTATTGAGCTGTTTACAGAGAAAGCTTGCCAACTCCTGATGCAGAGCATCAGACTTATTGAGCTGCTTCCGGTATTAGTGAGTTCATTTCTGAGTGAAGTGTCCCTTCTATGGTGGACAGCTGAGCTGCGATAAGCAGTCCTTACACTGACACAAAACCTGGCTGTCTGCATATGTTACCAACAAGGTTGTAGACTATAATGCAGTGAAAGCTTGCTTTCTATAGACACATTGACTTAGCTGGAGTCCTGGCTCTGCTCTGCTCCAGCTGTGTGTCTTTGGATAAGTTATTTTACCTTTCTGGAGCTCATTGACCTACCTCTTAGAATTGTTGGGAGTGCTAAATCAATGCTGATATTTATGTATTTATTCTTAGAGTTCTATAATAGGTTTCTTTAGGTAGGTATACATATTTTTTCCCTTAGGGAGAAAACTTATAACATTCATCATATTTTTCAAGGATTGTCAAAAACCAAAATTGTTGCAACCATTAGTATGGTACCCATGATGGAACAAAAATTTCCACATATTCTATACCCCATGGAGAGCCCAGTGTGACTTCAGTAAATACCCCAAGGGCCTCTTCTCCTGGGATACCACTGAAGACATTTTCACCAGCCCATCCTTAGAAAATCATCCCCTTACTTTCTTTGTAAACTGAAATTTACCACCCAAGCCTTGTTCCTTTCCCTGAATGTAAAACAGAATTCATTTTTCTGCCTTGCTTCTTCCTTTTGATAAATTATAACCACTATATTGGGAGATACTATCACTCTTTAAAGATAAAACTTTTCCTGTCAGGTAGCAGAATCGTTTCCAAGGCAACTCAAGTAACTTAGGAGGACAAAGTTGTTTCTTTTCTCCTTTCTCACTGGGGGAGAATGTTTCCAGGTAGGTTCTATCATCCTACCTAGGGAAAATAGAATGTAAAATCATGTCACATTGCTCCCTTAGAGCTTCCTCTGTTGACTATCTCAACAAGAGCAGTTTGAAAAATAAAAAGGGCTGTTGCCAAATGAAAGGTACTTCAGGACCCATATGAAATTAGAAACGATTGCTTTATCCTAGCCTTCTGAATTGTAAGAAGTCTGGGAACTGTGCAGTCTTCACATGAAAGGATGGACCCATGCAAAGTAGGATAAAGAGTTAAATGGTTTGAATGGTGAGAAACTGACACTATTTGATGGAAAAGGCAGAGGAGAGAGACAGATAAACAAGGAATTAAAAAAAAAAAAACAACCTTCCAGGATAGCATGGACCAGTGTCAGTAGTTCCACCTTTGGGCTTTCTTTCTCACTTGTCCCATTGCAATTTTGAAATGCAAATGTTATTAAGAGATATGACAAATTTAACAAGAATTAATCATAATAGCAAAGTGAAGTCACTTTTATTCAGCTTGTTATGTACTTATGAGCACTTTGATATTCAATATGTAACTCTACTCTCAGCCTTTATTAAAAATGAAGCCAACTGACTCCCCTGTGTTCATCCAACTGCCACAAATGCAGGCAATCCAAAGGAACCCAAGGCATTCTAATCCTATTCTAAGTAATCACTGATTCCTGATCCCCATCACCCTATTCAACCGCCCTCAATTCACTGTGTTCCCACTCATGAGCCCACTACCACCATTCCAGCTTGTGATCTTCATGTGAAAATCATATGTATACAAATGAAAGGGATGACCACTTAATAATTCATGTTTATCCAGCAATAATAAATTATGAAGTCAAAGAAAACCAAGTTTATAAGGTCTAGGTAACTATTAGAAATTTTCACAGAGGGGGAGGACTTTGAGTTAGATACACCAGATTTATATATTACTTCATTACAGAATTTACATATTTCACCACATATGTTACCTTTTCTGCACTTCTTATATCCTCTCCCCTTCTGTCCAGATGCCTAGATTAAAGACGAGTAGTTTGGGAGGGTTAAATTCTGTTTTTCTTTTGTTTCTGTATTCCTATGCATTTGTCATAGTGCTTGGCACAGAGTTTGTGCTCAAAACATGTTTTGTTTTGTTTCATTAAGATTTTGTACAGTTTGGAAAAAAATAGGCGAAAGCTATCCTTATGTCTTTAGTTTATTCTACTGACAATCAGGCAGATTCTAGATGCACTTATGGAAGAAGATAGCATGTTACTTTGAGGCTTCCCCAGAGCAGGCTCATGGGAAGCTTGCCCTTTCACTTGTAATACCAAATCTTTATTCGTTAAACTTGGAATTGATATTCAGCTTATGCTTAAATGTACTGCCCAATTTCTCTTGGCTATACAGTTAACAGTTGTGTCCTGCTATTTCTCTAGCAGAGTTACTTATTAGAAACTGTAATTTAATAACTGTGATTTCTTACCCTGTACCCCCATTTCTTGGGGATTTGAGTAGTACACTACTTTCAGGTCAATTGCATTGACCCTTGCTGACCAGGATCCCCATTAGAGAAGAATGTTGTGTGGTAGTACTTAGGATCCCATAATAGGAATTGAGTCATCCTCTCTAGCCTAGACAATGGATTGTCCATAACATTTGGGAAACTGATGACCAGGTTGATTCCTTGGCATTTTCCATGTATATGTCCCAAAGCTTATTCTCTAATATTTAAAAGGACAAGGTCTTTTTAGTCCAGTGAATATAATACTGGGGACTATACAGAACAATTTCAGATTGTATTTACATCGTAACACAGTGGTGGAAGCAAGGGTTTTTGAGTTGTATCAATTGGTGTTTGTACCCCACTCTGCCACATACTAGTTCTAATACCTTAAAAATTGTGGTTTAACCACTCCAAGGAAACCTTGCATATAAAGTGAAGTGCTTTGTGAGTGGTTACAAATATTTACTAGCTCTTTTACTGTTTTTATTATTGCTTCAGTTTCCTTATCTATAAAATGGGATAATTTTATCTCCTCAAGATATTTGTAATGGTTCTTAAATAAGATTGCGTGTGATGTGGGTACATGGTACATATTTAGTAAGTAGTGATTTCTTATATTAAAGGTTAGGTTATTTCAAGTTTTTTGTTTTTTTTTTTTGTTTTTGCTTTTCCAGTCCTAGTTCTTTTAAATAGAACTGACTTATCTATAAAAACAAGTGATATAGGCATAGCAAATTATTAACTTTAATACTCTTTTCGAGAATTACCCAAAGTCATCTTCTGCTGGCACCTTGTTTCATACTTAGTTGGCTCTATTATAGGTCTTCCCTATCTTTACCTGAAATATTTTTATGTTCTTTTTATTCTCTTGGCCCCACAGAAGGACCAAGACTTCTTTTTTATTTGTCCTTTAAACACTTTTTTCACAAATTATCATGAACATTCTGCCATCCTCTTCCCTCACCATCTGTCCCCAGAAGACTGTAAATAGCTCAGCAGGGTTCCTGACTTGCAGGCAGAACCAAATAATACCATGGGGGTGATTATCTTACCAGACTATCAGGGAGCAAAATTAACTGTATTTCCTATTGTAGTCCCCAGTAACTATTATCATATTACTTAGGATGACACATAAAAAATCAGCCTAGAATACAATTCTCTAGTCAGAAACTATGCAGGAGTTTCTTACAGAAGCAGAGTATTACCTACAAGATTGAAAAGATGCAGTTATTTAAATAAAACCATTTTTTTCCTGTTGGAAAATGTTTATTAAGTGCAGCAGTATGCAAAGAATTGTGCTAGTCACTAAAAGTAGTAGAGTATAAAAGAAGTTATTATTGTACCTAAAAAATATGCAGCAATGCATTGGATAAGGTAGATGTGTCTGTCAGCGTAATAGGTGTCACGATAAATCTGACAACGTTATTTCCAGTTTTGGAAGAAGAAACCACTTAATATGTACTTGGAAGTCCAAGAAGATGTCATGACAATGTTGGGATTTAGCTAAGTTCAAATAACTTAGTAAGATTTCAATCAGTGAAGGAGTGTAGGATGTGAGGAAATAGCATCAGTTTGATCACGAGGCTTGAGACATGCTCTAACTAATTAGAAAATGAGAATACCACTGTGATTTAGGTTTGGTGAGAAATGAGTGTGTAGATAGAGCAAAGCCAGCAGAGGCGCATGAAGATCAGGCTGTGGTATATGGGTATACATATACAGGTGCTATGACAGATATCAAGTCAGGTCTTAAAGCATATTTCTCAGAATATGTTTTTCACAGAAAGATGAGCAACATCATTTGGCTTCAGAAAGTCTTTTGAAGAATTAGGAAGCATTCTGATTAAGTCAAAGAGAATAACTTATAGAATAGACTCTTTACTATTTTTGCCAGTGTGTAAATTAAGAATAAAAATAGGACATTTCTCCTCGAGGAAGGAGAGTTTAAGAGTATTCACTTATATTCTTGTATAAAAATAATAAAGAGATGCTAGAGAGTAGAATGTCTTTGGTATTGGGTGTCCAAGGACACATATGGAATTTTCACTTGTGCTTCTGCCTAGGATAAAGACTATTTTGAGTTTTTGGTGTGTCTTTCTTATGGCACCATTTAAAAAGAAGCATGACGTATACTATATATATATATATACATATATATATATATATATATGTATATATATATTTGGTAAGAAATATCCATAATCACTGATTTTTTTGTGAAAAATGTCCATAAATTTCAGTTTGAGGTACTAAAAGAAATAACAAAAAGAAAATAAATATAACCTGACTGAAAACACAGGTCTGCACAAACACACATGTACATGTACAAACACAGACACAGACACACAGCCCCATGTTACCACATCTCCGACAAGGAGTAATCTCAGGGTCTTAGGACATGCATTTGGACTCTTTCCTGAAATATCAAGTACACCGTCATTTCACTTTTCCTTCTTTTAAGTACAAATAAAAACTCTATATGGAGGGTTTTTTTTCCTAGAAAATAACTGATGTTATTTTTACTTATTTTCAAAATTTTTATTTATATAAATCTACCTATATTATTATTTAGAATGCAATTAATACTCTCTCAACAAATATTAGAGAAAAAATTGTGGACCCTACCCCACCGCATATGTATTATGTATATTTATAGAAAATATATTTTATAAGTACTAAAAATACTTAAAATTTAAAAATATATGTAAACTAACTAGAACCACTAAAATAACAATAGAAAGAACTACTACACTCAGTAGCACTATAGATAATTCAGAATTGGAATTCTAAAACATAATGTTTAACCTATAGGAAGTGAAGAAAGACAAAATAAATGAAAAATAGAGACAATTAATAGAAAACAGAAAAATAAAATGATTAGTCTGTTATGAATGCCATTATGCAAATACCACACAGCCTCTTTATGATTCACCTGTAACTGGAGATAGTAATAAAACCTACTTCATAGATTTAACTGAAGAATTAGACGAATTAATAAATGAAAAGTACTTAGAACAATGCCTGACAATGGAAAGTACTTAGCATATTTTATAATTATCATTAGTGAACAAGATCAGAGACTGCCTTTCTATGATAGTGATTTCCTCCTTTACATCCAGAGCTTGTTACTCACTTTGGTACAGTGAAATGTAAAAGCATTTCAGTTAACTGCTGCCTAATTCCAACAAAGCTCACTATGATAAATACGGTGTCTGTAAACCTCAGCATTAAATTCAGGATAAATGCTGGGCTCTCTTCCAAATGGATGGAAACTGTCATTTAATACAATAACTACTCACCTTTCTCCATCATTCTTGTAGGAGCTTTGACTCTTTTCAGATATTTGTCACCTAAAAATAATATATTTGGCTGAAATTCTTAAATACCTCAGAAATAATACAAAAACCACATCATCATTTGCCAGCTTGTTTCTTAACATGTACATAATGCAGGAAATTTCAGTTAATTGTTTTAATAAAAACAATAATCTAAAGATCTAAGAATCAGCCTTTAGAGTGTAATAAATTATTAAGTAGGCAATATCTTATGGATAATCTTTACTAGAGCAATAATAACAACTACTTTATGCCTTGGAAACTTAGATTGACCCAGAAGTCACCGAAGGAATAATTGTCCATGCATTTGTCTGGAGCTTTGTACTTAAAAAAAAAAATTGTATTATATCTTAAACTTACCACTCATTGGAAAAGGTATGCATTAGTATATAGATTTAAAAACTGAGGAGTCGAGGTCCACCTGGGTGGCTCAGTCAGTTGGGCGTCTAACTTTAGCTCAGGTCATGATCTCACAGTCTGTGGGTTTGAGCCCTGCATCAGGCTCTGTGCTGAGAGCTCAGAGCCTAGAGCCTGCTTCAGATTCTGTGTCTCCCTCTCTCTCTGCCCATCCCCTGCTCACTCTCTCTCTCTCTCTCAAAAATAAATAAACATTAAAAAATTAAAAATAAATAAAAAATGAGGAGTCAAAGACATAAAGAAGTGAAGTGATGCACGTGTACTCAAAGGGGTATAAGTTAAATAATTGGATCTGTCTTATGACACAGTAAAGTATTTAGGCCTGTGACTAATACATAGTAGGAACATAATAAATGTTTATTGAATAGATAGCTGAAGAGCATGTTAATGAATGAATGAATTGGTGTTTTGTTTTGTTTTGTTTTGTTTTGTTTTGTTTTGTTTTAAGACCCAGGGAAAGTTAATGCTTATAGGACTTACATAACATTTTTAGCTGGAATCTGGTCTAGTGAACTTGAGGCCAAATAATGGTCAGTTGATTCAAAACAGAATGGAAATGCAATTATGTTGTATTGTATAAGGATTGTCCAGGGCCTGCTCATGGGACTAAGTCAAAGCTAAGCCTAGATAATGTTCATAACTGTCTCTAATAAATTACAAGGTGATGCATGTGTTGGGTTGGGGGGAAAGCTGTCTGGGCCAAGAAAGGGTATGATAAGGATAACCGGAGTCTGCTTGGAGTGTAGGGTGGAGTTGAAAATAGATGATTGGTAGTGAGTGTGTAGGACTGAAGAGCTACACTATGGTCCCAAAGTGGAGCCAAAATCAAATACAGAAGTGCTGAAGCTCAAGTCTGTAGTCAAAAGGACAATTAAATCAGAACCAAAAGTTTAAGAGTAGGTAGAAACAGGAGAATGCTTCGGGGTTAATCTAAGTCTCTATGGTATAAAATAGTTGATATTGTGGCTGTGGTAAAGAATGAAAGTAGCTCACAACTGTGGCCATGAAAGATGAGAGGATGCTTTGTCTTGCTGATTCCTTGGCCTTGAGGTGATCTTGGCAATATTACCAACCCTGGTATAAAATAATACCAACCCTGTGGGATTGGACAGTTACATCAATGTTCAGACCATTAAAAAGCTGAAAATTTTGACCTGCTTGTGTAACATCTGCTAAAAAAGAGTAGCTTAAAACCATTAATATATGTGTAGTGATCCATTTGTTTTAGTATCTAAGTTCTACTTATTAAAAATGTGCTTTATTAAGGCAGTTAAGTCAACATATACTTTTAATTTACATAGACATAATGTTTTGATGTCTATTATAGTAAGAGGAGCCAGCATTTCTATATAAATATAGAAAAAATATTGTTCTTGGTCTAAGAGATAATAACCATCAACACACCCTGCCCAATCGGAGCATTTCAAGTCTATATTACAAAGCCAGATAGGCTTTGGGTCCAGGCCAAGATACTCCAAACCCTGTCACATTTTATCTCTTCTATTGTCACACTGTAATATGCAAAGAGGAATCATGCTTATATTTTCCAATGCCAACTGGCTGATTTCAGTACTGATACAACATACAGTGCCATACAGTGAATGTGACTGAAGAAAGAGCCATTTTATCTCTTTTTTTTAAAATTAAATTGCTTATAACTTTCTTTTAATGCCACCCTAGGAAAATTTTCCTTTTGTATTAGTTAAGTTCATGTATTGAAAATTATCTGAATGTCTTCTGTGCATTGAGAACTATGCTAGGTACTGTGTGTGAAGTGTGCACTAATATATAAATATACAAAAATTAAAAGTAAAATGGAGTATAGGAAGGAAACTATCAAACTACAGTGATAGAGAATAATGGAACGATAAATATGAGTGAACCAAGGACCTTGGCATGAAAATACAAAGTGACAAATTTGAAAAAAAAATGTGTATGTGTATGTCTGTCCACATTTCCTATGTTTTATATTTCTAGCACCATCCTCTCTACATTCCATCATCTACCTGAAATTTAGATTTTGATCCTGTGTTTGGCAACTTAAGGCAAGGTCAATGAAAAGAGATAGCATACTTGTCTTATTTCTAACACATCTTTAGTGACTGTAGTAGCTGCTTCTATTACATTTATTTTTATCTCTTATAAAGATCACAAAACGTGAGATTTCCTAAACAGCTATTCACTATAGACAATTTTGTCTCAATGGTAAGTATTAGCGCTCATCACACACAAGTGGAAAGCATACTGCTTAGGTCCTCTGAAGAACTTAGTCATGGTCCTTACCCTCAAAATTCTATTTACTGGAAAGCTTTATAAACAGAGAAAAATAGAGGATGATTTTAAAAGTATATTTCTGACTTTACATTGCTGGGTCTCATGTAAGGAGCTGGGAAATTGCCACTATGAGCAACAAAGACCTGAATAGACTAAATAATCAACAACTCTTCTTAGAGCCATAAGAGGTAAAGACACAAGGTAAACCATTGCTCCCAGAGTGGAGAGACAGAGAGATAAATACAGAGAATAACAGCATACTAGAGCAAAGACAAGTCAAAACAACTGGGGGAACCAGTGCTTGGGTGGAAAAATCTAAAATTAATTGATAATTGCTGGAGGCTTGGGGTTGACAAGTCTGAGAGTTAAAAACTCTAGGGGAACCTAATCATAGACACACACGGCACTTTGTGAGTTTCACCTTCAGGAGCTGGACTAGTTTCTAACAGTAAATATCAGAGGAAAATCCCTTCATGTTTCCAGCAAGGAGAGGGGGGAACGAACCATTTGAAATAGGCCAGAGCACTCTGTTCTTCCTGAGAAGGCCTGTACTCAGGAGAAACTAGTTGACCAGAGCCTAACCTGCTGGGGTATTATCAGAGCCTGTCTGACCTGGGAGAAAGGAATATTCAACTCACTCAGGACATCCTGTCATACCTAGGGGCCAAGGTGGGAGTGCTGAGAAACACTTGGGAGGCTCAGAGCCCAGAGGCATAGGCTCACTAAAAGACTAAAACCTAATTATAGGACTGTAAAACACTTCCCTTCTCCGCACATCTTATCACCACAATACTGTATCACCACAAATACTATTTACAGCATAATAAAAGGCAAAAAGCACAATTTGAAGAGACAAAGCAAGCACCAGAAACAGATAAGGCAGGGACTTTGGAATTGTCAGATGGGAATTTAAAACAACTGTGGTTAATATGCTCTAATGCTCTTGAGGATTCTTCTAAGGAAGAAATATTAGACACGAAAAACACCATAACAGAAGTGAAGAATGCCTTTGTTGGGTTATTAATACACTGACAATGGCTGAGGAAAAAGTCTTCAAGCTAGAGGATATATTAACTGAGTCTTTGAAAACTGGAGAGCAAAGAGAACAAAATATGAAAAAAAGAAAACAGAACTTTGAAGGATTGTGAGACAACTACAATAAGTATGAGGGGTGTTAATGGGAATACCAGCAGAAGAAAGGGAAAAGATCAGAATAAATATTTGAAAAAAAAAAAAGGGGATGAAGAATTTCCTCCGAATTAATGTCAGACACCAAACCACAGATCCAGGAACCTCAGAGAACACCAAGCATGATACATGCCAAAACTATACCTAGACGTATCATTTTCAAACTATGGAAAGTCAAAGGTAAAAAAATCCTGAAAGAAGCCAGGTATTGGGGGGAAACAGTGTACTTATAGAGGAACAGAGGTAGGAATTGCATCTGACTTGTCAGAAGCCACTGAAGCAAGAAGAGAGTGGCATGAAATATTTAAAGTGTTGAGAGAAAAAAAGCCTACCAACCTAGAATCCTGAACCATAAAATTATCCTTCAAAACTAAAGGAAAAATAAAAAGACATTCTCAGAAAAAGAAACTTTGAATGAATTTGTTATCAGCCCACCTACCTTGGTTAAAAGAAGCTCTTCAGAGAGAAGGAAAATATTATATAGCTCAAAAACTCGGATCTACGTAAGGGGAAATGTCAAAGAAAGAGTAAGTGAAGGTAAAATTAAATACTTTATAAAATACTTTATTTTTCTTTTCCTTAATTGATCTAACAGGTAACGCTTTGTCCAAAATAATGTATTCAGTTATGTGTGTGTGTGTATGATTATTTATAAATGAAATGAATGATAGAAATGATATAAGGAATGGAAGTTGGAATTATTTTGTTATTATAAAGTACTGACACTACCTGTGAAACAGTATAGTGTTATTTGAAAGTACACTTAGGTTAGCTGTTAATGTGTATTGCAAACTCTAGGGTACCCACTACGGAAAAAAATGTGTTACTTATATGTAAACAAATGATAGAAAATAAAATCATGTAAAATCTTCACACACACACACACACACACACACACACAAATAGAAAAGCAGTGGAAGACAAAAATAGAAACAAGAAACAAGGGCAAATTAAAAACTAGCAAATATGGTACATACTAGACCTATATTAAATAACTACTTTTAATATCAATGATTTAAAAGTACCGGTTAAATGAGAGAATGTAAGTGGGGATTAAAAAACAAGACCCAACTGCCTGTTTTCTACAACAAACCCACCTTTAAGACGCATACAGATTAAAAGTAAGTGGATAAAGAAAACTATATTTTGCTAACATTAATCAAAGAAAAGTAGGAATAGCTACATAAATTTCAGACAGAGCAGACTTTAAAGCAAGGGAAGTAAATCGAGAATAAACAAAGGCATAGGTCAATTTTCCAAAGAGCCATTACAATTTTTACCATGTAAGCTGCTAACAAAGGGACATCACAGTATGTGAGGCAAGAACTGATATAAATGCAAGGAGAAATAGATGAATCCAATATCAGAGTTGGAGACTTTAACATTCTTCTATTCAGAAATTGACAGATCTAGCAGGTATAAAGTCCAGAAGAACATAGTTGAATTCAACAGTACCATCAACTAATTGGCTATGATTGACATTTATAGATTACTTCATTCACCAACAGCAGAATGTGTACATTCTTCTCAAGCTTACATGGAGCATTCACCAAAATAGACCACATTCTGGGTCAGAAAACAAAAAATTGAAAGAAATTAGAAATCTTACAATGACTGTTCTCAGGCTGCAATGGAATTAAACTAGAAAGTAAAAAAGAAAAACAACTGGAAAATCCAAAACCAAGTAAAGATTGACCAAAACACTTCTCAGTAACACATGGGTTAAATGAAAAATCTCAAGAGAAATTTAAAATATTTTCGATGAAATGAAAATGAAACAAAATATGTAGGATGTAGCAGAACAGTGCCTAGAAGGAAATTTCTAGCATCAGATGCATGTATTAGAAAAGAAGAAAGATCTGAAGTCAATCATCTAAATTTTCATGTTAGGAGACACCAAAAAAAGAAGTGAAAATGAAATTCACTGTAAGCAGAAGAAAAGAAATAATGAAAATTAGAAAAGAAATCAAAATGAAGTTGAAAAAAGGGCACATTCAAAGAGAAAATGAAATCCCAGTAGTTTATTTTTGCCTTTGTTTCCCTTGCCTCAGGAGACCTATCTAGTGAGAAGTTGCGATAGGCAGGGTTGCTGCCTGTGCTGTCTCCTAGGATTTTAATGGTTTCATGTCTCACATTTAGGCTTTCATTCATTTTGAATTTATGTTTGTGTATGGTGTAAGAAAGTGGTCCAGGTTCATTCTTCTGCATGTTGCTGTGGTGAGCACTGGGTATTGTATGGAAGTGATGAATCACTAAATTGTATACCTGAAACTAATATTACACTATATGTTAACTAACTGGAATTTAAATAAAAACTTTAAAAGAATAGAAAATGAATGAAACTAAAGGTTGGTTTGTTGAAAAGATCTGTAAAATTGATAAACCTTTAGCCAGACAGGCCAGCAAAAAAGAGGATACATGTTACTAATAAAGATCCTATGAACACTGAAAGATAATAAAGGAATACTAAATAATTCTCTCCCCACAGATTTGATAACCTAGTTAAAATGGACCAAATTCTTGAAAGACGCAATTTGCCAAAACTCATAGAAGAAGAAATAGACAATCTGAATAAGCCTGTATTTATTAAAGCAATTAAATCAGTAATTAATAACCTTCCAAAATTGAAAGTACCAGGCTCAATAGGTTCACTGGTAAGTTCTACCAAGCATTCAAGGAAGAAATTATAACAATTCTCTGCGATCTTTTTCAGAAGGTAAGAGGAGAGGGAATGAATGCTTCCTAATGCATTCTACAAGGCCAGAATTACCTAATACCAAATCCAGACAAGGACATTACAGGAAAATAAAATTACAAAGAACTCTTAAAACTCAACAGTAAGAAAAAAATAAGACATGGTCCAAAGATATTATCAGACATCTAAGCAAAGAAGATATACAGATTGTCTATAAGCATGTGAAAATATGTGCCACCTCATATGTCATCAAAGAAATGCAAATTAAAACCACACTGAGATATCACTACACATGTGTTAGAATGACTATAATCCGGAACACTGAGTCAGTAAGTCCTGGCGAAGAGCAACAAGAACTCCTACACTGCTGATTGGAATACAGATGGTATGGCTACTTCGGAAGGCAGTTTGGAGGTGTCTTATAAAACTAAACATACCCTTTACCATACAATCCAGCAATCTTGCTTTTTCATATTTACTCAAAGGAGCTGAAAACTTATGTACACACAAAAACCTACACATGGATATTTATGGCAGCTTTATTTATAATTGCCAAACGTGGAAGCAAGCAAGCTGTCTTTTAAGGTGAAAGTAGGTGAATGAACAAGTAAACTTTGGTATGTCTAGACAATGGTATATTATTGCATGCTAAGAAATAAGCTGTCAAGCCATGAAAAGACATGGAGGAATCTAAATGGATATTACTAAGTGAAAGAAGCCAATCTGAAAAGACATCTATCTATATGACTCCAACTACGTAACATTCTGGAAAAGGCAAAACTCTGGGGACAGTAGAAAGATCAGTGGTTGCCAGGGGTTGGGGAAGGGTGTGGAGGAGCACAGAGGATATTTTTTTAAATTTTTTTTCAATGTTTATTTACTTTTGAGAGAGAGAGAGAGAGAGAGAGAGACAGAGCATGAGTGGGGGAGGGGCAGAGAGGGAGACACACACACACACACACACACACACACACACACACAGGCTCTGAAACAGAGTCAGCAGAGTCCGATGTGGGACTTGAACTCATGAGCAGTAAGACCATGACCTGAGCCAAAGCCAGATGCTTAACCAACTGAGACACCCAGGCACCCTGGAGCACAGAGGATTTTTAAGGCAATGGAAATACTCTGTGTGATACTATAATGATAGGTATATTGCCATCATATGTGTATCCAAATGTATAGAATCTGCAACATCAAGAGGTGAGTTGTAATACAAACTATGGAGTTTGGGTAATTATGATGCGTCAATGTAGGCTCATCAACTGTAACAAATATACCACTCTGGTGGGGATAAATAATGAGGACACTATGTATATATTGGAGCAAGGGTATATAGGATATCTCTGTACCTTCCTTTCACTTCGCTGTGAGCCTACAACTTCTCAAAAAATAAATTATTTTTCAAGTATATTCCTGGTGTGTTTTATAAAGGGCAAAGCTTTTGTTTGATGTACATTATTTCTTCAGACAGAAATAATGTAAATTGTTGTTTTACTGATTCAATGGGTAGCTTGGAGCATCAACATCTGTTGAGTTCCCAAATCTGTCCACAAGTCTGAGAGGAACTTCCTCTATGTCCTTCCTCTATGTCTCCTTTGGTCTCAAGCTCATATCTCCCAGAATGGATGTTAATGTACTATCTTCTTATTAGGGTCTGTATCCATACTGCAAGTTGACCTCATCCTATTAAAGTTTCGGACTATCATTTTACCTCTTGAGTTTTATGTTCCCTCTTTATTTTCACAAATGTAGATTTCCTTTTTTTTTTTAATTGGAGCTCAGCTCTTCATTACTATCTCTTGTTCTATGTAGTCATAATTGCTAAATTTTTAGCAGTATGTGGGAAATAGGGGGTGTTGGAGATGTCTGCATTAGTTCAGTCTGCCTTGTTGCTTAATCCAGAAATCTACTATGTGAATCTTTGAATATTGTTTCTTCAAATACAATCATTATGCTAGGTTCACAGGATTTGAAAATATGAAATGAATCTTTAGATATTGAAATGCATAGGGTATTGTGATATTTATGCTGATTTGGAGATGTTACCAATGTTATTCACTACCATATCAGATAACTTAATCTCTTTTTATAAGAGTCAGAAGTATTGTGAAAAAAGAAGAAAAATGTTTGATCAGGACCAAAAAAATACGGGGATATTGAGTAGAAAACTGATTGATTTGAACAGTTTGAGGGAGATTCTCAATAAGGGAGGCTGAATCTCACAGAAAGATGAAAGATGACAAAATTCTAAGGTGGAGCTTTTCCTCTTCAGAGTGAGAATAGACTATATCTCCTTTAGCATAAACTTTGCAGTTGAAATCATGATGTCGATGCATGAGAAACAAGTAAAATATTTCTCTGGCTGCTGAGACTTCCAGATGCAAGACAAAAGTGATCACGCTCCTGGAAATAGACTGAATATGGAATAAAATGTAACTCACTTTAATGTATAAAATAGTCGCTGTTGAACTCCAGTGTACAATACTCCAGTGTGAAAATTGAGGGTGGAGTATGAGAAAGGGAGGGTGAAAATGGGTAAATAATAGCCAAAGCCACTTGTATAGAACTTGATGCCTCTTTGGTTTTGTTTATTTGCTTAGAATGAAAGCTCTGAAGGAGACTATACAAGTCTACCTGACATCATTTTTCATGATCAACATGCCCCTGTGTGTCTATCACAATAATCCACTTCAGATGTTACCTTAACCTAGTAACATCAACTCCAGTGTTCCAGATGTAATGGCAAACCGAAAGACACATTTTATTCTTGCTTAGAAAAGTAAAATCAAGTACCATATTGCTTTGACAGCTTATTCTATAAATTTATCAGAGTGGAACCACAGATTTCATACTCACTGAAAGATTAGGAAGACTATAGAAGATTATAGTAATCCAGTTTGTAAAGTCTGCATAGTTAGTTGGAGAATGCTAGAAGGTAGCTTTTTTTTTTATAGTAATCTACAGACTCACTTAGGAAGTACCATCTGAATTTTTAAAGAAAAAATTATAGAGTATTTTATTATATTCAAATGCATCTTGTACACTGGAGATTGGAAAATACATTTCCTCAGATTGTTAAACATTTCCTTCCAAATGTATTTTCTTTATTTGTTTACTTATGCCAGTGACTCTCAACCCTGCTGCACATAGAGTCACCTACAATTAGAGATATATGATTTCCCACACCTACACCAGATCTTCAGAATCCTTATAGTTAGGTTCCAGGCATCAGAATTTTAAAGGAGCTCCCAGGATGATTTTCACCTTGTCCTGAGCATGCTAAGAAGGCGCAGACATGAGTTGCATCTTTCCACAGTGTCGGTTTTATTCAATCATAAAGCAAATTTAACATAATTGTAAAGTAGGTTCAGGATTCCAAACCCAGTGACATTTTGCTGCACATTTACCTTGGCTTCATACACATCACACAAAACAAAGTACAGTATAAAGTCACACAGCAAACAAGATACAATAAAGGGTAATAAGTTGACAAACCAAACACAAAGTCAGTCTGTGAGCCCACAGTTGAGATGAAGCCATTTTCTGGTCTGGGTCAGCTCCTGGCATTTAACTGCTGATTATATTCAAGCAGTGGAAGATCTCTGTTATGTTTGGAGATCGGTTGGACAGAGCCTTGGGCAGCAGTTGTCTTTTTAAGGTGGTCATATGTGAAAGGGTCAGAGCCTGGAGAGTCTGACAGTTGGCTGCAAATTCCTCCCTTCTTAAAGGGGTTTAATCAGTCTTGGGCTTTGCAGGTCTCTTCTGGTTGTAGTGATTATCAGCTCTTGGTTCTTCCAGGTTCAAGTGGCTTTATGGTTTATCAATTAGTGTTGTCGGTCTCTGCTGGTTTTTGCTGACATGTTGTCTTGACTGCAGTGCCCTTAGCTGCTTACATCACTCTGACATGAGTCACTGCTTGACATGACTGACTCCATCTTATTCTCTACACACATAGAGAACAATTAAGATAAGCAAATCTTTGTATCTCCATCATTCTCCCACTTACAACAGAGCAAAATGGAATTTCAGTACTGTTGTTTTCTGAATCATCAGAAACTTCAATTTCTAAAGTCCAAATTTAAAAAGCCTTTAAGTGAACAGTGCTGATACAAAATATTTACAAGAAAACATGGTTTTGGTTCCCTACAGCATTTCTTGAAGACTTCTTCCTTTCGTTATTCAAGCAAAACACATTGGATTTAGACCAGACTGCTGCCTTTCCATATTTTACTGATTTATTTTTGTCAGTTTTTTTGTTTTTCTCCTTTAGAATGTAACTTACACTGAAGCAAGAGTTTTTTTAGCTTAATGCTTTACTATGACACATAGCATTCAATAACTCTTTGGAGTCAATGAATGAAATTGCTTCTAAAAAGCAATTAAGAAAGCATCTGAAGCACCATGTTAATGCAATGCCTTTATCTGATCTCAAACTTTCTAAATAAGAATTAAATGTTCATACATATGAAGATGCCATAAAATGAGCTTTGATTAGTATTGGAAAATAGAATTGAATTGAAGAAAATAGCTTCAATCACTTATAAAATCTTTACTTCCAAAAGTCTTAGTCCACCTAAGTCTAGATCACCCTCCCTCTGTCTTGTTTTCTGAGAACTTATGTAAAATGCAGTTAAGTCCCATTGAAACTTTATAAGGTCCTTGAAACCAGGGACTGTGCCAGGTTTCGTTTTGTTTTGTTTTTGGCCGTTGATTATGAATACTCAAGGGTTGGCAGATGACAGATTCTTAGTTAATAACTGATAAAAAAAACCCAAAAACTATTCACTTGCACTAAAAAAGGCTGATTGCTCTATAGAAATAATTTGGAAGACAGTCTCCAGGAAATACCTGTTTCCTGGGCTTCATCCAGTTCAGATTGAAGCTTCTGATTTCTGGCCACAGGACTGAGTGTTTTCATCTACCTCTTATCCCATCTGGTCTGGCAGAGTTTCTCGGGCATGATGTAAACATAAACTTAGATTTTTATTAAAATTTCAGATTCATGGACCATAACCCATTATCTATTGAATCAGAATCTCTCAGGGTGGGAATAAAGAATTTATAGTTTTGATAATACCCCAGATTATTATTTATACCCTGAAAATTGAGAATCATGTTGCTTAATGGTTATAGCCAGGATCTGGAGTTTACCCATTTAATTTCTTCCAGATTATGGTCCACTTTTCTCTTTCTAGTTTACTAAAATTAGAAGTTATAATTTAATGTTTTTAACTAACAGTCTTTTTAAAACAAACCATGGTGTATAATTTTGTCAAAAGTTTGATCCCAGTTGCAAATCCATTTTTTTGTCTCCAACCAAGCACTCCTAGTTCTGTCATTTAATGGACATTTGCACCTGGCATCTAACATCTACAGTAGAAAATAACTCTCTGCTATTTAGTGGCCAGTGTCTCCAGAACACAGTCTTGCTTACCCAAACTAGTACCATAGTGTGAATTTTATCACTTCAGAAATATTCACGGCTGCCACCCAGACGAACTTGTGGCAATCTGATAATGTGATAAAATTACTCTATGAGTTGCTGGAAATGAGGAGAGGCAAAGTCAACTATATTAGGTGAACTTGAGAGACCAGGAAAGGTGTAAGATCAGCTCTGTCATTTACAGAATGTTGAGTTCACAAAGGACAATGAGAACTAGGCACAAAACAAAGCGTTTGCTTTCAATAAATCACCCCTAGACCCTTGGATTTCAGGGAAAAGGTGATGAAACATTTTTTTGTGGAATAACTACCTTTTTATTGATCTCCTTTGGTTTCCAGAGGCTCACTTACTAGAAAACAAAGGGCATATTAGACGGATGTGGCACACTGGGCATCTATATTTAAATGTTTGTTTAATCAGGAACAATTAAATTTAAACACTGCTCATTAAATACCTCAATTGATTATAAGACAACTATAGAGAACACATGAAATGAATTTAGAAAGCAAAAGGAAAAAAAGACAAAAACAAAAAAATAAAGATCATCCTGGTACATTTTTATTTTGCACATTTCATCGGTGCTATGGAATCATTAGCATAAGATAACCACATAATGTTAAATTTGTCTTGAAAATAATAGAGTAAAAAATGACTCATTAAAGGTGATTTCTAATATACTTTTAAATTTGAAACTTACAGAGAAAGAATCTTACAATGTGAGAGGCTTTGGGAAATAGACCTTGGATGTATTTTGACAGACTGCTTTTTCAAAATTCAGAACTGATAATTTTACTCCCCTTAATTTCCAGGGGTTTCCTAATACCACTGGAAAAAAAATCTCAGGCACCTTAATATAGTATAAAATATATTCTTAAATAGACTTTTTTTCAGTTTAACTCTTCTGTCTCCTCTCTTTCCTCCAGTCTGATAGATTCCTAGACAAGTCTTATTTAATATATGCCTTTTTTAAATTATCAGAATATGCTTCCATCTGACAAATCTCTGTTCTTTAACATATTATTTCATTTCTTTTTAATGTCCTTCTGTCTAGAAAAAAAGTATCTTTAACTTTGAATACTCAACTCAAATGTTCACACTCTTAAGAAATCTGAGGCAGAGTTTATTATTTCTGTATTCTTGTATCTCTTGGATCATGTCACTAATATGGCCCATATCACATTCATTACCTGTCTCTTCAAATAAACGAAGTCCCTCAATTCTGGTACCAGATCTTAAGTTTATTCATATTCATGATACTTATTAGAACAGAACCTAGTACAGATATTCACTAATATTTCAGTGATGAATAAATGATTGAAGATAGAGCGAAACACATTTTTTTAATGTTTATTTATTTTTGAGAGAGACAGAGTGCAAGTGGGGGAGGTGAGAGAGAGAGGGAGACACAGAATCTGAAGCAGGCTCTGAGCTGTCAGCACAGCAGAGCCCAAGCAGGGCTCAAACCCATGAACTGAACTGTGAGATCATGACCCAAGCCGAAGTCTGATGCTTAACAGACTGAGCCACCCAGGTGCCCCAAATCAAATTTTTTCATAAAGAAACTTTAATTTGATACTTATACTTGGCATTTTGTTTTGTTTTGTTTTGTTTTATATAAGTTTTATCTTATATCCTTCCATCTAACCGTCAGGTTAAATCTTCTGACGTGTGGGGTGATAAGTCTCCTATAGTCTTGAAATTATTTTTGGATACTGAAATCATGCTGAGCCAGGCCAATCTCAATTGAGTTGAAAATCCCATTTGCATGTGCGTATGAAAGGATGGATGTGGGTTGAATCTGAGTTATGACCATGCCCCAAGACTTATTTGTCTCTAATACTAAAATAGGAAACATTTCCAAATTGCTTAGTCATTCAGAATTTGCAGACTTTTTTTCTTGTTTTCACAAGAAAATCTGTTTTATCTACATCACAGAGGTTATCATAAAGACAACACTATATAGGAAGCATGGAAAGACTTTATAATGTAAAAAGTATGCTCCAAGCTTTGAGTGTTGTTATCTTTTACCATGGGAAATGGCAGAAAGATGACAGAATAAAATATCTTTCCTTTTCATGTCTTTCCATTTTTAATTTTTTAAAAGTATGTCTCTTCTTTGAAAACATTAACTTTATAGTGTTTAACCTAATGAAATTCAAACAGGAGTACGACATAATAATTTTATTTTCAGTTCATGAAAAATAATGTATTAGTACTAAGGATTGATTACTGGTAAAGTGCAAAGCCACCTACCGAGATCTGTGCAGGTACAGGGGAACTACATCTTGACTGCAAGTAGTTATTTGACTCAAAGCAGGACAAAGTTTTGGTTTAATTTAGTTTGATAATTTTGAATGAAGTGGCTTTGTAATTCTATGGATGTGTTACCTTTGTCTCCAATTCAAAGTATATTTGGTTAAGTCCAGGTCATGATCTCGCAGTTTATGAGTTTGAGCCCCGTGTCAGGCTCTGTGCTGTCAGTTCAGAGCCTGGAGTTTGCTTCAGATTCTGTCTCCCTATCTCTCTGCCCATCCCCCCCCCCCACACTCACGCCCTGTCTCTGTCTCTCAAAAAATGAATAAACGTTAAAAAAATAAATAAGAACATTTCACTGGTTAAGTCTTCAGATTTGGTAATTATAACAACAGGTATATGTGCTTAATTGATTGAGGGCTATAACAAAATCATATCTTTAATCTCTCTCTTGTTCTTCAGTTTTCTTAGCACTGTTCTCATGGTGTTGTTAAGAACATTTAATAAAAATAATTATAAAAATAAAAGCTGAAATGAGAAGGTTCAGTCTCAAGGAACAAGACCACAACACAAGATCAACTGGGAAGTCTGTGTGGCCAAGGCTGAGAATAAATCTATTCACCTGTAGTTCATTTCATCTCTGGAGTCAATAGGAAGTTATATTAATATGTGATGTATGGAGATCTGCCCCATGTTCTCATTCAGAAGATTGGTTTATCTCTCCATCAGAGGAGGAATGAGATGATCTGTTTCAGTATTCAAGACTCCAGATTATTACCACTTACTAAATGACAGCCACAAAAAGATTAAAAAAGTAAAAGTTACAGTCACATTCTTACTTCCTTATGCATTCAAGTTAACATGAAAACAAAAATGAAGCACTTGGCTTACCCTATCCTACACCGAGAAAGTTAGGTATTTTTTTTTAATGTTTAATTTTCTTGTGGGGGAGAGAGAGAACGGGGGCAGAGAGAAGGAGACAAAGAATCCAAAGCAGGCTCCAGGCTCTGAGCTGTCAGCACAGAGCCCAATGCGGGGCTCAAACTCATGAACTGTGAGATCATGACCTGAGCCGAAGTCAGATGCTTAACCGACTGAGCCATCCAGGTGCCCTGTGATATCATTTCTGAGAAATGTGTAATCCCATAAACAAGCCCATCTGAACGCTTCCTACATTTTTTCTGTGATGTGCCAGAAGAAACAATAATTAATTTTTATTTCAACAAATGGTATACTTGTAGTAAATCAAGTCATTACTTGTCATTTCCACAATTTTCCTCATGCTCTTTGTAAACCCTCCTTCCCACCCTATTTTGTTCTCCCACAGAGCTCATCTCTTTTACATCACTATAGATTAGATTATAGTTTACCAGAACTATGCATAAATTGAATCATAGATCAATGCATTCTCTCCTCCTACTACCCAATCTGTCTTCTCTTACTCAGCATTATTTTTTTTTGAGATTCATTCATTTTCATAGATATATCAATAGTGCATTTATTTGTTTTGTGGAATAGTATTCTGTTACATGAATATACCGTAAATTTGTCTATTCAACTGTTAATGTATGTTTATGTCATTTCTAGTTCTTAACTATTGTAAGTTAAGCTGCTATAAATATTCATGTATTTAATTACTTTCATTTCTCTTGAGTGAGTAGGCATAGAATTGCACAATCATTTGCTAGGTATAGATTTACTTTTCTTAAGAAATTGCCAAGATGTTTTCAAAAGTGGTTGCACCATTTTATATTAGTAGCAGCAGTATTTGAGTGTTTATGGTGTATGGGTATACATGGAAGTGAAAAACAATTTTAATTATCTGAGCCTGACCCAAAACTCTTTCACATGTAAACACAAAACACTTTTGCACATTTTAATGTATACACAATTTTCTAGGAATAAGACTACCGTGTAAATCTACCATGTTTGTTTGCACTTTATCAAGTGTTGTTCTTCACTTTGGGAAATCTTGTTTTGAATTGCCAGTATAATACATCTATATCAATGTGAGAATATCAATATGTCAATATCGTACAACATTATTTGTTATATTCATGGTACTTATGCATTTCAATGAAGATATCTGACTGCATAATTATATTTTTAGTGCCGTTGTGCATCTATCTACATACTCAAGTACATAGTATTTTATTATAAATAAGTTTCCTTTTATTTCTGTTATATATTACAG
Organism: Felis catus; assembly: GCF_018350175.1. Lineage (NCBI taxonomy): Eukaryota > Metazoa > Chordata > Mammalia > Carnivora > Felidae > Felis > Felis catus. The sequence goes on along the minus strand of NC_058377.1, from coordinate 80,814,898 downwards.
TTAAGGAATTTTATATGTTAAAAAATGTGTAAAGATATTTTATATTAATACTGTTTCACAATAGTTATGTTAAACTAAATCATGTGCACCCCCAAAATTCCAAAGTACTAAACCCAGAACTTGTAAATATATTATCTTACATAGTAAAAGGGACTTTTCAAATTTGATTAAGTTAAGGATCTTGAGGGGCGCCTGGGTGGCTCAGTCAGTTGAGCGTCCGACTTCAGCTCAAGTCATGATGTCGCAGTTGATGAGTTTGAGCCCCGCATCAGGCTCTGTGCTGACAGCGCAGAGCCTGGAGCCTGCTTTGGATTCTGTGTCTCCCTCTCTCTCTGCCTCTTCCCCGCTCATGCTCTGTCTCTCTCTGTCTTAAAAATAAAGATAAACATTTAAAAAAATTAAAAAAAAAAAGTTAAGGATCTTGAAGTGGGGATATTGCTTTGGATTACCCTAACCCAGTGGAATCACAGGGGTTCTTATAAGAGGGAGGCAAGAGATCATAGTCCCTATTAGGAGATGTGACAAGACAGGCATGAGGTTGGAGTGATATGAATATGGGACCAGAGCCAAAGAATACAGGTCGCCCCAACATGTTGAAGAAGACGCTGAAATGGATTCTTCATTCAGAGTCTTCAGAAGGAACTAGTCTTGCCAGCACTTTAGCTCAGTGTTACTGGTTTTGGACTTCTCATCTCCAGAACTTGAAGATAATAAATTTGTGTTGTTTTAATCCACTATGTTCATAGAAACTTATTATAGTAGAACAGAAATACAGTGGAATAGAAATATAATCAAGGATCATATACTAAAATATATACTAAAGAGATCATTTAAAGCTGTGGTAACACTGGGTCCTCAGTGCTTTATTTATGTTTATTGTGGAGACATATTATGGCATATAAAGTATGCAAAGAATGCATCTTAGGGAGAGATCTCACTGACAAGTTTGTCAATGTTGGCTTGGAAGGTGAGAATAAAGTTGGAGGTAGAGACAACTTAGGAGCAGTTGAAATTGTACTGTAATTCTTCTTTGTGTATATGACCTTTTGACTGGACTAGCATCTCAAGGGTAAGAGTAAATTGGCCTTTGTTTCACCTACTCCGAATTATAGATGGCATACAGCTAATTAACAGATAGTTTTTGGCTCACTTTAGCTTACTGCTGAAGGTGTTTCCTGCCAAGTGCACAGTAAGAAAAAATTTTTGGTCATTAAATTCTGAAATATTTATCTCAATTTACCAGTAGTGAATTACTACCCAACCAGCTTTACTGAAGATTAAGCATGATTTCAAAAGTCATATTGCTCATAAATTGTATTAATATAATTAACTGAACTGAAATTCCATGAGGTCAGAATCTGTGTCTTTTTTGTTCAGTGATGATTCCCAAGCATCCGTAACAAGATCCATGCGGCACTCAATAAGTATTAATTGAATATATAAATTATAAGGGAATCTGAGGAATACTTCTACATCTCATTTGTAGTACCTGAAACTTTTTCTGTTACTGTTCATTTCCCTTTCTGGATATACATTCACTATACTTGATTTAAACTGTGCCATTGCTTTATAGTTTAGGGCATCTAAGTAGACCAATTTGTATGATGACTCCTTTATTAAAATTTCAATATTTTTATGTCAATTTCATTTTCCTAAAGCAAAAATATATTTCTGTAAGTTATGCTCTCAATATATTTTTGCATAATTATGCCTACTTTGGCTCATCTTCCCTTTCTTCAGACATTTTCATTATAACTCAAATTTGACATTTATCTTAGGGAGACGAATTAATGAATATCTACTAGGTTTCAAGCACAAATACTTAATTTTCAAACAATCTTATGGGCTAAATTTTCCATTGTATCAGTGAAGAAGTTGAGAATCAGAGATATTCTTTTTTTTAACGTTTATGTATTTTTGAGACAGAGAGAGACAGAGCATGAACGGGGGAGGGTCAGAGAGAGGGAGACACAGAATCTGAAACAGGCTCCAGGCTCTGAGCTGACAGCACAGAACCCGATGCGGGGCTCGAACTCACGAACTGTGAGATGGTGACCTGAGCTGAAGTCGGACGCTCAACTGACTGAGCCACCCAGGCGCTCCGAGAATCAGAGATATTAAGTTACTTGACAGAAATTATACAAATAGCAAATGGCACAATTAGAATTTGATTTTGGTTTTCTCTGTCCGCAAAATTCAAGTTGTTTTCCCCAAACACCAGTGGCTTTCTTGTACTGAATCACCTCTTCCAATACTTAAGTGATAATGGACTGAGAGAAATCAATAGCTACAAACCCATCTGTTTCACTTCAACTTCCAGTTTGCAAAAGAAACAAATGTTAGGTAGAAAATACAAGATCTGCAAGGGGGGAGACTTTGAACCTGCACTATCCAAACTATATCAATATGAAGTGATTCTTCTTATTTGCACCCAAACTCTAGGGCCAGTCCCTGGAGAACATATCAAAGAAATACTCTTCTACAAATCAAGTAAGCTGCTGCTGCTGCTGCTTCTTCTTCTTCTTCTTCTTCTTCTTCTTCTTCTTCTTCTTCCTCCTCCTCCTCCTCCTCCTCCTCCTCCTCCTCCTCCTCCTCTTCTTCTTTTTCCTCCTCTTTCTCCTTCTCCTGTTTCACTCTACCTTAGTCAGGGTTCTCCAGAAAAAAAGAACCCTGAGAGAGACAGACAGACAGGCCGACAGACAGACAGACAGGAAGTAGGAGATTTATAATTGGAATTGGCTCACATGATTGTGGAGGCTGAGATGTCTCAAAATCTGCTATCTGTAAACTAGAGAATAAGGAAAATTGGTGGTATAATTCAGTCCAGTCCAAGTAAGCAGGTCCGAGAGCCAGGGAGAGCTGATGGTTTAAGTTCAAGTCTGAGGTCGAAGGCTCCAGGATGAAGACCACTGATATCCAAGGGCAGAAGATGAATGTTGCAGGTGAAAGAGCAAATTTACCCTTTTTTTACCTTTTTGTTTTCTTCAGGCTCTAAATAGATTGGATGATATACATTGCTGAAGACCATCTTCTTTACTCTGTCCATCAATTCGATGTTAATTTCTTCTGGAAACCCGCACCCAGAAATAAAGTTTAACCAGCTATCAGAGTATCCTTTAGCCCAGTCAGACTGACACAGAAAATTACCCATCCACCATCTCATCTCTCCCTCCTCTACTTTCTTTTTTTAACCTTCCCCTCCCACTCTTCCTCCTCCTCCTCCTCCTTCTTTGTTCATGCTTGCTGCTAAATATTTTATGTTCTACAAGAATAAAACAGAAGGAATAGGCTTAAGTTGCAGAAAGAGTGGTGTAGGTTAAACAAAGTTCAAATATTTTGATGAGATATCTGAACAAGGAAATATAATATTGAAAAGAGTAGAGAATCTTACTTCCTCAAGATGTCATAAAGTCCCATTAAAATACGTAAGCACCCTTAGGAAATAAATGAACAACAAATAACATGTCATCTGCTTCTCTCCTTTGTACTCAATAATTCCTCATTCTGGATAAAATCCACATCATAATTTATCTCCAACAAACGTCTATTCTGTACTTGGTAAGTGTCAGTTCCCATAAAATATTGAAGAAAGGTGTGATTCTGTGCCTTTGAAAAGCTCAAAGTCAGTTGCGGAACTAGGTGGCTCAGTGAGTTAAGCATCCAACTCTTGATCTTGGCTCAGGTCATGTTCTCAAGGTTTGTGAGATTGAGTTCTGAGTTGGGCTCTGGGCTGACAGTGCAGAGTCTGCTTGGGATTCTCTCTCTCTGTGTCTCTCCATGCCCCTCCCCCATGCTCACTCTCCCTCTCTCTCAAAATAAATAGGTAACTATTAAAAAAATTCTTTTGGGATTCTCTAGTTTGTTGTCCACTAATCCCCCTATGTCCTCCAAGGTTGTTATAACCAAATTGGCTTAGACACATCCCAAGTCAAATCTTTTCGGTCAGGTAAAGCCAATTAAAAGATGTCAGCGAGTCCAACAGACTCTTCTCTTCTCTTCCTCTCAGTTTTATAAGTGTATATATCAGCAGTTGGCTTAAATGATTGCAATGCAGTCAGTCCTCACTAGAAACAGAGAGGTGTGAACTAAATGCCTCTTTAGCATCTTTTCACCTCGTTTCAGTTCTTTATACCCACTGTTCTGGAAAGGATTCATTATAAAAATATCCAGCCATAACATTTTTAATATTCATTCTTCTTCTAAGGAAAATGAAATTGCATTATGTTTATAGTTATTGCCATCATTTTCCCTGGGTTATTTCTAGGCCAAAAAGATTTTTACCATCCCTAGCCTGATTTTGAAAATACCATTTATCTCCCAAAAGATGTTTGTAGAAAATCTAGATGTACCTTCTATGGTACAATTAATAATACTCCAGACCACTGGAAAGTAGAAAATGCCTTTTTTCTTACAGTTCCATCTACCATGTCTTCTTCCCTCTCCCCAGTTTAGCTGTAGACCTTCAATTAGGCTTTTGAAGGCAGAAGTGTGCTGGCCGTTAGTTCCAGAGTAGAGCACAGAAGAGATGTAGATAAGAGCAGGTGAAAGAAGAGCTATTCTCTCCTGTTCCAGAAAACAGAAGTGACATCCTTGTAAACTATCAGAATTGCAGTGTCAAATTCGTCCTAGGTGACAATATGTGCAAAGTGTGATGAGAAATCAGTCCATGCTACTTATTCATCATTATTATTCACATAATAAAGATGGAGGCCCTGGGTTAAAGGGCTAATATCTCAGAAGGATAAAAAATGTGCATATACAATAAGTTTTTATTTTCCTTGGGAAAAATGATACTCAAATCCAAAGTCATTAGCTAGATAGCTGAGTCTTCCATTCCAAAGTCAGGCTTCTTCACTGGAGTTCCACCTGGCAAAGGGGTTTCTCCATCAGCTCCAGGCTGCCAAAATAGCTTTAGAATAGTGAAAGATGGAGAAATAAACAAGAAACATCTTTAAATCCAGCAGTGTCTATCCGGCCATACTTTAGAGGAAGATGCCTGTCCAACTTTGATTAAAACCAACTTCCTAAACACTCTCACTTGGCAGCTGTAGAAATCTAGTTAAAGAATCCTGGGAACTTCATTCTTTTTCTTCTGAATTCAGAAATTCTTAGAAGAGTAAAACACCACTGAGATTAAAAAGAACAACCACTTATAATCCAAGAATGAGAACATTGTCTTTTTTTTAATTTTTTTTCATTGTCATGAACAGATTTAAGGGGATTTCTTCTTATATAAAAGGAAAAATGCTTTGATAATCATGGTCATGATGCATTTTTTTGGTATTCTTGCTTTCCATTGCAGTCATCTCAGATTGAGCTCATGTTCAGATCAACAATCATATGGCTTAGTGCTCTGCCTCCTCCTGTTCTTTTTGCTTCTGAATGCTTGTCTTACTTCAGTCTTGCCCTCCACACTGCTGTTTGTGTCCTTTTAAAATTAATCATGTATTAGTTAGGGTTCTCCAGAGAAATGGAATCAGTAAGATGTGTGTGTGTGTGTGTGTGTGTGTGTGTGTGTGTGTGTGTTATATAATATGTGTATTTATTGTATACAATATGCAATATCTTTATAGATCATGTATTTATAAATATATATTTGTTTTATATAAAATATATTCTCTTTATTGTATGGAATTAGCTCATTCATTTATAGAGGCTGGTAAATGCAAAATCTGTGGTGGTGATACTGTAGTTCAGGCACAAAGGCCAGAAGGCTGCTATACAATTAGGAAGAGATGATATTCTAGTTTCAAGGCCATCACACAGGAGAATTATCTTTTGCTTAGGAGAGGGTCAGCCTTCTGTTCTATGAAGGCCTTTATAACTGACTGGATGATGCCCATCTACTTTACATAGGACTAAGAACTAGTACAGTTTATTGTTCAAATAATCGTCCCTCCTCAGTCAGTTATAAGCAAAGGTAGTTTCTGTTAAAAGCATATCCATATGCTTTTCAATATCTAACGCATGACATGGAACAGTTATAGGGTTACAAGAAACTTTTTTGAAATTTAAAAGAGTGTGTATGTGTATATATGTAAAGCTTTATATTTATACAAAGCTTTGTCTTTATGTATTAAACATCTGGAATTTTGGATCAAATTTCTTTGGGGGTGGGAGAGTGTGAAGGAATGCTAAACAATGATTCTAAACAAACAAGATAGTTCAGCTCATTCACTTGTTCATGCCAAGATTTACCAAAAAGAGGCATGAGACACAGGAGTTAAATGAATTTTTGGCCCTCAGTGGAAAAGGATATGCTATGATTTTTTTTTAACTTTTTGTAAATGCCACTAGCAGTTAAATTTTTATAAATGTGATCCACTGGCCTACTGATCAGCAGCCCACATGTTATAAGGCATCAAACATTCTTAAATCTAAGACCTCTAACTTTTGGGTAGTAAATCTAAAATATGCATTTTTCAGAATATTAATAGTTGTACTTCTTAATTTGATAGAACCTTTGATACAAACATTTTAATAACACTTAGAAATATTAATTAAACTTCCTTGGTGTTTAATTTCCTTTTAAATATGTGCAGAAGGGTTCATGATACCACTGTATCTCATTAGATGTTAGAATTTCCCAAATGAGTCTTTGAAAAATGCTATTTGTTCTTTTACTTAGTTTAGAAAGCAGTTGAGAGGTCTGTCACTAAGTGCTTTACCTTTCTAATGAATTTTCCATGCATTTGATTTAAAGATTTAAGAATCCAACCCAAGGAAATGCCCTCTGTAGTTCACACAGTGAAAGTATCTATCTGAGCTCTGACTCCCACGTACACCTATCCTTTTGATCTTCATAGTCACTGTCACAATGAGCCTTTTTAGGGTATTTCAGTCTATATCTTGTGTTGTAATATTTTGTCAATATTTCTCATTCAAATATTAGTTGAATTATATTAAGTATATTAGAAACTTTTCCCAAGATCATTATTTAATAGTGTTCAATTTCACAAATGTCTACATGCTAACTTTCCCTAACTTTGCTAACATAAACTATTTTTTTTTAACTCAAGGTAGATAAGACTAAGAGTTTGGGAATTATCTAACTTTATTTGTTTATTTTAAAATATTTATTTATTTTGAGAGAGAGAAATAGAGAGCATGTGTGTACACACACAAGCAGGGGAGGGGCAGAGAGAGAGGGAAAGAGAGAATCCCAAGCAGGCTCTGTGCTGTCAGTGCAGAACCCGACACAGGACTCAATCTCACAAACTGAGATCATGACCTGAGCTGAAATCAAGAATTGGACACTTAACTGGCTGAGCAACCCCAGGCGCCCCAGTTATTATCTAACTTTAAGTCTCTTCACTGTAGTTTACTTGTGGTTTGGCCTTTGAGATGACTCCATGACATATTTAAGTCTCTGTTTCTATTTCTAAAATGGGTGAGATAAAAGAACCTACTTTGTATAGGGAGGATTGAGTGAATATTCTATTGAGAATACCCCCAACAATAGACAATTAAGATTAGCTGTACATTGTTTGTACTAATAGTGTATAAATTGAACCTATCTCCCTATTTCACACCAATGTTTGGAATGATTGACTCTTCTGAGATTAAACAATGATGCTGTTGTATGTAAATACATTATAGCTGATAGATTCATCAGAATAGCAAACTCTTTGAGGCTAACCTATATCTTAGTTATTTTAGTGTCATTAATTTTTATCAAGAAACATAGTACAAAGTACTATGTACTATAATTTATATACTACTATGTACTATGGTACAAATTAAAGATCAATGAATATTTGATGAGTGAAAAAAAAGTGATTAAATAATTGAATGAATGAAAAAGGAAATAGTCCTATAGTGGTTAGCTTCTGGCATACAAGAGGCTGCTTCTTTCTCATTGGGTTTACCCCCCATTCATAAAGACATTCTATCAAAGAATCATATTCATTTTAATGGTAGCCATGAATTTTTATATGAAAAATATGCTGTTACATTTGGTCATTAGCCATGTTTATTCTCTAAATTTCAATTCCATTATTGTAAGAGTTTAGATGGTCCTTTAAAACTAGACTTGGGTTATTCATGAGAAATGTGAGCTTGCAATGCTGCCCATTTCTTCTATATTTGGATATATAAATATTCAAGTTTTAATTTAAGACAACATGTAAAAATAAACACACAAAATATAAAAATGAAGTGCCTTCTCAGGGACAGAGATAACACTACCGTATTCAACCGTATTACAGTTATACTGTAACTTTTCAACCAATTTATTATTCTTTACTTATGGTCTCGATCTTGACCATAACACAGAATGGAGTCGGTGAAGTCATTGAATATCTGACTATCTTTCTTTCACTTCGTCTCTTCCAGCTCCCATGGCTAATAGGTTTTCCATTGGGTATCACTTTTAGATATTGACCCATTCTTTTTCTGAATGAAACCTGATAAATTCAGAATGTGTATCATGATCCTCCTTCTCACCAACTATGGGCCCTTGATGCCAAAAGACCTACATACTGGGATTTTCACTGGATGCCTCTGTTCAGTCACTAGGAGCAGGATTCCCTACCAGCTCTCTTCCTACAGTTTTGACCATCTGTAGTACCAAATGTTTCCTCATTTTTGTAGATTGGTATTTGACATTCTTATTTGAATTCAGGTTTATTATTTGATGTCCATCTGTTTTCCTGAACATTCACGAAAACCTGTATACCTCTTTTCTAGTCTCTCCCTAGGGAAAATACAACATCCTTCTCCCTTATATTCTATCTCACCCTACCCCCAATAATCAGATACTCAAAATGACAGTGATGATCACTGACTTACACTATTTCCTGCTGCCTGTAATGCTATGGCCTACCTGCCTGCTTAATTTCCTTTCTCCGGACTTTCTCACACACTTGCCACCCAAACATTTCTAAACCTGCCACACCCACTAAATACCATACATACTGGACTAACAGCTAGAGCCATTATTTACAATTGGGATAAAATTCCTAACCACTGAGCATCTGTTTTTACTTCTTCCTCAACCCTCTTGTCCAAGTTGTCTAGTCCCAGCAATGGTCCATTAAAATTCCAAATCAACAATACTGAGAAAGTCAGACCGATGACTTTGTATTATTTGAATCATGTAAAAATCGGACCTTACCCAGCTTCTTAACATCTTTAATATTTTGTTGGTTCAAATGGAGAATAAATTTTAAATTTCAACCTTATAGTTGGTGAAAATGCATAGTTACTACTACTTAAACTTTTAGGTTTATTTTCCCATTTCTTTAAGACACGTTCAATATTTTTAACATTTATTTTACAGTAACAATATTTGTTTTACGTGTTTGCTCATAAAATGTAAGACCATTCAAAAACATAAAATTTGAATATTTTTCTTCATATTATAAAAGTAATACTTGTCATAGAAATTTTTACAAGATTATGAGTAATATAAAAAAAGATGATATTTACCGATTGCTTAGTATATGCTATACAATAAATATACTACCCACAGGAACTTAATTAGTCCTCTCAAAACTTATGTAGAGTAGAAACTACTATTATCTTCATTTTTCTCATGTGTAAACTGAAGCACAGAGAAATTAAGTAATTTGCAGAAATCTGCAAATTAAGTAATTTTCAGAGAAATTAAGTAATTTGCAGAGAAATTAAGTAATTTGCAGTAATTTCCTAGCATTTGGTAGGAAGTAAATCATATTTTATTAAAATTTATTTTAGGCATACTTTTAAAAATTCCATATCATATTTTCACAATGCCATATTATAATTAGTTTAGGAAATTCCCTAATTCTAGTTTTTTTCCATTTTTTCTATTTTTATAAAAATTCAAGTAGCATTATAGAAACAAGCCTGACATCCACTCCTACTAAATTAGTTTCTTAAAGGAAAAAAAAAACTGTTTAGTGCATCTGTTAAGTTCTTTTTCCTTCCTAATCTATCCTCTTTAATCGATAGCATTGAATATAGTGACTTAAAAACACATAGTGTGTAATCAATAATTGTTTGTGGAATGATTGATTCACCACTGCGTTATTGAGTTTAGGATTTTGTCAGGCACACATTTAAAGCTGACATTATAGGTTTTCCTAAGCTAATTTTTGAAGTTTCCTGGGACCACTGTAAGAGGCAGAAATATATTCAGAATGGCACCTTCATTTGACCCAATGTGATACATTTTACATGTTAACAAGCTTATGCTTTATAAGTCTTCAGGGTTTTTCATCTTACAATTTGTTTTTCTACATTATTTAAAGTCTCATTGCATTTTTGATTATATAAAGATGCCAGCAGTAGTAACCGCCATCTTTACACTGCAGCAATGGCATGGGCAAGGTTCTAGACCTTTTTGAGAATCCAGTGTATTTTCTCATCACTTGTGTATTTTTATGTATACGTGAATAAATAATCTAAAAGCAAAGTAGGCTTAATATGGTGTATACAAAAAGAGTGGTAAAAAGAAAGAACTTTATTTTGGAGGAAAATTAACAAACTCATTAGCCCCTTCTACTTTATTTAATACTGTCTAAACAATTTTTTGAGCCTTTTTATTTTAAAAGACTTTTTAAGAAAAGTCTATCCTTCCATTTACCACTGTGTTATAAAGTATGCTACTTCATCATTTTTGTTTAACAAAATTTTCTGTGAGAATTTCCAGTTATTCCTATTTTCAGGTACCACGTTTGTTGAAGCTCAATATGATGTTTTAGAACAAAGCTATGATTTTTATTCACTTAATAATCAGTTTTATTGCAGAAATATGCATCTTTGTTATATTATTCTTGGTAAAAGTTTTCTTCGTGTTATCACTTCAAGAATTGTGTTCAGGGTGTTATAGTGACATATGGATTCTGCTATTTTCAAACATCTTTTATTCAACATTTAATCACCCATAAACATTATGTTTCAACCTCTCAGTTTTTCTCCCATACATATTAATTTTTAGGAAAAGTGTGAACATGTGGATACTTTTGAAACCTTGTACATCACTAGGATATATTAGGATCCCTTGAGTAAATAATTTTTTTATGTCTTTCTTTAATAACTACTAATTTTTTTGTCCCAGACTTTACTGTCTATACAACATAAAATATGAAACAGATTTATTATTCTTGAAATGAAAACTCTATGCCTGGCTTACTGTTCTTGAAATAAAAACTTCACTTTGAGTGTATTATCCAACTATTTTCAAAAATTTTAATACCATCTATATGAGGACTTATAAACTATTTTATTCTGAAATATTGTTAAGCTTGCTGATGTATTTATGAAGCTTTTGCAAATTAGCAACAAAATGTTTTCTTGGAAACACACACACACACACACACACACACACACATTAGATTGAAACTAAGAATTCCTTGGCCTGAACTCCAATTCTTCTTTCCAGGTGTATACTCTTTTGAAACTCACCTCACATCTCTGACTCTTTATTATTATTTATAAAAGTTTTATAATAATAATTTCTTTCAATAGAAAATACATCTTGGAAACTGTTTTACACAGAACACTTTGAAAACACGAACCATGCCTGGTGAGTGGAAATTTATATGCATCCAAAAGTACTTCTTGAAATCCCCTAAATTAATAATAAGTTGCTTTCTTAAAGTTACTCAGAAAACTGTTAAATGCCACTTTGCCAGAAAGAACCTATGGCTGTTGTTTTTTTGTTTTCAGGAGTGGAGCAAGTACGAGGAAGACTGGTTGGTGGAGCTAGGAGCTTGGAGACCAGCCTTAAGCTGTTTCAATTTAATTGGGAGACTGCAGAGGCAGAAGCTAGTGGAAAAATGGAGATAGACAAAAAGACAGATGATCAATGATGGACGTTGATCCTCTCCAGCTAGATCCTGTACTTCTTTCTACAGATATATGGGCCTTCTTTTAGTTTTTTAAAGACTTCCAGATCTTTCCTTCCTCAGTCTTGCAGATTCTAGTTTCTCTTCCTGGAAGTCTGTTTCTGGCCCTCTTCACCTAGTATCACCACTCATTTTTTAGGCCTCACTTTCAATGTCATGTCTTCAGGGAAACCTCTCCAACCAACCTCTAAATGGATCAAGTCCATCCTGCTTTATTCTCTTAGAGTTACACAGTATTCCCTCATATACATATGTATATATGCATATATACATATGAGAGAATATATGCATGTATATGTGTGTAGGAAAACAATAAATTTATGAAACTTTTACAAATTTTGTATATATATATATGAATATAATATATTATATATATATATATATGTATATATGAAAACATTCACATAGTTGCATGTAGACTGTTAATCTGAAAATTACCAGGAAACTGTCTCTGAACAAACATTATTGACAATGAATTCCAGTTTCTCTGGAATTTCTCCTAAAATAACACAAAAGTGGATAAAGTTAACATTTTAAGAGGGTAGTTTTAGATTAGGCATTTGGATTGATTGACTAAAGTTTAGGTAATTACCAGCCATTTTCCTGTGAAGATTAACTGATACAGGACTTCCTGGAAGTTTTATTTGGAGTGATTCAAGTAATTAAAAATCAAAAAAAGGAGGAGGACGAGAAGAGGGAGAAGGAGAAGGGGAAGAGGGGAGAGGAGGTGATGGAGGCAGAAGGGAGGGGAGGAGACAGGAGAGGAAAGGAGAGGAAGGGAGGGGAGGGGAGGGGAGAGGAGGGGAGGGGAGAGGAGAGGAGAGGAGAGGAGAGGAGAGGAGAGGAGAGGAGAGGAGAGGAGAGGAGGCCGAGGAGGGGGAGGAGGAGGAGGAGGAGGAGGAGGAGGAGGAGGAGGAGGAGAACACTTTGCATGTAAGATATGGATTCTTTTCTTTCCAATTTTTCAACACTTATTGTTGACATTAAGTATGGCCAGGGGTAAAGAAAGTGGACATTACAGTGGCCACTCTCGTTTACTTGCTATGTAACTTAACTTCTCTGATCTAATCTCCTTACCTTAAATTTGTGATAACATTAGGAATTGTTATGATGCAACGTATATAATGTGGCTAGATTTTTCTAGCACACTAAGAACTCTTCAGCAATAATTAAGGTTGCTCTGCCCCTTATCCCACTCCCCACCCCAAAGAAAACTGTATTAGTTCACACCTTTAAGTAGCTAAAATACTTTCCCTGCAAGTAAACTGTTTTTTTTTCCAGTTTTTAAACACACTTATTTGATCCCTCTTCCAATGCTGACTGTTTGTAGTTGAGCCTCTTTCTGCTTATCAGCCAAATGCATATTCATATGTTAAAAATCTGTGCATTATTTAAAGAATTTTAATATTAGAAACAATTTAGTTACAAGCTATGCATTTAAGAATAATTTCTCATACTTGTTCTGATGTAAACAAGGATTTATTTCATATTGAAACATTAACAAATGTCTATTAATTATGTAGGAATTAGTAATTTAGTTTACTACAGAAATATTCATCTTCGAAATTCTTTGGAAGCATTAATATTCTATTTCTCATGATTAATGTAGGGTCATTCTTTTCTTGAATACATAATATATTATATTATTTACATTACTTTACCTCATAACTTATTACCATCTTTAGGCACGTTAGCAATGGCGTTTAGAAACATCTATGAAGACTTGTTTTCTGGATCTTTTCAGCTGTTTAAATTTTAACAGAATTGTTTGGTAATGACGGGAGTTGCAAATAGAAACTTTATGAATAATTATGTCTGAGACTATGGTGATAACTTACCTTTGTAAGTAGTACTTTTACTATTTAGATACCAACTTTTCTTCTCCATTACCTAATAGTCTAAATTCCTCTTCCCGCAGACCAAACCCATCAATATCTTGTTATAACCATAGCCCTCCACAATTGAAGCTTTCTCTCTAGTACTATACATATCCTAGTTTTCACTCCCATCAGCCTCCATCTGTTCTCTCCTTCCATTTTTATATTATGTAAGATTCATTGCTCTTCCTCAACTCTTTTTTTCCTCAGGTCAAAGTCCCATGTATCTTTTAAGATAACACTTAGTTTCTAGATTCATGTCTCCTCTATGGCATTTCGTAAGACTTCCCCAAAGAATAAATTTCTCACTTAAACACAGATTTTCAGAAGGGTTAATGTACGTATTTTTCCATTACAAAGAAATTGTCAATACCATTACAGAAGTAAAAGAAAGTAGCAAAAATATGTCCAAAAGACCATAAAAGCTCCTATAATCCTACGTACCTAGAAATAATTTCCTTTCTTATGTATTCTCATATGTGTATATAAACATATTTAAATATTTTTTTATAAAAACAATTATATTACCACACAAAATGATAGCTTATTTGGTTTAATAAATAGAACTAAATGATAGCAGACACAAAAGTCAGACTTATCTGGATTCAAACCAAGGCACTAGCTGTGTGACCTTAGGTAAAATACTCCTTTAAGTCTCCATTTCCTCTTAGGCAAAATAGGAGTAATAGTAGTTAGTATTAATACCTGAATAAGTCATTTCAGTAAATGTAATGGCACTGTTTAATGTATAAGAATTTTTATATAAGTTGGTTTATTTGGAGTCTCAGTTAAAGTTCAATCATGTAATACTTTATGTAGTATTTTCTAATGTAAAGATACATGCAACTTTGAAACCTAATAATAAAACAAACACACAAAAATGTGAATTACTTAAAAACAAGAATATTATTAGGCTTGCTAATGTTAACTTTGGATTCATTTTCATTCACAGAGCACAGAATGACCACTGTCCTAAATTATCTATTTAGTATTCTCAATTTTTGTGCATGAATTTATCACACACATGTGTACTTCTAAACATTATTTTTAGTTTTGTTTTTCTTTCGAACATTATTTTTTAATGTTTGTTTGTTTGTTTATGTGTGTGTGTGTATGTGAGAGAGAGAGAGAGAGAGAGAGAGAGAGAGAGAGAGAGAGAGAGAGAGATTGAGAGGTGGGGAAGTGACACACCTGGCCTGGAATAAATGCTACCCTGGCCTGGACCAAACTTTAGACAGGTTTCTTCCTAACTATAGGTTTCTGAGCTCCCTTTTCTTAGAGCATTTACCTAAAAAGTTTCTGGATGCTGCAGCTATGACTTTCAGTACAATGTTGAAAGAAAAGTGTTGAGAATGGGCATGCTTGTCTTGTTCCTGATCTTAGAGGAAAAATTTTCAGCTTTTCACCATTGAGTTTGTTAACTGTGTGTGTTTTTCACACATGGTCTTTAATCTGTTGAGGTATGTTTCCACTAATCTACTTTATTGAGAGTTTTTATCAGTAATGGATGTTGAATTTTGTCAAAAGCTTTTTCTGCATGATTTTCTGAGATGATCATTTTTATCCTTAATTTTAACATATTACATTGATTTTTCTGTAGATATTGAACCATTCTTGCACCCCAAGAATAAATCACACTTGATCATTGTGAATGATTTTTCAATGCATTGTTGAATTTAGTTTGCTAATATTTTGTTGTGGATTAGAACATTGATGTTCATCAAAAATATTGGGCTATAATTTTCCTTTTTATTTCAGGGTCTTTCTCTGATTTTGGTATCAGAATAATGCTGGTCTCATAGAATGTATTTAGAAGTTTCCCTTTCTCTTCTATTTTTTGAAAGGATAAGTATTACTTCTTCTTAAACATTTGGTAGATTTCACCTGTGATGCCATTTGGCCCTAGACTTCTTTTGTTAGGAGGTGTTTTTTTGATTGCCAGTTCAATTTTATTACTAGTAATTTCTCTGTTTAGATTTTCTCTATCTTCCTGATTCAGTCTTGGAAGAGTGTATCTTTATAGTTTCTACTAGGTTTTCCAATTGTCAGCAAACAGTTTTCATCATAGTCTCTATAAACCTGTGTAATTCTGTGGTGTCAGTTGTTACTTCCCTTTCATTTTTGATTTTATCTATTTGAGTACTCTCTTATGAGTAGCAAATATTTTTAAATGGGCAAACCATCCATCCATCTCAGTGAGGTTCTATTACTCTCTGAGCTTCCTGACTGGGACAGTTATCTTTCCTGTTGGTTTCTGTTGTAATCTTTATTCCACCACTTGTGCTAATTTCTCAACTTTTAATTACTAATTTCATCTATCCCTGTCTGGTTTCAAACATAAAACAGTGACTTTAGAAAACTTACACACAGGTTGCTTTCTGACAGGACATTGGAAGCTCACCACATCAAAGACAATTGAGAGGAAAATAATTCCTGGAGTGGAATAGAAAAAAGCAACCCCATAGGTTAGGGATCATGTGGGGAAGAGTGGTTTTGTAGCAGAGAACCCTACTGAAATGCATGTACTCAGTCATTTTTATTCACTTTATGCTTACTTCAAGATTTAAATTCTATGCAGGGAGACTCCCATATCTTGAGTCCATATGTTGAGTAGGGCTGGACATGTGATACACCAAACTATATGTGGGGTATTCCATTTTATATCATGTGAGGAGGAGACCACCCTCCAAAAGGAAATCAGTTATTAGTAGGGAGGGAGAAGGAGTGATGAGACAAGATCTGCATTTATTGTTTGTGAGCACTCTGAACTCAATAATTATGTTGGTTTGTTGTTGACTTTGATTCGAGGTTCCTAGCATAATGATGTCACAGAGTGGAAGCTTAATAAATGGATGCTGACTCATAGTGCTGCAGTAAATAAAGTTGACACATTTTAATAACATAGTTATGAACATAAAACATCTATTTTCCTCAGCAATTGATTTTCATTCTCCTCTTTTTTTTTTAATTTTTTTTTAACATTTATTTATTTTTGAGACAGAGAGAGACAGAGCATGAACGGGGGAGGAGCAGAGAGAGAGGGAGACACAGAATCGGAAACAGGCTCCAGGCTCTGAGCCATCAGCCCAGAGCCCGATGCGGGGCTCGAACTCCCAGACCGCGAGATCGTGACCTGGCTGAAGTCGGACGCTTAACCGACTACGCCACCCAGGCGCCCCTCATTCTCCTCTTTATCCTAAGAAGTGTATCCTAAAAAATGATCAAAAGAAGAAAAACAATTTATCAAAAAATGATTGAGCTCAGAATATGCACTAGATACAGCACATATGATGGTAAGAACAGTGAGATGTCTTCATTGTAGGGGCTCCCAGTTTATCAGGAGAGAAATTCATGTAGACCACGGATTTCTGATACCAGGTATCATAGAGGCTGATATCAAGATTGATACTCATCACCACATTAGCTAAAATAAACCCAACCTGAAAACAGCCCAAACCTCCCATCACAAGGGAATGGTTTTATAAATTTTCTCAAGTGTTCTCAATGGAATATTGTTCAGACACTGAGTACAAATAGGAAGCCTATGGCAACCTAGAAACATTAAAAACAAAATACAAAATGGTGTGGCTTATATATAATTGTGACTATGAAAATATAATTTATTTATATGACCATAAAAGACTTGGAGACAATACAGAGAAATGAAAGCAGTTATTGTGAGAAAAGAAGATGCTTTATTTTTCAATTTTTAAGGCTGTTATAATATGGTTATACAATAAATTAAATTTACAGGGAAAAGTTGGAACTATTTATTCAGTTCTGTCATTATTCAACAACAACAAAATAGTCTAAATTTTTTTCCCTAACCTGTTAATGGGATTTAATTCTATTCTTTAACTTACAGCTGTGGTTTCTGCTCTGAATGCCTGCGGAGACTGTCATTCTGTATTAGTCTTTATTTATTCCTCATTAATTCTTGTTGGCTTTGCTCCCTGGGAGCACCTGTATTTTGTAGGCTATGGAAGGAAATGCATAGGTGGTTCAGTTAGATCTTAGTTAGAATAAATGGCTGCTTTTTACCCTTGCTAATGTATGTTGTATTATTTTTTTTTATTCCTCTCCAATAGCACATCTCTATGTAGGAGTCCCAAGTGTCTTGCACTCTCCAATCCAAACTGAAAACCTCATCTTTCCTCAAAATCTTCTCTTTCACCTGGATCCTATAATTCTGTGGAATTCTCTGAAGTGTGCAGGTTGTAACATTTTCTGTAAACATAAGATCAGTGACCAATTTCTGTAGATTTTGACATCACTACTGTAGGCATATTATGTAGACATCAGCTCTTTGTTTTCACCTACCTTGTCTTTTTAACAGTGTCTTGCTGTTTTGCTCAGCCTTTTTTTTTTCTATTCTAATACTGCCTACAGACTGCTGCTACATCCTTCTGACATGGACCAAATTACATGGCATTTCTGCTTTAAAACCTCTGAAAGACTCCCCATGAATTACTTAAGTAAAGTTGAAATTCTGTAGCTCAAAGTTCTACGTAACATTATCTTCTACGAGTGTCCTACTCCAACTATATAAACTAACCAAACTGGCAAACTTCTTATTCTTGGATCCCATAACTGACTCTACTATCTCAATATCTTTGTTCATTTTGTTTTTCCCTTACCTGGAATGTCCTCCCCCAATTCTGACCCTAATAATTCTAATTTCCCCTATCATTAAAGAAATGTTAAACAATTACCCATTTTATAATGTTTTTGTTATCTTTCGAAAAAGATTTGATTTGGAATAGTTAGTAATAGTTATTATTCCAAATATATTTCCTTTCTTTCAAGCCAAAGTGAAGTTTGCATTCTCCCCTTCTACATTACTTAATATAGTTTATTATAATCTAAATTGTGATTGGACTGTGCCTATCTGAGCACAGGTACAATACCTTTTTCATTTGCGTATCTACCTGCAGCATCCAGCACAGTGCCTAGCTTGGTTTTTGTGAATCAAAGGTGGGCTCCAAAATTGTGGAAAATAATGTATAGGATTAGAGAGCTTTAATTTTTATTTCCAGCTTAATTGTCTTTAATTCAGATAAAATATACAATGGGAAATCAGAAGGGGTCTTACAGATGGAAGAAAAGAAAAGAAAGATGAGTGAGAGAGGCTAAAATAATAAGTTCCTTCTAGAATTTGAAGGCTAAATTAATCTTTAATAAGTTTAGAGTAATAGCTTTCCGTGTGCGTGTGTGTGTGTGGGGGGGTGTACTCCAAACCAAGCAGTTTGAGTGTGTCAGTTGAATAAATGCATTAGTGAAATACTGTATTTTATCTTCTGTCTCTGAATGTTTTGATCAATTCATTTTTAATGATTTTATTAAGTGACCTTATTTTTTTATTTTATTAGAAACATCAATTTCATAACTGGCACCCCTGCTAGAGTCTGTAGTTGCTGGTAAGAAAATGTCAGTACTGCATGGAAACTAGCATAGTTGAACAAGCCTGGATAGATATTCATATCAGCAGGCCTGATTTACATTTCCACTTTACCCCCTAGTATTCACTCCAGACAAAATTTTGGATACAAGCATGTTAGCATTCACTGAAGTGATTTTTCTTCAGCCTTCAGTAATTTCACTGGCTGATGAGAGTGAGGTCACAATTAAACCAGCTTTGCCCAAGGAATACAAGCACTAAACTGAGTAGTTGTTCTTTCTTATAGAGTTCTAGACTTCTTTTTCTCTCCCCGATATGAATAGGTATTTCTTCTCACCAGCTCCAGCAGGGTCTCCACTCAGGGTCAAAACTTTCCCATATTCATCCATAGGTACTTATTTTGTTTGTCATATTATCTTAACCTAGACACTCAAATATTTCCTTTAAAGTATTTTAATTCTTGACTCTCATATACCTATTGCTCCTACAGAATTAATTCCAGGCTTCTCTGTTTACTCTGCCATCTCTTTTTTCTGCAGTTTACTTTTTACCATTTTACAGCTGATGCTGATTATATTGCCCTACTTCTTGGACATGTTCCTTCTACTTATTGCTGTGTACCAAAACAAGCATTCAGATGGCTGCTCTACACAACAGTTAAAATGTATGGTTGATAATATTAAAAGCTAAGATCAAGTAAAAATCTAATACATGCAAGATTCCATGCTGTGTTTCACATTCTTGTATTTTGTCTTAATAAGTAACCTAAAAAGTAAGTGCTATCCTAACTTCAAGAAGGAACTGGAAAAGGTTAAGTAATTTGCCTGGAATGACCAAGCAAGTATGTCCCAGAGCCAAGATTCATATGCCAGCACCTTGCTGTAAAGACTGAACTCTTAGTCAACAATGTTTTGTTTTGTTTTGTTGTGTGTTTTGATTTCTATTTATTTGGGAATTCTGGATCACTTGAAATGAGTCGAGTATGGTTGACAAGATGTGAGGTGAGGATGTGAGGGGTCTGTGAGAGTATCTTTTGCTTTGTATTTTTGGGAAGGTCAGTTAGCATCACTGAGATTTGTGTTTCTCATCTATGAATGGTCAATTGTAATGTTTTCCCCCCACTGTGTTATCTTAAGATTAACTGAGGTCATCCAAAGGAAACTATTTTGAAATTTTACAGATGGAAATAATTGGTATTTCAGCTATCTAAACTCAAGTCAGTGTTATGTCCATGTTCAGCCTCTATAATCTTGCAACTTCCTGAGGCATGTAGGAAAACTATGGACATCTGCAAAATTTTCTCAAGTGCCAAAGGTAAAGAACAATCATCTACATTTACCTTTTTATAGATCCCTCAATCTCATGTTCTCATCCTTGCTGCTGCCTTTGAGATATTTCACTCTAGTTGGGGAAAAAAAGACATCCTACAGGCAAAAACCACATCAATACATTATTTCTTGAATAGATTTTCAGATCAGGAGGAAACCTATGATAGGCTTATTTAACCTCTGTAGTACCTAAGAGAAACTTAAACTGTTTTATAAATAAAAATATAGAGAATTGGTAGGGTCAGTGGTTCCACCGAGGGCACACAATGAAGTATTGGCAGTGCCAGTTTTAAAACCCAGGTCCTGTGAGCCCTAGACCAGTTCCTGCTGGACTCTGTCATGAGCTGCTCCTGAATAAAGCTCCAGCAAATGCAAGCTAAAAAGATATTTGGAGACAGCTGGTTGAACAGAGTCCAACTATGTTCTGTTTATTCTCATGAAGAAAATACTTCATGTAGGAAAACTTCACAAGTATTTGAAATTTGACTATTTCTTTTTTTCCTTTGGCCCTCATGTTGCACTTGATTCTTCCAAACCATTCTGAGACAATAAAGGGGAGTCCATGGAAGAACATTGAATAGTGCCACATAAGTAATTAGCTGGATTTTCTGGATGCTCACTGGTTGTCAGAAGTTGAATGAAAACAAATCAGTGATTCAGTGATTAAATCAATAATAGTTTCCCCTACTGCTTCTGTGGAGAAAATGAACCTTAGAATTGCAAACTTCTGAAATACAAACTTTTCTGTCTCCCCTAATCTATTCTCTCACTTCTTAAAGTTCTAAATTTTGAGATTAATCACGGCTAAAAGGCTGTCAGGGAATTCTCAATGTTTTCTTCAATAAATAAGAAAATAACAATGTTTTATTATGAAATTATTATGGGACACAATTTTGGAATTTTCTTTTGGAATACATCTAAGGGGTCATAGTTATTTTAAATTAGCATTCTTGGATGGCTTT
Organism: Felis catus; assembly: GCF_018350175.1. Lineage (NCBI taxonomy): Eukaryota > Metazoa > Chordata > Mammalia > Carnivora > Felidae > Felis > Felis catus. The sequence goes on along the minus strand of NC_058377.1, from coordinate 80,793,502 downwards.
CTGGGAGATCATGAGTTTTTTCTACCTATTTATACATTTGCTTTTAAGTGCATTTTTTGGGCATCTGATCTACTACTGACTGCATTCAATTTATGGAATGGCCCATGACCTACTAAAGTAAAAACAAAAACAAAAAGAAAATAGTAATTGAAGATGAATATTATCTCATTGAGCTGCACATGGAAATATAACTGTGCATGCATAATGTCAATGGAATTAGTTCATTCTTTTGTTCAAGTAAATCAAGTTATATTAAAATGGGATGGAGATAGGGTGTATTATGCTAAGTGAAATATGTTAGAGAAAGACAGAATGTGGAATTTAAGAAACAAAACAAATGAATGTAAGGGAAGGGAAGGAAGAATAAGAATAAGATAAAAACAAAGAGGGAGGGAAACCATAAGAGACTCTTAAATACAGAGGAGAAACTGAGGGTTGCTGGAGGTGAGGTGGGTTGGGAGATGGGCTAAATGGGTAATGGCCACTAAGGAAAGCAGTTGTTGGAATGAGCACTGGATGTTATAGTAAATGATGAATCACTGGGTTCTACTCTTGAAACCAGTACTACACTGTATGTAAACTAAGTTGAATTAAGAAAATAAAATAAAATAAAAAAGATAAAATAAGATAAAAAAGTGTTTTGCTTCATGAGCATTGGATTAGAGCAAACACTCATGGGTAATATCAATGCCTGTGTCAAGCTGCAGTATCCTGAAGCGTATATATTTTGATAGGACTAGATCTTCCAGGAGACTGGACATTCATCCAACAGTGATGACATACTCTCATCTAGACAGAACTGAAGAATTGTTTTTTGATGGTGATGATGATGATGATAACAATGGCAAAGGATCTTAAAGAATACATTTTAAAATAACATTCTGTGTTTTCCTGAGAATATCATTGTAGGTGGTAAATCACAACTTAGAAAGTTAGTGCAGCATCAGGATGAGTGTGAACCTTAGTGTGCATCACAGTGACAGGGACAAATATTCCTTCCATGTTGGAAGAATATAGAAAGCATAGTGAGCGCTGACTATGTCTTACTCTGGGGCTACAACAATAAAAAAAAAGACATCTTCCTATTTTTTGGTGAACAGAAAATTTCATGTACCATCTTACTATTGAATAATAACAAGAATTTCTTTTGAAATATAGTCCTGCCATATATTTCCAGTAAAAGCTGAATAAGGATTATTTATTTGATTTTTTTAAAGACTTTATTTATAGAGAGGAAGGTACAGAGATTTCCCATATACTCTTTCTTTACATTGTCTTTCACAGGGCCAGAAGTTTTTAAATTTTAATGAAGTCCAGCTTATCAATCATTTCTGTCATAGATCATGTCTTTGAGGTTGTATTTCAAAAGTCATCACTATACCTAAGGCCATCTAGGTTTTCTCCTGTTATTTTCTTTCTTTCTTTTTTTTTTAAGTTTTTTTAACGTTTATTTATTTTTGAGACAGAGAGAGACAGAGCATGAACGGGGAAGGGTCAGAGAGAGAGGGAGACACAGAATCTGAAACAGGCTCCAGGCTCTGAGCGGTCAGCACAGAGCCTGACGCGGGGCTCGAACTCCCGGACCGCGAGATCGTGACCTGAGCCGAAGTCGGACGCTTAACCAACTGAGCCACCCAGGTGCCCCGCTCCTGTTATTTTCTAAGAAGTTTTATAGTTTTTTGTCTTTTTTTAAAATTTATGTCTGTGAATCATTTTCAGGGTTTTTGTTTATTTGTTTTGTTTTGTGAAAAGTGTAAAGTCTATATCTGTTTTGTTTTTTGGCATATTTATATATAGTCATTCCAGCACTATTTTCTGAAAAAAAAATCTTAGCTCTATTTTATAGCCTTTGCTCCTTTGTCAAAGGTTGGTGGACTATATTTATGTAGGTCTGCTTCTGAACTCCCATTATTGTTCTATTATCTATTTACTTATTCTTTTACCAGTACCATATTATCTTGATTCCTTTAAATTTATAGTAAGTCTTGAAGTCAGGTAGTATCCAAATCTTTTATTCTCCAACATTGTGTTAGTTTTTCTGGGTCTTTTGCCTCTCCATACAAACTTTAGAATATATTTGTCAGTATCTGAAAAGTAACTGTAGAGATTTTGACTGGGATTGCTTTGAATCTATAGATCAGGTTGTGAAAAACTGATACCTGACAGTTTTGAGTCTTCCTGTCAATGAACATGAAATGTCTCTCAGTTTATTTAATTCTTTTTTTGAGTTCATTCATCAGAGTTTTATAGTTTTACTTATGTAGATCTTGTACCTATTTTGTTAGATTTATACCTAAGTATTTCATTTTGAGGGGATGCTAATGCAAATTATATTATGATTTTAGTTTCAAATCCCCCTTGTTTGTTGCTGATGTACAAGAAACTTTTGTATATTAACCTTGTATCCTGCAAACTTGCAATAATTGCTTTTGAGTTCCAGGAGCGTTTTTGTCTGTGTTTTCAGATTTTCTTCACAGATGATTCTGTCCTCTGCAAACAAACACAATTCTTACTTTACAGTCTGTATACCTCTTATTTCCTTTCCTTGTCTTACTGTGTTATGTGGAACTTCCAGTATGATGCAAAAAAAATGCATAGTGATAGGAGACATCCTTGTCTTGTTCCTGCTCTTAGTAGGAAAGTGTCAAGTTTGTCATTATTAAGTGTGATGTTAGCTATAGGTGTTTTTTTTTTTGTAGATTTGAGGAAGTTGTCCTCTATTCTCAGTTTACTGAGAGTTTTTGTTATTAATGAGTGTTGGATTTTGTCACATGCTTTTTTATGCATCTACAGAGATAGTCATGTATTTTTTTTTCCTTTTCAGTCTGTTTATATGATGGATTATATTCATTGACTTTAAAAAATTATTTATTTTTAGAAAGGGAGGACAAAGAAAAGGACAGGGGGAGAGAGAGAGAGATAGAGAGAGAGAGAGAGAGAGAGAGAGAGAGAGAGAGAGAATCCCAAGCAGGCTCCATTCATCATGGAGTCTGATGCAACGCTCAATCTCACGACTATGAGATCATGACCTGAATCAGTATGAAAAGTTGGATGCTCAACCAACTGAGCCATCCAGGCACCCCTATATTAATTGATTTTTTAATGTTGAACCAGCCTTACCTAACTGGAATAAACCCCACTTGGTTGTGGTATGTAATTCTTTCTATACATTATTTGATTTAATTTGCTAATATTTTATTGGAGTTTTCACATCTGTGTACATGAAAGATATTGGTCTGTAGTTTCTATTCTTGTAATGTCTTTGTCTGGTTTTGGTGTTAGATAATGCTGTCTTTATAGAATGAGTTAGGAAGTATTCTTTCTGCTTGTGTCCTTTGAAAGAGATCATAAATAATTGATATAATTTCTACCTTAGATGTTTGGAGAATTCAGCAGTGAACCTATCTGGACCTGGAGCTTTTTGTTTTAGAAAGTTATCAATTATTGATTTAATTTCTTTAATTGATATAGATCTATTCAGATCATATTTCTTTTTTGTGAGTTTTGGCAAACTGTATCTTTCATGGAATTGGTGCATTTCATCTAGGTTCATAAAATTGTGGGCATAAAATTGTTCATAGTATTCCTGTAGTATTCTTTAAATTTCCATAGGATCTTTAGCATTGTCTTTTCTTTCACTTCTGATATTTGTAATTTATGTCCTTCCTCTTTTTTTCTTAATTAGACCAGCTAAGAACTTATCAGTTTTATTGATCTTTTCAAAGAATCAGATTTTGGTTTCATTGATCTTCTCTGTTGATTTCCTATAATCAATTAATTTAATTGATCCCTTGGGGCGCCTGGGTGGCTCAGTCGGTTAAGCGGCTGACTTTGGCTCAGGTCATGATCTCGTGGGCCGTGAGTTCGAGCCCCATGTCGGGCTCTGTGCTGACAGCTCAGAGCCTGGAGCCTGTTTCGGATTCTGTGTCTCACTCTCTCTCTCTGACCCTCCCCCATTCATGCTCTGTCTCTCTCTGTCTCAAAAATCATTAAATGTTAAAAAATTTTTTTTAAAAATTTAATTGATCCCTGTCCTAATTCTTATTATTTCCTTTCTTCTGATTTTTTTATTTTTACTTTTTTTCCTAGTTCCATAAAATAATTAATTAAATATAATTTCATATTTTTTGACAGAGGAGCGTGTGTGTGTGTGTGTGTGTGTGTGCGCGCGCGTGTGTGTGTGTGTGTGTGTGTGTGTGAATGGGGGAGGGGCAAAGGAGAAAGAGAGAAATTCCTAAGCAGGCTCCACACTGTCAATGCAGAGGCTGATTTGAGGCTCCATCTCACCAGTGCGAGATCATGACCTCAGCCAAAATCAAGAATCTGACGTCTAACCAACTGAACCACACAGCTACCCCAGATAATTAATTTCAGATCTCTCGTCCTTATGGAGTATATGCATTCAGTGCTAAAAACTTCCTTCTAATCAATGCTTTCATTTCATCCCACAAACTTTTATGTCAATTGTTCATTTGAATTTATGAAAATTACTATTTGCATACGACAACCATAATCTAAACATTGTACCTTCAAGTGTGAGGAAGCAAATGTTTTATTTTGTTTTGTTTTTCGATGTGAATTAGGTAGTTTTCCCCTTAGAAATGTTGCCAGTTAGGGCTCCTGGGTGGCTCAGTCGGTTAAGTGTCCAACTTTGGCTCAGTTCATGATCTCAGTTCATCTGAGTTCATGCCCCGCATGGGGCTCTGTGCTAACAGCTCAAAGCCTGGACCCTGCTTTGGATTCTGTGTTTCTCTCTTTCTCTGCTCCTCCCCCACTCATGCTCTGTCTCTCTCTCTCTCTCAAAAATAAATAAACATTAAAAAAATAAAATAAAACTGTTGCCAGCCTTTTAGAGCATTTTGAACATGAGTGTTCAGAGAGGTGAGTAGTTGACCAGCAGTCTCAGCCGCCTACCCATCTCCACAACTATGGCATGAGAAACTGTTACAATATGAAAGAGTCAGCATGTGATTCTAAATCATTGTTTCTAACAATTAAATAAAACCATATTTATAGAGATCTCATACTAAAGGAAGGGAATTTTTCTTTGAAATGAAAACAGGAACAAGTTTTTAAAGTGTGAAAGTTTGCTCTGTGTTTTTGAACAGTTTAAAAATATTATGAAGTCTTAATTCATGGACCTTGTCAGAATCTTTTAACTCTACTCTGCTTACAGATGAGAAACAGTGTTGAATATACTGAAAACCAAGTCTTCAATGCGGGTGAAAAATTTGGAAGAATAATGGCAAAAGGCTATTTGAAAAGAAATCAGGCTGCAGTTAGAAGAAATAAGGCAGGATACAAAAATAATTTAATCACTTAAGACTCTCTTATCCTGGCTACCAAAAAGGATGAGGGAAGGAAAAATGACCCAGTGAAAATTTCCTATGTTTTTATATATTTTAAGATATCTTAAAATATTTTTTTTATTTTTTTAACGTTTATTTATTTTTGAGACAGAGAGAGACAGAGCATGAACGGGAGAGGGTCAGAGAGAGGGAGACACAGAATCTGAAACAGGCTCCAGGCTCTGAGCTGTCAGCACAGAGCCCGACGTGGGGCTCGAACTCACAGCCTGCGAGATCATGACCTGAGCCAAAGTCAGCCACTTAACCGACTGAGCCACCCAGGCGCCCCAAAATATTTTAACATGTATGAAAATAATACAAAGTAGAACATAACTTGGTTGATGAATAGAAATACAAGGTTCCACAGTTTCAGGGGATGGTATTTTTTTAAAGACTTTATGTATATTTATTTTTAAAAGAGGAATAGGAAGTCATAATTCTTAAGTAGGATTTAACATTGATCTCTGTTTTGAAAGATAGATTCATTAATGTCAGTGCAAATAGTGTGCAGTCAGGAAACTCAAGAAATAGAAAAAATGAATTCAACATAGCTTAGAGTATTGATCCATCAGGGAATGTCATGGGATATGATCATGAAAAGAAGAGAGTTTAGGACAGGTTTGTAGGGGGCACTGAATGCAAGCTAAGGAGTTTGTATGTAGTTTGAAAGATAAAGGGGTTTATTAAAATTTGCTCTATGGCCTGTTTTTCTAGAAATTAAAAATAAATACCAAATATGCTTCCTAGGAGAGGAAATATTTGAAAAGTTCTGTGTTCTGCTATTGATTTATTTAAGTGACTTAAAGTGGTTGTTTTTGTTTTTGTTTTTGTTTTGTAGAAAATAGGACTTGCTAAAATCATGGAGTTTTGTCTTAATTTTGCCTTAATTTTCAAGTCATTCAGTTTCTTCTGTCTGCCATACTTTCCTCTCTCTCATAACTTTTTACCTATCACCAATTCCCACAAGCCACCCATATCATTTCAGTAGCCTACACTAATTGGAAGCTGTCCCTCCAACCACTTCTCCCAGATAAAGGCTTGTAACATCTGTGCCGTCTATTCAAGAAACTATAGTTTTTAGTTCAGATAGTGTTTTGAATTCAGAGGCTGCAAAGTCAAATATGCTTGAGACAAATGGATAATGCAAATGAGCAAAATGAGTCAGGTTGCAAAGTCTAGATCAGCAGTTCTTATCTCTAGCTGCTGAGTACTCTCATCTGGGGAGCTTTTAAACATTCCAGAGATTTTAATGTACAGATAAGATTAAGAGCCACTATAAGTCAATATTCTCAAATGGATGTCAGTAGAAGAATGACTGGAGAGATTTATTTTGTCTTGTTTTATTTTTTGTTGTTGTTCTTAAGGAATATTCCCAATCATTGACATTGACAAGAGATTATAAATGAAAATGACAAACTGTGTGGATCTCGGGGACCTTTATTTTTAATAAACAATATCCCTAGCACACCCATCTGATTATTAAGAGGCAAATGGTTTGTGGACCACAATTGGAGACCCATACATGAACAAATGAATCTTTTCTAGTGTAATAAGCATCAATAAGTGTTCTGTTTCTTCTACCAGGATATTTTATATAATTAATTAGGCTCTCTAATTGTGGGTTTTCTGCTGAATATCATAGACTTAGCTATGGGTTTTGATTATAAATGGGTGGGAGTCATCCCTGAAACTTGTATCCAGTATGTAACCACTATGTACATGCCCATTTATATGCTGAGGTTGTGAAATTTATCAAAACACTGATGTGGCCATTCATTTGTAACTTTATCATAAGAATCATTATTTACCAATAGGCTAGTGACTTGAGAAACAAAATCCAGTTTGTAATGTGCCCTTTCAGTGCAGGAGTTGTACAGCTGTGTTACTTGCTTTGTACAACACCTAGTCTGTGTACAGCATAGACCCTATGCATATTGGCCTTTAATTCCAGAATAACCGTATTTAGAAAAGCCACAAGGCATTTAAGTCATGGGAAAATATCTAGCATTTATTGTCTGTCTTTATATTACTGGGCATTTGCTGCTCAAGTCACATAGGTCTGTTTATGTCATGAGAACCTTTAAAATTGTTGTTTTAATTTTAGATGCAAGGAAACTTACACTCAAAGAGATTGAGCAATGTGCCCAAGGTCATCTACTAGATGCTTATCTATTCATAATATCTTCAAAAATAGAAGCTTAAAACAAAACAAAAAAAATATTTCTAGGCTTTGGGTGGAGGGCAGGAATCTGGGAACAGCTGCTGCTTATTTGCATGAATCTGGCTCTGAGTTTTTCCCGAAGCTGCAATCAAGGTGTCAACTAGTGTGCAATCATTTTAAGCTTGACTGAATTTGGAGAATACACTTCCAGACTCACATTATGGCTGTTGGCAGGAGATCTAATTTCCTTGGCACATGGTTCTGATGGCATGGTTTTTCCTAGAGTATGAGATCCAAGGAAGAAGAATACACCCAAGATAGAATTCACAGTTTTTTATAACCTAATCTTGGGAGGAGTATATCTTCTTTTCTGCCATATTCTAGTTCTTAGAAAAGTGGCCAATACGCATTCAAGAGTAGAGAATTTAAAGATCTACCTTTTATTTATTTTTTAGCGTTTATTTTTTTATTATTTATTTTTGAGAGAGAGAGAGAAAGAGAGAGAACACATGTGTGGGAGGGGCAGAAAGAGAGGGAGACAGAGGATCCTAAGTGGGCTCTGTGATGATAGCAGAGAGCCCGAAGTGGGGCTTGAACCCACAAACCATGAGATCCATGACCGGAGTCATAGTCAGATGCTTAATTGACTGAGCCACCCAGGCACTCCAAGATCTACTTTTAAAGAGAAGAATATCAAAGAATGTGTGGACATATGTCAAAAATGTTAAATTATATTAACAGAAGCAGCTAACATGACTTCACATCATTTTATGCATTGGAAATGAATTACCAAAAAAAAGCCTCATTGTTTCTTGTAAGATAATATCAGAATGATAACAATCTAGCAATGTTATTATTTTGGGAATAGAAGCATTTCATGAGTTACTAATTAGCAGTGGACACAATTCATTTGTTCAGCATAATTGGTTGGAGTTTTATATCATTAATAGAGTCCTTTGGATAGAGTGAATAGAGGAGATGAATATAAAGGACTTAAGCAAAGTAGGTAATAGCAATGCTGTGACAGGAATGATCAAAGTGCATGTAGGGGCACAGGAGAATTGGCCAGATTTATAGGATGGAGAGAATTAGAGTAGGGACTAGGAAAGTCATCCTAGTGGAAGTGTTAAACCAATTATTATGAGAAATTTTATGGAGAATATACTTTAATGCAAGTAGTTCAAGTGTGCAAGAGAGGGTGGGGTGGGGGTGCGGGGGGGGGGGGAGAGAGAGAGAGAGAGAGAGAGAGAGAGAGAGAGAGAGAGAGAGAGAGGTGTCCAAATAAGGAGATAGCTTTCCAGAAAGAAGGCACAGCTTGGACAGAAGCCCCAGAAAAATCAGAAGTAAATGAAATGGTCTGGAGGTGCAGGGAGCTCCTAGAGGTGTGTTAAGGTAACAGGTTGTAGAGGACAGGAAATGGAGCTCTAAAAAGGTAAGGCCAGAAGAATAGAGAAATTAATGGAATACTCTGTTTTCCACAAGGAGTTTGGATTTTATTCTAGACCAGCGTTTTTCAACTTTAGTATTTTAAGTTTATTTATTTTGACAGAGAGAGTATGAGTGGGGGAGGAACAGAGAGAAAGAGAGAGAATCTCAAGCAGGCTCTACACTGTTAGTGTGGAGCCTGATTGATGCAGGGCTTGAACTCACGAACTATGAAATAATAACCTGAGCCAAAACCAAGAGTTGGACGCTTAACTGACTAAGCCACCTAGGAGCCCCAATGTTTTTCAAATTCAGTTAGGTCTGTCCAACCATCATAATTTTTGCCAAATCTTATGCTGCCTACACTATTATTTATGCAATAACTAAACTATAGTCTCATTTTGCTTGAATATATTTATCTTAAATTGAAACATCTTGAGTTGGATATACTAAATTCATTTTTTAAGACATGCATTAAATATATAGCCTGTTTTGACCACGAAATAGGATGGAGAAAGGGGCACTGAAGGGTTTTAAGCATATGGACAGTATGATAAGATTTATGTTTCACAGAGATCACCCTGAGAAATGTACGAAGGGTAAATAGTAGGGGGACACACAGGACACAACTTTCCAGTTGCATGTACCTTAAACTGTGCTGGCCCATGACTATGTGTTTTCTTGAGGCAGAGTCCCACTTAAAAAATCTTTGCTTATTGTATGAGCATCATGATAGTCCCAAGCTAAGCAGCACAGGGTATGTGTAATCTTGAGCTGGGGGAACACTTTGTTGCATTTTATTAATCCCCAATAGCAAAAAGCTAATCCTGCTCTCTTTGTAGCCCATAGGAAGAATGTAGAGAAACTATTTGGAGTTATGGAAACATTTTTTTTCTGCCTAAATTTTGCTTCTTGTTTTGCCTAAATTTACCCAGAATACTCCAATTAGTGATAAACACTGGCAAGTGTCTTGTATTCTTTCAAAACATTATGGTTGATATTAGTTATTGGCTTCCTCTCAGAAAAAGGTTAAATATATACGTTACATGAGCCATGATAAGGGTTCCTAGGTTGGTATTAGAGACATGCTTAGTCTTAGATATATTTATAGGTTTTACATACTACACGCAACTTCTGGAAGCCTGGCAGGGCCATTTAGAAAATGCTCTTATGTGTGGTTCTCTCTAGTAGTTAGATAAAACTTGAAATAAATCAACAAGAGCTTAAAGGAGTGTAAAAATTTCAGTTTGGGATTTGTTCAGGTTTCTCTAAAATGGATGGAGTCTCAGCAATATTGTTTAAATGATAACACTGAAGTGACACAGGGAAAGGATGAGCCTGCTCCAACTCATTTTTCTGCAGCTTGTAAAAGTGCCTCAATTGTTTAATAGTGTAGCGAGAATTAAAGAAATTATGCAGTCCTTTTACCTTAGGGATCTATCTTTTATGCTTGATTTAAATAGGTTTTGCAGTGTTTCCAATTCTCAGAGGCAAAAAGCATTCATACACACACACACACACACACACACACACACACACACACACACACACACTTCATACCAACTGAGGGAATGAAAAAGTAACAATGGCTTTTAGTCAGTGCCAAGACCTCATGCTCCATTTCCTATGTTGCACCTGCCTATATATATATATATATATATTTTTTTTTTTTTAACAAGGGGAGTTTATTTAACAGCATGGCATTGTAAAAGGACAATGATGGGAGAGGATGAGTAGAAAATACGTCCTAGAGTAGAGGAGAGAAACTTTTGCCAGCACTTTCAAATTAAAACTGAATTTGGCAATAATTTGTGAAATCCTCATTTGATATTGCATCCTGTTTACTGTGTGGTATTTCAGGCATAGATGAATTGTTGGCAAATATTTGATTTAAAAATAAAATCCCTAGGCCATTCATTTCCTGCAGCGTCAGTCACAGAGACCACACACCATTGCCACTCTGGCTAAGATGCGTCAGTGCATCAAGCCATCTGGGGAGATTGGCTTCACATGCAGCATCCTCACTTCTGCGCTATTTTTCAAGAAGATCGTCTAGCCTCCAGATATTGCGGACATGACGGATAGTTTCTGAGGTCTCTGGACCGACTGGCTGCATTTCCCATCAAGTACCAATCCTCACATCTGTCCTCCTATAATGTACAGACTTAGAGCATGAAGTGATGTGATTGCATCTCTGTGATGTAAGACATCTTAAGGATATCTTAAAAATGGTAGCCATGTTCATTTGGGGGAGTAAAGTCAAAGCAAAAAGTAGGCAACATTTAAAGTAATTGTGAGGGGCGCCTGGGTGGCGCAGTCGGTTAAGCGTCCGACTTCAGCCAGGTCACGATCTCGCGGTCCGTGAGTTCGAGCCCTGCGTCAGGCTCTGGGCTGATGGCTCAGAGCCTGGAGCCTGTTTCCGATTCTATGTCTCCCTCTCTCTCTCTGCCCCTCCCCCGTTCATGCTCTGTCTCTCTCTGTCCCAAAAATAAATAAACGTTGAAAAAAAAAAAATAAAGTAATTGTGAAAAGCGCAAATGTACAAAGGTATTAATCTGTGTCTAATCAATGATCCTAATGGGTCAGACTCTTCCACTCTCTCAAGATGCATATTGGCTTCTTCCTTTCTGCCTCCATGGTGCTTGGTTTATTCAAATACTATCGCTGCTATTTTCATGTATCTTATTTACTTGCATAAGGATTTATTTATCCACCTGCCCTATGCGGCTTCTCTACTTGAACCAGATTAAAGCAATTTGGGAACATTGTCTATAAGAATCTGCGTATTCACGTCTGTACCTACCAATAAATGTCCTTGCCCTAACAGACATTCAAAATTTGTTGAATAAAATTGCATATTTTCAATCTAGAGAGATCAGAGATTTAAATAAATAGAACCCTTTCACTTTACAAATGAGTAAATTAAAGTTCAGAGGAGTGTGACCTTCCTGGAGTCAGCTGAGTCAGTGGAAGGTCTTTATTAGAACTGCCACTCTCCAGCCTAACACTCATAATACTAGTTATCATTTAGCTCAGAGTCATTGCTGTGATTTATTTTCTGTCTTACAACTTCTTCCAGTTTCTGACATTTTCTTAATCCTTATACAGTATTAAGGCAGTAATTTTTAATACATGCGTAAAAGGTGATATTGTTAAAATACTGGCTCAATGTGCAAAAATACTCTAAACAGTATGGTACTTAATTCCAGTTTTTCCCTTTGAAATAAATTGTAGTTGTTTTTGCCTGCTCACCCCTTCCATCTCTCAAATAAATAAGCAAAGAGTACTGGAGGGGTTTCTTGTTCATTTTATTTTGTTTTGTTTTTTAATGTGTCACAGATAGTTCTTATTACTAGAATTTCTGGTTGTCCAATTATGTATTTGACTTATTTACACTGGGTTTTTAGAAAGTACTAGGAAAAGGTCACAGAAGCTCTAATTGGTCTTTCTTGCAATGTAGAATGAAGCAATTAATACCAATAATGGGGTTAGGGCAACAGGCAGGGAACACATAATCAAACTTGAAGACGTGCCAAGAATAACTGTTAAGTTATTCCATCTACTTTATTTTTAAAAGCTGTTAATTCAGTCACAGGGCCCATTGATCCAGGCCCTTGTAATTACACATTTTATTTTGATAAATAATTTATGTTAAAGTCAAAATACACCAGGTAATTAAGTTGATTTTACTCAGGCTATCGCAATAGGGTGTGTGCGTGCCAAATCAAGCTGGGAGTGCCTCTGGGGTGTTTGCCTTAAACTTTACAGGAACAGGTAAGCAAGTTGCAGGTGGAGTGAACTACATGATTGTTTTACACTCAGAGGCAGTCTCATTCAGTTAACTAAATAGGAAATGTTTATTTCTGTCTTAGCTAGTTTGAGGCGGACAACGTTCTCACGTTAGTTAATTGCCTATGAGGACAAAGAATTAAAAAAAATTAGCTAGAGGTGAAAGCAGAACAGTCTGTGTCTGGCCTTCTCAGCAGGTTCAGGCAAAAGGGGAAATGTCTGTGTTCAGCTTTGTAATTTATTAATGGGATGTTTGTGTTGAAGACAAAGATGTACATGAATTATAATGAAAATCATCCATTCTTCTTGGGTATTTTACCTTGAGGAAGATTTATTATTCTTCCACTCCCTGCTCCCTTCCCATAAGACACAAATATCAGATCATCTTAAGAAGGCTGTGTGAGTTTCCTGTGGTTGTTGTAACAGGTTACTACAAACTTCGTGGCTAAAAACAACAGGGAATATTCTCTCACGATACTGGAGACCACAAGTCCCCAAATAGCATAGCAGGACCGAAATCAAGGTTGTGGCAGGACTGCATTCCTTCTAGAGACTCTAGAGGCAAATCTATTCCTTGCCTTTGTTGGCTTCTGGTGGCTTCTCCATCTCGGCTTGTGCTTTCATCCCTCTGTTCTTCAAGGCAAGCATCTTTAAATCTCTCTGTTTCACCTTCTCACTGCCTACCTTCTGTGTGTTTTTTAAATCTCCTTTTGCCTCCCTCTTGCAATACCTATTATTGTGTTTAGGGTGAGCCTGGAGAATCCGGGCTCATCTCTACATCTCAAAATCCTTAACTTAATCACATCTGCAAACACCATTTTCCCATAAAAGATAACATTTATAAGTTCCAAGGATTAGAGCCTGATATCTTTGGGGGCCATCATTTAGCCTATTATAGACTCATACATGTATTTTCCCAAGTCCTTACAGCTAATAAATGATAAAGGAATTCCAGGCTGGAATGGGCGCTTTGCCCTTTTCCTTGACTGTGTTAAATCAAGAAAGGAGCCAAGAGATTAATTCAAATTTGTTTAGCACTTACTATATATTTCCCACTGGCTGTTACATCCATTATCTCATGTTACATTTGAGTCAATATTTAGAGAGTAATTGGCAGTATTCTTACTTTACAGTTGAAGAATACAAGACAAATCAGTTTTGTCGGTCCTTTGTACGCACTGATCTGCAGATAAATGTAATGAAGTTTTCAATAGTCTAGAGACGTAGAAAAAGGGACATGGAAAAATGAAAGAATTATGTAATAGTGACATTTCTGTGAATTTGTTTCTTTTTCTGTCTGCCCCCCTAAATTCAGTTCAAAGAATGATCATCTATTTTGAAAGAATTGATCATTCTTTGAATATCTTGGATGTTAAAATACCCCTTCTTATGAAATAGTGTTGAAATATTCTCTCTTCTGTTTGTTGGTTTATTTGTTTTTATGTCAAAATTTTATGTTGGCAATTCAGATTTTTGTTATTACTGCTTAATTTCACTCTTCATAAAATACCGCAGCCCAGGAAACTCTGCATTAACTTACTGCATTATCACAACTGATGACATTGTGATTCACATTCAATTACATGGCTCCAAAGCCTGTTGCTTCTACAGCAAAGGAGTTCTGCTGATGACTGGAGACAAGAAAGAATGACACCTCCATTTTTCTACCACAGGTTATTTTGTGTTGTTTTCTTGCAAAGAGCTAAATAATTAGCTGGGTTTGTAATATATAATGTTGTAGTTTTTCTTGTCAGTGTTGTGTTATATTATCACCATTGGCAGGTGGCCGTTCATTGTCAAAACGAACAGAAATAAACTGATTATTCTGATGGTGATGGTGGAGGTGTGTTTGTAAAAGAGCAGGAGTGTTATCATTGAAATAAAGATACATTCTTGGCTCATTCCATTGAATAACTTACAGACTCAGCAGTGTCTTTCCCTAGGTTTCCTGTATAATAGAATGGACAAGCTGCATATTGAAGTAGCTGAATTTGTGCATGATTTTCTAATCAAACTGCATATTTAATTACTTGAATTTCCAGATTAAGGTAGTTTGCTAAAGAGGCTGCAGTTTTAAATAATTAAGATGATAGAAGAGCTGTGCCTACTCTCTGATTGTTCTTTTTGCCCAATTCTCAAGCTTACATATTCTAATGTTGGGTTTTTTTTATATAGAAAATAGTTATTTTGTATAACTAATCTGCCTGTACACCTCATTACATTTATACTCATATTACAAAGTCAAATTTATATTGTTCATCTTGTATGAATGGAGAAAAATGAGACCTAAAAATTTCCTTTTCTTTAAGAAAATTACCTTGGGACTCAATTTGACAAAGGTTGTAGGAGGACCCTATTTTCAGGCATTGTTCCATTTGAAAACTTATAACCAGGAAATCTAAGAATCTGTGCATTGCCCTATAGGCCAACTCTTTAAAGATAAGTGGTCGTTTTATACCTAGCCACATCTTTTGGAAAAGTGATAGATCACCCATGTTCCCATTAGAAAGGGGAAGATTTAGATGGAGAGATATGTAGGTATGTGTTTGTATTATTTCAAATCCAGTTGAAATGTCAAACCAAAAAAAAAAAAAAAAAAGAAAGAAGGAGAGCAAGAAAAAGAGATGCTGAACTAGAATGCTATTAAGTATCTAATACTTTAAACATCTTTGCTTATACCACTCAAAACAATGATAAACATTACATATTGTCCTGATTTTTACTGATGATAAAGCTGAAATCCAATTAGGTCATTTATCTAAGGTCATGCTACAAGTAAGTGGCAGGCCTGAAATTTAAACACAAGTCTGTCTGATGCCAATACCCATATTCCTCCCTCACACTTACCCCACCTTGTGCTGGCTTTTTTCTAAGGAATGTACGTGCTGCAAAGATAGGCACTTTTCAGGGTGGGAATAGCAGAGTCCTTGGAGTCAGAGAAAATCATTCAGATTATTATTAGATATTGGCATGGTACAACCAGCTTAGGCATTCTTAAGTCCTTTAACCCAGTTAAGTATTCTAGTTTCTTCCTCTGTTTCATGGGAAGAAGGGATAAAGAGAGAGGAGTACAAGATTCTATGATGTCTACTAACTTAATAACAAATAACTATAGGGGCACTTGGGTGGCTCAGTTGGTTGAGCATCTGACTTGTAATTTCGGCTCAGGTCATGATCTCACAAGATGTGGGTTTAAGCCCCATGTCAGGCTCTGTGCTGACAGTGTGGAGCCTGCTTCAAATTCTCTCTCTCTCTCCCTCTCTCTCTCTCTGCCTTGTCTCCATTCATGTTCTCTTTCTCTCAAAGTAAGTATGCATAAATAAAAAAAAAAAGAACAAATAACTATAATGGTGTTGTGAGCTGGGCGTAGGGCAGCTATACATCCTCAAAATTCTTATGTTGAAGCCCTAACTCCCAGTACTTCAGAATGTTACTGTATTTAGAGAGAGGATCTTTAAAGAGGTGATTAAGTTTAAACTAGATTATTAGGGTGGCCTCTAATTCAATATGACTTGTGTCCTTATAAGAAGAGGAGATTAGGACACAGATGTGCTCAGAAGAAAGACTGTTTAAAGACAGAACCAAGGAGAGAGGCCTCAGAAGAAACAAACTTATCTTAATCTCCCATGTCCAGACTCTAGAACTGTGTGGAAATAAACTTCTGTTGTTTAGCCTACTCAGTCTGTGATACTTTGCTATGGTAGGCCTAACAAACTGATACAGATGGTTAATGTTATTAAACTCTTTATTGAATTTGTGATTATAATAAGAGTTCATGTTGATTGTTGTAAAGTTGGAAAATACTGAAAAGTGTGAATGTAAGTAGAAATACCACCTGTTACCTTACTCCGCCACCCAGAGCTTTCCATCATTACATCATTAACAGATTGATGATGTTTTTCTCTCAGCCTCTCTCTCTGTTTCTCAATTATATGCATAGCATATGTATATTCAGATTTATTTTCTGTGGTTTTTAGTCTGTAA